>NC_140957.1:85367862-85975362 GCF_014529385.1 Adiantum capillus-veneris
TGTATTGTTTACTTCATATGAACTCATTTTGTATGTAATGTGGAGTCAAAATTTATAGTTTTTCTTGTCACCATATTGAATTTTGCAAAGGATTGCTTTATATTTTATGATAGATTAGTGCATTTGTGATGCTTAACAATCAGAGATTTATATGTAACTTAACCAGTGGACGGTATAATCTTGAAGTGACATCTTGTTTAATATCATATTTTATTTAAAAAGAATTCAAAAGACATGGTGTGAATGGCCTTCAAAATGAAGTGATTTTGGGTTTTCTATAAAAGGCCTAAAATTTACATGTATCATATATTTGCAATTTCTCTCTACACCTATTCACAAGTTTCTCTTTCAAACTTCTCACATCCACACATTCACCAAGCAGAGGGGTAATCATGGACAATGCATTGACAGTGGGCAAGCTGCTCAACGTGAGCATGGGTCTCACTGTGGTTCATCGGTCCCCCATGTCAACCCCATCAACAATGTGCATGCTAGTTATGTTCTGGACACCATGTATGTAATGGGTGACTTATGTGCAACACAAAGTGAATGCAACAACACAAAGAATTTTTGTGCAACCAATGAAACCACCAAGTCCCTATTGAATGCCATGTATATGAAGATGGTTATGCAAATTCAATTGAAGAGGATGTCAAACAAGTTACCGTTATTTCCCACAATGCAATCATGAATTGGGGAGAATTTGGATATCATACCCATGTGAGTGTGCAGCCTTTGAGAGGCATGAGTACAAGTGTGGATGACATACATTGCTTCATAGGGACAAGCTAGTGGAGCTAACAATGGAAACGATGAGGAAAATGGCGGCAACAATGAAAACGACGCCGGCACAACAAAAACTAGATTTTCCCACTATAAGCTAACAATGGAAACAATGAAGACAATGCCCAAGATAATGACAATGATGATGACACTAGCGATGACAAAACCAAATTTTCCCACTGTAAGCTAGTGCTAGAACAATAGGCCTCTGAATCCATCCAACAATATTGTAATGTTTTGTTTCACTCGATATTTATCATTTTGCCATTGTTGTTTCGATTAAGACATTTACTTAAAGCCTTTCAATATCACTCTATGGGTATATTTCACCCATCTCTTAATGTTATATGGATTTTGTCATATATTGGAGGTTGTTAAAGCTATTTCCAACAAGAGGTGTCGTTTACTATTAAATCGTCTATGTGTTTCATAGTGGATGGTATCCCAATTCGACAAAGGAATATTCAAAATCTACTCATTAGATACCAAAACAACGCTCACCAAAAAAACATGTCCCTACGATGATTCTCTCTTGGAGATTCAAACCCTCATGCGACTATATGTTGAAGCCTCAAGCTCTCAAGGAATTCCAAGGCTTGAATTTGGAAGTTGCAAATGCAAAACCTTGAGATTGGAGTTTCAAGCTCTCACGGGATTCAAATTTGAAGCGCAATTATTTGCAATTTTTAGCACCTCTGATTAGTGTTCTTTGGAATTATGCATCCAAAGTATTGAAGCTTTCATCCAAGGGGGTTTCCAAGCCATAAAAAATGGGCTTATTGTTTTGCAAGGCGTGCGTTTTGTGCTACAAAGAGATACCTTGATTAGGGCATCCTCAAGATCCAATTATAAGGTAATTTTTTATTAACAACCGCACTTGCACCATGATTTATCTATTAATATGCATCATAGTTTTTCTTTTCAGCATATGCCACCCATTAGGCTTACAGTCACCCTCAAGATACTCTCATGGAGAATACTAGCATAACAACTGCCACCAATGGCTAGATTGAACTGCTTGACATTTAGGAATTTATGTCATTGCAATTATGCATGAGAGTCTTAGAAGAAAATTTTGTCATCTGAATGAGAATGTGTACAAATGTTTCTGAGTTGATAGTGCATTTAATGACTCAGTAGGCCAAGGGCACTACAAGTGAGCCACCTAAGAATTTTCCAGGTAGGAAAATATATCTCAATTGAAGGCCTCACAGGCATAGGAGGGTCCTAAAGATTAGAATTGTTTCCCTTGGCCTCAAAATCCCAATTACAATGCCAAAAGAAATTCAAAGGCCTATACCTATGTGTCCGCCAGGCAATGGAGTATGGCATACTCCTATTATCAAGCAATGTAAAGGATTGTGGCGAACATGTACAATGTAGCACAACAAGAACACACATAGGATGAAACCACCATCTTAACACTACAAAGTGATCTAACAAAAGCCTATGCTGAAAAAACATGTTAGAAATGAACATGAGGATGCAATGATGAAGGCTCAAATAGCTAGGTAGGAGGTAGAAGCTCTCCAAAGCCAGCTAATACCTCAACCACATGAGCTAAAAAAAGCCCAACATGCTCTAACAAAGGCAAAAAATTCCATCAATTTGCATAAATATATCATTGCCAGATCTAGAAGCAGTGATTAAGGACATTGCAAAATATTCAGATAAATAGGAAGGCAAGTTAGCAATTACAGAAGTGCAATTAGAAAGAGTTGGTGGCTCAGAAGGGCATAGTTGAGATAATTAAGACCAACCCCTAACTTAAATGTCCCTCAGATATAAGTGCTATTGTCATAAAATCTAATATCTAACTAACCCAATTTATGATTTTCTCATATTAAACTAATCATTTAATGTGGGAGCATAAACATGAACAAGAGTTAGAATATAGACATGTCCTTACGGATCTATCTTAGCACGGGACCAAAGTCAATGGGTGCAAATGAGAGATGGTATGTCAAAAAGAAATGCTAGATAATGGATCTTGACAGACCTTAGGGTTAGCTTCATTAAAGACCTCCAAAGGTTAGTGTTAAAAGTCCTTAGACCTAGGAACTTAGGCAAGTTAGGGGTGAGCTTGAGGTGGGAACCCGGCCCAAGCTTGAGGTGCTTGTTGTGCTTGCTGACTGAGGTGCTTGAGGTGCTTGTTGACTAAGGTGATTGAGGTGCTTGCCATGATTTATGGCTAAGGTGCTTAAGGTGGTCGTCATGCTTGATGAATATGGTACATGCAGTGCTTAAGGTACTTGGGGGCCAAGGTTCTTGAGATGATTGAAGCAAAAGAAAGGCCTAGGAAGTACGGGGAGAGCCTCAAAAAGAGGGGATGTGATTGGAAAGTCTCACACTTACCCAAGGGACACCCATTTCCCTCAAGAGGAAAGTAGGACACATGTCAAGCCCCTAGCTAGGTTTCCCCCATAGTGTGCCTAAAGCCTATTGGTTGATCCTTAGAGAGGTCCAATGAGAACTTATTTAATTAAATTAATTATTTAAGCATTATTCAAGCCCTCTCTCTCAAAGGGGTAAGGAGGAAACTTGTCCAAAGACTACCTCTATTGCTTGTGATTGGCTAGGCTTGAGAGAGCCAATGAGCTTAAGGCATGAGCTAGGATGAGGGGTAGACCCAAGCAAGAAGGGGGTTGGATTGAGGGATTTACTTCCTCACACACTTGCACACACTGTCATTGTGTGAAGTGCAAAGAACTCCATCTCCTTCTCCAATTTTGTTGAGAAGCTGAGATCCTACACCAACACTCTTGGCTATGGAATGCAAATCCAACCAAGAGCTATGCTTCAATGCTATACTAGCCATCTTCTTTATCTCCACTACTATGCTACTATGCTATGCTAAGCTCTATGAGTAATGGTATGAGAGGACACTATTTATTTCTTGTACTTCTTCTTCCTCTTCCCTACCCTCATTCCCTATTAGCTCTCTTCATCTTTGAAGGTGTTTTGAGGTCTTGGAACTGAGGTTGGGGACAAGTTAATGCTTTCCTCTAGCTAAGTATGGGCATAATTGTGGTTCATGAATTTTGGCAGTTGTAGCATAGCGCACAACCTACCGACATAATGTCAATCCTGTGGATCGAAACCCGGCTAATGTATGGAGGCGTGGATGCACCAAATGCGACAGATTGAGGACTCTAATGAGAGGGTAGGAGTTAGTGATTAGAGAAGAAGTAATGCAAGAAGAGATGGGAAGCTCTTGGCACACACACCTTGATCCATCACTCAATTGTCACAAGCTCAAGGACATGATGCTAATCTCTCACTAACGACTAACATTCACACACAAAATCATGCACACACAAGCATATGGAAGCCAAGATTAGAGAAATGCAATGCCATTGCCTCAACAAACATAGACACTCTAAGTGAGAATACACATAAAGAAAGTGCACAACACATGAGGAAATTAGCAAGAAGAGAGAATGATTAGATGAAATTAGAGACTAATAATCACAATCTAAACATCACAACACACAGAAACATGGGAGAGAAGCATAGGGAGACAAAATAATTTTGCATTATTAACCGGATGCTAGCTACAATCTGAGAGGGGAGCTCCATCTCCATAGCCACCTCTCTTCTCTACTCTCCACCCTAGCTCTCAAAAGAATGAGCTTCACATTGTAGAATTTGACATTTATACCTAGGGTTTTTAAAGAAGTGGTCGGCCGCCCAAATGTGCATAAAAAGCCTAGGCTCACAAATACTAAGCTGGAACTCTCATAGAGCCTGTAGATACAAGAAAGGTATCTATACACATGTGTTTATACATCAATGGAAGCATAATGCATGTCGTTGATGCTCGCTAGTCACCAATGAAGCTCTCTATCTTCATTGCACCATCAAGGTCTCAAGGAACACAAAGCTGGTATTATACCAAGTCTCTCTTTATGGGAGAAGCTATAATACAAAAGCCTGCTGGAGGGGGGACCGGCTCCACATAAATCCGGTCCTCAACTATTGTCGAGTTCTCTAATTCTCTCTCTTGCAAAGTATTATTTATGCCAAGTTAATTAAGTATAATAGTTATGTTGCTACCTCTAACCAAGTTCACCTTCTATTTTCTCAAAGTATTCTCATAAAAATGCTCACTACAATTTTCTTTCAGAGCTATTGGTTTCTCTTTTCTTGCTTAAGAAGAGAGGTCCTTAAGTTTTCCATGAAAGGTTGGATCTGTTCATTGCAAGAGGGTAAGTGGGATAGGGATCTATTATCTTGGTTGAAGAGGAATTAGTTTGAGGTAAACCGTTGGGAACTATAGACTTAATAATGGAGTCTTTTGGGGCTTGCATTTGGCTTAACCATTACTGAGCTACTAGCAAGCTCAACAGGAACCATAATCAACCGAGCAATGTTAGACCCTCTCCACTACTCTTTGCAATCAACAATCTCTAAACCACGGGTATGGCTGCTTGAGAGCTAATTTTCAAAGGTAAAGAAGAGTAGCAACTAAGTTTTTTGAGGGTACCAAAGCACAAAGTAGCATACACATAAGTTGATTAGCACGGCTGACAATCATCAAGAGAGTAGAATAAATACAAGAGGAGTGGACATAAAAAATCCTACCCTTCTTGGAAAAGGTCCCACAAGCTTAAGAAGTTCAAAGCTCGGGGGGTTCACCGTCCAGTACCCCCCATATAACGTGCATTCATGGGATATTAAAAAAACCCCTCTTTTAACATGTCTAAATGAATAAAATGACCCCTTATTTTAGGATTTTTTTTCCAAAATTGAATATAAAAACCCCTCATTTTAATGTATCTCTATTAAATTGCCTAAAATTTTTGCATTTAAAAACCCCTCCCTTTGAATTCACGTTATACATTAACATGATTACATAGTGTACCCCCCGAGGTTCAAAGAGGGAGGAAAGAGTATCTATTTCTTCATCTATGATGGAACATTTGGTGCTATTGAGACAAAGTATTGGACTTCATTCAACAATTTGATGTGGCCTTTGAAGATGAGGGCTTCACAGAGTCCTCCAAGCTACGCTATGAAGCTATGCACTTTCAAAAATCTGCTCGTCAATGGTGGGCTAGTCTTTGCGGGAATGGCAAAACCCCAAGGACATGGAAAACTCTACGAGTTTCCATCATGAAGCAATTCCTTGCAAGCGACACCAAAGATAAAGTGCTCAATGAATGGTGAAGTTTGAAGTTACTTCCCATGAGTCTATCCACAAATATGTAGACAAGTTTTGGGATTTACATCTTAAAGCTACAGTCTTTCAAAAGCTAGACTTTGTTGAGCAAAAGCAACAATATTACCTGAATAAATGTCAACTCCCAATGGCCTGGTTCTATCATCGAAGTCATCCACCACACTATGGTTGCATCTTGTATCAATTTTCAACCAGGGGCTAAAAGGAATGTCAAGCCCATGGAAAACAAAGATCAAAATGATGCAAAGGGGAAGAAACAATGCTCAAAGTTCTTCCCAAGGTATTTCCAGCTCCAACAACAACAACAACAACAACAACAACAACAACAACAACAAGACCAAGGACAAAGGAGTTTACAAATGTAAAAACAAACTCTCTCCTGAAGAGCTAGAGGCTTTTTGTAAAGAACACAAATGATTTAAGTGTGGGGAGCAAGGACATGGTTATCATTCTTACCCCAAAAGAAATGCCCGCAATGAGACTCCTAGAGCTTCCACGATTGAATCTCCAAAAGAGGACGCTCATTGAAAAGGATCATCCCTTTCATATGCTTGGGGGAAGGTAAGGGAGCATGATGCCTTCTTCTTATTTGATCCTGGCTCTACTCACAACTTCATATCAACGGAGTTGGCCACAAAGTTGGGCATACAAGCTTTTGAGATGGGAGATACTATAACTGCCAATGGGGCTTTCAATGGACAACAAGCCTCCATGACTCCCTTGTGATTGGGAAGTTGAGGCTTGATGTCCAAAGCTACGTCGACAAAGAAGACTTTTTCATCTCTCCTCTTTAACATGAGGATGTTATCCTAGGGGCACCATGGTTCAATTGCATGGCTGCCAACATGAAGTTCCCTGAAAGGAAAATCTACTTCACTTACATGGAAAAAAGCATGTATATAGATAATAATGACTCCGGTTGTACTATCCCACTTATAAATTCACCTGCTTTTGATAAGTCAATGAAAATATCGGTTTCCTCATACATGATTTTTATCAAAGAGTCTCTAAATGATGCTATGTTTTAACAAAACAAAGTGGTAGGAATCAAGAAGAATTAGACTTGTCTAATTTTCTAAATGGATTCCAAAATGTACTTACTGATGACATCCCCATGGAGTTACCTCCAAAACAAGGGGATGATGACAATATGATAGAGCTTCTACCCGGGAGCTCACCGCCTAATAAACCTCCTTAATATAGTTTCTCAAGCTCAACAAGAGGAGATTATGAGGCAAGTGCATGAGCTGGTAGAAAAGGGGATGGTGAGGCCTAGCTCCTCTCCCTTCCGTTCTCTAGTCCTTTTAGTGCAAAATAATGATGGCACATACCGCATGTGTGTGGACTATCAAGCACTAAATCGTATCACGATCAAAAACAAATTTCCTGTACCGCGAGTAGAAGATCTATTTGATAAGTTACAAGGTTTGACCTACTTTAGAAGAATTGACCTTAAAAGTAGCTATCATCAAATAAGGATAGTGAATGAAGATATCGTAAAGATTACATTCTGTACAACATTTGGTCTTTATGAATATCTTGTCATATCTTTTGGTTTGACAAATGTTCCAGCCACGTTCAACAACCTAATGGAGAAAATATTTAGACCCTATCGCAAGTTCACTGGAGTGTTCTTTGATGACATTATCATCTACTCCAAATATTTGGAGGAGCATAAGCAACACCTCCAAGTAGTTTTTCAAGCTATGAGTGAGAATAAAATTTTCATTAACCAAAAGAAGAGTGCATTTTTCCTCCAAGATATTCAATACTTGGGTCATATTGTCTCTCAAGATGTATCCATATGGATCCAACCAAGCTTAAGATAAGAAAAGGATTGCCTAGCCGAAGAAATCTACATGAGCTACGAAGCTTTATTGGTATGTGTGCATACTATGGACACTGCATAACTGAATTCTTCCAAATAGCAGGATCACTACATGACTTGACCAAGAAAAATGTTAAGTACATATGGACGATTGCTAAAGAGCAAAGTGCTTTTGAAAAGCTTAAAGAAAAGCTTACTTCTCAACCCATGCTTACACTACCGGATCTCTCAAAACCATTTGAGGTCCAATGTGATGCCTGTGGAGATTTCCTTGGAGTAGTTTTGCTTCAAGAAGGGCATTCCATAGCATATGAAAGTTGAAGAATCAATTTTGACGAGAGAGTATTGGGAATCTACGAGAAGGAGCTACTAGCTGTTCTACATGGCCTTGTAGACACTTGGAAGCACTATATATTGGAGACTCCATTCGTTTTACGAACGGACCACCAAAGTCTCAAGTACTTCATGACGTAATCCAAGATCTCCGACAAACAAATGAGGTAGGTGTTGGGGTTAAGGCCTATGTGCCTTGACCGGTCGCCCAGATCATGGGCGCCCGCCCACTGTTACCCTATACTTATAGTGAGTATACTGTATAGGGGGAGCTGCCACTTCACAGTCTCCCCACCCACATTGAGTGTGTGTCTCCTTCTCTCTCTCTCACTCTCCATCTGTGGTGCTCCCCGATCCCCTTCAATTGGTATCAGAGCTTTGGCTTCGCGACAGATGGAGTGCTACAGAGAAGGGAGCTTTCGGCTATGATGAGCTCGCTTTCGGTGAAAGCTTGAGATCGGTGAGCAACCACCAGATCTGTGCTCATGGAAGCTTGAGGGGCATTCCCAAGCTTGAGGGAAGAGTGTATTGTAAGTGTGTATGGTTATTTGCAGCCATACTTGCAGAAAAAATGCAGATTTTCATTTCCGCAGGTCATTTTTCGGGCCTCAAAAACAGTGTTTTTTGCGTAACTTTTGCATACGGAATGTGATTTATGCAAGGTTAAGGTGTAACCTGGAGTTTTGGCACGCTCCGAACGCAATGGTGATGTCTATTTGAGCTGATTTTGACCTCTGAAATTTCTGCAACAGCAACAAGTTTTTGCTGCGTTTTTGGACCAAAACAGGGTTTTTTGGCATAGCTTTCACACTTGGACTCGGATACATGTGATCCAAGAGTCTACCTTGGGGTTTTGGCACGCTCCGGACGCGCTCGTCATATCAGAATTTAAAAATTCTGAACGCTGAATCTTCTGCAGCAGTAGTTGTTTATTGTGTGTCGAGGATTCCACACATGGTTTGCTCTCAGATGTGAGAGTGATATTTGTTGCAAGTTTTCTCACAGGTGGGAGGATACGATGTATGCCTTATGTGGTTTGATGCTCAGGAAGACTGATGTGATTGCATTTTGAGCTCGGCAATGTATGCCTCGAGCATGTTTTTTGGCAGTCACAGGTAGAGCAGATATTTGTGTACTAGATTTGCAGGTGTTTGCAATGATGTATGCAAAGTGTGGAGATTGGTGCATGCATTTGGAGTGCGGTTTGATGCGCTTTGGTTGCTCATGGTTTTGAGCGTGCAGTCAGTTTGGTTACTGGTTTTGTGGCCGTTTTACTGACGAAACTCTGGCGAAATTTTTTCAATAGTTTTATGCGCATCATTTATGCGATCTAGGTAGAGATTGCGGATTGCACTCAGTATTTGCGTGCTGTGTTCTCTGTAGGTGGGAGATTTGTGCGTGTGTATGCATCGATACTGCACAGTATGGGCTTGGTGATTAGCTCACGGTTTGACAGGCGTATAATTATCTTGACACACTCACAAGAGTGAATGTTGTGATGTATGCTTGTGTGGCTACGAGCTAGGTAGCCGGATTCGAGCACTAATGGCTTGAGGTTTTTCAGCAGGTTTTAGCTACAGGTTTACAAGTTTACAGGCAGGTTTGAGGGTTTATTTGGGCGTTGAATTTTCAGCCATTGTTTCCTCTTTGCAGGTGTCCATGTATGGCTCAGTTGTAGGCTGATCTGGGACACGTTTGTGACTTGTTTATGCAGCTGTTTAAGAGCTGAATTTTGGGGCTGATTTGCAGCCATATTTTACAGCCATATTTGCAAACTTTTGTTGATGCGATTCGAGCCAGTTTAGGGCTGATTTGGTTGACATTTGCTACTCATTGTTGGTTACTCTTTCGTGAGCATTATGGCTGATTTTTCATTTGACTTCCAGCGTTATGGTCTGACACAGTTTGATGGTGTAGATTTTGTTGCTTGGAAGGAGCATATGCTTGTTGCATTGACGGATTTGGGGCAGGATAAACCCTTGCGTGGTTTATCGGCGAAGCCCAAGTCTATGCGTGATGATGATTGGCAGGATCTTGATGAGTTAGCCATGTCTATGATTCATTTGCATCTGGTTGAGTCTGTTGACTGGTAGGTCTCGAGGGAGACTACAACTCATGCTTTATGGCAGGGTTTACATGCTATGTACGCGACATCCATGTCTACAGGGGAGTCTAGTCCCACTTCTATGTCCATGGGAGAGATTGGTCCCACACGCAAGTCTCGACGGCATAGAGACTTGACATGTTGGCATTGTGGACATAGAGGGCACATTAGGCGTTGATGTTTCAGGCGTTTGAGACAACGGAGGCGACAGATGCGTGATGCAGATTTGGGCATGACAGATGCTAGTGAGATCAGTACGGTGGTTACTGAGTATGATTGTGATGGCGATGTCACATTTACATCTAGCTTGTCTTCAGACGATCTTATGTCTACGGATTGCATATCGGATTGCACATTGTCTTCACATTGGTTACTAGATTCAGATGCTACTTTCCATGTCACGTCGCATCGTGAGTGGTTTAGCACGTTTTCTAGTGGGAGACTTGGTTGTGTGCACATGGCTGATGGTGTTGTGTATGACATTGAGGGTACAGGAGACGTATGTTTGTCCTTGCCCAGTGGTATGAGATTTACCCTGCGTCATGTGCGTTATGTGCCAGATCTGAGACGGGATTTGATCTCAGTTAGACAGTTACGCGATAGTGGATGTCAGATTTCGCTACGAGAGCGAGATTTTGTGATGCATTTGGGTTCGCTAGTGATTGCGAGAGGTGCCAGGAGTGGTACAGGTTACCCATTGCATGTGGATCACGCAAGAGACAGTGTTGTCTCTGTGATCATGCAGCCAGGTAGACAGCGAGAGAGCAGGTGAGTCTCTTTTGCTTGTGGATTGCAGGATGCTTTGCATGGAGTGCAGAGTAGTGAGCTCGTTGTGCACACAGTTGGGGCATGACTTGAGCAGTCACACAGAGAGGTGACAGAGTCAGACATGCATGCTTTGCTAGTGACTGAGCAAAGCAGAGAGTTAGTTGTGCGAGATACTTCTATGCAGGATAGACAGGTAGAGCGGTCTTGCTCTAGTGAGTCACGACAGGAGGACGTTGTGCAAGAGTCTATGCATACGGAGTTAGAGCATGAGAGCTCTAGTGAGTCACAACAGATTGAGTGGTCATGTTTGCAGTGGATGATTGCAGAGGAGGCTGAGATGTCAGCGATTATGTAGTCATTCCTTTCTATGCTCGACAGTGAGCATGGGGATATAGTTGTGCAGGATATGTCTTCCAGCAGACACCTAGAGCAGCTGGTTTGCTCTGAGGTTGCACGACAGGTTGATGCGTCTTTTGTGGACAATCAGGAGATGCATGTGGCTGACATGCCTTGTTAGTCAGAGATGCCTATTGCCAGGGATATATATGTTGATGCATGCTCCGTAGAGCTAGCAGGGCCCGCTAGCATTGCATCGGCATTCGGTGGTCTCATGTATGAGATGTTGATCTTGAGACCGGATATCGTAGCTGTAGTGGGAGCATTTGCAGCAGGGTTGATTAGTTGTTCGATGACTGATCTCATCATAGAGCATAGGGGAGGTTTGCAGGTATTGGACCGATACTTGCAGGAGTGCATGAGCTCTTGTAGACTATTTACAGAGCTTGGAGCTAGCTCTGTGTGGCTTCCGCAGCGGGATGTTTGTCTATCAGTAGAGCCGGATACACTAGCTCATGGAGAGTTAGTGGGCATAGGTTGAGAGAATATCTCACCTTCTATTAGTTGTACACTAATAGATCTTGCTTAAAGGCACATTGGCCTTTAAGTGGGAGGTTGTTGGGGTTAAGGCCTATGTGCCTTGACCGGTCGCCCAGATCATGGGCGCCCGCCCACTGTTACCCTATACTTATAGTGAGTATACTGTATAGGGAGAGCTGCCACTTCACAGTCTCCCCACCCACATTGAGTGTGTGTCTCCTTCTCTCTCTCTCACTCTCCATCTGTGGTGCTCTCCGATCCCCTTCAGTAGGAAAATTTTCTTTTGCAATTCAATTTTCTCATATTGCTGGTAAGCATAATCAAGTGGCCAATGCACTATCACGACGATCGAGAGAAAATGCGATGTACTGACCGTGATTTTAAAGACATAATGGACCAGCCCTTGCCTTAGGGAATAAAGAGGAACCATTCACCTTGCACGATGGTTATCTTCTTCATGGCAAAAGGCTTGTGTTACTTATTCCTTCATGAGAAAGTGATGTATGAATCCCATGCTCCTCTCTATGCGGGGCATAGAGGGATTCAATCTACTCTTTGAGGAGTAGAGACATATTTTTATTGGCCCACCATGAAACTGGACATACAAGAGTATGTTTCCAAATGTGGTGTATGCCAAAAGACCAATACGATAGAGGGAAACAACCTGGATTACTCCAGCCATCACCAATCCCTAATTTTCCATGGGAGAGTATGTCCGTGGATTTTATCTTTTGATTACCCAAGTCTATCCATGGGAATATGGACAATAGTTGACATGTTTAGCAAGCAAGCACACTTTATTCCTGTCAAAAAGACTATTAAGGAACACCAAATGGCAACCCTCTTCATATCTCAGAGTTTTCAAACACCATGGATTTCCAACATCAATTGTGTCAAATAGAGATCCTAGAATGACCGTAATGTTTGGAAAGGTCTCTTTGAAAATTTAGGTTTTGAATTTCTCTTCGGCCTATCACCAACAAACGGATGGCCAAAATGAGATAACTAACCTTACGATTCTTGATCTACTAAATACTTATGTTATAGAAGTAGATCAACGTTCACAATGGGAGAAGTATCTACCACTTGTAGAGTATGCGTACAATAACACTGTTCATACTACTACAGGGAAGATACCTTTCAAAATTATTGAAGGAAGACTTAAAAGTCCCTTGCTACTTAAAGTACATGGGAAGATCTTTGCTGAGACCTACAAGAATCTGTCCAAAAAATTAAGAAGGCTATATCCATATTGCAACAAAGGCAAAAAGCTGCTGCTAACAGGCACAAAAGTGCCTTAGCTTTCAAGGAAAATAATTGGGTCCTACTTAAATTTCCCAAGGCTCGATTGAAGCAGACCACGGGCAAAAATCCTACATGCCACCAAAAATTATGCTAAATTAGCAAAAAGATACTATGGTCCTTTTCAGATTCTAAAACCAATCAATGAGATGGCCTATCAACTCAAGTTGCACAATCATTGGCTCATCCACAATGATTTTCATGTGAGCCTACTTAAGCCTTACAAAGGAGAGCCACCACAAGAACCAATCAATGAGGACCCGCCCGAGATCAAAGATCAAGAAGACGTGCTTTAGTCTGAATCAATTCTTTGACATGAAGAAAAGGTACTAAGACATGGTAAGATTATCTGACGATATCTTATTAAGTTCAAAAATTATCCTTTTGAAGATGCTAGATGGATGCAAGGAACATAGCTTAAGGATAGTATGAACCTTGTCAATGCTTACAATGCTACATTATAGTAAGAAAATGTAAATTTTTCTTTTAAATGATCAATTTTTTGTCTTATAAGACTAATTCTCTTTTATTGTGCACAAATTTAAGTTGTATGCATGCTTAGAATCATGTTTGTGATGACAACGTCTCTCAAACACCAAGTATAATTTTTCACTCTACTTTGGGAGAATGAAATGGACTCAAGAGCATACATGCTTGCAGCAGCTAAGTCTCCCAAGACCCAAATGGATTAGTCATCCATCTTGAAATGATGTCGTAGGGTAAAAAGGGATCCTCTACCTGCTACAAAACATAGACTAATGACTAAGGCTTTATCTCCTCTACCTCATAGTTGAGGACGACTATGATTTCAAGAGAGAGGTAATGTCATAAAATCTAATATCTAACTAACCCAAATGATTTTCTCATATTAAATTGATCATTTAATGTGGAAGAATAAATGAGAACAAGAGTTAGATATAGACATGTGCTTACGGACTCCTTACGGATCTATCTTAGCATGGGACCAAAGTCAATGGGTCCAAATGAGAGATGGTATGTCAAAAAGAGCAATGCTAGATAAGGAGCTTGAAAGACCTTAGGGTTAGCTTCATTAAAGACCTCCAAAGATTAGTGTTAAAAGTCCTTAGACCTAAGAACTTAGGCAGCTAGGGTTGAGCTTGAGGCATAACCCGGTCCAAGCTTGAGGTTCTTGTCGTGCTTGCTGACTAAGGTGCTTGAGGTGCTTGTCATGCTTGCCGACTAAGGTGCTTGAGGTCTTGTCATACTTTATGACTAAGGTGCTTTTCATGCTTGATGACTAAGGTACATGCAGTGCTTACGGTACTTGAGGTGCTTGAGATTATTGAAGTCAAAGAAAGGCTTAGAAAGGAGGGGGAGAGCCTCAAAAGGAGGGGATGTGATTGGAAAGTCTCACACTTACCTGGCTAAGTTGCCCCCATAGTGTGCCTAAAGCCTATTGGTTGATCCTTAGAGAGTTCCAATGAGAATTTAGTTAAAAAACTAATTTTTTAAGCATTATTCAAGCCCTCTCTCTCAAAGGGGTAAGGAGGACACTTGTCCAAAGACTACCTCTCTTGCTTGAATAGACCTAGGCTTGTGATTGTCTAAGCTTGAGAGAGTCAATGAGGTTAAGGTAGGAACTAGGATGAGGGTTGACCCAAGCAAGAAGGGGGTTGGCTTGAGGGATATACACCCTCACACACACTCACACACACTCTTTCATTGTGTGAAGTGCAAAAAACTTCATCTCCTTCTCCAAGTTTGTTGAGAAGTTGAGATCCTACACCAACACTCTTGGCTATGGAATGCAAATCCAACCAAGAGCCAAGCTTCGATTGTCGCCTTGAAGGAGTCCAATTGCTTGAGTGAATCCTTCTTTAATCACTTGGTGAAGTCGTATATTTTCTTTAATGCTCAGGGGATCAAAGTCTTTGAAATCTTTAATTTCCTGGTTTCCAGCTTTACTGCGGTGGGAAAGCCCCTCTATCGGGTTTGTAGGGCTTTTAGTAGTGAGCTCCTGTGGGAATGTCCTCTTAAGCTGTGGCAAAAGAGGAAATGGGGGTTGTGGGAATGAGTTATTGTTGAAGTCGGGCAGCGCGGTTAGACCGGGCAGCCTCCGAGCAGGCGGGGTTAGGGCATGCAGGTCGGGCAGCCTCCAGGCAAGTGGGGTCAGAACAGGAAGCTTTCCGAGCAGCGGGCGCCAAAAGAGTTTGTTGAGTGGGAACGGGGCCCTATGGACCCTCCAAGCCAAATAAAAACCTTTTGAAAGCCGACTTGTGTCCGCCCATGTTGCCTAAGTGGCAATTCGATCCCACAACACATTCCACCCACATTATTTCCAATTTGACAAGATAGACCAAGGGATCCAATGGTCTCAACGTGGGGAAAGCTCCAAAATAAACTTATTTCTCCTCGGCTTTGTAGGGCTTCACCCACAAAAACACACACACCTATTTTAAGGAGCAAATTTGGGCATGGGGATGAGAGAGCTCCTGACCTTGGATTGCAGAATTGAAAAGCTTGTTTTGAGAGTTTCAAGATGATGTAAGTAATGCAAGGAAATTATGGAAGTCAACGAAATTAAATAAGGGAAAAATTAGCAAAAAATATTCACAAAAAGGCAATCTAAAATGCGACCATTGATGCAAAAATGCCTATTAGCAACTCCTAATGACGAGTGATTCTCCTTCATCATCTTAATGAACGTGGGTAGTGGCACATCCTTTCAAGGGTGCATATCCCATCATTGATTAGCTTCAAAAGAGTGATTAGGATGTGATTAGACAAAAGGAAATTATGCAATGCAAAGGAATGCTAATCCTACCAAGTGCTAATCGCACTAACACACAAATGCATGAGAATAAACCTAGCTAGCATTCTTGAGCTGTGATACCACTTGATGGGAATGGGATTTTTCTAACTAGGGTGGATGAAAGAGAAACATAGTGCAAGTGTCTAAGTGTGTGTAAGAAAGATTATCACTCAAGCGAATTAGATTCCAAGATGAATTAGCTTGGACTCATAAACACAATCTTGAGTATTGACTTAGCTTAGCATAGGCTCACCATAGACAAGCATGTAGTGCAAACTTGAACTATGTTATTTATTCATGAAAGTGAGCTTTAAGTAGCTCTACAGCTTGACTCCATTACATGTGGGACAATTCCCCCTCTTGCCTCTTCACTTAGACTCTAGGACAAAACCCACACTTTACAAGCTGGCCGGAGCAGTTGTGCTCAAGATTTTTAACCAATAGTCGAAGATTCCTCAGAATCATCTCGTGGCTGGAGACTCGGCACCCGACATGTTGTGCTAGGTCTATCTCTCTTCCTATGTGTATGTGAGGGTTCTCTCTCTCTCTCTCTCTCTCTCTCTCTCTCTCTCTCTCTCTCTCTCTCTCTCTCTCTCTCAGCTTGCAATAGGGGCTTTTCAAAGCTTCACGACCAGCACGGTAGGGCACAACGTGAATGGATGGAGAGCAACCAACGTTTGGAGAAAAAACTATGTCCCCCTTCTCTACTACGTCGTGTGGGGATGTGTGCCTGAGTCACTACGTTGATGGCCATGTAGCCTAGTAGCTTGCAGCTCCGTGCTCCCAAGACTTGCAACCCAAGGGGATGGTACACATTAGAAAAAATATGAACCCCAAAAGGGCCTTGTAAGGGTCCCTAATTTTAAGAGATTAAGGCTAAAAATGTGTGTGATTTAGGAGACAAGGCCATTGAAGGAGGGTATTCTCTCTCTACTTAAAAGAGTGTGGCCCTTATGACAATAACTACCCTCCCCCCCTTTCTTTTGCCCCATCATCAAGCGAATCCATAGCCCAGCCCCAAAAATTACTTTTTCCAAAAAAATAAAAAAACCTCATATGTATACCCAAAAATCAAATTTCTCTCCCAAAATCTCACTGCTAGACTTGCAAAATGTCAAACTTTCCACCTTTTTTTATTTCCTTCCAAATCACTCTCTCTCCTACTTTTCAGCACACATTCTTCCTCCTTCCCTCTCTCTCACTCCTCTCCCTCTCTCTTTTGTCTCCTACTTTTCAGCACACACTCTTCCTCCTTCCCTCTCCTTGTTGCAGGTCCACTCCATAGCTTTGTTGCAGCTCCCCCCCCCCGCCCCCCCCCCCCCCCCCCCCCCCCCCTCCCCCCCCTCCCATAGCTCTCCATTCCATAGCCCTCCTCTCCACTCCGTAGCTCTCTTGCAGCTCTCCATCACATAGCTATGGAGTGAAGAGCTATGGGATGGAGAGCTGCAACAACAGAGCTACGGAGTGGAGAGGATAGTTATGGAGTGGAGCAATAGTCGAACATTCCTCAGAAGCATCTCGTGGCTGGAGATTGGCCACCCGGCATGTTGTGCTAGGTCTATCTCTCTTCCTATGTGTATGTGAGGATTCTCTCTCTCTCTCTCTCTCTCTCTCTCTCTCTCTCTCTCTCTCTCTCTCTCTCTCTCTCCCAACTTGCAATAAGGGCTTTCCAAAGCTTCATGACCATCACGGTAGGGCACAACGTGAATGGATGGAGAGCAACCAACGTTTGGAAAAAAACTGTCCCCCTGCTCTCCTACATCGTGTGGGTATGTGTGCCTGAGTCACTACGTTGATGGCCATGTAGCCTAGTAGCTTGCAGCTCCGTGCTCCCAAGACTTGCAACCCAAGGGGGTGGTACACATTAGGAAAAATATGAACCCCAAAAGGGCCTTGTAAGGGTCCCTAATTTTAAGAGATTAAGGCTAAAAATGTGTGTGGTTTAGGAGACAAGGCCATTGAAGGAGGGTATTTTCTCTCTACTTAAAAGAGTGGTGGCCCTTATGACAATAACTACCCTCCCCCCCTTTCTTTTGCCCCATCATCAAGCGCATCCATAGCCCCAGCCCCAAAAATTACTTTTTCCAAAAAAATTAAAAAAACCTCATATGTATACCCAAAAATCAAATTTCTCTCCCAAAATCTCACTGCTAGACCTGCAAAATGTCAAACTTTCCACCTTTTTTATTTCCTTCCAAATCACTCTCTCTCCTCTCCCGCTCTCTTCTCTCTCCTACTTTTCAACACACACTCTTCCTCCTTCCCTCTCTCTCACTCCTCTCCCTCTCTCTTTTGTCTCCTACTTTTCAGCACACACTCTTACTCCTTCCCTCTCCTTGTTGCAGGTCCACTCCATAGCTTTGTTGCAGCTCCCCCCCCCCCCCCCCTCCTCCCATAGCTCTCCATTCCATAGCCCTTCTCTCCACTCCGTAGCTCTGTTGCATCTCTCCATCACATAGCTCTCCCCTCCATAACTATCCTCTCCACTCCTTAGCTCTGTTGCAGCTCTCCATCCCATAGCTCTTCACTCCATAGCTCACCTCTCCACTCCGTGGCTTTGCTGCAGATCTGCATCCCATAGCTCTCTTGCTTGAGGCTAACTTTATTCCCCTTGCCATGGAGCTAAATGACATCACAAACCTCCCATCCACAGCAAGATCTTCAAGTTTGAAAATGGCTTCTCTACATGTTTGATTGCCAAAGGACTTCGCACACTCAAAGCGTCATTACTTGCAAACTACACAACAACACAATGGTGCAAGTCACACCAATATGGACCTTTGGGTGCATGGTTTCCTCTACCCTAATGATCCAACCATTAATGTGTATCCAAAATTCAATAACCTTGCTTCATTCTTACAATATGTAGGTAGAGGGGAGCAAGGTCTTGTTGGATACTGCAAGCGATTGTCGTCCTATTGGAGTTGATAACACACAATGGTATTTGCATCAATGTCAACTTCTTTCCCATACCACTAGGGGATTATGCGAAAGGATCGTTCATGTAGAGGAGGAAGTGGAAACTCTTAAGCTACACGTGGAAGAGAAGGATGCTAAGATTTCAAAGCTTGAAGATAAGATCCTACATATTAAAAAGACGCCCTTAGGTGCAAGGGAGTGTAAGAGGAGCTTAAATTCCATAGAGACTTTAGCCCCCCAAGGCGGTGCTAAAAAAAGAAGGGTTACAACTACAAGGTGCATTTTTCTATGCTCCAATCTGTGCTTTAAAGTGTTTCTGTGGTAATGTTTTTTTCCATTCTTGTAGGAATTTAATCCAAGAGCTATGTGGTGGCCATAGCCATGAGGATCGCATCCATTTGTTGAGTTTGTGCCTCAAGAAATTGGATGTCATAGCCCTTCTACGAGCACCAAATGCGGAACATTTAAACAATGATGTCACAAAGGAGGTGATGTGAAAGTTTTCAATCTTGTGAGCAATGTTGATGTACATAAGGCTTGTGATGAAGTGGAAATTAGTACTAAGGGCTACATTGCCTTATATGGTCTCCTTAGGGATGCTTTAAGGGAAAGAGGAATTACTGAGAATTTCCTATACCACTTAAGGTCAATCTTGCTAAGAAGGCTTCAAACGAGGATGTGTACTTTCAAAAAGGAGGCTATTTGCACATAGAGGAGATAATGCCTTCATCCATCTTTACCAGGCGGTCAAAAGGAGTAAGGTAACGTACCAATGCAAGTGTAGGTGCAAACAGGGTGGATAAGGGATTTCCTTTCCTAATGTCAAATAATATTCTTGTTGATTTGAGAAAGCTTCAACTGGAAATGGTACATTTTTTGGTGTACCACCTAATGGTGAGGCTACAATAATGCATAGTCGTTTGTTTTCAAATTATGGTTTTTCATATGTTTTTGGACATTTTGCAGCGCTAGAATCAAAGTTGGTGTTTGTGCTCAAGCTAGACAAGTGTGAGATTGTGAAGAAACAAAGACTAGAAAGGATGACTATTACTCTCATGAACGAGGTCTTATTTCATGCAAAACGTAGAGCTATGAACGAGGATTGTGCACCATCTTTCAATTTTTGGTTGAAGAAAGAAATTTGGTGGCTTGGTGCTGTTGAGGTTCCCAAGGAGACCCATGTAGTGCTTGCTTGGATTTTTGAACGCATTTCGTTGATAGTAGATGTCATTAAGGTACAAGTAGCTGGGGAGAAACTCCAAGTAGATGGCATAGGGGAGTTTGAAAATGACTGGCAATTAGGTAAAAATTTGAAAACAATCCAGTGCATTCTACAATGAAAACAAGGGACTGGAGCTCTGTATCCTTATCCATTATGTATTAAGGGATATAAGGGGAATGCACACCAAAACACAATAGCTGACGAAACAGAGAAAGAGGACAATTCACAAACTACATGTGTGTGGGAGCATTCGGGTCTACAGAGAAAGAGGACAATTCACAAACTACATGTGTGTGGGAGCATTCGGGTCTACAATGTCCTATGCTAGAGGAGCCCAATCATGCCACAAAAGACAAAGAATGGAACCCTATAATTAACTTCCCACTAAAAAATGTGCATTTTTGCACACTTCATACTTTTATGCGCATCTTTTATTGTTTATTAAAGCTTCATATTGATTATGCCTTTACAATGAAGCTGCCGAGAGGTTGCTTTGATGATATCTCAAAAGTGGAAGGGCTCTTAAATTCAATAGTTTTCATGGGACCAACACCTCCATTGTTGCGTAGAAGAACAATGCAAGCGCTTAGAAAGTGGCCCAACTAGTGCCCATGAGTGGACTAAATGCAAGGCACTTTTTGAAGGGGGTTCCACCCAAGGAAAGAAGTGCACATGCCGGAACATCAACATTTGAAGGTGGATGGGAGTTGTGGAAGGATCTTTGCAAGTATACAACGGAGAATGATAGAAATGCAAGTGTTGTGCTTGGTCGACAGCATGTTTGGGCGGTATTCGACAAGATGATGAAGATACTACAGCTTGCAAGCACAACCAATGAGCAACGACAAGAATTCCAAAATTTGGTGGTGGAATTTACAAAGGCGGTCATTACAACATGGGGTGAAAAAACATTACACACTATATGGTGAGTGCTTGCTATTCCACCTTCGTCTGTTCTATGATTTAGTTTTGATCATCGCTGTGTTGTGGCTTTATGGGCAGCACATCCTCTATGCACATGGTGTATACTTTATCAACATGTACGGTTCATTAGATATTTGGAGCACGCACGGTATGGAGAAGTCACACTATTATGCCAGGGTTGTCTACTTCAAGAATACAAGACATGGAGGGGGTTTAGTGCACTCATGCTATCTTCAGGAAATGTTCAACTGGTTCTATTATACCACCTTTAGATGCAAAGTGTCGATTGAACATGCAAGGTCATCACACTTGGAAAATAAACCCGTCGACTGGCCCATGCTCGTTCCTCAAAGTGCTAGAGATTCTCACAAAGGTTCATCACGGCATGCAGTGTGGCGAGCATCAAGGACTAGGGTGGGAAAAGTCTGGGCCACGAGGCTATAGACATACTTGGAAGCTCATGATAATTGGAAAATCCATTGCACTTGGATACACATGTTATCCCCGTAATCTGAGCATTACATCATATTTTTTTGTGTCACAACCCTCTTGTTTTCCGGATCGAGTGTTTTCATTGTTTGATTGTTTACGTAATTTTTGATTCTTTACGTAATTTTTCAAGTAGACGTTTAGCTCTGCGTGTTTGAATAGTTCTCTACTTTCAAGTGGTTTTGTACTTCAAAGATTATTCTCTCGTACTTTTAGTGGCTCTTTTCCACCATGTGAACCCACCCTTATATGGCCACCCTATATAAAGTGGGAAAACCCCCCCATCACAAACACAAAACACTCCCTCCCTCCTCGAATACCACAAGCTCTAAGGACATACCCAAACACACTTTCTAGATGGCAAGGACCAAACAAACTGCAAAGAAGAATCCAAAGAACAATGAGGTGTGCGGGAGGTAGAAGATGCGTGCAAATTGGCAACCAGAAGATCTAGCTGACCCAAAACGCACAGAGACGAACACGTCCGATGAGCATCCCATTGTGGGCAGGGGAGAACATCCCATTGAATTATAGGGTGGGCAGAAAGAAGTTTCCAGGAGGGATGGGCGCGATGCCATCTGGCCCAAGTCGCCAAAATGTGGCTGGCAAGTCACTGCCCAGGGGGTGGGTGCCATGCCTTCTGATCCACCCAACAATGATGAGCGCAACAATGATGATGAAGATTATGATCTTGATGAAGATGCCCCCGAGCCACCTCCCAAGCATCGTCATAAGCTCAAATCCTACAAGAAGCCGCAAAGAGCATGACCACAAGGAGCTCAGAGGCCCCCCAATGACGACCTCAAAGAGACAATGCTTCTGCAGAGCGTTCGCTCAAATCCGATATTACCAAAAGACAACAAACCTACTTATTAGGAAAGCACCATTTGCACGAACATGTAGGGAGGTGCTACAAAGCTATAGCATAGCCCTTTGGATGTTTGTTGTTTCCCTCAAATCAATTCAAGAGGTTGTAGAGGCTTATTTGGTTAGTCTCTTTGAGTACAATCTTATGTGTTATCCATGCTAATCGTGTACAATCATGGCCAAGGACATGAAACTAGCAAGTCGCCTCAGGCATGAGTGATACTTTCTGACGTCAAACCTTTTTTTGTAACTAATCGTTGTATTGGAATCAAGTTTGCTTTGGAACCCTTGTACTGGAATCAGGTTTTCTTTGGAACTTAGTGTATTCGCACTTTGCAATAAATACAATCACATCTCTTATTGTCTCTCTAAATAAAATTGAAACAAGTTTTTCTGTTTGTGTAATTTAGCTCATTTTGAAGGAACGCTAGAGGGCATATCTCTCAATGAAGTTAAGGTAAATGTCTATAATTGTCTACATTTCTTTTAGTTAGCTGGTTGAAGGTGAGATGATAATAAACTATTCAAAAGGTTCTCCAGATGGCCTGCATATGTTAGATGATGGCAAATTAGGCTAAAAAATTATCCTATGATTGGTAGGAAACCAGGTGGCCTACACATGCTAGATGATAGCTAATTGGGCACAATTAGCTTTGTCAACAAGGCAACAAGGATTGGCCAGACAACAATCTTGCAGATCCTTTTCTCTCTGTCTTGTGGACAGAGCTAATTTGGCTCAATTAGCCATCATCTAGAAAATGCAGGGCACCTGTAATACCTAATGGAAATTTTCATGCCAATCACAAGACAATTTTTTAATCAATGTACAAAAATAACATTCTAATAGTTAATAGAAATCACTAAAGATAAAGTTTTTACATATTGCTTGGTCATTGAACATTATCAAAATAGCAAATTGAAATTTGTAAAAGATCATGGACAAGAGAGATGATTTTCATTTTAAAAGCTTGTACATCAAGCTTAACTATCTTTTGATAGGAGGCGCTTTGCGACCTCTCTACGATGTTCTTCAGCATTGGGTAGGATGTATGTAAGATAGAGGCAGCTACGGCTTGGGCACTATCAACCCCCAAGGCTTGGCTAAGTGCTATGCTTGTCATGACCTTGCCGCGGAAACCAATGCCAAAAGTGGCAATTGCAAGGGATTTTTTCACCAGAATAATTACATGGGATGTTTGCTAAACATAGGAGTTTACTAGAGGCCTTAAGCACCCTGAAAACAAAATGGCCTTTGGGGGAGAAATCCTTGTGTATGATGCACACATCCTGCATTGGTAGTTTGCCGATGTAGTGTGCATGGGTTGCTTCAGGCCCAAACACCATGCGCTCTCCCCTTTCCGACTAGCTCATAGGTCCATGTCCAAAACATCCTACAAAAATGGAATTAACTAAATGTAAAGAAGAAAGGTAGAATTATCAACGTACAAGATGCTTAGTATTACCTCTTGTTGCTTATCCTCATCATCCATAGTTGGTGTGGCTTCAAGGTTGATAGAGGATTTTCTCTCATCAACTTTGCGAGGGTTGTGCGAGCCAGGCGAGTCGAGGTGGATAGGAGTTTGGTTGGCAACAATCCTTGCTTGTGTTGCAACAAACTCCTTGTCTGTGCTCTGCATCAAGAATATTTGTTGTCACTAGTACCATTGTGTTAGCAACAGAGTCCCCCAATGGAAGCAACTTGTCATCTGTAGGTTTTGGTCTAGGATAAAGGGGGAACTCCATCTTGGTGCATATGAGGCTAAGACACTCATCTAGTTGGACACCAAAAGCCTTTTCCAGATTGTGCAAGAATAGATACTCTTCATCTTCAATAATTATGTTGTTGAGGCAATTGATCTCCACTTCGATTATTGTAGCTAGGTCACGGTTGTTGGGGCACCTCGAAGGTGTCGACAATCTACTCTCTCACTGCAATGGCCCCTTCCAAGCCGTGGGGATATTCGACGGCTTGTAGTCTTCACTCACTCTGGACATCTATAGGGGTGGGCTTGGGATCTTTACGATCTAGCAACACCCCACCCACTGCCAGATGCGGGATCTCCATCTCCTCCAAGGAGGGCTCCTCATTGACAAGGAAGTAGAGAGTGGCAATGTTGGACAAGAAAGATTGACCAATTTTGTGCTTCTTGAAGGATTCTGCAACTTCCTTTGTCACTTGGCGGAAGTGGTTCCGTCTCTTTTGCAATCGCCTCAAAGAGGGCTAGTCTCTTTGAAAATGCAATGTCCCCCTTGTGGATGTAGCGAAGCAGATCACATGGCAACCACAGCATGGCATTGTCTTCAAAGTTCACTAGCATACTTGAGTATATGCACATTCATATACTCTATGATGTCGTGAAAAGTTTCATTGTTGAGTTGATGGTTTTCTGTAAACCGATTGTGCGGGTGAAGAAACAGTGAAGATCATTGCGTCCACTGAATATATTCGGTGTCCTCTAAGAAATGAAGGAATCGTGAAAGGGGGGTGTGTGGCTCTTTCAATGCTTCTGTTGCATGGGAGGAGGATGTGCTAGCATGTGCTGCCACGGTTGTGTGTGTGTGTGTGTGTGTGTATTTCTCTCTGTCTCTCTTTCTCTAGCGCTGAGATACCAACCCAAAGCTCTTTGAGATACACACAAAGACACATGACTGCCCACACAAACACCCAAACAAAATTTAAAAAACTTAATCAACAACGGTGATACTATAACGACAAAAAAGTTTTTAATTTCCATTAAACAAAATGCTTTACAATGTGGCATTAGAGCCGATTACATTGATCTATCAGATCAACTTAGACAGTGCGCTTTCAACCCTCCACTCCTCTTGCATTTTCATGGTTGCCTCCATCCGCCTCCCAATCTTAAACAACAAAAAAGATTTTAATAACACTAACATTGAACACATGTATACAATGCAAAAATTGAACTGACCTTTTGTCGATTGAGATGAAAGTAAGAATCTTTGATATCTTTGTAGCCCAAGATAATCAAGTGTTCTCATATGTTGGAGAGATTCCAGTGGTCACTAACTTGCACAATATCAGAAACACCACTTGACAAAGTAATGAGCATGTCAAATGTCACAAAATTAGCAACATTGGATTGTAGGGGTATCCAGTTTTCACTCTTAGACATCCAACGCTCATAGTGGAAGCGTAAGCACAAAGTAGTGTGCACTTTCATATATCGTATCCCGATACCTAAAGCCCCCACCTTACACTTGTATTTATCTCCTTGGTAGACTCCCTCAACCATTACCCAATTATCTCCAAATACAAGTTTTAATGCTTCATACATAACATTCTTGCTACAAAACATAGTAGGTGTGACACTGAATGGCAATGTCTTGAACAAGTGTCCAAAAAACATAAATGGGGTAGCACCAGCTGAGCCCTACTAATCTGGAAGCCTTCCCAAATTTTAATGAAGAGAAAATATGAAAAAGCATCTTCTCCTTCACAGAGAAGAGTGACCAAACATCAGATTGTGGCCATTCCATGCTCAGTAATGAAGGTTTGTCAATAGCAATGATCCTACCATATCCATCATTCGAGGCCATCACTACATATGTGTGTGAGTAGAAGAAGATTCTGCGTTGCAACAACATCAAAAGTGGCGAGTTGGGAAGCATCATAACACCAATGTCGACGTGGCGAGCATTGAAGGCTCCTGTGAGACTCTTGATTGGTTGTTCCTCAACAAAGTCGGATGGGAATATATCTTTGACAACACCAAAAACTATCAAGTCAAAAACAAATAACAAGTGTTTAGAATTTGCCACAACAATGTTTAATGACTTAGAATTCAATGGGAAATCTCTTGAGCTTCCATTCCTCAAGCGCATGGAACACCAAGAGTACACGTGTTGAACAATGGTAACTGTGCCATTGACCCTATGGTTCTTGAAACCAAGAGTCTCCCCTTCCAATGTTCGTCGAGGTTGCCACGTTTTTGAACTCGATGGGGCCCGATAGTTGCAGGTTGCATGAAGACCCAAGATCCTTTACAAAACACTTGTGGCATGCATTCCCCATCAGAATCGCTAGTGCTATGCAAGCAAATCGCTTCTATCTCATCCTTTGGCTTCTTTGAAGTGGAGGGGGTTGGACATGGTAGCACCAGAAGAAGAAGAGTTGTAGTGTTAGAGAGAGAGGCATGTTGCTTCAGCAATGAAGTGAGGAGTAGAAGTGGTTGAACGGGAAACAAGGGGAGAAGAAGTAGTTCAAATGGATGGTGTGGATGAAAGGGGGAGACAGGTGGTGCAGCTATGTAAAACTTCCTTTTGTGCTACAACTATGGAAAGCTTGGAGGGAGGGGGAGAAGCAGTTCAATGGGAAGCAAGGGGAGATGAAGTATTTCAAAGGGATGGTGTGGATGAAAGGGGGAGACAGGTGGTGCAACTATGGAAAGCTTCCATATGTGCTGCAGATATGGAAAGCTTGGGGAGAGAGAGAGAGAGAGAGAGAGAGAGAGAGAGAGAGAGAGAGAGAGAGAGAGAGAGAAGAGGTAGAATAGAGGGTACTCTTCAGAAATGCAGATTTTGGTCAAAGAAAATAGTTTTTTGACCATATATTTGGTTAGGAGAGCTTTTGAAGAGTGAAAATTGAGATTTAGAGATTTTCATAAAAATTTAAAATTTTAGGGTTACTTTATGGATGCCCATGAAAATGGAGGGAAAGCCCCCCTCCCCCAGCGCTTTTTTTCCCCCTTCTCTCTCTTTCTAGGGGACAAAGCTATAATGAGGGGAACAAATAGGCCCCCAAGCTCCCCTACTACCCCATCTTTTAGAGGGTATAGCTATAGCTAAAGGGACATTTTGGGGTTCATATTTTTCCTTATGAGGCAGGGCTTTGCAACAAGCGAAGGGAAACAGGGCACAAGCGGGGACAATGGCATTTAGAGCTATGGACATGCAGAGCTGGCGTTGGGGCTGCTCAGCTACAGGCGTCAGGCTGGGGGTAGCCACACCTTACTTTTTCCACGATGTTGATCCTCAACTTTGGATTCCGCTCCATTTATTTTTGTAGCTTTTTCAAGCTGATCAACCTACTTGGGAGTTAACTTCATTGCATCATTGCACTTCAACCATCAGCCTTAGAATATTTAACTTCATGGTGCATTCAGAACCATGTGCATATTATGTGTTGTTGCTACACGAGCTTAGTTCGTCAAATCTGTTCTACTCTTAACTTATGAATATTCGCCATGTGGGTAACATATTGGTGATTGTGAAGAATTGGTGGAGCTTGTTGTTGCTTCTCAACCTTCATGTACTGGAAAGAGTAAGGTGAAGGTATAATTAGCTGGGTCCACCATAGTCTGAATCTAATTAAGTGAGCGTTCCCATGGACATCGCTGCTTGCTCCTTGTTTTGAGGGTGTTTCATCCCTCACAATCTACAGAAAGGAGCACTTCGCTATTTGCTAACCATGATGCCAATATAGAAGAACCAAGGATAGTAGCAAAAATATAGAGGTCCATAAGTTTTCATGATAGAAGATCCAACGCCAAGGCACTCCATTGAAGACACTCGACGAAGGAAACAAGTTCATATTAAGACCCTTCGTATAAAAACCAGATAAAAACCGTCTTGCAGTCATGTTTTTTAGAAATGTAGCAAGGCACGTGGTATGTCTCTACCACCATAGTAAAATGCGATAGAAGGAAGGAGAGGTCCAACCAAACCAGGCCCTCTCTCCCCATGGCTTCAAGCATGCATGAGTGCATATTACTACAACCCACATTAAAATAGCACAGAGAGGTCCAACCAAACCAGGCCCTCCCTCCCCATGGCTTCAAACATGCATGAATGCCTATTACTACAACCTACATTAAAACACCACGAACTATGGCCTGACAGGGTGCACCTTTGACGTTCAAGAAAACTATGGGAAAAAAGGAGAGTGTACTGGTTCTTGCAGACTAGGTGAATCTTGGCAGGGAAACAAACATATTGGCCACCACGCGCTCCACCAGCTTCTCCAAAAGCTTCCTTAGAATGCGACACGGCACCGTCAATCTCGTTTATGCAACCATTGTCACGAAGCTTCTCTCGACAATAACAACAACGACAACAATGTTAGCTAGAGTACATCCCAAGGAGGTATTATTTCTTCCTACAAGGGTCATAGAACTCGATAGCTGTTGAGTTATCATAGTCGTCAAATACATTAGGAGAAATATGAACCTTGCATGGGCCTTGTAAGGAATCCTAATTTTTAGGGATTAAGGCTAATGTTGTGTGGGGTTTAGGGGGCAAGGGCATTGAAGAAGGTAGTTTTGAGTAGGCTTTTCTAGCCTTTTTTTTAGACAAATGTAGGATGTGGACCTAAAAGGTTGCTTTCTCTCTCTAGCCTTTTTTAAAGTGAAGGAAGCATAGGGGTATGTCCACATCAGCAATTCCGTGGGTCAAAAAGAGTCAAAATTTGACTTTTTAAAAAAAATCATTTTTATTTGTTTTTTACTTAAAACTCCCTCCCAACATATATACATATCCAAAATCATTTTTTGACCCATTTTTTAACCCACAAGCTTAGAAAGTCCATTTTTTCAAAAAAAAATTCCCCCAAAAAGTAATAAACATTTTGTTCTCTCATCCTCCTCCCTCCTCCCTCCTCCCTCCTCTCTCCCTCTCCCTCTCCTCTCCCTCTCTGCCCCTACCTTCCTCCTCCTCCCCAATCTCTCCCTCCCCTCCCTCCCTCCTTCTCTCCTCCCATCCTGCTCGGCCTCTCTACCCTTCCCCCTCTATCTTTTCATCATTTGCTTCCTCACGCAACAGCTTCCATGGTGCTCACGCACATCACAAATGGTTTGCTTCCACCACCACGTACTCCGCACACCAAAAGCATACATATTCGCTTACCCACGTCATTTGCACCGAAGACCACTAGTGAAGGTGATCAAAGGTCATCACAGGAACGTCGCACCGCTTGTGAGACCAATGTTGACATTTGGGTGGATGGCCATTTGTACCCTTACGATCCTATAAGCCGCTTCCATCTACCGTTTAATAGCCTTTCCACATTTCTTCAATTTCTTGGGAGGGGAGAAGCAGGCTTGTTAGGCTATTGCAAGCGGCTGTGTATGGGTGCAGGTGCTTCTTTGCATATGTGGATGCACGAATGTCAAGCTCTTCACCTCAAGACGACGACATTACAAGAGAGTGTTGCCTCTTCGGAGAGGATAGTTAAAAGTCTTGAACAACAAATGCAAGAAAAGGATTCCCACATCCAGAAGCTTACCAACACCATCACATACTTGAAAGAAACACCCCTTGGTGCAAGGGAACGCAAATGCCCGTATTCATCCATTGAAACTCTTGCACATTCCGGAGGAGCACGCAAACGACGAGTTACAGCCACAAGGTGATTTGGTCTTTACTTGCATGCTGCATTTTTACTTCACACTATTTTCTAACATTTATGTTTATTTGTCTCTAGAAACTTCATCCAGGAGGCATGCGGTGGAACAAGCCAAGATAATCGAGTCAACCTTCTCACTAGTTGTCTCAATACCGAGGACGTTATTTCTATCTTACAATCATCTGGAGGTAAGCACATTAAGGATGCAGTCACCAAGGACCTTATGCGTAAATTAAGAAATGTGGTTAATGATGATGACGTTCAACAATCTTGTGATGAGGCTGGAATCAGCACCAAAGCCTATCAGGCTATTTTTCAACTCCTAAAGGATGCCCTCAAAGAACATGGCATTGTGGAAAACCTATTTCCCGTTCCTCACAAGGTCAAGCTCGCAAAGAAGGCCACAAACGAAGATGTGTTCTCCCGCATTGGGACATACCTACACATTGAGGACACAATGCCAACTTCCCTTTATGCTTCGTGCGCAACAAAGACAAGGGGAAAAGGTAAGAAACAATCCATAAGACCTTCGAATAAGGGCTTTCCTTACACAATGTGGAACAATATTTTCGTGGAACTTAGAAGGCTTCAAGAAGCCATGCTTAGATTTTACGAGTTACCTGAAGAAGGTGACACACTTTACTTTTTTCTTTGGTATTATTCTTTTCATAGAAGCTGAAGTTTAAGGTCTTAGCACTATTTATTTTGTAGTGCTTGGCACAAAAGTCGCTTTTGTGTTGAAACTCGATGAGTGTCAAATAGTGAAAGGCCGAAGGTTAGAGAGGCTAAGTGTCACTCTAATGAACGATGCCCTTCTGCAAACCAAGCGAAGGGATTCAGTCGAGCCATATCCCACCCTATCTTTTAGCGTGCAATCAGAGAAAGACATTTGGTGGTTGGGTGCTATTGAGGTGCCCAAAGAGACCAATGGAGTACTTTCGTGGATTTTTGAGAGAACTCCATGGATCACAGAAGTAATACACTCCCAAATTGCAGGTCAGAAGTTGGAGATTGAGGGCTTTGGTAGTTATGATGTGGAGTGGCACTTAGGTGGGGATTTGAGGACCATAAAGTGTTTGCTTGGCTGCAAACAAGGGGCTTCTTCTCTCATGCCTTGTCCATTTTGCACTCGAGGGTACAAACCTAATGGACAAATATCACATAAGAGCACTGCAAAGGTCAGTTACATGCTTCCATGGCAAGGGCATGGAGAACAAGGGTTAGATTGTCATGATGTTGGAGATGAAGGTAGAGAATGGGAAGCGTCTATTCTGAGATGTCCCATGCTCAATGCCCCAGACCGTGATCAAAAGGACCACACTTGGAATCCAATCTTTCGATTTCCTCTATCGAATGTACATTTTTGTACATTACACTCATTCATGCGTATTTTTGATAGGCTATTGAAGCTCCACATTGACTATGCTTTCACAATGAAACCGTTGGAAAAGTCCCAGGAAGCGATCGAAAGAGTGGAGGTACTCTTGAATTCCATTGGCTGTCATGGTGGAAATGTGTCTATAGTTGCTGCAAAGAACACAGGGGAGGCCCATGAAATTGCTCAACAAGTGTCAATGAGTGGACAAAAAGCTAGACACTTTTTGAAGAAAGTTTCCCAAGGAAAGCCAAGTCGATATGATGCTCAAAGCAGCTCCAACCAGCAGGCAGGTAACCTTTGGGAGCTTTGGAAGGAGTTATGCAAAGCTACTACTGACAATGATTCAAATGGCGAGCTTGCAAACAAGCGCAAGCAAGTTTGGGCCCATTTTGATAAAATGGTCAAGCTTATGAGCCCTAACAGCACAACAGAAGAACAACGGCAATCATTTCAAGAAGCTTTGGCGGATTTTACCAAGGTCTTCACCCTTTCTTGGGGTGAAAATAACATCACACATTACATGGTAAGTCATTCATGGTGTATTCATTACAAGGGATTGTTTTTATTTACTAATGTGGATCGTTTGCTCATGTGAACAGCATATCTTATTTGCGCATGGTGCATTTTTTATGCACAAGTATGGATCGCTTGAAATTTTTAGTACTCAAGGCATGGAGAAGTCCCATTATCGAGCAAGGGGAGTGTACTTCAAAAATACTCGACATGGTGGTGGAATGGTGCAATCCAATTATTTGGAGGAGATGTCCAACTGGTTTTTTCGCACAACATTTGCTCGTAAGCTCACAATGGAGCGTGCGCGACAATCCAAGATTGCTATTGAAGTGCGCAAATGGAGTCGTCAAGAGCATAGCAACAAGTGGCAAATGTCGCAAGGTCCCACCAAGCATGCTGCATGGCGGCGATGCAGAGTGCGACAAGGATCAAAGTGGATACTGCGCGAGTCACTAAACGTGAACGCAGTGTCCAACTCTTAGCGACATGTTTATTTAAAAAATAATACTTCTTTTAAAAAAATTAGTGTGAACAGGGCCCTTTTTAAATGGGCCCTTATAAATATTGCATGCTCTCATAAATCACTCATTTCTTAAGAACAGGTGAGCTCTTACCAACGAAATGGCGCGCACCAAACAAACCGCGAAAGAGCATCCGCCTGCCAACAAAAACACCCTCCAAGGATGTGAGAAGCCGTCATGGCTTAAAGGCACAAGAAAACGGCTACGAACACCTGGCCGTTCCAGGAACTCTTCTGGTAGTGGGCATGGTGGTAGGGCACGAGAGTCATCAAGGACTGTTGAATCTCCACCTCCTCAAGATATAACACCTAGAAAGAGAATGAAGCAACGTGCCCAGCGTTGGAGAGAAGCAGAGGGCCAGCAAACATCAGAGTCCGATAGGGAGCAGCCGTCGCGCCCCCAATCACAAGCAGGACCATCCAGGACTCGGGTGGTCAATACACACACCGAATCAGAGAGTGAGCCACCATGGATGCGAGAAAACATACCGCGCACACACCGAGTGGCCGTTGGGGGGAAGACATTGCCTCAAGGCAAGGGAGCTCTCCCCACACAACAAGATCGGCAACCAAGGGAAGAGGAAGAATCAGAACAGGCTACAGAACCAGCCCCTAAGCATGTAAACAGACACAAGTCTAAGTTTTTCAAGAAGCCTTCACGCCGCCCGCCAGCAAATGTGCAAGTGCCCCCAAGACAACCGCAGCGGCGCCGAAAAATAGCAAGGGCATTTGCAAAAATCCGCCACTACTAGAAGACGACGGAGCTCTTGATTCGACGCGCCTCCTTTGCTCGCATTGTGAAGGAAGTGCTTCAAAGCTATGGAAATCAGTATAGAATGCAAGCAATAGCGCTAGAGGCTATTCAAGAAGCTGCAGAGGCCCACATCATTTCAGTGTTGGAAGATACCAACCTATGTGCCATTCATGCAAAGCGAGTGACAATACAGCCAAAAGATATGCAGCTTGCACGACGATTGCGACGAGACTTCGAGCATTAGCCGAAGTTACCCCTCTTTTTGTATTGCACACCCTTATCTTTGTAATGATTTGACTTTCCAATGACAATATGATCAACAGTTGTGTCTACTCTGTCTATTATCTTTGTAATTTCAAGTTATGTATGTAATTGTAGTCAATTTCAGTAAATTTGTGCATTTTAAGTAACCTTAGGGGTAGATAAGCCTACAAGGGGCAGAAAAAGGCCTGGCCACAAGGGCGCGCAAATGGCCCATACAAAACTGATGGATGGGCCATTTGCGCGCCCTTGTGGCCAGGCCTTTTTTTGCCCCTTGTAGCCTTATCTACCCCCAAGGGTACTTAAAATAACCAAATTTACTAAAACCTATTGGTTTTGCATCAATATTTTATATGGATCCTTATGGACACCTTTTTTTGGTCATTTCAAGCTTTGAATTCCTTATAGGATATCAAAACTAATAACATATTGTGAAACCAAGTGTCCAATGTAATTTGACTTTTTGGTGCAAGGGTGTAGTAGGTAGAGCAAGTGATAGTTTGCTGAAAACTTCATTTTATAATTGATTTGAGCTTTTCAAGTGTCCTTGAGTGTGAACATATACTGGAATTGCCATAAAAAGGTTGCATTTAAATGAATGATGCAAAACCAATCCATTGCAATAAATTTGTGCTTTTTAAGTACCCTAGGGGGTAGATTGGCCTATAAGGGGCAAAAAAAGACTTGGCCACAAGGGCGCGCAAATGGCCCATCCATCAGTTATGGATGGGCCATTTGCGCGCCCTTGTGGCCAGGCCTTTTTTTGCCCCTTATAGGCCAATCTACCCCCTAGGGTACTTAAAAAGCACAAATTTATTGCAATGGATTGGTTTTGCATCAATATTTTATATGGATCCTTATGGACACCTTTTTTTTGGTCATTTCAAGCTTTGAATTCCTTATAGGATATCAAAACAAATAACATATTGGGAAACCAAGTGTCCAATGTAATTTGACTTTTTGGTGCAAGGGTGTAGTAGGTAGAACTAAAGCAAGTGATAGTTTGCTGGAAACTTCATTTCATAATTGATTTGAGCTTTTCTAGTGTCCTTGAGTGTGAACATATACTGGAATTGCCATAAAAAGGTTGCATTTAAATGAATGCTGCAAAACCAATCCATTGCAATAAATTTTTGCTTTTTAAGTACCCTAGGGGGTAGATTGGCCTATAAGGGGCAAAAAAATGCCTGGCGACAAGGGCGCGCAAATGGCCCATCCAAAACTGATGGATGGGCCATTTGCGCGCCCTTGTGGCCAGGCATTTTTTGCAGCTTATAGGCTAATCTAACCCCCTAGGGTACTTAAAAATCACAATTATACTCAATTTGACTGCAATTACATACCTTGAAATAACAAAGTCAAAAAACAATTCATATCACCAATTGAAACAATTTTCAAGATTGACAAATCAGATTGAAAAGAATTTGCAATATAGAGAGAAAATTTCAAATATTTTTTATTCCTTCTAGCACGGTGATTTTACATCATGTATCTGAGGAGTTCAGAATTTTTTTGACCATTTCCTGGCGCCTATTTTGCGCGTAAGGCAACTCCCCAGTCAAGAGGGACTGCGCTATGGCATTTGGGTCAGTTGAGCCAATGGAAGCATGTATCCCTATCTGGGCAAGCACTTTACCATGAAAGCCAGTGCCAAACGCTGTGCATACAAGGGATCTACGCACTAGGAACACTTGATGCGCAGTTTGAGCAATGGTACTCAAACACAAAAACTTGCTCAAAGCTTTTAATGACCAAGTCATAAAATGGGCTTGGGGAGTAAATTCATTATGGATAATGGCCACATCGCTAGGGGGGAGTTGTCCGAGGTAATGCGCAAGGGAAGCTTGAGGTCCAAAGCCCGTCCGCTTGCCACCCGTCCTTGCAGCAAAATCATCAACCTCCACAACATCCTGTCATAAACCGATGAAGGTTGAGAAAAAAGACAACGAAGGATAAAATAGTAACATGAAAATTAGGTACAGTTTACCTCCTGCTCCTTGTCATCCTCCTCCCTGTTGCCCTTTGCATCCAAGTCAATGGTCCCATGCACCACAGATACAAGCTTTGGATCATCAGATGGGAGGTTGCATAATGGCATAGGCATCCTAGCAGCCTCAACCTTGGCTTGCGTGGCTTGGAAATCTTCATCAGCCACGTGCAACTGCTCTGCTGCCAAGACCTCCGCACATACAACTGCAATAGTGTCAGCAACAGAGTCCCCATCTGGTAAGAGCTTGCTTTCTAGGGCATCTGGCGTATTGTCTAAGGGACATTTGCTGCTGTTGCATAGCACGCTCAAGCATTCATCCATGCGCAGGCCAAATGCTTTTTCCAAATCATGCAGGAACACAAAATCCTCCCTATCCACTAACACTGAGGAGAAGCGGCTAATTTCTACCTCTGGGATAGCCACATCTGTCAGTGGTAGTGGCACTGGAGTGTCACTAGGGCCAGCCGCAACTATGGATTTCTCAACCACTTCCTCAAGACCCCTAGGGTACTCCAGCTGGTGTGCTTTTCCTTCCGCTGCAGGGTTCATGGGGATAACCTGCTGCTCCTTGGTGTCCTTGATAAAGGACCCAACTTGAAGGTGTGGTAAGCGGAGCTCCTCCAAATCAGGTTCCTCGCTCACCAAGAAGATAAATGTTGCGAGCCGAGAAAGGTACTCCACCCCCAACTTGCGCTTCTTGAGCGCTGACACCCCAGGGGCTTGCTCGTCCAAGTAATGGCCTGCATTGGTTGCAATTTCTTGGAATCGTTGCAACCGCTTGGCGAATGGACGATCACCTTTGTGTATATAGCGCAAAAGATCGCAAGGCACCCAGATCCCTGCATGTGGGGGGATAGATACAAAATATTTTATGATGTGCTCCTCCATGAACGCAGAAATCTCCTCAAATGCATCCATCTGAAGGGCAATTGTGGCGTCAAGGTCAGGGAGACGAGTAAAAAAGGTGTGGAAGTCCAACTTCCCTTTGTATTTGGTGTCCTCGAGGAAGAGGATGAAGCGTGACAAAGGGGTGGATGTGGGTACAGATGCAGAGGCTGTGGCAACATCCATGTTTAGCATGGGGTGTGGATAGAGAGTGGAGGAGCTCAGGAGTTGCAAAAGTGAAAATAGTGAATGAGTTAGGTGGCCCCCCTTTTATAATGTACCCTTTTTTTAAGACATTAAAAAAAAAAGACACTTTCACCAAAAAATGATTTCTCATCCCAATGCAAAAAATTATATTCAAAGGCATGATTTGCCGAAGCAAATCATGTTGATTACAGCGGGGATCAATATGAAAATTGCAAGATTTACAAAGTTATAAGATCGATAGCATAGTTCCATCTATCCCCCAGTCCTCCTCGACCTTCAATTTGTCTTCCATTCTCTTCCCAATCTACGGACATTCATAACAATAAGCATCTAATGATCGACAAACCATGATGTATTGAAAATGTGGTGGAAGGATTCTCACCTTGTGACCTTGTAAACGAAATTGTGCTTGTTGAAGGGCCTCAAAACCCATAATAACCAAATGTTCTCGAACATTACTGAGAGTCCAATGCTTGTTCACTTGGACTACCTCCAAAGCATCGTTGGGCATCTTCACTGCAATGTCAAAGCTTGCAATAGCGCCGTCTACACTCTGTAAGGGAGTCCACACTCCAAGCTTGCACATCCAACGATCATAGTGAAATCGTATGTACAAGGAGGTGCGGGATTTCAAATAGCGCATTCCAATACCTGAAGCTCCAACCTTACAACGGTACCGGTCCCCGTTGTGCATGCCCTCCACAAAACCCCATTCCTCTTCTAAAAGCCTTCCTAATTCCTCGTAATGCGCATCTTTACATACAAGCATTGTGGTAGTCTCCACAAATCCAAACTCTTTAAAAATGTGCACAAAACAATGAATAGGCAAACACCAGCTCAAGCCCACAAACCTAGAAGCTTTAGAGTATTTCAAAGAGTTTTGGACATCCATTATCATCTTTTGCTTGAAAGATGCTACCGACCACAAATCTGGGACCGGCCACTCCATACTTAATAAGGAAGTTACTTTGATGGGTTCAAGCGTTCCAAATGCTTGTGTAGAAGTAGGGACAATATAGGAGTGAGAATAGAAGAAAATCCTTCTTTGAACCAGTTTGGTTGGGCAAAGATGCGGGAACATTATTGCTCCAATATCCGCATGTATAGCATTGAATGTGCCGGAGAGACTATGTAGTGGCTGCTCCTCCACCAACGTGGATGGAAATATGACTATAAATGCATGACAAATGTTAAGTATGAATCCATAATAACATTACACTGTGATTTCACACCTAGCTTTGTATTCTCAAAACATGTACTTACAATGTGTTGGAAATCGAGGTGGTTGTTGCAAGTGCATGGTTGACATTGAGAAAACATGTTGCACAATGGCTATGGTCCCCTTGTCTTTGCGGTTCTTGAAGCCAAGGAGCTTTCCTTTCCAATGAAGATCCAAGTTTGCACGATTCCGCACACGATGAGGACCAACAGCAGATGGTTGCATGTATACCCAAGCACCTTTGGTGAACTCTTGTGGCACCCACTCATCATCTACACCTCTAGTGTTGTGGCATGCAAGTGCTGTGACCTCATCCTTTGGTCGCCTTTGCGAAGTAGAGTTGGCCATGGTTGAGCAAAGCAAACTAGGAGGAGGAGAAGAACCTTGCTTGTTGCTACAATGTAGGTGTGATAAAGTGATATGAGAAAATGGTCAACCCTTGTGGCAATGGGAGGAGAAGGTGGACAACCCTTGCTTGGTGTGGCACTGGGAGGAGAAGGTGGATAAGCCTTGCTTGGTGTGGCACTGGGAGGAGAAGGTGGATAAGCCTTGCTTGGTGTGGCAATGGAAGGTGGTAGGGGAGGAGAGACGAGCTTCCTTGTTGCAACAATGGAGATGGTTTAAAGAGAGAGAGAGTGTTGGAGTAGAGGATGATTGTGATGGTTGCAACCAAGGAGGGGTTGGAAAAGGGGTTCTAGAGAGAGAAAATCCATTTTTGCCTAATAACTAATTTTGGGGGAGCTCTGGATAGCAAAAAAAGATTTTTTAAAAGTTTTTTAAAAATTTTGAATTTTAGGGTTTTTGGATGCACGTTTTGACTTTTTGAGATCAAAAAATGCTTTTTTGACCATAAAATAGTTTTAGGGGGGTTTTCAGAAGATGAAATTTGAGTTTTGAAATTTTTGAAAAATTTCAAATTTTTGAGATTTTTTCAGAACCGGATCAAAAAGGAGGGAAGTTGGAGGTTCCATATGGCCCACCCCCCCCCACCCCACCTTCTCACTAGGTAAGAGCCCATTTAAAAAGTGTAAGACTACTTTGTCCCCCTACATTTTTGAGGGCATAGAGTGTGTCCACCACCCTCTTCTCATTGGTTGGCCTCTAATTAACCTTAATCCCAAAGGGCCCCTAGAGGGTTCATATTTTTCCTAATGATAAGAAAGATAAAACAAATTCATTAAGCAAGAGATTCTTGAAAATATCTGGTATGGTCCACATCCTTAGTCTGAGGAAGGGAGCATGGAATCTTTGCAAGAAATCAAGGGGTTTTTTCACAGCTGTATGAATTCAAAGGTCGACGAGTCTCTTCGGGGATCTTCTGCACGCAGCACCGTGCCAGCGAGGAGACGAGGCCCGTGCAAGCGAGGGCGTGGGTTGAACCCACACAGAGCCTGAACGCCACCAACAAGGCTCCCAACATTGTCGAGGGAGAATCGACGGGGAGAAAAATCATTTGCTTTGGGCATCTTTTGAATTTCCTATTTTCTACTATGATGCATACATAGTTGTCCCAAATATTGTTCACTTGTTCACTTTTTTAGAATTACTCCCAAGTCGAAACGCTCCTCTATAGATCTAGATGGCAAAAGCCCACATGTTCCTTCTCTCTCTCTCTCTCTCTCTCTCTCTCTCTCTTATGGTGCGCACATGAAGCGTTCAGTGTGCCTGATCGATCAAAGAGGTACCTCCACCTCAGCAAGACCCACCACGCCCTTGCACTCAGCAAAACAACTAACGAACGTTGCCACAGCAATGAAGCCCCCCCCTCTTCATCAGCTCATACAACGTTCACTGCGTTCTCATGGCGAGATGCATTCTCAACGTGCTGCAGGCCTGCAAAAGCTGCGTCATAGCTGAGATGGAGCTCGCTGGTTCGTGTTCTCTCTAAGCTTTGCAGTACAACAGTACGTCACCTCTACCCCTTGCACGAACGGCCGGCGTAAGCGCGATCATGGGGCCACCGATCGCAGCATGAACGCTTCATGTGCGCGTTACATCTGTGTGTGTGTGTGTGTGTGTGTGTGTGTGTGTGTGTGTGTGTGTGTGTGTGTGTGTGTGTGTGTGTGTGTGCCTTTGTCTTTTTGCATATACATCTTAGTTTTGTGTCTTTGAGGGTTGTTTGAATCGGATAGAGATAATCACATGTACTTGGGCTTGGCCATCATAAAAATGACACTGCTAGAATGTTGGGTTGTGACCTGTGAAGTTGTCTCACACATGGAGGAGAGGCGTTTTTTTTCGGACACACCGAGGGCCCACAAGGGATTGTGCTTATCGCTCCCAAATATTAGCCATGTTATATGGTCCCGGGCAAGGGCCGCGTGTAGGCATCACCATGGCCACCTAATTGATGTACCACGTGGAGGAGAGGCGTTTTTTCTATATACATAGACAAATTTTTCACTTCCACGATGTTCAAGATAATTAAAGTTCTTAGCCTTTGCAAATAGGCTTCTAATAAAAGAATATAAGCTTTTTTTTTTTGGGGGGGGGGGGGGGGGGGGGAACTCACAATGGTGAGGGGGTTATGTTATCAAGACCAAAAAATACAACATCATGCCATGCTCGTACCGAGCCATGACGTTTTTAAAAGACCATAGTTACATAGGTGAAAAGGGACGCCACCCCAGGATAGAGATAGGGCATATGCCCTTACCTAGAAGGGTCACTCATCATTGTTGCACCACAAGCCCTATCCCACTTCAGATGTTTGTCAATGCTGATAACTGCCCCTTGTTTCCTGAATTATCTCTATGAACCTAGTTGTTTTCATGGTATTTTCAAAGACTCGATAAATTCTGGCGTTCCAGGCCTGTTTGAAGTAGCCAAATTGAACAATTTGAATTACCATAAGGATCCTCTTGGCTCTTGAACACTTTGCCTCCTTGGAAAAGATCATTTTTAAAGTATCTTTTTGTCTTTTGGACCCATTTGCAAATCTTTTCGCTATGCCATTAAAAAAAAAACAAACAAATTGGATTCTGTGTTTATGGCATTCAATCCATGAGCAGGTTGTCACAATTTTGGACTCATTAGCTTAGTGAGAATCTAGGATAAGGAAATGAAATTTAGAAGTGAAGCAAATGAAGAGGGAGGGGATTGAAGGTGGCAAAATGAGGTGTTCATGAAGGAGGAAGGAACAGTGGCATGCAATGGGGGGTTGATGCTTGAAAGGTTGTAGACGGTCCGACACCCATGCAACATGCCATGTAGGAGCCAGGCATGAGGTACATGTAAAAACTTCTATGTCTTGATAATTTAATCATGCTGTGATTGAAAAGTAGAAACAAAAATTACACTTAGGCATGCTTTCTTGATACCCTATTTTTGAGAGCTATGAATTTCCTCTAAATTGGTATAAATATGTGTGTTATTTTGTTTGCATTTACGCGTATACATTTCAACAAAGCAATCAATAGTGCTATACTTCTAGTAATATTAAGTTATATTTTTCCGGATAGATCTATAAGCAATTGTGTCCACTTTGCAAGCACATCTCTTATCGACCAACATAAGATGGCAAATATATGTTAGCAAAGATAAAATCAAGATGTTTAGATGCATTTTACTATGAGCATGATATAAGTGTTTTTTTGTTTTTTTTTGCAAAACTCACAATTTGTGAGTGAATTGTATTAAGCACATCATAAAAAATACAAAACAGCCTTAAGCTCAAGCCGAGCCTTAAGGTGCTAAAGGTTACAAATTGGATGTTTACCGCCTCTCAACGATGCTAAACATGACCAGCTTTTTACAAAGTAGGTGAACTATAGTTCTAGGCTTTTACTTCTCGTAGGTTGACAACATGGTGTGGGTAGCCCTAGAACAATCTCTCGAGTCTTGCTTGCTTTCAAGCGGACGGATCATCACTCTGCTTTCTTGTATAATCTCTGAGAAGTTTGCCACGTCAACGTCTCCTTCAAACACATGGCGGTTCCTCGTCTACCATATGTGGTGAAAGAAGTAGTACCTGACAGTTTGAGTGCAGATGAGAAGAACAAGACTTCCCATCTTCTTGCCACCAAGGAACAAATCAGTCTTGAAGAACCGGATATGCCATGTCCTTTGGACCCACTTGCAGATTTTCCCTACCAATCCTCTTATCACCTGGCTTTCCATGAATAGGTGGGCCAGATCTTCACTAGCTATCCTGCACCCCAAGCAACGATTGGATCCAAATAAAGTGCTTAATTTTATAGTCACTTTATGATATGTTTAGATCTTAGTTTCTCTTAAATGATTAAAGTGCTAGCTTTAGTAATATACCATTGAGCTTCCCTCTACGCAGGAGCTTGAGGTTATCTTGTACATTTTGGAAAAGCTAATACATCCACTCACAATTGTGAGCTTTTTTTTTGGGGGGGGGGGGGGGGGGGGGGGGGGGGCGGGGGGTCCCTCTTGGGCCAACGTTCAAGCGGGCCTTGTAGTTTTACCCATCTAGTGGCACTGGAAGGCCTTGTGATTTTATTACTTGTTTCTCCTCAAAGACACGGCAACATCTCAACAGATTCCAAGCACTTCAAAAAAGATTCCATCGTTCTCAAAAAAAGGACATTAAAATCACAAGAAACGTGCTCCCTGGGTCGAATCACGTCTTGAGTTCTTTCTGCCCCCCTCTCGCTTTATTCCAACAGCCGCAAGCCTAGAAGTCCACCAATAGTTTACTCATTCCACTACCCAATAGCGGGCTTCCAGCGAGAGAGAGAGAGAGAGAGAGAGAGAGAGAGAGATCATTTTCCTGACGTCAAAGAGGATATTCTACAATTTAGAGTTCACATTTTAAACAGAATATTTCCTAGTTTTCCAAAGAGGATATTCTAAAAGTTAAAGCTAATTTTTCTGTGATTTTTACATTATGTTCCTCAAATTTTAAGCAAAATATTTCCTTCTTTTCCTCTTGCTTGGAATCGGTATCATTGAATTTCTAGCATTCTTAATTTTCACACGGCACGATGGCCAATTAAGACACTGGAGAGACCACATTGCTAACTGCAAATGTTGTGAAGACAGCACAATGCAATGCCTCCTTTACAGCACCATTCAATCCATCACTGTTACAATTGGGATGTCCGCCTTGCTGATGTGCTACACCTCATCATTCCCTGGGCTGACTTGGATAGCAATGATAGGCTCTGCAGACTGCAAATAACCGCTGCCAACTTGTCACGCACCTAGACCTCAACATGAACTTTCTGCAATTTAGTGCCTAGTGGATGGTCAGAGGAAATGCCTCTTTCCGGATTTTTCTGTTATAGCAAAGATTGGCTCAGGCTGCAAATTACATCTGCTGATATGTCAAGCATCCAAAAGCTCGACAGTCATTTTCCACACTTTAACCAACAGTAGATGGAAGGCTGCGATTTGCATGGGGTGTCCCCTGGCCGACTTTGACAGCAAAGAGCCAGTCAATGGGGCAGCTACAGCCGGCTGCAACTTGACAGACTATTAACAAAAAGACTACTGCCCTTGTACAACACATCCAAATCCAGAAGATCATGAAAAACTACGGCCATCTAATTTTCTTGCTCTTCTAATATAATTCCTCGCGCTTATGGTGTAGGGAATGGTCATGCAGTACCATTCCCTGAAATAACAGGCGACCACATGGCGACCGGCGGAGGCCGGGAGCCATGGTGGGAGCACGTTTTTCAGGGAATGGTCACTGCACGACCATTCCCGACCATCACAAGTTGGGGGGAGGGGGGCCAGCTAGTGTGCACTACCGATTCCAACTGCTGAGGTGGCGAAACTGTAGAGCAGCCGATAGTGCAGACAGCAGCAGAATATTGCAGACAACAACAAAATATTGTGTGCGCTGATGTGGCAGCAGTTCCAGTCGCTGAGTTGTCGCACTGCCGTTGGAGCAGTTGGACTTGTATTACAATTGCTGATGTGTCCGACATCCATCGGCTGCAGCAAGTTTTTCCACAATCTAATGGACAATAGATTGATGGCCCAAAATGCATGCCCCCTGACCCCCGACTGTGACGGGGTAGGAAATAGTCCCTCGGGAACCATTCCTCATAATCCTTCGACCCCTTGGTGATCGGCGGATGCCGGGAGCCATCGAGGAGACCATTCCCGGCTGTTCAAGGGTTGGGGGGAGGGGGGCCAATACATATACAGCTGCACATGGATCCGCCGAGAGCCATCGGGGAGACCATTCCCAGCCGTCAAGGGTTGGGGGGAGGGGGGCCAATACATATACAGCTGCACATGGATCCACCGAGAGCCATCGGGGAGACCATTCCCAGCCATCAAGGGTTGGGGGGAGGGGGGCCAATACATATACAGCTGCACATGGCAGGTGGTGATCGACAGTAGATGATGGCAGGTGACAGTCAAGCACATGCCCATGGAACAGGTAACATTCAAGGACTGTGCAGAGATCATTACAGCTGATGACACGGCATGTTCCTGTAGCACGCTATCTGCATTAGGTGACAACATTCCGTGCACTGATGTGTCCTAACGGTATGTTGTTTTGTTCGCTGACCTGGCAAGCTACCATTGGAGCAAGGGTCTGCAGCCCTGTAGCAGTTTGTGCAGGAGGGTACATGATTACTGCTGCTGATGTGGAGGGCTATCCTTGCTTTCCAGCAGCTGAGGTGGTGACACACTAGAGGAGCGCCTACAGGAGGAAGTGTAATTCCTGACAGCTGCTGACTTGTCGGCAATATGTCGGCTGCTTCTTGAAATTACAGCCAATAATGGCCAGTAGATGAATCAGCCCCCCCCACCCCGGGACCCGACCTTGATGGTTTATAAAAAAAAAAGGAGCCAGTCATTATGTGTGTGCATCATTGCAAGGACAAATCATTGCCCATGGCTTTCAAAAGCAGTAGTACTGTACATCAAATTTCTTAAAGCCAAGTAAAGACAAAAGTGTCAAGGCCCATCCTTGAAAATTTGCAACGCCAATTTGCCTTTAAGTCAAATCCCTTAAAGGTAAAAGTGTCAGGGCCCATGCTTGCATTGCCAATTTGCCAGACAAGGAGTTGTACTTTCATGTGAAAACCTTACCAACCTCAGATTTCAAACCGTCCATCCTGTACAGTATTACACATTCCGTATCATAGAAATGCAAAGAGTCACTTTATGACGAGAGATTTCCAATGTTCAAATTTCACACACACCACTCCCTTCACAACTTAGGGCAGATTCGCACGAGCTGGGGTTCTACCCCTGCCGTGCATCAGCAACCTTGTCGTGCAGCTGTAAACGCAGAGAAATATCATTGCAGCTTGACTAAAGGATTTCCCAACTCTACCATTGGGTGGGGGTAGAACAAAGGGTTTCCCAACTCTGTCAATTTTGGCAAGAGTTGAGAAGGGAGAGCTTCGTTCGCTTACCTGTCTCTCTCACACCCCCACACCCACACAAAGCCCACACACGCATGCATGCACATATGCCAAACTGCATCCCTACACGTATTGGTGCGTCTTGGCCTTTCAAATGCCTACCGTCCCCGGGTGTATACAAATGAGTCCAGGAATTAACCTTAGAAAAGTGCAACTCATGATAGTCATCTTTCACATGGCAAATGAGGAAGATACATGGGGCAACCAATCAGTTACATAACAAACTGACTCCAGCTATCCTTTCCCACTCTTCCTGCAAAAATGAGATAACATACTAGACATCATATCGCACACAAAACTAGGCGATGCCATCGAATGAGATGCCTCCATGCGAATGGATACCATCACAAAAGTTTGTCAAAGAATCTCTGAGCTCACCAATTTGGCATATTTGCCCAAGCTTAACCTAGTCTGGTTAGGAAGATAGAAAGATGTTCTCTGTGGATTCATTAGTCCGCTTGCATTTACAATTCCTCTTGCTTCTCTGGGTCAGCTTCTCTTTTGAGGCCGCCTTTCAAACGTAGACATTCGGGTGTGTAAGCCTCAACAATTGACTCTATTGAGGGCACGTCTTTCACCTCCTCACATGCAGCCATTAGGGGGCATGCACAAAAGGAAGGATAGTAAAACTTTCTACAAAGGTAGGCAAATACAAGGGTGGCAATGGGTGGGGGGATCATCAAGGGCACAAAGAAAAACTTCTTTGTTCCAAAGTAGCCCAGCATTGTAATCTGTGACAAGAAAAGGGCAGCCAGGATCCTTGAGTGTAGGTGTGGCCACATCCTTCCGCCGCTTTCATAATCAGGTACCATTACATTAAGAGCCTACAATAGAAGACAAACAAATATAATGAGGTAGACATCAACACATGTGCATATGCACAGGTAGACAGAAATTCACGCACATTTGCGGTTACTTACAGCTCAAATTATTAAACATTTGACTCATAATCAAAGTAGGAGTTACACAAACATATTAAAGTAGCCATCAGCACATGAACATATGTACAGGTAGACAGACATTCGAACACATTTGTGGGTTATATGCAGACGAATGCAGTCACATTATGTGCACATTTGAACACATGTGCACATAAATACAAGTACCTGATTCCGCATAAGTAGCAAACCTAGCCCAAAGTAAATAATTGTGAAGGGTATAATTGCCGGTGCTAGGACTGCATAGCATATTGTGATTGTCAAAATTAGCATGTCATCCGGCACACAAGTCGCATACTCGAATGATCCTGGAGCCCAGGCCTCTTTAGTCTCTTCTTCCGTCTTGCAAATTAACTTCTTCTTTAGATGATATTGAAGAAGAGGCACAATGCGAGAGAGCTGCAATCCGTAGCCCACAAGAAATCTACAAACATTTTGGCAATGAAAAGAAAATATGGTAACGCTAAAACCTAATCCCTAACTCCTAAACCAAAGATGTGTAGAGAGAAAGAATCAGCGTAAGCCACTTCAAGGACAAAAGATAACTTACTTGAGGGCTATGAAGGAGATAAAGAATGTCGCCTGCTTCGGAAGAGACTCACTAAGCAAGCCCACTATGGAGGTTGGTTTCTTGATGAGTGCATTCAACGACTCAAAAAGGGTTCCTGCAAGTGTGACACCCAGGAAGACATTGAAAACATTGAAGTAAAAATATTTGCCAGCTGCTGCCCTCACAATATGACTCTTTGCAGGTATCCCTTCAATTTGAGAAAGCTTCTGAAGCATCCCCGGTAAGAGCATCAAAAAGAGAATGAGAGCGATTTGGGGTAAGAAAGCTTGCAAAACAGTTCGGATTGCCGGTTGCTCTGTTATTGGCGTCAAGAATTTAAGTCTTTTCTCTAGGTTCTTCAGTGCAATGATAGCTGATATGAAGGCTATCGGGATCATATAGAAAAGGATTGTCAAAAGAACAAAAGAGTACACAGAAAATTGTCGTATAATGCGACTAATGAAGGAAATGGGAAGGTTGCCCCACACCACCTCCCTTGGCTCTGGAGCTGCCATGGTTGTCCAATTGTTTGCATATTTGCTGTGCATGGCCTGCGAGCACAAATTTACCCTTTGGTATTGGAACAAGGAGAGCACCAAGTGTTTGCAATTGTACCGCTTAATAAAACATAATAGGCATCACTAATGCTTTAGAAGTTGAGAAAGCATAAAAGACACAGTTTCACCATAGAAATCATTTATAAGCTGTTTGCAGGAGATGGGTAGCTCATTCCTTGACCCACGCATGCATGCACACGTGCGCGCACACTTTTTTTTAGTCACACACGCTTGAGCGTGCGTTGTTGGGTGGAGTGGGCATACGGGGGATGGCAACGAAGGAGAACCACGATGGGAGAGGAGTGCGTGCAAGCAAACGAGAAAAGCGAGAGAGAGAGATCTTCAACGAGCAGAGACTTAAAACAACATGCTGTTTTGATTTTAATATTAAGGGTTCTACATGTAGGGATTTAGGATACTATTAGCCACAAACTTTTCTTACCATGCAAACTCCACATATAGAGTGGTTTGCATCTGTTTATCACATGAGAGTTTACCACATAGGTAGGACCAAACGACAGAGGGCTTGAAAACCCAACTTTCAAGCCCTCTGTCGTTCGGTCCTACCTATGTGGGAAACATTCCTGTGGTAAACATAGAAGCCTCAATAATAATATCAAAAGAGCATGTTGTGGTCTCTGCTCGTTGAAGATCTCTCGCTTTTCTCATTTGCTTGCACGCTCTCCTCTCCCACTATGGTTCTCCTTCATCGCCATCCCCCATAGGCCCCTTGCACCTAACACGAGTATACACACAAAGGGACAATCTGCCATGGCTAGACATTCTGTATCTGGCCGCTCACTTTACTAATCATTCATATGATTCATTATCTTGAAGTATTTACATACATACATATGTATGTATGTATGCACTAACCTCATAGCTAACCATTCATTATCTTGAAATATGTACATATGTATGTATGTACGTATGCATGTACCTAAGTGAACAAAGGGAGCTACTCTGTGAGCTGCTGCAGGCTTGTGCTCCACCCACACATCCTGCCTGTATGCATCATTGGATATCTTTCGTGTTATGTGAAAATTGCACCAGAATTTATGCATGACTGGATTTACCTGCCCTGCACTGGCTGCAGCTGCCCTATTGTTGAAGATGACAATTGCAGCCCCTTGCTGACGCTTCGCACGAGTTTGCAACTGTTCATTCCGCAGCAAGGGAACAAGCCTCTCAATCTGATCTTTAAAATAGTCAATAGAATCGACCTTAGGGCCATAGAGACCAAGAATGCCGGTTCTGTGCATGGGCCTGAATTTGTATATGTCGCAGATAGCCTCTGTGTGTGCTAGCTTCTTTCTATATTTTTCAATATTAGTCCAAATTATATTAGCCTGCCAATCAAATTATACACACATAAATTGCCTTGAGGCTCGAATGCATCAACAGAAAACTTGGGTAGGATTGAACACAAGAGAGATAGAAGGCTTCAACAGATCAAGCTAGCGCACATAAAAGAAAATATAGTCAGCATATCTCTTCTATTCTCTAATGAGTGTATGTGCCCTTTCTTTCTTGCATTGCGAGTGTGCTTGTGACACTCTGCGCATGCTTGTATGTGGGTAGAGGGAAGTCATCTCTCCATTGCTTGTATGTGTGCTTTCTTGCCATAAACATCCGAACCTACATGCGAACACATGTACACCAGCACTTTTCTAACCATCAAATATGAATGTTGTGAATTGCTTTCTAGTTTAAATGGCCTAGCTGAGCTTCATTGCAACCAATCCAAAAGAAAAAGAGCTAACCTTGGCCATATTGGTCACAATGAGGCAAGTCTCGTATGTTGTTGGATGTAGCTTTCGGAAGAAGGTGTCAACCTCCTCTTCAATGGAACGGCCAGCGGGTGGAGAAGGGATGTCACGAACGAGAACTGCAAACTGCTCTGGTTTTGCCTTAGCAGATGCTTGATCTTGAGTTCTGAGAAACACTACGTGCTTGTAAGACTTCCATAACACAAACAAGGTGCTTATGGTAAGCCAATAGTCCGCAATTGCAAATGCCCACAACCGTGCACTCTTTTGCTGTTCAGCACATCCATGTCTCATCAATTACTAGCACAGGAAGATACAAACAAAGAGTCATGCCAAAGCTTAATGAATTGTGTGTCTGTGGTCCCATGTGGAAGTGTAAGTGTGTGTGTGTGTGCGTGTGCGCGTGTGTGTGTGTGTGAGAGAGAGAGAGAGAGAGAGAGCCTTGGTGAGGTGTGCAGTACAACAAAAGGCATGTGTGTATGTGGTGCATCCACATACACACAACAGAATCTCTTCATTTGGAGCACTAACCGAGATATTTCCCATGGCAACTTTGTCGAAGTTTGTAAATTCTGCCTTTGCACTGCTCTCGAAGTAATGATCTGTCCCACTAATGGGAAGCAATATGGGTATACAAAAGATCGCGGTGTATATGCATATCCACAGAGCTAGAAAGAAAATAAATGCAGGGATTAGAAATGAGACGGTTGCAAAATTAGGACACTGAAAATTTAGAACTAAAGATTTCTTAGCACAAAGCTCCATCAGCTGCATGATGGAGCTGAACATGGGCACTTCAAGGAACAAATGTAGCAAGTGTGACATCAAGAGACGTCTTAAAAGTTTCTGCTTTTTCAAGAAGGTTTTCTGATGTAGAAGCTTCTCCAATCATACCTAACAGTGCTCTTGTCCGTGAGTGCACATACAGAAATTATGTAGTACGAGTAGCATTCTATCAAACACACCAAAAAGAACAGAAGCTAAGTTCAAGAATTGTAGCTCAAGAAAGTGCACTCACAGGAAGCAAAATGCACTCAGAGTGCAGAAAAGTAACAATTGAGGAGAAAAGAGAGCAAAGAGAACGGTGTACTTTGAAAGCATGAGCATGAGCATGAGCATGACAAAACAGAGTATGTGAAAAATTGCACATTTGGACGCAGAGGAGCGTATCTTATATAAAACTTGGAATTTGAAAGCAGGGGAGCATACAAAAACAGAGTATGTGTAAAATTGAACATTTGGAAGCAGGGGAGCATACCGGAGTTGAGGAAAACCATGTAGATCGTAGCATCGAGACCCGCATGCTGAGCCATTTGGTCCTCGGTCACTGGCAAGGCATGGCGGATCCAAGAGAAGAAGCCATAGTCAGTAGGGGGCGGAAGGTCTTTGAGGAGCTTACTGGGGTAGTACACCTCTCTGTTCCATGGCCTTCTTGACAACCAGGAGTGCAATGCTAGCAGCACAACGAAGATGATCAATGATGTTATGATAGAGGTCACGAAGCCGGATATGTCCATGATATCTTACAGACTCGCAAAGAGTTATCGACTCTGCAACAGAAGAGCAATCCCTAGCAGCAGCTCATTGCTTTGTTCCCCCGCGAGAGAGAGAGAGAGAGAGAGAGAGAGGGAAGGGAGGAGGGGAGTGTGTGAGTGTGAGTAAGATTCGACAAGAACTTTCGGAAGATGGCGAAAACCGGAAATGTGATGTGGGCAGCAGTCGCTCTGCTCCAAACACAGGTGACACCACATACGCCCACCCAATTTGCGGCTTCGAAGTTGGGAGGGGCAGATAGCTTTAGCACATAAGAGCGCCTGCCCATAGAAGCCGTACAACCGCCTCTGAGCAAACGGGCCGTCAAAAGCAGGCGACCTACTTATGCATTCCCGTACACCAAGCCTACAGCCGGTTGAAGGTGTTGCTAGTGCTGACTGTGTACACTGTTCGGTCATTACTGGCTTCAAAAATCGGGTTGACTGCCTACATCCACTTTCGGATGCGATTTGATGTTTTAGAGGGTGGTCCAACGACCCTCCACATTGGAGGCGAAACCTGCTCCGAAGTTCATTGAGCAGCGTGTTCAGCAGGTGTACGAGAGGGGGTGTGAGAGAACGAAGGCCCTTTTGAAATCCCGCTAGCAGTCTTATGAGAAGGCGCTCTAATAAACCCGCTCAAGAAAATTGGTCTGGCAGGTGTTTAGCGTAAAGCTTGAGCACATAAGAGCGCCTTCGCGTAGCTCGCTAAAAGCACCTCTCACAAAGAGGACCTTCCAAAGGTAGTAGACCCGTTAGCTACATGTCTCCCATCCCATACCTAGGAATTTTTTGATCGCCAAGCTGCTCTATGCTGGTCTATGTGACTGTTCCAGTAGAAAGGTAGCTGTAGATGCCTAGTAGCGGGCTCTAGCCGGTTTCGGAGGCAGTTCAAACAGATAGAGGGTGGTTGGACCACCCCCCACGTCAGAGGCAAAACTGCTTCGTGCCTTTGGCCAGCAGCGCTTTCAGCTGTGTATGGGATGATTCTACAAAATAGAATAGGTTTGTAACATCGCTTTTAGCTAGCCTATGAGAAGGCGCTCGCACAACCGCTCGCACGTTTGCCTCCGGCCACCCAAGAAGGCGAGCACATAAACACAGTCCGCAGCTTTGTGTTGAGCAAGAGGACGAAACCTACTGGCTGGCTGCGAAATCACAGGCTTGATTTTTCTGGTCGCTGGAGCAGCAACCGTCACCCAAAAAGGAGTGGCCACATCAGCCGACGCCCCTGTAGAGGGTGTGTGGGTGACTGCCCAGCCACCGGGTCACCGGGTGTGCTTATGTGCTCAACACAAGAGAGCGCAATGCACATCAGGTGGCAATGCCTACGTGGCCTCTTCTATGGTTCCCAGTGGCAGCTACGACTCGCACGTCGTAGTCATTCTTTTGTCCGGTTCCCACCTCCAGCCGACTGGCGACCCGGAAAGCCGTGCGTTCGCACACAAGCAGAGCCCTTAGTGTTGCATAGTCAGCAAGCTCACCGATTGCGTTTTGTTGGGTGTTCCCACGATCGACCCTCAAGGGTGTATGTAGTAAAAAGAGTGGGGAGCCCCATCAAAGGGCTAAGGCCTTATTAGAAATTAAATGTCGCTATCCTTTTTCTTAATGAAAATTGAAACTTTTAATGTAGTGTTTTAGCTTGGCATTGTCCAAAGAACAAGCAATAAAATCATGAGGCCTACCAAATGATAATGATGATGATAATGGAGTGGTAAAAATAAAATGGAAGCTAGTTTTCGAGTTGCTTTCGAGAACTTTCGGGGCGGCTATTATCCCAAAGAACGAAACATGCACTTAGTTGTGACTGCTACTCATGAGGTAATACTTAACATCCTTGTGTGTTGCATATTTGTACAAGCCTCCCTTTTGGAAAGAATACCTCCTAAAAGCACATGTAGTGCTTGAGGTTGATTGTATATTCTTTTCTGAGTCAAATCTCAATATAACATCTCCATATACAATTGTGAGTATGACAAAAAACAAGGTGAGGAGGCACTAAGGCATGCTAAGGGGGGCTAAAGAGATAAAAGGCTGAATACAATCCAGAATGTCTTGACTAAGTATAAAAGACCGGCTAAAGAGATAAGAGCAAATAGAAGAGTGATTATTGTTGGGAAGATCCTTCAACTTGAAGCATTTCTCTCCAATTCTGACCTCCCCCCTCTTGAGCTTGTACAGCTCAGAGATTCTTTGAGACAGGAAGAGGTCTTAGAGGCTAATAGAGCCCTTGCTTTCACTAGGGAGTTCTGGGCTAGAAAAATTGATAGACCTACTAAAAACATGTTCGATTTGCTTTTTTTTTTTAAAGCTAAGGAGTTTGTGCCCTTGTTAAAAGGGAAATATGGCACACTGACAACTTCTCACTAAGAGAATCTCTCCATTTCTCATGAGTTCTTTACCCTTGGTGAACCCAAAAGAGATAGGAATATTAAAAAAGCTAGAGCTCTTATTTCCAAGGTCAGAAGGAAGACAACAGCTTCAAATATAGCTAAAGTTTTGGACCAACCAATCTTTGAGGGTGAGATCAAAGAAACTTTTGGTAACCTCAAGGCTGGAAAATCTTCTGGGATTGATGGACACCTAATGAGTTCTACATGCAATGGAAGGATTTTATAGTACCCTATCTTCTCCTAGTGTGGCAAGAAGCTGTTAGAAAAGGAGCTCTCCCTGCCTGTATAAGCACTTGAGTGGTTAAACTCATCCACAAAAGTGGGAATAAGGAGGATCTCAATAATTGGAGAGCCAGTAATTACTTGTTTGACTTCTATTTTTAAGGTGTTTTCTCTTTTTCTAGCTAGGAGATTAAGCCCTTTAATGGAGATCTTTATTTTGCAAGAGCAAAAAGGATTTATAAAAGGCATATTCATTCTTGATGCTACTATTCTTTATGGGAAGGAATGGAACATGCACTTAAAAATGGTCAAGATTTCTTCTTTCATAATGTGGATTTTGAAAAAGCCTATGCTAGGATGGAATGGGAGTTTGTGCTTCAATCCTTGTTTGATATGGGTCTTGGTAAAATATTTATCAAATTTTTCCATGTGGTGTTTGCAAATGCATTTACAAGGATTTCTATTAATGGAGAACTTATAAATTCCATTTCTCTCAGGACAAGGCTGTCATTTAGCACCGTTGATGTTTGACATAGCCTCAGATGCCTTGAATTGGCTGGACAAGAAGCAGATGCATGATGGTAAGCTTAGAGTAATCAAGATTGTTAAGTCTCCAGCTGATCTTTGTTTGCAGATGTTTATAGATGATACCAATGCTTTGTGTAATGCTGATCAAGAATCGGTGAATACCTTTCTAGAATGCTTGAATATCTTCTGTCTAGCAAGTGGGTCTCATGGACAGGTCTTCAAACTCCTTGGTGTTCCTATGGGTTTCGAAGTGACTTTTGCTCAGAGATGGGAATGGGTGATGGCCAAGTTTAGGAGAAAAGTCTACATGTGGCAGTCCTTCCAACCTTCTTTTGCCTCTAGGACTTTTGTTTTAAATCACTACATGCTGCCATCACTAATATATTTTCTTTCTTGCTAGAAACCTTCTAATGTAGAGTTAAAATAGGTCATTAGCTTGGCAAGAAAATTCATGTGGGGAGGAGAACAGGATGTACAGAAGATACCTAAAGCAGCATGGGACATTTGTTGTATACATAAGTCCAAAGGTGGGCTGAATATTTTGAACATGCACGATATGGCAAGTAAAATGGCAGGGAAATGGATTGTAAGAGTAGTCTTAAGCTCTAATGTCTAGGCATGTCTCATTAAAGGAATATTCAAAGATTTTGCCTCAAGAAGAATAAGGCTTAGAATAATTTGAACTTGTGGGACATGATCAACTCCAAATCAAAAATCAAGCCGATACGCAGTCAACTCACTCTATGGTGTTGGAATTAGGGTTGCAGAGAAACGCACACAACTTGGAGAAGACGAAGGAAGCTCAAGGTACACAATAGAGAGTGTGTTACTTAGTGTGCAATGGAAAGATAGATAGCCCTAGAGTGATGGGCGTATATATCAATGCTCGGGGGAAGAAACCTCCTAAAGAGGGAAAAAATGCCCCGGTGGTCCTAGTGTGTTCACACACATCACTACCACATGTATATGGTAACAAATCCCCCCTGGAGTGATGCGATGAACGAGAGCTGGCACATGAGTAAAGGGAAGTGCCCTACCCTGAGGACATGATCAGTCCACAAAGGGGAGTAAGCCCAAAGCTTTGCGAAAAGCTTCAAGATTCTCACAAGACAATGCCTTTGTGAAAAGATCTGCAAGGTTGTCCTGTGTTGGCCAAGCTGATCTCTCCTGCTGAGAGCCTCTCCCTGACATAGTGGTAATGCACCTCAATGTGCTTTGTGCGAGCATGAAAAATTGGGTTCCTCGCAACTGCCAATGCGCTCTGACTGTCAGTGTAGATAGTGTTGGCAGTGTCCTGTCCAACACCCAAATCAGCCATAAGGCGTCTGAGCCATACACACTCAATTGTAGCTGTGAAGACTACCCTGTACTCAGCCTCACAACTCGAAGTGGCCAACAATAGGTTGCTTCTTGCTCAACCATGATATACATGAACTGCCAAGCATGAAACAAAAACCACTTGTGGACACTCGTGTGTCAAAACAACCAGCCCAATCTGAGTCCGAAAAAGCATGTAAGGCTGGCGGCAATGATCCCCCCTTGGGATAAAACAAGCCAAGATGTAAAGTGCCACTAAGGTAGCGGAAAATCCTCTTGACATCCTGCCAATGCTTAGACCCTGGGCTATGCATAAATCTGCTGACCTGTGAGACTGCAAACTGAATGTCTGGCCTCATGTTGCATACATAAATGAGGCAGCCAATAGCAGTTTGGTAAAGAGTGACATCAACAGGATCGCTAGCATCATGTAGACTTAACTTCAAACCTGTTTGCATGGGAGTGGCAATAGGTTTGCAATCCTCAAGTTTAAACTTACATAGCAATGTCTCTATGTAACTTTTCTGACACAAGGCAATACCACCATCACACTGCTTAAATTGTATACCCAAGCAATGATGCAACAGCCCCAAATCTTTCATCTTGAAAGTAGCATTCAAATCAGCCTTAAATTCAGCAATATGTCTCTCATTTGGTCTAGTGATCAGCAAATCATCGACATAAAGAACCACAATGAGAAGTACATCACCCTCACGCTTTACATACAATGTGCTTTCTGTTGGATTGTTATGAAAGCTTCGTTTGACCAAATGAGTGTCATCTTTCTCATACCAAGCACGAGGAGATTGCTTCAACCCATACAAAGCCTTCTTACATCTGCACACTTTTCCTCTTGTCCTTTTATGACAAAACCGCGAGGCTGCGTTACATAAACTTCCTCAAATATGTCACCATTCAAGAAAGCAGTAACAATGTCTGATTGATGTACATCCCAACCAAAATGAGTTGCCAATGCACATAGAAAACGCACAGTAGTCATACGACAAGTGGGAGCAAAGGTCTCTTCATAATCTATGCCTTTTTGCTATGCATAACCCTTTGCGACAAGTCGAGCCTTATGGCGATCGATCTCACCGTCCGGCTTGCATTTCAACTTGTAAACCCACTTTGTACCAATGGCCTTTTTGCCAGGAGGCAAATCACATAAAGTCCATGTGTCATTTTCTATAAGTGCATCATATTTTGATTGCATGGCAGCCATCCAAATTTTTGAATTCTGTGCTTCATCAAAAGACAGAGGCTCCTCAACATCATGTAAGCTAGACACAGCCAAAGCATAACAATCTGATGCATAAGATGCATGGTGAGAGCCTGAACGAGTACGACTAGACAAAGGTGCATCTAACTTACTGTCACGCAAAGTGTGCACCAGCCATTTTGGCATACCTCTAGCCTGCTCATTTTCAGCCCTTTCCTCATCAAGTACATCATGTACATCTGCATCAGTAATAGGCTGATCTGTAACATTTTCAGAAACCCCCATAGGCTGTACATTTGCCTCATTGGAAATTACATTCATATTTCCGCCACTGAAAAGAGGCAACAAAGTGTCATAAATGTCCCGTGAGCTTACATTACTGTCTCTAGTACATGACATCAAGGGCTGAACAGAATCCTCCACAAACACTACATCCCAAGAAACCAGAATACGCTTTGTTTGCGGATGATATAACCTGTAACCTTTGCTTTCATCACTATAACCAACAAAAATACATTTGAAAGCCTTATCATCCAATTTTTTGCGTTGTGGTTGTGGCACCCAAGCATATGCCAAACAACCAAAAACACGCATATGCTCAATAGAAGTCTTTCTATCATGCCATGCTTCATATGGAGTAATAGACTGCAAAGCTTTCATAGGACACCTATTAAGTACATAAGTGGCACACATGATGGCCTCAAGCCAAAAAGAATGTGGCAAAGCTTGACTTTTGACCATACATCGTGCCATTTTCGTCAGTGACCTGTTTTTCCTCTCAGCAACACCATTTTGCTGAGGTGTATAAGGCACTGTACATTGGTGTTTTATCCCATGACTAGCCAGAAATGCATTAAATTCATGAGACATATACTCCCCCCCTCGATCAGAACGGAGGGTGCCCATAGTACATTTCGAGACATTTTCAGCCATAGCCAGAAATTGTTTGAAGCACATAAAAAGTTCGGACTTCGCTTTAAGCGAAAATACCCATGCATGCCTCGAGTAATCATCAATGAAAGTCACAAAGTACAGGTAATTGCCCAAGGACGGAGTTTGCATGGGCCCACAAACATCACTATGCACAAGCTGCAACCTGCATGTGGCCCAAATTGAACCATCCTTTGGAAACTTAGAACGCTGTTTGACAGGTGCTTCAAGAGGCGGCAAAGAAGCAACCATATCAGATTTCTACAAACGCAGCAAACTGGAAAAATTCAGATGACCAAAACGTGCATGCCAAAGTTTTGCATTTGAAATAGCCCTTGAATCTGCAATAGAATTTGCAAAATTTTGTCCCACTTGTCATACAAAGTGAGCTTAAACAGCCCACGACACAAAACGCCAGATGCAACAATTTCATCACCAAAACCGAGATCATGAACTGTACATCTGTTATCCACAAATTTGACTACAAGTCCAAATCTAGCAAGTGCGGATACAGACAAGAGATTCTTCTTGATCCCAGGTACATAAAGTTCATCAACAAGTGTGAAGGAACTGCCATTTGCAGCAGTAAGCACAATCTTTCCAACTCCCTGAACCGGATAAGAGGCATTGTTGGCACAAGTGACTGAATTCCCATGAGGGACAGACTTGAGAGAGGTAAATAATTCACGATGTGAGGTAATGTGCTTTGTAGCACCACTGTCGAAATACCACACATGTGAATCTACAGCAAACTGACAAGCATGCATCATTGTCAACAGGTTTGTAAGTGCACTCTACGCTAAAAGCCCATTCTGCATCAACATCAGCAACACAGTCTCCTTTCATAGAAGACTGAACAATGGCTGCATTTGTAGTGGAACCAACATTTGCAGTGGAACCACCCTCTTTCTTCTTAGCCTCTTTGGCCTTCAACTTAGGGCACGACTCGATCAAGTGATCATTAGCTTTACAATAATGGCAACGCATCTTCTTTTTGCCTTTATTACCAGAATTTCCAGACGAATTGCTGCCAGTAGAAGCATTAGGAACAGAATTTTTGCCACTCGTAGCAGAACCATAAGAAGTGGCCACATTGCTGTTACCACCCTTTCTTTGAGAATCAATAAAAGCCTGTTCAACTGCACGCTCTCTTGTCCTTTTTTTTTTTGGAAAGTGACTCTTGCAACAGCAATGCGCATAATGCATCAAACTTGACAACTTCAGGATTTCCCTGGGTCATAAGTCTCCAAGTACTAGCAAAAGTCTGGTAGGAATCTGGTAAGGCATCAAGAATAGTCTGCACAAGGGAACTCTCTGAAATGACTTCACCTGCAGAAATAAGTTGCTCATTGATATCCTTGATACTAGCAAGGATAGTGTCCATATCATCTTCCTCATGCATAATCTTTGACTCCAACTCTTTACGTAGCAAAGCAATTTTAGCCTCATTGCGACTTGCATAAAGACTAGCCAAAATATCCCAAGCCTGTTTTGTAGATTTTACTGAACGGATGTGAGGAACAATGGTGTGCTTCACAGACAATGCAATCCATGCATGAGCCTGCGCATCCTTAACATCCCAACGAGCTTGTTCTGCCATAGGCAAAACAACTCTAACAGCAGAAATCCTTGCAGCAAGACCTGCAACATCCTCAACATTGCCTACGTATATAGGGTAAATTTCCCCATCCAACCTGTCCTCAGCAGCAAACATCTTGAACACATCTGTGTTGTTGTTGTCGTCAGCCATGGTAAATGCTGCACCTGATGTGGAAATTGCCCGAAAATAGGAGAAACGGAGCGGGAACAACACGTGCTATATAGCACAAACCGTAGAAGACTGTAAGGCGCATGTTATGCAAAAAACAAAACTGACAAATATTCTGCACAAAATGACGAAATTGCCTGTGCAGACCTGCCTGTGGTGGAAACGGAGGTCGAAATGAGCCCGAATCAAAAATCTGAGTAGACCGAGCTTTACGAGCTCGCCTGAAATTTTTGTCGACCTGCGAACGCTTGCCAAAGCTCACTGAAATCGGAGAAAGTGAGCAGACGTGTGCTGGAGCAGCTGGCGACTAAGCCCGGGAGGACGCAACCTGCTCTGATACCAATTGTTGGAATTAGGGTTGCAGAGAAACGCACAGAGCTTGGAGAAGATGAAGGAAGCTCAAGACACACAATAGAGAGTGTGTTACTTAGTGTGCAATGGAAAGATAGATAGCCCTAGAGTGATGGGCGTATATAACAATGCTCGGGGGAAAAAACCTCCTAAAGAGGGAAAAAATGCCCCGGTGGTCCTAGTGTGTTCACACACATCACTACCACATGTATATGGTAACATATGGAATGCACGGTTTCAGCTGCAAAACAAACTACACCTCCCTAAGAGGATAATTCTGCTTGAGCAGTTTCTATTGCAAGACTCCATATGGTTTGGTTGGATACCCTACATCAATGGTGCTACTCTATCCATAAGAGCTCACAAATGTTTAAAAAGTGGGATTAGGATCTGTAGGCTTATGGGCATTGGATGAATCCCACCCAAGTTAACCTCTCTTTTAACCTAATTGTTGGTTTTGTATTTGCCTGAGGTATTGTTCAAGTTGGAGACTCTAACTCAAATGCAGATCTATGATAGGATGCTCCACAATAAACAATCGACTCTACAAGACTCTGCATGGAAGGCATATAGAGACTTCAACAAATTGACAAAGTTTGACAAAACTCTCAAGCTGAAGCTTAATGAAAAGTGGCAATGTAAATGGAAGTCCAAACAGTGGGAGTATAGATTCAAGTGTATTTGGAGTTTTTCCATCCCAGTCAAGCATAGCTTCTTGGCCTGGTTCATCTTGCACAAATGTATATGCTTAGCTCAAAGAGATCTCAATGCTAATCGAGGAGATGGCAAGTGCAAAAGGTGTTCATCACCAGAAGATGTCAACCACATTTTCATGGAATGTCCTACCGACAGAATCAAGTTGAATCACCTTCATCAATGCTGTATTCTTTTACACCCCCAACACTTCACTATAAAGAATCACTTATCGGAGAGTGCATCAAACTCGACATCCCTTTCTGGAATGTATGGAGACTAGCTTGTTTATGGGCTTGCTGGACTCAGAGAAATGAGGTGGTATCTCATGAGATAATATTTAACAACACACTCCCATTTTTGTTGCAATTCAAAAAATTGGTCTTGTATTGCATCAATCAGACCATTTCTGCAACTAATGTCTCCCCTAGTACCATCCAAACATCTAATAGGTGGCAGATCTGGAGAAATCTGTTGTTAAAGTAGTCTTCAAGCCAGAATGTTTATGGATTTTGCTAGCTTTGATTTGTAACCCTTCTTCCTGTTTTTAAGTGTTTAACCTTTTTTTAATGGGGTGCCTCTCCCCCTTCCTGTGAGGCATAACTGTCATTCTAGAGACCTCTGTTGTTAAAGAAATATTGCATCAGTCAAACCATTTCTGCAGCTAATGTCTCCCCCAGTACCATCCAAAAATCTTCTAGGTGGCAAACCTGGAGACCTTTGTTGTTAAAGTAGCATTCTTAAGTCAGAATGTTTATGGCTTTTGTCAGCTTTGATTTGTAACCCTCTTCTTGTTTTTTAGTGTTTACCCTTTCCGCTTTTTTTATGGGGTGTCTCTCCCCCTTCCTCTTAGGCACAATTATAATTCTCTCCTTTTTGTTTCTTAAAAAAAAAAAAAGTTAACGGACGCATGAGAGTGAGTAAGTTTAGATAAGTGTCTACAATCACATGGAGATTTAATGGGTTTTAATACGAAATTGTATTATTTATTGTACATACATAATCACAAATGGTTTATATATTACGAAGGGCCCCACTTAAATAATAAGGTAAAATGTGCATTTTGCATATCAACATTTTGAAACAAAATAAAATGAAAAGGAAGTAAAAGAAAATCAATAAACTAAAAATACATATTAAAAGTTAAAACAAAAAAATTATTTTAATGATTTTTTAAATAAAAAAATAGATTTAATAAACATAGAAAACAATAAAACAATTTAGTGAAATGAAATTTTTTGAAGTCCTTAAATGAAAGGATGCTTTTATCAAGACCTCACATCATGGGATCAAACTCCTATGAATATATTGTTTAATCCTTTGTTTTCTAGAGGCTTCTTCAAGCATGTCAAACAAGGTGACAAGGCATGAAGGCCTTTAAGTTAAGGAGGATGAGATTTCTAGAGAGTAAGTTTTTTTTTGGCGAAACTCACAATTGTGAGTGAATTATATTGAACATCCAAAAACATTACAAGGTCTTGTCCTTCTCTTGTCAAGCCATGACATCATCCAAGAACTGTAATTACATTGGCTATCAGGGCAGCCACCCCCACCAACCCGCCCCCTCCTCCTCGATACACAAGGTCCATAAACTTGTACTTATGAGATCTTTTAATTACCGATTCCCCCGTCCTAGGCATTCCATCTGCTGACAACAAGGCACACGTACTCCTAGACCAATCCTCCGAGTGTTGCTTGCACCCAAGCGTCCATATTAGCACTTTGCTTTCTGGAGAGTAAGTTTTAATGAGTGCCTAAAATCACATGGAACAAATGGTTTATCAAAATATCCCTCAAATTTTAAAAAATCCCAAAATACCCCCAATATTTTGTCATAAATTTTCAAGATGTCCTTTAACTTTTCCAAAACTCCCAAAATAGCAATCGTGAGATTAAATATTTTCAAGCTAAAAATTTGTAGCTTTTCGTAAGAAGACTGATTTTGTCTATTGATAAAAGATGCTAATACTATAATTTGAGTTGGTTATGTAGGCTCTAGAGATGAATGGCGTCCTTATTTTTAGACATAATTGCTTTTTCTTGTGAGGTAATTTGTGACAAATTACATGCTAAGCACTCAAAAATAGATCTCAATTGTAAAAAAGGAATAAAGATTAGAAAATCGTGAACAATCTAACCAAAATAGATACAAGGATATTTTGTGAAATTTTGAGATTTGAGGAGTATTTTGCGAATCTCCTCAAATTAGAAAGGTATTTTGGTAATTTTCTCAAAATAATAGGGTGAAAGGTATACATTGAACATTATCATTTGAAACCAAAATCAAATGAAACAAAAAATAAAATAAAAAAATACAAGAAAAAGATACATTGAAAAACAAAACAAAAGAATATTGTAATGCCTTCATAAAAAAGAGAGATTCAATAAGCATAGAAAATAATAAAGTAATTCAATAAATTGAATATTTTTGAAGTCCTAAATGAAAAGACTCTTTACAAATCAAAATTTTTTAATAAAAATGATTCAATACTTTACATCATGGATCTAAATCCTATGAATACGATTTTTATTCCTTTGTTCTTTAAAGCTTTTTAAGCAAAAAAAATAAAAATAAACTTTGAGAAATAGCATTTGAAAGGACATTATGTCTTTTTCTTCAAGACATTTAAGGCTTCTTGAGGGACACATGTCTTACAACTAGAGATGAACCACCTTCACCCGTATGGATACTAAGGCCTTTAGCATGCCAAAAGTGAATGCACTTTGAAAAATAACATTTAAAAGGCCATAATTTCTTTCTCTTCATAAGCTTTATGTCATTCTATTTAGAAGACTTCTAAAGCCCCTTAAGGGACACTTGTCTAACAATGAAAATTGAACGACCTTCACCCTTTGGGTACTAGGGCCTTTAGTAGGCCAAAAAACAGTGGTGGATATTAGAACCAAAAATGTATTAATCCTTTGAACCCTTCCTTTTCCTCTCTCATTATTTTTCATTCCCTCACACTGTCACGACTGACACCGTTCCGCTCTCTTTGACTTCTTCCACCATTGTCTCTCTCTACCTTTATTTCTCTTTCACTCTCTATCTTCTCCCTCTTTTTCTTCCTTCTCTCTCTCTTTCTCAGTCTCTCTCTCCCTCTCTCTGTCATGAGTTGACTATCTCTCTCTACCTTTCTTTATTTTCTTCTCTCTCTCTCTCTCTCTCTCTCTCCATTTTGCTAATCCTCTCTCTTCTTTCTTCATGGTTCTAATTCTAACAAAAAATCGAAGTGTTAATTCTGTCTCATTCTCCTCTCGTGTGTCTCTCTTTGTTCTTGTTCTTACTCTATATGCCATAGCTCCCACGGTCCCACCTCGTGAGAGGCTCAAATGGCATGTGCATGCCCGCTTCATCTTCACCGTCGTCATCTCTAATGCATTGCAACAATACCCTCGGCCACCCGCACTCGGCCCACTCTTTATTTGCCCCTCATCCATGCATTGCCATCAAGTTGTTTGTCCCTCCTTTGTAGTAGTTTGTGTCCTCATTGCTCTACTACACTAGCAGCAACACAACTCTAGAACTCCTCGGATGGTTTCACACTACATTCTTGCCCTCCTCCCATGATCTACTCAAACCACACATGCATACATTCACCTACATCCTACTCTACTACTTTTGATTTGTAGTTATTGACTCTCTGTTGCCGATGCTAGCTTTTTGTAGCCTAGTCCCCTCCAACTCCAAGATGGCTCCAGATTCATCCATCCCCTTCAACCCAATGCATTGTAGAACTTACCTGCACTTGCCATACCTCTCACATGTTGTTGCCCACCACCTGCTTGATACATTGCTATAAGGCCAAGGGTAAGGCGAGACTGGGAGGGCCCTAGTGGGCACTGAGCACGGGGACTCGAGTAGCTTATAAAGGGGTCGAAGTAGGTTGTGTGAAGTACACAGTTTCTAGTACCCTCTAGTCTTATGGGGGCTCGCCTGAAGGTGCTGCGGGAAGAGTGTATGAGTGCAAGTGCGAGAGCAGAGAGGGAGAGAGAGAGACCTGCTTTGGGTGGAGCGCACAACAACGTTATCCTGTTTTGCAGCTCCTTATTTTGTTGTATTAAAGAATAAGTGTATACATGGTTAAGTTAGTAGATGGGTTAGTAGTAAGTGGGATGTCCGGTCAGTTGGCCTAAATCCCAACAAACTCCCACTTGAAGGCCAACGCAGCCCAAGTGACCTGGTATGTACAAACGTGAAGCAATCTGGTGGCTTCATCCTATACCCATCAACTCACTTCAATGTGTAAACCGCTCCAAAGGTAAGCCTTTCGTCAAAGCATCTGCTGGGTTGTCGTCAGTGTGTACCTTGTCGTCAGTGTGTACCTTGACCAAATCAATGAGCTTTTTGGCCAAGAAATCTCTCACGAGATGATACCTGACTTCAATGTGTTTCAATTTGGAGTGAAACACGGGATTCCTTGCCAATGCAAGAGCACTCTGACTATCACAATATATCACTAGAGTCTCATCAATGCCAAGATTTCTGACCAAGCGAGATAACCATACAGCCTCTTTACTTGCATCCGACAATGCAACGTACTCTGCTTCCATAGTGGAAGACGACCGTACAATCTTGAAGACATAACCTCCAAGATACTGCTGCTCCAGCAAATATGAAGACATAGCCAGATGTGGATCTTCTATTGTCGACACAACCTGCATAGTCTGCATTCGTATAACCAACGATGGATACATCACTATTCCCGAAGCGTAAACACCTGCCGACCGTACCTTTGAGGTACTTAAGAATGTGCTTCATTGCTTTCCAATGCTTGCTGCCAAGATTTGCCATATATCGGCTCACCACTCCCATTGCAAAAGCAATGTCTGGTCTTGTGGCCACCATAGCATACATGAGACTGCCCACTGCCGAAGAATATGGTACCTTAGCCATTTCAGCTCATTCAACAATAGATTTGGGTGCATCTTCCTTGCTAAGTTTCAAGAATGCCTGCATTGGGGTACTCAATGCTTTCCCCCCTTACGTATTGAAATGCTGCAAAACTTTCTCAATGTATGTTTCATAAGATAACTTAAGAATACGACATTTGCGACCTCTTTTGATTCGCATGCCAAGAAAGTGTGTAGCATCCCCCAAATCTTTCATTGCAAAATTATTGCTAAGTGTTGTTGGCAATTTTCGTAATGGATTTCCCAGCTATAAGCATGTCATCAACATACAAAACTAGAATGATCATCGAGCCATCATCTAGCTTTCTTGTGTACAAGGAGTGATTCTCTTCGCTCCTTTTATATCCTTGAGACCTCATACATGCATCAAATTTATGATACCACTACCTTGAACCCTGCTTTAAGCCATAAAGTGCCTTTTTGAGCTTACATACTAGCTCCTCATGAGATGCATTCTCCTCAACAAACCCTTCAGGCTGTTGCATGTAAACATCCTCATCGAGATCACTTCACATCCATTTGGACAAGTTCCATGTCCTCAATCGCTACAAGACCAAGTACGGTTCTAAGCGTTGTCATCTTGACCACAGGGGAGAAGATTTCATCAAAATCGACTTCGTTTTGCTGTTTGAACCCTTTGGCTACAAGTCTAGCCTTGTACTTTGGATTTGGATCACCTGAGGTAAATTTCTTCTGGTAAACCCATTTGCAAGGTAAAGCTTTCGCATCATTTGGCAGTTCTACAAAGTCCCAAGTGTCATTAGCCAGAATTGAGTTACACTTAGATTCCATAGCCTGCTCCCAGTTCACCACGTCATCCGTCGTCATGGCTTCTTAGTAGCAGCTTGGCTCACCGCAATCGATCAACATGATGTAATCAAGACCTGGCTCGAAACGAGCAGGTGGACTAGAGACTCTAGTAGACCGTCTCACTCCTTGACCATTGCTATCCACTCCCTCTGGAGCATTGCTAGTGGAAGGTACATCACTAGCCCGCTGAGTTGATTTCATTGTCTCTGAGGCAACATCCTTAAAAGTGACTCTCTGAATCTCTATTTCCTTGATAGGTTGTTTATCCATCTTTCACTCATTAAAGATCACATCTGAACCACGGATGACTCGACTAGATTCCGGGTGCCAGAGACGATATCCCATCTCTCCATGTGCACCATATCCAATGAAAATACATTTGTGTGACTTTGGCTCTAACTTCTGTTGAAGTTGTTTAGGCACGTGAGCATAAGCTTCACAACCAAAAACACGTAAATGGTCATAGTGGGACTTATGTTTAGACCATAACTCTTCTGGAATCTCATAATTCAATGGCGTACTAGGCGAAGGATTTATAATGTGCACTGCAGTCAAGACGGCCTCTACCCAAAAACCTTGTGTGAGATTTTCCCTAGAAAGCATGTCTATGACTCTTTCCTGAATCTTACGATTCATGCACTCAGCGACTCCATTCTGAGCTGGTGTGTATGGTGCAGTAAACTGCCTTTTGATCCCCCTTGCCAGACTAATTCTCAATGAGTGCTAAAAATTTCTGGAACACATGAAGAACTTGATCCTTATGTTTCAAAGGATATGCCCACACCTTTCGAGTAGAGTCATCTATGAATGTCACAAAATAGTTGGGCCCCCCTAGATATTTGGTTGACATAGAACCACAAACATCACTATGTACTAAATCTAGAGGTTCAACTCGCTTTTGACCCAATGGTAAGTGCACCAACCTAGTCTGTTTGTCATAGATACAGTGCTCACAAACAGGAAAGTCAACATAAGACAAGACAGGTAAGTAGCCAAAACGGTCAGAATTCTCATTCTTTTTTGGCTAATATGACCTTGCCGGCAATGCCACAACTCAATAGATGGCAGCTCGGCTACAGATATGTAATCATGACCAATATCTGACACATGCATTGAATACAAGGTACCATGCTTCTGACCTGTGAGTACAACAAGATTACCTTTACGCACTATCCACGAACCATTGCCAAATGTGGTGTTGTAGCTCAAATCATCAAGCTGACCAACAAAAATCAAGCTTTTAGTCAACTTGGGCACATGTCTGACATTACATAAAGTAAAGTGCATGTCATTCCTTAGATGCAATTTGACGATTTTGACACCCTCAATGTCTAGTTCATAAGCATCACCAAGTCTCACTTTGCCACAAGAGTGAGAATAAGTAGAGAACCACTCTCGATGTGGTGTCACATGGAAACTCGCACCAGAATCTACTATCCAATTCTGTGCATACTGCGCATCTTCTGTAACAAGAGCCTCAATAGGTAGATCTGCTATGAAGACCAATACATCAGAGGTAAGTGGCATAACAACTACTGGAAGAGTCTCTACAATAGGAGCATTTGAAGACTCTAGCACATTGATCTCCTCTAACTTTGCTTTGTCTTCACATGCCCTTTTTTATGGTAGTGATAGCACTCGACATTACGCATAGAACCCAGAGACTTACTGCGTAAGCTCCCACGTTCCTTGCTTTTGGCATGACTTTGAGTGCGACCCCTCTGTCTATCACTAGCAACATACACATCACCATTCTTCTTGCCTTCAAGAGATTTCCTGCGAATCTCCTTGGTAAACAGACTCCCAAGGACGACATTGTACACTAGACCGGTACCAGGTGCTGAGTTGCTAATCGCAGTACATAACGTATCCCAAGACGAGGGTAAACTGCATAGCAAGAAGATACATTTGATTTCCTCATCGAAGACCAAACTTTGAGTGGTCAACTGAGTGAAAATGATATTGAACTCATTAATGTGAGTAGAAATAGTGCCCTCTTCCTTCATACGAAGGTCAAACAGCTTCTTCATCAAGAAAACCTTATTAGTGGCACTTTTGTTCTCATAACTGGAACACAACTTATCCCATACATCTCTAGCAGTCCTTTCTCCAAGTATAGTAAAGTACACAGATTCGGCCAAATGCAAATGGAGGGTAGATTTGGCCTTAGCATCAAGTTTCTCCCAGTCAATATCTATATACTCGCCCTCTGGGCGCTCCATGATAGGATCCAGCTAGCCTTTTTGTATAAGAACATCTTGAATCTGCTCTTTCTAGATAGCAAAATTTTTCCCATCAAATTTTCGGATATTGTAAATATCCTTTTCACCGCTAGATGACATAGCTGCAAGCTAAAGATAATATGGCAATAAACACTGGTAATTCTGGAAAAAATTCGGCAGAGTTTCCCTTTAAAAAATGACAGAATCTCAATCCAAAACTGTCGCAAGATATCAGTAACGCATAAAAAGTAATGCTCTCAGAGCATAAGACAGGTGCATCAACCACTAATTGTGCATAAAAGGTCAAAAGCTGACCAAGACTGCCAACACGGTGTCAAATGCACCTAGCCCTCTCTATACATTTCCTATGGCGAGGCCACAAAAAAGGGGTACTCCAGCAATCTGTATCACCGAAAGGATCTCAACATTCGAGAATCCCCCAGCTCAAGAAAACCTCACGCTATCGACCATCACAAAAGGTTATGCAGACAAGAGACCAACCCAGTCTCAGAAAGGGCCTCCGAACCGAGTCTCAGAAACGGTTGGGACTGCCAGAAACAAGCCAAATCGGCTCCACAAAAGGTACATATGTCAGTTTCCGCAACTCAACGTACATCCATTGTCAACAGTACTGCAAGGTGCAATTTACGCGCTCAAACAGGCGCCAAACAAAATGTGCAAGCAGTAAACAAATCCCTAGGAGGAGTAAAACCGCTCTCAAAAGAGATCAAGCACTATCAAAAGTGCCAAAACAATGGATATCCGCATCAAATACTCCCACTGAAATTTGTGTTGATGCTAAACACTGCAACCTGTAAGAAACCTGGATGTCCTGTATGTATGCAAGAACATGTGAGGAGATGGATGCCTGTAAAACCCGAGACAATGTCGATGCCAAAAAGTGCTCCTAACCAGCCCATAAACACCATCTCAATAGCACATAATAGCCATAAAGCGGCTATATACCATCCCAAAATAATCTCTGAACACCTTGCACCTGTGTCCTGTACCTGTAGCAAAAGTGGAGTTGAAAAGTACAACTTCTGAAGCATAGCTCGGATGAAGCTTTTGACTGCACGAACAGCTTCAAAAGGGGGGTAAAACCCCAGGACATCTACTGGAAACGTTCTCGGAATGCTGAATTTGCCGATGCCAAAATCGAAAACCTGTTTGCACTTTTGAAAGTGCGCGCACGCGCGGACGCAAAAACGGCAAGCACAAACCTTGCTCTGATACTAGTTGAAGGTGTTGCAGGAAGTGTGTGCGAGTGCAAGTGCGAGAGCAGAGAGAGAGAGAGAGAGAGAGAGAGAGAGAGAGAGAGAGAGAGAGAGAGAGAGAGAGAGAGAGAGAGAGAGAGAGAGAGAGAGAGAGAGAGAGAGAGAGAGAGAGAGAGAGAGAGACTTGCTTTGGGTGGAGCGCACAACAACATTATCCTATTGCAACTCCTTATTTTGTTGTATTAAAGAATAAGTGTATACATGGTTAAGTTAGTAGATGGTCAGTAGTAAGTGGGATGTCCGGCCAGTTGGCCTAAATCCCAACATCACCTAGCCTATGAAGGGCAAGCCAACTCCAGCTCCATCCATATCCTTCACCTCGAGGCATTGCAGAACTTGCATGCACTTGCCATACCTCTCACATGTTGTTGCTCACCACCTGCTTGATATGTTGCTATAAGGCCAAGGGTAAGCCAAGACGGGGAGGGACCTGGTGGTAACTGAGCACGGGGGCTTGACTAGCTTATGAAGGGGTCGGGGTAGGTTTGGTGGAGTAGGCAATTTCTAGTACCCTCTAGTCTTATGGGGGCTCACCTAGCCTATAAAGGGGTCGGGGCAGGTTGGGTGGAGCAGGAAATTTCTAGTACCCTTTGGTCTTATACTGGTATCAAAGCTTTATTCAAAGAAGTTAATTGGGGCATGGGTTTGCATGCATGCAAGAAGGAGGAAAGGAACTATGGAGAACAAGGTCAAGCCGGGAGAGGAGTGGGAAGACTTCCCTACACACATGAGATCGTGATTTGTAACTTGCACAAAATGGGGTGAGCCTGGGCTTGTTGGCTTGGTGCTGAGGAGGGCTACAACTTTTGTCATAGCATGGCTAGGAGACGAACACCACACAATGCTATCTCTCTCCCTCTCTCTCTCTCTCTCTCTCTCTCTCTCTCTCTCTCTCTCTCTCTCTCTCTCTTTTCTTGTGCAAGTGGCAGTGAGCCATTGCTGTTGTGGGAGGTTTTTTTTTTGTTTTTTGGTTGTCCTTCACACTTGGTCCCAAAACCCTTGCACATTTGGGTTTATTTTGATCAATAAGCGATTCACTCATAACTATTTCAACAACGGTGGGAGTCAAGGACTTTGAGCAAGGTTGGGAGCTTGAGCTTGACCAAGCTCACCGCTTTAGAAAACTTTCTTGTGTAAAATATTTTCAACAATTCCAGATTTTTTAACCAAGCTCTTTTTCGATTTTCCATGTGCCACACATGCTTTTCTTAATCAATTCGATTGCAACAACTTGGGTATGCTTTGAAGATACATTTTAAAATCAAAGGCTTGAGCAACTAATCTATGTTCAAAACTCCACATGGCAAAGCTTGGTTACAAATATTTTATGCAGGTTGTTCAAAGCTTGGTTACAAATCTTTTATGCAAGACTTTCAAGCAAATGTCGACCGAAATTTTGTAGGCGGCACAGACATTGCTTTAAATTCGGCAAATTGTCTCAGCATAGGGAATTGATTTGGCAGGGCCAATCAATCTCCTAGTTTTGTGGTTGCCTGCTATCATTTCTTGCAAAGCGATTATTTTTTACCTGGTATTACCTTTCTTCTCAATTCAACACTACATCATGGATTCAAACATAGATATGCATCATCAGTTTGACTTTGAGCGTCTTGCATTTGATGCATCTACTCCTCTCTCACCATCAACTACTCTAACAGAGGGTACATGTACAACAACAAGCACTGATGATACCATAGAGTTGCTTGATTTGCAAGAGTTTAAGGCATTACAATCATGCATGTTTGTCATGGAAACAAGTTTTGCACGATTGAATGAAAATGTCACAAAGATGTTTGATTTTGTAGTGCAATATGTGCATCAATAGGCCAAGGGCCCTATTAGTGAACATGTTGGGGGTCCATCAGGCACTATGCTTGTAAACCTTGGCCCCTAGAATTCCGGAGCAAGGCTCCAACCCGGATTCATTGTTTGTTCTTACCCCGAAAGAAGTGGATGAGCTATTGAAAAACATGACACCACCAACCTTTTGTCGGGAGGAAAAAGAACGTGTCATGAATATTAATTTCTAACCTTCTAAAAGTGTTTTCCAACTTAAATTGGCCACTTAAGTCTTGGGACGATAAAAAGAGAACAAGTGAAACTGGTTAAGTGCTAAGGGACCAACCGGTCAAGGCTTGGGACCAAAAGGGGGAAGTCCATAAAAGAGCAAGGATAACTTGTAAACTAATTATATCACTCATAGGTACATGTGAAGGAAGGATAACTCTATCCCGGGCAACCTTGATCAAAGGTACATGACAAAGGAGATGATCGAGAGCAATTATAAGAGTCTAAAATAAAAAATGATTGTGCTAAGCTCAAAACCTTAGAATAACTCTTTTGACTCTAAGTATGAAGTCTGAAAAGCCTTAGGGTGAAATTCTAACTTGCCACAAAATGTCTAAATTTAGCAAGTCTATATATAACAGGTTCTAGAAGCAACTTGGCAGCACCTCCAAAGCACTCTTTTAAGGTTTTGCACAGGAGGTGAAAGTTTTAAAGACCAAAGCTTGAGTTCTAATTTTCTCAAAGATTATTCTAATTTAGCAAGTCCTAAAAAGCAAGTAGGCTATAGCCACGGGTCATCTTTATAAACCTCCAAGGTTTGTGCAAAAGTCTTGCATCTGAGCTAATTAATTAAAAGGGTAAGATTATTGTTTTTATCAAATGAGAGGGAACAATTAAAGACTAAGGTTAGGTCAACCCTTTTTCATTTAGTAATTTGACTCTAGTTTTTGTTTACTGAGCTAGAATAGGCCACATGTCCAAGGTGGCACATGGTTGCTTTATGTGAACTTAAACAAGTGTGTGTGAGTGTGTGTGGTGTTTCCACTTGCCAAGATGAGTCCGAAAGAAGGGGGGGATGGAGTTCTAGTATGCAAGGCAAGAGGGGACAAGTGTTGGGCATGCTTGAGCTGCATTATGAGTTTTTATCACCTCATTGGTGTGAAACATTTTAATCTAGTCGCACACTAGCATAGCTATATAAGAGAGGGCTTGTTTCATTTTTGAAGCTCTTGCTCCTCTCACACACTCTAATCTAGTCGCACACTAGCATAGCTATATAAGAGAGGGCTCGTTTCATTTTTAAAGCTCTTGCTCCTCTCACACACTCTCTTAAGTGCCCAAGATTGGCAAAGCAAGCTCTCTCTCCCTCTCTCACGGGATCTCTTGAGACGGACTCTATGCTCAAGCTCTTTGCTATGGATGCAAATCCAAGCCAATGAAAGTTTCTTCTTCTCCATCGCTACTATTCTATTACTAAGCTATGCTAAGAGCTTATAGCAAGTTTTGGGAGTAGCTCCAAAGCATTGTGCTAAGGTTTTTCACAAAAGGTGAAAGTTTTAAAGACCAAAGTGCGAGTTTTATTTTTCTCAAAGATTATTCTAATTTAGCAGGTCCTAAATTACCAGGTAGGGTGTAGCCTCGGTTCATTTTTATAAGCCTCCAAGGTTTGTGCAAAGGTCTTGCATCCGAGCTGATTAATAAAGTGTAAGCTTATTCTTTTTATTAAATGAGAGAGAGAAAATAAATACTAAGGCTAGACACGCCCTTCTTCATTTAGTAAGTTGACTCTAGTCTTTGTCTACTAAGGTCAGTCACATGTTTGCGTTATGTGAACTTAAACAAGTGTATGTGAATGTGTATACCATTTCCACTTACCAACATGGGTCCCAAGAAGAAGGGGGGGGGGGGGGGGGGTCTAGCATGCAAGGCAAGAGGGGACAAGTGTTGGGCATGCTTGAGTTGCATTAGGAGGTGTTCTCACCTCATTGGTCAAGTGTGAAGCATTCTAATTTAGTCACACATTAGCATAGCTATATAAGAGAGGGCTCGTGGTATTTTTGAAGCACTTGCTCCTCTCACACACTCTCTCAAGAGCCCAAGATTGGCAAAGAAATATTTCTCCCTCTCTCATGGGAGATCTTGAGACGGACTCTATGTGCAAGCTCTTGACTATGGATGCAAATCCAAGCCAATGAAAATTTCTTCTTCTTCATCTCTACTAATTTGCTACTAAGCTATGCTAAAATCTTTCCCATGAGCAAGTGTACATGGAATATCAATTCTCTTGCTTGAAAAATACATCTCTCCACCTTCATCTTCCTCTTTCCCCGCAGTTTCTTTCTCCTCGCTAGGGTGTTTAGGGTTTGGGAAGGAGGGTTATACCATGGAATCTTGAAGACACCATCTTCTTGATTCAAGCAAGGCTTCACAAGAGAAAAAATGTATTGTAACAAGCCTCTCTTATGAGAGGTACAAGTCCTCTTGGAGTGGGGACCAACTCCAATATTTTTTTTTGGTCCTCATTAAGTTGTCAATTTTAATTGGTTATTCTCTTTGAATTATGTGCATGGTTAAAGTGTTTTTAATGTGTACTTGTCTAAAAAAATCAGCTGACACAACCTATGTTCTCCTTGCGATCTCTCTCTTAAAGAAAAGCTCTCTCCTTTCATAGTTAAATTCCATCAAATCTAAAAGTAAGTGTTAGATTCTCTGACACTGGTATGAGAGCCGATGTTTTTCTTTTCTTGCCAATGAATCTACACGAATTAAGAAGCTTAATAGAAATGTGTGCATGCTTTGATGCTTCATAGAAAAAGTCTCACTAATAGTAGGCCCATTGTATGATTTAATTAAGAAGATAGTTAAATTTGTATGGATTGCAAAAGAGAATGAAGCTTTTGAAAATTTAGAGGCAAAGCTTACCTCTCAACCGGTGCTAATATTATCAAACCTTTCAAAGCCTTTTGAAGTCTAGTGTGATGCTTGTGGACAATGCCTTGGACATGTTTTGAGCATGCCATAGCATACAAAAGTAGGATAGATGACCAAGAAACTAATCTAGGCATATATAAAACTATCTTACATGCCTTAGATGCTTGGAAGCATTATCTCCCCGAGGCACTCCATTTGTTTTGTGCACAGATCATCAAAGTCTTAGAGACTTTTGGATATAAATATAAGACCTAGGAGACTGTGATATGAGATCCACCACCCTACCACTCTATGTATAGACGGGCTCCTAGCCCTAGCCATCATATGGATCCCCAGTCCACACTGGTCCAGTCCGAGCCCTTGGCTTAGGTCCCTGACCCCCTAGGCTTAGGATCCTTGTCTTGACATTCCTCCCCCCTTGGAGAAGCGTTTTCGTCCTCAAAAACACAAGTGGTAGTATCTTCGTAAGAGCACTGACGTTTTCCGTGTTTCCATCCCATACGCGAGCCAATTGATACTTGATGCAGTGAGGAGGTTCAATGAAACCAAGAGCAACATCTTGATTTTCAACATTGTTGTCCTTTTGCAAGCACTTGAGTCTAAATGCTAACTCCATTTATAACTCACTTGAATACTATAAAGGAGGAACCACAACTAAGAGTTGTCCAAAGGCATAACCAATTTTAAGATCTTTTGAAGGTACTGGAATAATGCAAGAAAACCTTGGAGAAACTTTCCATGAAGTTGTGAGCCAGATTCCAACTCGCGTGAGTATCTTAAAAAGCTCATAGATACTAAGAAGTAGAATAGGGTGTGTCCTTATGTCAGACTTCTGAACATTTTGGAACACACAGAACTACATGTTCACCCTTAATGAAGGTTACTTGCCAGCATACTTTGTCAGCACACCTATTAAGTCCTTGACTTATGAAACTATGGAAACGGTATCCAACCCCACCACAACAGGTGGTCAAAGTTGAAAACCTTACGTAAGCAAATTCGAGAATAGGGAGAGAATCGCCCATTCAAAATGCGTTGTGCCAAACTTATGCTCGTAGCAGATCCTTTAGCAAAAAATAGCAGCAGTAAGAGTGAGGTGCTTTTCCCCAACCACTTACAGACAGTCGTCCACGACTGATTATAAACTAGGACTCAACCATTGAGTATCCATCCATATGGAGTGGAGACAACCAACTAGATTGAAAGCGGGTTGGAGTGGAGTAAGCTCATAGAATTTAGACTGTCCAACCCCAGGCACCCATACTGAGCCATTGCCTTGTATGGCAGGGTGTAAACGCATACTAAATTTGCAAGAGAGATTGCACGGGTAGTGCAAAAGGGTGCAAAAGAATAAAGTCCATGAATTTGCATGCCGCTCCAAATAAATTTGTGTTAAACACTAGGGCCAATAACACCTAGTGTGCATGCAATTAACACAAACATATCCGAACCGCAATTCCAAGACGAGACTTTACACGATACATACGCGAAAGCGTGGCAACAAAAGTTGGACCATAACAGAATGTGACAACCTAGTCACACCTAGGTACCAACCATGAGACATTCTCATGAACATAGCATGCTTGGATATATGTAGAACTGACCCTCCGTTAAGGTGGTTTCATAGCACTTGTAATTGTAACAAGTTTGTACTTAGTACGCCACATTTTTTGGCCACTGATATTTTTCGTGATACGGTGTGCTCCAAATGGTCTAAAAAATGGATGCGACCAGCGCGTAGGGACCTCGTCGCAACACATCATTGGGAATTTGGCACCAGTGTCAGTCCCAGAGACTCATATTCTCCACATGTGGAATATGTCTCAAATAAGGATGGCCGAAAAAGCGACATCCATCAAGTACAAGATGTACTTGTGTGTGGAGGTAACTGCAAAACACTCCGCAAGACAAGAGTGAGAGGGACCCTCATTATCATTGCTCCACATTAGCTAAACTGAACTCCTTGAGTTCCTAGACATGTTGTATCCCATGTGACAACCTGTGCCAAATCGAACCCGACAAGTGGGTTCATAACAACATAATGTATATTGGACACTACGGCTCAAAATACTTTGTTCTGACATGCCCTTGGCATGGCTCGAAAATATTCAAGCAGACTTATACGACTTGAATAAACCAAGCAAAGCATACTAAAAAATGGACTAACACCAAATCAATAGATACGTACCTGGAGATTTGAACTTAATGGTCACTTACCCGTATTCAAATGCAGAGGAGCACGTCGCCCACTTGAGAAAAAACCAAGCAACATTGCACTAGAAACCCTGGGTGTTGCCTTCGCAACTCAAACCCGTTGGTTAGAATCTACGTAGTCCAACCCCTTGGTAAGACCCTTTGTAGAAACTGCTCAATAAGTAGTGAACGGTAACCAACACAGTCAATCGTGTAGAGAATGATTGGAATCAACTTGAAAAGTTGAATTTGTCCGCTATCGTGTGGTAGTTTATTGTGGACTTATTTCCTTGAAAATATAACGGGAATAGATCAAACTAAATCACCCACTGGGTCTTACCCCAAAATAGAGAGAGCAATAGATCTACACAAGGGAGATGCCTAGCTCTTATGGATAGCCATGCTATCTCAACTGATTGCTGCATCTATACTCCGTGGTAGAGATCAGCTGATGTGAGTTTAAGATTATCAAAAACTCAATTCGGGCATCGCACTAAAAACATGTAGTGCGTACAGAACACCCGAAAGATCTGTAATGGCAAGACTCTTGCTTGCCCATTACCATCAATGGGAAATCCATGGGATAGATCTGTTCAAGCTGGCGAACAATCACCCAAGAAATATCAGCATAGGGTCTTACCCTAGGTCTGACAATGGCTCTTAGCCTGTGTGGCTCATAGCCCTTATGCCAATAACAAATTAGTGTTCAATCGAGAAACCGATGAAGACTAACTGGAGTGGCGTCTTGGCCACTTACTAGCTAAGAGTTAGAGCACCTTGGCTCAGGCTGACTCACGAGCAAAACATGTATCAAAATATTTTTAAAATTTTTTCATTATTCTTTGAGAGAAATAAGAAAGAGAGAAAAGAAGAGCATGCTGGGCTGAGGAACTTTCCTTAAATGACTATGACGTGTATAGTTGATTGCCATGTTCTTGTGCATCTTATGCCTAACGTGCAGCTTATCCTATAAGCATGGAACAATTTTCTGCTATGAATCTCATCGAGAGAGGTAACAGGAAAACACAAACAAGTCACAGACTTACCCACCTACCGTGTATGTGGTTGTGACGACACCAGTGTGACTTAATGATAGCACTTTGCCTTTGAATTAAGTCCGAGTTTTAGGTTCTTTTTAGTGTTGTTGTGTTTTGACAATTGCCCAAAAATCATGTTAAACAATCCAGAACTTATCTTGTCCTTGACAAAGTGTCTGGTGTTATAGCGGAAGCGTGTTTCATGAGGCGGTAGAATTGAATCCACCTAACTAGCATGCCGTGCATACATAATTTTAAGCCCTTGACAAAAGTGATGGCCTCAAACATGAGAACCAAAACTAGCAGTGCCTTGCACAGTCTAAACTGGTAGGGATTCAATAAGGTGATATTCCCTATTTTGCCAGTTTTTTCAAACTTGTGTGCCACTGCCCTTGATACCAAGTCATTGGGCAGTACCTTGGCACAAGGGAGAAGCAGTGCTTCGTGTAAAACTGGCCATTGCTGTAACCAGTTGTCTCGAGAGTCGTAGGAGAAACTTGCTCACAGATGGCTCATAGCCATATTTGGCTATCGGACAAATGGCTCATAGCCATATCTATTGTCCCATAGATGGCTCATAGCCATATCTGCTATCTGAGTGGGAGTGGTCGTATACACAACGAGTAGAAGTTGTCGTATACACAACTCGCCCTCTTGCACCATATATGCCCGTCGAGCACGAAATAAAATAACTTGCAAGCACATTGCCTAATCCCTCCCAAATTCATATGCTCATAGCATATGCCAAACGGGAGAAGCCGCAATGCAAGATCCCTAAATTGAAGCCTTGCTTCACCAAAATCTGTTAGTTCTAATAGCCAACTGATGCGGCTATTGACATACAGAGAGCATGAGAAAAAGAATTGACCTTGTCGAGCAATTTCAATTGGAATGAACTAATATTGTGTGCCAAGCATCCGCTGGCAGCTGCTAGAAATAGTGACAAGGAGTCAGCCATACCGAGCAATGTGCCCCCTGCATCAAGTCAAGCAGCAGGATGTGCCAGTCTCTTTGAGAGTCCAAAAACACCACAAATTGGCTATGCAGTTGCATCAAATTGAACTGTTGACGAGTTGTGCTTCAAGTCAAGGCGATAGAGACTCAAGCCATGCGTGAGTCTAATCGCTATGCCAATAATGTATGCCAGTAGCATCATACTAAACACATACATTCAACAAATACTTATCATTTGAAAAGTCAATTAGCCATGCTTGTCGGCAATCTTGAAAATTTTAATGCAGCATGGCATGCATTAAACAAATGATGCAAATGATAAGGGTGCTGCAGATGCAAAAATCGTGCAAATTTGTAAATGAATGATCAAGCACACTCGCCAAACCATGTCGAGAAATGGAAGTGACTAACTTGAACAAGAGAATTGCCGTAAAATCATTCAACCCTTGCTTGATAAATTCTACCTATCTCTTGGGTGACAACCATTGCACAAGTCAGAATTCACAAAACCAAACAAAGTGCAGATGATGGCATAAAAATTTCAAAAAGTAATGCCGAAACGTAAACAGAAGTACCTGGAACGTTAGAGAATGCAGCGTAAAGCCTCTCCAAGATGCCAACCTACGACCTTGTCGTGCATGGTGCTGGATCCCTCCCGTGGGATCCATAAATTCGCGGGTGTGGCGTCAGCAAATATGTACTAGACTTAGTATTTCTTGAATCTGAAATCTGCCAGATTCCTTTAAAAAACAATCGGCGTCCGCTAGTGATGTATTGCATGTGATTTCCAATCCATGCTGACGTTAGAAACCTTGTTTCCCTAGTGTCATGGCGAACTGGAAGCCTTGCTTCCCGAGCACTGTTCTTCTTGCATGCCTTGGACTCCGCTTCAATCCTGCCATGGAGAGATTGCAAAAGATTAAAAGATCATATGCTTCATCTACTTTGTAATTCTCTGCGTATAAAACCAACCCATATAGCATGGTGACTGCAATTGAAGGCTCATGACAATGCTGATTTGCCAAACTTGCGGTGTCTGCCGCTGCTTGTATGCTTTCGATGCTTGTCCATGGCTATCACCACATGGGACGGGTCCCTTGGATTGCCCTTGGGGAAACCTTGGGTGCCCAATAACAATAGCAAGTGTCAAAAAAGATGAAAAAAACGACTCTGTAATTGTCTGCAGCGTTCGACTTCTACGCTGTTGACTGTTTTGCTCATCACGGGTGCTACGAGCACCTATATGGTGCATGCTAGGCACGATAACTTCTCCAGCTTCCAGGGCAATTCTATCAAGAGCACCCCCATGCGATTCTGTGTAGGTCGTTCTAGGTCGCAAGGGGCCTTTCTCGCGGCCGTTCCTCGTGCTGGATCCGCCATGTACCACCAAGGAGCTGTGCCCACGACCTTGTCCTTCATGGTCCAAGCCCGCCGAGAGAGAGAGAGAGAGAGAGAGAGAGAGAGAGAGAGAGAGAGAGAGAGAGAGAGAGAGAGAGCCATGCAAAGCAGGTTTACCCTCCTCCATAGCTCTCCCTTCTCCTCCATGGCTCTGATACCAATATAAGACCTAGGAGATTGTGATACGAGATCCACCACCCTACCACCCTATGTATAGGGCTCCTAGCCCTAGCCATCATATGGATCCCCAGTCCACACTGGTCCAGTCTGAGCCCCTGGCTCAGGTCCTTGACCCCCTAGGATCCTTGTCCTGACAATAAACTAAATTAAGTGATATGCAAATAAGATGGGCAAATAATCTCTCACAGTTTAATTTCCATATTGCTGACATAGCTGGTAAGTAAAACCAAGTGGCCGATGTAGTTTCACAAAGGCCAAGGGTGAACGTTGTATCAATAGCTACTCACAATGATCTATCCTCTATGATAGACGAGTACGCGACGGATCCAGACTTCAAAGATGTAATGTCAGCTATTGCACTAGGGAAGAAAGAGGAACCATACAATGTGCAAGATGGTTATCTTCTCTATGGAAATAGACTATACGTTACGCATAATCTACGTGAAAATTTATTTACGAATCTCATGTTCTACCTTATGTGGGACATAGAGGGATCCAAGTTACTCTCAAGGTAGTATTGGCCAACAATGAAGGCAAACATATTGGACTATGTTGCCAAATACAGACCAATAATTTTTGGAAGGGTCTCTTTGATAATTTGGATACTAAGTTGAATTTCTCCTCCGCCTCTCACCCACACATATGTAATTTTTTGGCGAGCATTTTTCGGCGATCGCTTTTTTGGAATTTGGTGTACGCTTTACCGCACGTGTTGGAGGTTGAGAACTTGCCTGTGCACTGTGTGCGAGCCTCAAAAGGTTGCAAGCACACAACTAGAGAGTCCTAGCAAGCTCAAAGAAACAATGATATGTTAGTCATCGCTCAATGTTTCCATCGTGAAGGAACCCGTGCTGCAAAAAAGAAGGAGCCGGCGTCGATGCCACACTCAATAGCCGTCGCCGCCGCCGCCGATGCCGCCGTAATGCTCGATTACACACACAACCCCCCCCCCCCCCCCCCCCCCCCCCCCCTCCTCTCTCTCTCTCACACACACACACACAAGAATACACACACACACATACACACATGAGCACACGAAGGAGAAGGAGACAGAGATGGAGCAAGAGCATTTCTTAGCTTACACCTCCAAGAATGAAGATTTTTAGGTCAAATGGTCCTTTTTTAGGAGTTTGGCCCATTCACACATGGATGCTCGTAGTGGCCGGTCGTTGCATCCGAGATTGAATGTCCTTAGCCTTCTTCAATCACTACAAAGTCAACCAAAGTTGGCACATATAATTAAAAAGCATATGCAGTTATAGGCACACAAATTGATTGGTAACAGAATATTAAACAATTTGTTAGCAATAAAACATTAAATTGTAATATAATCAAACGCATAAGTAGTTGTAAAGGCAATGTGCACGTATGTCGCACGTGTCAATGCAAGGAACTTGCCGATACACTGCGTGCGAGCCACAAATGGCTCCAAGCACACAACAAGCTTAAACTAGTAAGCTCAAAGATGGCGTTGGTGTGTCACTCACCGCTCTATGCTTGCTTCGTGGAGGATTCCTCGCCGCGAAGAAGAGGGAGACGCCGCTACGCCGCGCTCAACCGCCTCGCCGCCGTGGTGCCGCCGCAATGCTCGATCGCACTCTCTCTCTCTCTCTCTCTCACGCATATACACACACACAAGGAGATGAAGAAGAAGAAGATGGAGATGAAGCAAGAGCACTCTTCAATTGCACAAATGAGAGAATGAGTGAATTTTAGGTTTAGTTGACTTTTATATGAGCTCACCCCATTCACACTTGGACGCCCATGCTTAGCCAACTAATCCCTTGAATGTTCCAGTTAGAGTGCGCCTCTCATCGGCGATCACTCTCATCGACTATTAATACCATGGGTAAGATTCTTAATTTTCTTTGGTCAATTATGTTGTTTAATCACGAGAGCCAAGTATTTCATGTTCGAGGGCTGACTAGAGGCTATACCTAGAAGACCTTGTAGTTAAGCTACGATAGAAGGAGTTTCTCATGAAATCATTGCGTGACTCATTACTTTTTCTTTGATCCCCCAAAGTCTTTTCACAGTGATTCAATTTTGATGTGTGTGCTTATTTTGTATGCCTTGGGTTTTTTGCTTTTCAAGGAAAAGCGCCCACACTGGGAACCTCTAGGGCTCTAGTACCATAGGCAATACATGTGAGTGAAGTACCAAATCAAGTTGAGATTTCTCTTCCCGCTTAAGATTTTACATTGTGGCACTTTGATTTGATTTGATTTTTTTATTTTTTTTGGTTCATTTTCAACATTTTAATTTTGTAACTTTTGGGGGGTCATATAATACTGTTACACCTCCCCAGGCTCATCACACTAGTAAACTCCCTTTATAATACTTAAGCTAAAGGTCAATAGGGACTAAGCCCACTAGAAAGCCCTAGTACATTTCACACAATGTTGCCTAAATCGGATTAGAACCTAAGTAACCATTAATTATTAGGAAGGCATTCCTCATGGTATTAAGAGAAGATCTATAACACTTAGCTTGGTCAAACTAGCTTAGTCGGACTGCTTGATTTTTAAACCTAGACAACTGATTATGACAAAAATTACATTGAATTTAATGTTTGATACTAAACAAAGGCACTGAATATTATGCTACCAATCACAATCAAAGCAGACAAACATGGATGCAAAAAAGATAAGGGGCAATGCTAATGGACAAGAAACACCTGTTTGTGTTGATGGTCGCGCTTGATTTGAAGTGTGAACGAGAGAAAGATCCCATGATGGTCCAAATCCTAACCACAGCAACACATTCCTGTACACACGAGGAAACACAAGCAATATCTCTAGGAGGCACATCAGTGGGAAAAGGTACTTTGCTAATCACTAAACTCTAAAACAAAAACACTCCTATCGTATTATTCTTACCTACCCTCCATCACTCGAGTGATGAGGATCAAAGGTGTTTTATGACATAGGCTTCTGTTTTAGTGTACCGAATGTGAATGTGTAGGTCTGGGTCAATGTTTTGACTTTTATTGTGCATACTCGTTTGCTAATTGCTCTTTATTATTTTTGTTTTTTGTGAGTATAAGGCTTTATATATACATTCCCTAAGATTGGTGATTGAGAGGTCAGGGAGGAAGGTTGAGAGGGGAGTAAGTGAATGATGACTGTTAGCAAACACTCCCCCCTTCCTTGGGTAGATCATACTGTTTGAAATGAGCTCGTCACCCTTTGAAACCAATTGTTCCAGTTGGTACTAGGTGAGGATTTTTGCCAGTAGTTTTCTATTACCTTAGGTGCCTTGTCGAGTTGCAAGGGTGGTAAGGTACTCTCCCAGGATCGAACTTGAAGCGGTTCATAATGTAATTCTTGAACATTGGGAGGTGTGGATTCTTTTGTAGCTTCATGGAGGTCCACTATTGTAGGTGGAGGCTGTGGAGAAGCTTTTACCTCTATGGATGCATTACATGAGGAGCTAGAAGCTTCATGGGACTCCCCCCTTCCTGAGCTAGGTGGAACAAATTGTTCTTTCTTCGATACCCAACTAGCTCTGGTGCGGGTGTGTAGTATTCTGTTATTTTTTTCCTTCCGTGATCGTTGATTCGTTTTGGAGCTACAGGATCGGGCTCTCATGGGTCAGGTGACAAGTAAGAACACAATCTACGTTTTGGCACCCAGATTTGATCATTTCCTTGATAATAGCCTTGGGCTTCCAATAGTCGTTTAGGAATCCAACGCCACATTTTCTTACTTTTCTTGGAGCGAGTGGTACGTTTCTTACAAGGCTTCTGTTTTTTAGTACTAGCCATGGTCGCTAAAGAAGCTTTAGGGACCCACTTGTATGTTTTCTTCGTTATATTAGGACGAGTCTTGTCAAAAGCTATATGCACTGCTTGTAACATATTTAAGGGTACGGGCATTTCATCCCTCTTAGGTGTTACCCAGGTTGTCCCTCTATTTCCCCAAGTGTCTATGGTTGCTGCTAGGTGGACCCACCAATCCACATTGTCCGACTCAGTCATCCCAGGTAGTACATCTATATAAGGAGAATCTTCCCCAACATCCGTGTCCGCTTTACAAGTGTAACAATACTGCAATGGGGCCGAGTGAACTATTGTGTCAGATCTATGATCAATTATAAACCTGTTTTTTAGAGGATGTGCTCGACCTGTTACAAGATCCACTCGAATGACAGAATCTTGGAACTGCAAGTAGACATGGTTTTTAGACCAGTCATGCACCATTTTTGCTTCCCTCATGAAAGGACGTCCTAAGATCATCTCCGATGCCATAGTGTGTTTGGAGAAATCCATAACAATAAAGGTAATCCTTATTTTATGTCCAAAGACCTTGATCTTGAGATCTTCTAGCATCCCAATAGGTTTAACAATACACCCATTGGCCATCTTCACTACTATGGTTATGGCTGCAAGGTGAGGTCTTCCCATAGTTTCCCAGCAATTTTTAGTCACAATGCTAACCCCAGTGCCACCATCAAGGATTCCCTTCACAGTTAATCCCTTAGTAGTGATTGGTATGGTCGCATTGGATTCATCACCCTCAAAGTATTGTCCCAACTTGTTAACATGTATTTCTATACCAAGGTTCTCATCTAGGTTGGGTTGTGGATCTATGTGTTCCCCTCTGTTGGCATCTCCCCAGCTCCATCCATCTGTGCAAATTGTGGTAGCCCAAACTTCAGTTCTCCATTGAGGAAAGCTCAAAGAGCCGAGACTAGCTCAGGGTCTTTATATAGTTTGGACATGATGGTGGCTCTAACTTCTGAAGACATGAAATCCATCAATTTGGCAATGTTTAACGGCACCTTTTGGACTTCAGTCCCTTGACGTGGGGAAGATGGGATGTCCATTTCTTCGATAGGATCAAGTAGTCCCTCTGTAAACATTCTTTCCATCAAGAAGTGAGTACGCCCACTTTCCCATGACTTTAAGTCACTTTCTTCTTGGATGACACTAGGTATGTCTAAGAGTCTATGGACTTGGTGAGGTTGTTGTTGCGTAGGGAACACGGTGTCTGTAATGTGGATCTTCCTAGGTGCTGGTTCTAGATCCCTTTGGGTATCTTCTACCAAACTCCTTAATTGCTTGACTTGCTCAATCTCCTCTGTAGGGTTTGGGTAAGTTCCTATCTTCTTTTTGGATCCTGGCCATTGTGGCTCATGAAGATCTTCCTTGTTGGTTTCTATGTTAGTGGTCGTTTTGGTCTCCATGGTTTCACCTGAATCAGAATCTTCTTCAGCGTCGTTCATATATACGGGGTCGTCACCAGTCCCTATGTTGGTCTTTGAACTGGGGTCTGACTTCGCTGCTTTTTGCGATCTCTTTCTTCGTGTTTTCTTCTTTTTCTGAGATTGAGCAATTGATGCCGTGTCTCTTTCCTCAAGAATATAATTTTGTTTTTGGAGCATCGATCGTGTGAGTACGTTTACTGGTACCACGGGTGTAATTGGTGATGGCTCCTCGGTAACTTCAATAAAGTTTAATGGCGTGATCTTCGATGCATTTGGATTATTTGGACATTGGGCAATCAAATGATCTATGCCACATCGATTACACATGAGTATCGGCATTGTAGACGTGCTCGCTTGATTGGTTTGCATTAGTGTGGATTTCTTTTGTAGCCTAATAGGACACTCGGCTACACGATGTGGACCTCCACACTCATAGCATTGTAGAGGTGGTCTCTTAGCAGTGTAATCGATATTTTGGCCTCTTTCCGCAAGAGCAGCTACTTGATATAGAGGTTTGACTTGTACCCAATAGTCCTTTATGTAGTATTGTGGACTTTCTTCAAGCATATCCATCCCATAGGCAATATTAGGATCTATATCTTCCTCACAGCCTTCCAAACAAGAAATAGATGACTCACAACCCACTTGATTCACATAAGTGATTCTCAGATGTGGTGGTTGAGGTCCTAGCAATGGAGGTGGTAAGGGTGTTGTTTGAACAACATTTTGGACCCTAGGGACCATGTGTTGTGTTGTTTGTTCAAGAGGTGGGGCCGGCATCAATGCAGGCACTCGAGGTGTGTGTGCCCATGCTAAGGTTGGTCTATTGGCCATTGCACGCTTAAATACTATGAAATCCTTAGCTTGATGACCATACCTCCCACATGCATTGCAGTTCCCATTGAATTTTACTCTAAAAGTAGGGCATTCACTGATACTATACGATCCATAGCATACTGAGCACCATTGTTGCTCCCTTCTTGGATACATATGATTGTTCTGCAGAGCACGATTGTTTCTAAGAAGCTCTTGAATAGCCTTGGTGAGATCTGCTAAAGTCATCTCAGATATCTTTGGCTCCTTAGCAATAGGCTTTAGGGTCATTGGCTGATGCCCCGATGCTTGTGAGCTAATAGATTTAGACTCAACAGACACTCTTTCTCCTTGAATCATTAAATTATCCTCCAATTGGATCGCATTGGTGGTGACTCCTTCCCAAGTGGTGATACCTCTAATGACTAAGCCATTGTAGATATCCTCATGTCGTAATCCCCTAATGAATCTATCAAGCAATTGGTTATTGTTGAAGCGCTCATTTGGATTACAACGAGAATTCAAATGCTTCAAGCGACTTATAAAGTCTCTCACCGAATCTCCTTCCTCTCATTGGGCTTTCTGGAGCTGAGAGGCTACACCCCAAAGTACTCCCTCTCGTATGTATTCTTTTAAGAACAGTCTCCTAAGAGTAGGGTAAATCGTTTTTTCTTCCACCCTTAGGGTTCTATACCAATCCCCAGCCTTTCCACTTAAGGTTAGGCTTAAAGCATTGCTCTTATGTAGGTCATTGTGTTCTCCTAGAGAATCGCATATTTGTTCAAACACTTTTTGTGGGAGCTTGGCTATTTGTACTGCCTTACTTCTAGGCTCTCTATCAGGCGTGTTACGCATATTCTCAGCAATAGATTGACCACTAGCTTGAGCAAATGCTGCCAAGTCACCTAAGTGAGCAGGAACCGTGGGCGGAGGTGCTCCAGAGACTACACGTGGAGTAGGTATTGGCATTGGCTTGGCGCATAGGAAGCCCTTGGGTTCCACGTTGGGTACGATGTTGTGCCATGTGGTGGTCCAAAGTTCATATACGTGGCCCTAGGCATAGTAGACGTCGGATGTGATGTGCTAATGCTAGCCGGTATAGTCCCATGGAAATAAGAACTTGGGTGTTGTGGTTGTGGAGCATAGGTAGTTGAGACAATGGGAGGGGTAGGGACTACATGAGTACGAGGACCCATGGGATTGGTACACACTTGTAGTAGGTACTATTGCAGGCATTGAGCTACCATGTAGTGGCGCTTTACTAACAAATGAGGTCCATGGCGTGTTTCTCGGCATGCCCATCATTGGGGTAGGCATGGTAGCCGTGGTGTCATCAAGGGAAAGATGAGCTAGACTTGGAAAGGTGAAGCTATCTCTTGTGGGCTCAGATTGCACTGAGACCCCTGGCGAAAGAACATATGGAGGATCCATCGGACTTACACGAGGGAGTTTTCATTTGCGATAAGGTCGGTTGTTTAGCCTTTCCTGTATCCAAGAATCTCACGAGACTCGTTGAAGGCATGTTGATCCCCTTGTTCTGTCTCTCTAACTCAATGACCCTATGGATGACCTCACAAACTCTTTGTTGTTGATCCTCCACACTAGTAGCGCCCATTGTGGATTGTAGGACATCTAACCAACCCACGTGATAGGTGTGACCTGTGTATAGATCGGTTAGAGTTTCTGTTTGTAGTTCGTACTCCCAGTTCTCATTTAAGAACACTCCATCTAAGATTGAGGTGCTAGGGGTGTCCTTTGAGCTAGATGCAATGTTGCTTTCTAGGGGTTGGCCCTTAGCGGTTGCTAAGGAAGGAGCACTCGATTGCTCTCTTAGCAAGGATATTGACATAGGGGCTTTCTCTTTTAACTCTCTTCGTTGCTCCGCCTTGCGTAAGCTCTCAATTTTCTTTTCCCTCGTTGCAAGGATATATCTCTCAACCTCTTGCACTTCAGCAAGGCTTCTACCATCGGGTAATATGACCTCGGAGGGAAATAACTCTGAAGAGTCAGGAGGTGCAATGAATGAAGTATTCACGTGCACATTCTCTAAGGGCATAGAGTCTACGTGGTTACGAATGGAGAATTTACTTCCCCACCCTCCTCATTTACATCATTAGCTCCATGTTCGGAGCGAGTGGCTCTACTAAAGGTTTCCTTCAGGCAACTAAGGACGCTCGGCCCGGACAGTGGGTCCATGGCATGCATGTCTTGGCTTGAGCTATCGGGGTTAGGCATTGGGAAACCTTCCATGACGTCGTAGTTAGAGGAAGAGTCACTAGCCGCTATGTTCGGGTCTTGGTTTGTACTACCTTGGGTCCCCGCCGAAGGCCCGGAACCTAAAGTAGGTGGATATTGAGAACTCGCGTAAGTCGAAATTCTCTCTAGTTGCTCCGTCTCTAGCACACGACCAGAGTGCAGATGCATGTGCCTTTGGCACCCTACAAGAGTCGGCGAATAACCTCAAAGGTTAATTGCTTACCTTTTTTAAGCGTCCGTTTTCACTCGTGTTTTTTACGTTTTTAATGTTTTTTAATGTTTTTTTTTTAATGTTTGATTTTTTTGATTAAAGTGTGTGGTAGCTCGAAACGAGCGTATCACTTAGAGGGTCGCTGTGTGCTTTACAACATAATTTTCGGGCATCTGAAGTTCTGTTGGTCCTCAAAAAATCTATTTTTAGCTACATGTGAAGCTAAAATTCGTAATTTTAAAAGGCGACTGAGGCCTAGGCCCGAGCGTGAGCTTGGGCTTGGGTCTGGAAGATATTTCCGATCCAGGTCCTACCTTAATTTTTAAAAATTTTAATTTTTTTTTAAAAATAAAAGAAGGATAAGGTCGCCGCGGCCTGGGAGAGAGCACACACACACTCTATCTACCTACTTTTAACTAACACACCTACTGTTACACACTAACAAACTCTAATAACTCTCACAGATCTACTTCCTACTTACTGTACACAGAAAACTTTTAGTACACAGAGAATAAACACAGTACCTTTGAAAAATCAATTAACAAAGAAAACTAATAACCTTAATACACAGAGAATAAACACAGTACCTTTGAAAACTCCATTAACAAACAAAACACACAGCATAACACCAAATCCCTCTTCTCAACACACACACCCTCCTTCCTTACCTTTCCTACAATTGAAATTGCACCACAAAAGAAGCACAGAGTGCCATTCAAGCTTAGTGTATGGCATTCCCTGGTAGCGTTGCCAAAAATGTGCACGTATGTCGCACGTGTCAATGCAAGGAACTTGCCGATACACCGCGTGCGAGCCACAAATGGCTCCAAGCACACAACAAGCTTAAACTAGTAAGCTCAAAGATGGCGTTGGTGTGTCACTCACCGCTCTACGCTTGCTTCGTGGAGGATTCCTCGCCGCGAAGAAGAGGGAGACGCCGCTACGCCGCGCTCAACCTCCTCTCCGCCGTCGTGCCGCCATAATGCTCGAACGCACACACTCTCTCTCTCTCTTACGCATACACACACACACACACACACACACACACACACACACACACACACACACACACACACACACACACAGATGAAGAAGAAGAAGAAGATGGAGATGGAGCAAGAGCACTCTTCAATTGCACAAATGAGAGAATGAGCGAATTTTAGGTTTAGTTGAATTTTATATGAGCTCACCCCATTCACTCTTGGGCGCCCATGCTTAGCCAACTAATCCCTTGAATGTTCCAGTTAGAGTGCGCCTCTCACCGGCGATCACTCTTACCCTTTTCCTATTGGACCGACAAGCCCGGTACCTGACTCTACAAGTAAATAATACGTCCGTCGTAGGTGATAGGGTGTCCGTGAGCCGTGAGGGTTAACAGGCAAAAAATAAATAAGTATGGGGTCGCTAATTTAATGATCGAAAGGCACTAGAGGTCAACTATAAATACCATGGGAAAGCTTCTCAATTCTCTCTGGTCAATTAAGCTATTTAATCGTGAGAGCAAAGTATTTCATGTTCGAGGGCTGACTAGAGGCTATACCTAGAAGACCTTCTAGTTAAGTTATGATAAACAAAATTGCTTATGAAATCATCACTTGAATAATTTCCTTTGTTTGACTCCCCAAAGTTTTTTTCACATTGATTTAATTTTGATGTGTGTGCTTATTTTGTATGCCTTGGGCTTTTTGCTTTTCAGTGAAAAGCACCCATACTGGGAACCTCTAGGGCTCTAGTACCATAAGCAATACATGTGAGTGAAGTACCAAACCAAGCTAGGATTTCTCTTCTAGCTTAATATTTTACATTGTGGCCCTTTTGATTTTTTTTTTTAATAAATTCAGCATTTTCATTTTGTAACTTTTGGGGGGTCATATAACACTGTTACCCTCCCCAGGCTCATCACACTAGTAAACTCCCTTTATCATACTTAAGCTAAAGATCAATAGGAACTAAGCCCACTAGAGAGCCTAGTACATTACACACAATGCTTCCTAAATCGAATTAAGAGACTAAAGTAACCATTGATTATTAGGAAGGCATTCCCTATGGTATTAATAGAAGGTCTCTAATGCCTAACTTGGTCAAACTAGCTTAATCCCACGAGATTTGGGGCCGTGTCTTTGCCTGTCGAATTTCACTCCAATCTGAGCTGGTGACTCTAGCCTCCTGCAGTGCTGCCCCGAGCCTCGATTTGAGCAGGACAGTGAGAGACAATACAGGTGCAGGATAGGTTTATCCACAGCTTACAATGTTAGAGAGATAGTGGTTTTTTCAGCTGTTTTTGGTCTGTTTTTGAGTACACCAGAGCCATTTTACAAAGGAGACTCTGCCAAAATTTCTGCAGAATCTGAAGCTTTCTTGGTTCATTTGACAGGTTGATATTGGTTCAGAGGTCAGTTTACAGGGGAAACTCTGCCGAATTTTTCCCAGGAAAGTAAACTACTGTGAAGCGTAGCTATGGCTGGATCACAGGACATTGCTCTTTACAATATCAGGAAACTAGATGGAACCAATTTCCCATTGTGGAAGAAGCAGATTTGGCACATGTTGGTACAAAAGAAGCAGATAAAACCTATAAAGCTCAAGGGGATAAAACCAGAAGATATGGACGAAGATGAATGGAGCGAAATGGATGAATTGGCACTTTCTACCATTATGCTGACTTTGGCAGAAAGCGTTTACTTCAATGTAGCAGACGAGATGTCGGCTTATCAAGCATGGTTAAACCTGAGTGATCTTTATGAGAAGCAGAGTGCAGCTTCACATGTATACTGGCTTAAGAAGCTTGTTGACTTGAAGATGAAAGAAGGGACACCTATGTCCAATCATCTGAATGAATTCAACACAATCTATAGTCAGTTGTCAGCTCAAGGTGTTAAGTTTGATGAACCTGTTAGAGCTATGTTCCTGTTGATCACATTGCCGGAAAGTTGGGACACTTTTCGCACAGCTTTGAGTAATTCTGCACCTCCAGATGGTTTGAACATAGCAGGTGTAGAAGGAAGTCTGCTTACTGAAGAAACCAATAGAAAGACAATGGACAAAGGCAAAGGAACAGCCTTAGTTGTCAGGGGAAGGACCAAAGAAAAGTACAAAGGTGGAAAGAGGAATCAGTCTCGTAGCAAGTCCCGCAGTGCTAAAGGCAACAGTGACATAGAATGCTACCATTGTGGCAAGAAGGGTCACATGAAAAGAGACTGCAGAGAATGGAAAGTAGAAAAAGGCAAAGAGAAAGCTGAAGACCATGGTGAGAAGAACAAGTCCTCAGTGAAGATTCAAGAAATAAATGTGACAAACACTGTTGCAGAGGATGACAGTCTAGTGTCAGGAGACATCTACTTTTTGAAGAATACAATGGACTCAGCTCTTCATACAACATTTGATGGAAATGCACTGAGTGACTGGATTATAGACTCAGGGGCATCACTTCATGTGTCTCCAAACAAGGAGTGGTTTACCTCTTATGTGACCACTAAAGATCATGTTCGGCTAGGCAATGGGAAAACATGTGAGATCTTAGGTGTTGGAGATGTTCAATTGAAGTTTCAGAATGGCTCTTCTTTCACGCTGAAGAATGTGAGACATGTTCCCGCAATTACAAAGAGCTTGATCAACATAGGTTTACTTGATGACGCTGGCTACGTCACCACTTTTGGACAGAACATGTGGAAGATATCCAAGGGTTCTATGACAGTAGCACATGGAGTAAAGTATGGAGGACTTTACATGATTTATGTACAAATGTCTCTAAAAATGTAATCAATGTAACCGAGCAGCCGAACGTTTCTTTGTGGCATAGCCGGTCAGGACATATGTCCAAGAAGGGAATGGAAATCTTGTCTCGTTCTGGTTATTTGCCTGGCTTTTCATTTAATGATTTTGAATTCTGTAAACATTATTTGTATGGTAAGCAAACACAACAGCCACATAAGCATAGAAGCAATAGAAGAGATACACAGTTGGCACTTGTTCATAGTGATTTGTGTGGACCTATGGCTAACCTATCTCTAGGGGGAGCTTCTTACTTTATGACATTTATAGATGATTACTCGAGGAAAGTATGGGTTTACTTTCTCAAGCACAAGGATGAAGCGTTTAGTGTTTTCAAAACGTTTGTGACACTTGTGGAGAATCAGAGTGGCAAGAAGCTTAAATGCTTACGCACTGACAATGGTGGAGAGTATGTTTCAAAGGCCTTTCAGGACTTTTGTGAGTCAAAAGGTATAAAACGTGAACTTACTGCTCCTTACAATCCTCCTCAAAATGGTGTTGCTGAGAGGATGAATAGGACCATACAAGAGAAGGTCAGAAGTATGTTGTCTAATGCACAGCTGCCAAATGGGTTTTGGGCTGAAGCTGTATCAACAACTGTTCATCTTGTAAATAGATCTCCTAGCAAGGTTTTGCAGAAGGATTCAGTGCCAGAGATGGTATGGTCAGGCAAAATGCCCTCATACAAGCATCTCAGAGTCTTTGGCTGTGAGGCATATACTCACGTTCCAAAGGAATTTAGGAACAAACTTGAGCCAAAGAGTAGAAAGTGCATCTTTCTAGGCTATGGTAATTCTGGTGAGATGGGGTACAGAATTTGGGATCCCGAATCCAGAAAGGTTGTCCGCAGCAATGATGTTCACTTTAATGAATTCAAATATCATTCTAAACCAGAGAGGGTTGAGGAGATTAGAAGAGTTGTCTTCCAAGAAGATGGACCTGCACGTGCAAGACAAAATGTGAGGGCTCAAGAGGAGCAAGGACAGGATAGAATGGAACCACAGGTTGTGGTTGAGCCTGAACCACCTATTGTGCGTAGATCTGGACGGATCACGCGACCTCCTGATAGGTTTGTTCCATCTATGAGCTATGTCATGTTGACTGATTGCAATGAGCCTTCATGTTACAAGGAAGCAGTGCAAATGAAGGACTCCGGGAATTGGCAATTGGCCATGCAGTCAGAGATGATAGCTCTGCATAAAAACAAGATATGGAAGCTAGTTAAATTACCACAGGGCAAAAAGGCTCTACCTTGTAAATGGGTTTATAGGTATAAGATTACCGCTCATGATAGTCAGCCAAAGTACAAAGCAAGGCTTGGTTCCAAGGGCTTTAAGCAAGAACAAGGCATTGACTTTGATGAAGTCTTCTCTCCGGTGGTCAAGATGACTACATTGAGATGCTTTCTTGCATTAGTTGCCATATTAGATTTGGTGTTGCACCAAATGGATGTCAAGACAGCGTTCTTGCATGGTGATTTAGATGTGGAAATTTACATGCAGCAGCCAGAAGGGTTTGTTGAGAAAGGCAAGGAAGATTGGGAATGCCAGTTGTTAAAGAGTCTTTATGGCTTAAAACAATCACCGAGGGCATGGTACCATAAATTCCACAAGTTTATGCTTTCTCAAGGCTACAAACTTAGTGAGTTCGATCACTGTCTATATACAAAGAAGGCTAAGGATGGTAGTTGGTTGATCCTTATTTTGTATGTGGATGACATGTTGATTGCTGGCAAGCCCTTGGAAGAAATTTCAGCTTTGAAGTCAAAGATGGCAAAATCGTTTGACATGAAAGACATGGGTGAGGCAAGTCATATACTTGGTATGTGCATTGAGAGAGATAGATCAAAGAAGTTGATTTGGTTATCTCAAACAGAGTATATTGACAAGGTTTTGCAACGTTTCAATATGGAGAAGGGAAAGGCATTGAGTGTTCCATTGCCACCATATGTGAAACTTAGCAAACAAGATTGTCCTGTGTCTGAGGAAGAACAGGCTGAAATGGATAAGATTCCATATGCGTCTGCAGTGGGTAGTTTGATGTATGCAATGATTGCTACTCGCCCAGACATTGCATTTGCAGTGGGAGTAGTAAGTCGATACATGTCAAACCCAGGCAAGAAACATTGGGAGGCAGTGAAAGGAATATTGAGATACCTGAAAGCTACAAAGAGTATGCGTATATGCTATGGGAGTCAGGAGCTAAGTGTAAAGGGTTTTACAGACTCAGATTATGCAGGTGACTTAGACAACCGAAGGTCTATGTCAGGGTATGTCTTTACATTGGCTGGTGGAGCAGTATCATGGCGTTCTAGATTACAAGATTGTGTTACTCAGTCTACTACAAAGGCTGAATATGTTGCAGCATCAGAGGCATGCAAAGAATCAATTTGGCTTAATCGACTAGTAACAAATTTGGGAATCAAAGAAGAGATGCCTGTGTTATATTGTGATAGTCAAAGTGCTATACAATTGGCTCGCAATCCAGTTTATCACTCAAAGACAAAGCATGTGGATGTGAAGTATCATTTCATCAGGGAAATGCTCCAGGATAAGCAACTTCAACATGTCAAAGTTCACACCACAGAAAATACTGCTGATCTACTTACAAAAGGACTTCCCTCAGAGAGCTTTGCACATTTTGGCAAGCAGTTAGGTGTAGGGTACTATATCACTTCTCTACATCTCTTGTATATTAGCTTGTATAGTAGCTTCTCTCACACTTAAAGTACCACATTGGATTTTAAGTGGGAGGTTGTTGGGGTATAAAGCCCAATGTGGTCGCCTAGGTAAGTGGGCGGGCCGCCAGGTATGTACACATATTCTTTTGTGAAAACCTAATAAGAACTCACTATGCTCTACCCATTACAGTAGAGCGAGTTCACCATATCGTCGTGCTCTTCTTCTCGCACTCTCTCTCCCGTCACACTTCCGCTCGTACTCCTTCAGCTGGCACATGAGTAAAGGGAAGTGCCATGCCCTGAGGACATGATCAACCACAAAGGGGAGTAAGCCCAAAGCTTCGCGGGAAGCTTCAAGCTTCTCACGAGACGATGCCTTTGTGAAAAGATCTACAAGGTTGTCCTGTGTTGGCATATAATCCAAGCTGATCTCTCCTGCTAAGAGCCTCTCCCTGACATAGTGGTAATGCACCTCAATGTGCTTTGTGCGAGCATGAAAAACTGGGTTCCTCGCAACTGCCAATTGTCAGTGTAGATAGTGTTGGCAGTGTCCAACACCCAAATCAGCCATAAGGCATCTGAGCCATACACACTCAACCGTAGCTGTGAAGACTGCCTTGTACTCAGCCTCACAACTCAAAGTGGCCACAATAGGTTGCTTCTTGCTCAACCATGATATACATAAACTGCCAAGCATGAAACAAAAGCCACTTGTGGACACTCACGTGTCAAAACAACCAACCCAATCTGAGTCCGAAAAAGCATGTAAGTCTGGTGGCAATGATCCCACCTTGGGATAAAACAAGCCAAGATGTAAAGTGCCACTAAGGTAGCTTAAAATCCTCTTGACAGCCTGCCAATGCTTAGACCCTGGGCTATGCATAAATCTGTTGACCTGTGCGACTGCAAACTAAATATCTGGCCTCGTGTTGCCTACATAAATGAGGCAGCCAACAGCAGTTTGGTAAAGAGTGACATCAGTAGGATCGCTAGCATCAAACTTCAAACCTTCTTCCATAGGAGTGGCAATAGGTTTGCAATCCTCAAGTCCAAACTTACAAAGTAATGTCTCTATGTAACTTTTCTGACACAAGGTAATACCACCATCACAATGCTTAAACTGTATACCCAAGTAATGATGCAACAACCCCAAATCTTTCATCTTGAAAATAGCATTCAAATCAGCCTTAAATTCAGCAATATGTCTCTCATTTGGTCCAGTGATCAGCAAATCATCGACATAAAGAACCACAATGAGAAGTACATCACCCTCACGCTTTACATACAATGTGCTTTCTGTTGGACTGTTGCGAAAGCCTTGTTTGACCAAATGAGTGTCAGCTTTCTCATACCAGGCATGAGGAGATTGCTTCAACCCATACAAAGCCTTCTTACATTTGCACACTCTGTCCTCTTGTCCTTTTATGACAAAACCGCGAGGCTACGTTACATAAACATACTCAAATATGTTACCATTCAAGAAAGCAGTAACAATGTCTGATTAATGTACATCCCAACCAAAATAAGCTGCCAATGCAAATAGAAAACGCACAGTAGTCATACGACAAGTGGGAGAAAAAGTCTCTTCATAATCTATGCCTTTTTGCTGTGCATACCCTTTGCAACAAGTCGAGCGTTATGGCGATCGATCTCACCATCCGGCTTGCATTTCAACTTGTAAACCCACTTCGTACCAATGGCCTTTTTGCCAAGAGGCAAATCACATAAAGTCCATGTGTCATTTTCTATAAGTGCATCATATTCTGGTTGCATGGCAGCCATCCAATTTTTTGAATTCTGTGCTTGATCAAAAGACAGAGGCTCCTCAACATCATGTAAGCTAGACACAACCAAAGCATAACAATCTGATGCATAAGATGCATGGCAAGAGCCTGAAGGAGTACAACTAGACAAAGGTGCATCCAATTTACTGTCACGCAAAGTGTACACCAGCCATTTTGGCATACCTCTAGCCTGCTCATTTTCAGCCCTTTCCTCATCAAGTACATCATGTACATCTGCATCAGTAATAGGCTGATCTGTAACATTTTCAAAAACCCCCATAGGCTGTACATTTGCCTCATTGGAAATTACATTCGTATTTCCACCACTGAAAAGAGGCAACAAAGTGTCATAAATGTCCTGTGAGCTTATATTACTGTCTCTACTACATGACATCAAGGGCTGAACAAAATCCTCCACAAACACTACATCCCAAGAAACCAAAATACACTTTGTTTGCAGATGATATAACCTGTAACCTTTGTTTTCAGCACTATAACCAACAAAAATACATTTGACAGCCTTATCATCCAATTTTTTGCGCTGTGTTTGTGGCACCAAAGCATATGCCAAACAACCAAAAACACACATGTGCCGCCAATAGAAGGCTTTCTATCATGCCATGCTTCATATGGAGTAATAGACTGCAAAGCTTTCGTAGGACACCTGTTAAGTACATAAGTGGCACACATGATGGCCTCAAGCCAAAAAGAATGCGGCAAAGCTTGACTTTTGACCATACATCGTGCCATTTTCGTCAGTGACCTGTTTTTCCTCTAAGCAACACCATTTTGCTGAGTTGTATAAGGCACTGTACATTGGTGTTTTATCCCACGACTAGCCAGAAATGCATTAAATTCATGAGACATATACTCCCCCCTCGATGGAACGGAGGGTGCCCATAGTATATTTTGAGACATTTTCAGCCATAGCCAGAAATTGTTTGAAGCACATAAAAACTTCGGACTTCGCTTAAGGCAGGAATACCCATGCATGCCTGGAGTAATCATCAATAAAAGTCATGAAGTACAGGTAATTGCCCAAAGACGGAGTTTGCATGGGTCCACAAACATCACTATGCACAAGCTGCAACCTGCATGTGGCCCGAACTGAACCATCCTTTGGAAACTTAGAATGCTGCATCTTACAAATAATATAGCCTTCACAAATATGTTTGACATGTGCTTCAAGAGGTGGCAAAGAAGAAACCATATCAGATTTCTGCAAACGCAGCAAACTGGCAAAATTCAGATGACCAAAACGTGCATGCCAAAGTTTTGCATCTGGAATAGCCCTTGAATCTGCAACATCATTTGCAAAATTTTGTCCACACTTGTCATACAAAGTGAGCTTATACAACCCACGGCACAAAAGGCCAGATGCAACAATTTCATCACCAAAACTGAGATCATGAACTGTACTTCTATCATCCACAAATTTGACTACAAGTCCAAGTCTAGCAAGTGCGGATATAGACAAGAGATTCTTCTTGATCCCAGGTACATAAAGTGCATCAACAAGTGTGAAGGAACTGCCATATGCAGCAGTAAGCACAATCTTTCCAACTCCCTGAACCGGATAAGAGGCATTGTTGGCACAAGTGGCTGAATTCCCACGAGGGACAAACTCAAGAGAGGTAAACAATTCACGATGTGAGGTAATGTGCTTTGTAGCACCACTGTCGAAACACCACACATGTGAATTTGCAGTAGCAACTGACAAGCATGCATCATGGACAATAGGATTGTAAGTGCACTCTGCGCTAAAAGCCCATTCTGCATCAACATCAACATTACAATCTCCTTTTATAGAAGGCTCAACAATGGCTGCATTTGTAGTGGAACCAGCATTTGCAGTGGAACCACCCTCTTGCTTCTTAGCCTCTTTGGCCTTCAACTTAGGACACGACTTGATCAAGTGATCATTAGCTTTATAATAATGGCAACACATATTCTTTTTGCCCTTATCACCAGAATTTCCAGACGAATTGCTGCCAGCAGAAGCATTAGGAAGAGAAGTTTTTCCACTCGCAGCAGAACCATAAGAAGTGCCTGTATTTTTGTTACCACCCTTTCTTTGAGAAGCTATAAAACCCCGTTCAACTACACGCTGTCTAGTCTTGTTTTTTCTGGAAAGTGATTCTTGCAACAGCAATGTGAATAATGCATCAAACTTGACAACTTCAGGATTTCCTTGGGTCATAAGTCTCCAAGTACTAGCAAAAGTCTGGTAAGAATCTGGTAAGGCATCAAGAACAATCTGCACAAGGGAACTGTCTGAAATGACTTCACCTGCATAAATAAGCTGCTCATTGATATCCTTGACACTAGCAAGGAAATTGTCCATATCATCTTCCTCATGCATAATCTTCGACTCCAACTCTTTACGCAATAAATTTTAGCCTCATTGCGACTTGCATAAAGACCAACCAATATATCCCAAGCCTGTTTTGTAGATTTTGTTGAACGGATGTGAGGAACAATGGTGCACTTCACAGAAAATGCAATCAATGCATGAGCTTGCACATCCTTTATATCCCAACGAGCTTGTTCTGCCGTAGGCAAAACAACTCTAATAGCAGCAATCCTTGCAGCAAGACCTTCAACATCCTCAACATCGCCTGCATCCTCAGAACTAGGATGTACATCAATGCCCTACACAATATTCCAGACACCGTTTGACACAAGAACGTGTTGCATCATATAAGCCTAGATAGGGTAATTGTCCCCATCCAACCTGTCCTCATCAGCCATGGTAAATGTTGCACCTGATGTGAAAAATACCCAAAAATAGGAGAAACGGAGTGGGAACAACACGTGCTATATAGCACTAACCGTAGAATACTGTAAGGCACCTGTTATGCAGAAAACGGCACTGACAGAAATTTTGCACAAAATGATGAAATAGCCTGTGTAGTACTGCCTGTAGTGGAAACAGAGGCCGGAATGAGCCCGAATCAGAAATCTGAGCAGACTAAGCTCTGCGAGATTTCCTGAAATTTTTGTCAACCTGCGAACGCTTGCCAAAGCTCACTGAAATCGAAGAAAGTGAGCAAGCGTGTGCTGGAGCAGCTGGCGACTAAGCCCTGGAGGATGCAACCTGCTTTGATACCAATTGTTGAAATTAGGGTTGCAGAGAAACACACACAACTTGGAGAAGACGAAGGAAGCTCAAGGCACACAATAGAGAGTGTGTTACTTAGTATGCAATGGAAAGATAGATAGCCCTAGAGTGATGGGCGTATATACAATGCTCAGGGGAAAAAACGTCCTAAAGAGGGAAAAAATGCCCTGGCGGTGCTAATGTGTTCACACACATCACTACCACATGTATATGGTAACACATAGTTCTAACAGGCATGGCCCAAAAGTCTTGAGCTACAACCCCATTGTCATAACTGACAGAAGTATGCCAGATACCAAAAACCGCAGTTTTTTTCTTGTTGACACCTTTGACTTGGATAGTACTCTCAAATAGGGATGGCTTTCCCAACTGACACCACACTCCATATGACAACAATTATATTTAGCACACGTGTCTAACAAGGCATTATATAGTACTTTTCCATAGGCGCTATTTAGTTCAATAGGGTATTGTAGAGGTGTGTTAGAGTCCAACCAATCATCCTCTGGTTCAACGTGGAATGCATGCGTAACTCTAAGGTTGGCCTCTCGTTGGCGTCTTATGTGTTGTTGTTACTCCTTAGCCTCAACTTGAGCTTGTATCTTTCAACTCTACCTGTGCCTTGGCTTCCTTTTTTTTATGGATGGCACGTAGCTCCTCTTGGCTTAAAGGATCATAATATCTCTTAAATTTTCTCCCATTGAGGAATCCAATGGTTTCAACTCCATCAAGAGTCTCCACACGAATGGTACCTTGTGGGGTGATTTCACATACTCTATATGGTCCTTTTCCCACATATTTAAAATTTTTCTTTTGTTTTTCCCTCCATACATAAGGAATTTATCACCAACATTGATATCTTTGTTCTTTAGATGATGGTTAAACCATTTCTTCTATCTTTCTCCACAAGTGCATTTTGCACAACCAATTTCCGTTCTTCATCTAGCCTCTCAAGGATATATAAACTCTCAACTAAAGGGTTACCGTGCCAACCTTCTTATGAAGCTACACGTAGACTAGGAATTACAAACTCCCATGGCAGAACTCCTTCTTGGCCATATACCATTTTGAATGGTGTACAATTAATAGCCACTTTGTAAGAAGTATGGTAAGCCCATAGAGCCGATGTCAGCTTCAAATCCCAATCTGTGCGATGAGCTTCCACTGTTTTGGTCAAGATAGAAATTAAGGTATTGTTAGTGCTCTCAGCTTGGCCATTTGCTTGTGGATAATAAGACATGGAAATATGGTGGGCTATCATGAAGTCTGTTGTGAGTTCCTTTATCCCTCCATTTATAAAATGAGTACCATTGTCACTCACAATCTCAAAGGGACAACCAAATCTTGTAATAAGTTCTCAAAGAGAAACTTGGCAGTTGACCTTGCATCAGCCTTACGTGTCACCCTGGCTTCCGCTCACTTTGTCACATAGTCTGTGACAACGATAATATATCGAGATTGAGTGTTACGAGATGCCAAACCAATTGGGCCTACAAAGTCTAAACCCCATTTTTCAAATGGTTGAGTCACTCTAATAGGATGTAAAGGCATCTTATCCTTTTGTCGTGTGAGCTTTTAATGTTAGCAATCATCACAACCTTTTGCAAAAAGTGATGCATCTTTGAATAAGGTAGGCCACCGATAGCCTGATTACAACACCTTATTAGCAGTTAGCTCCCCTGAGAAATGTCCTCCGGCTATACCCATGTGGGCTTCTTGTAGTATGTATAAATACTCATCCTCATAAGCATAATGTCTAAGAATATTGTCCTTCCCTATCGTGTAGAGAGTTCCTGCAATTAGAGAATAAGGTTCACATTCTTTTAACAGCTTTTGAGCTATATCCTTATGAAGCTCTTTGGATGGAAAACCATTAACTAGAAAGCTCACAATCTTCTCACTCCATTCAGGCATGGTCTCGACTAGGAATAGGGAAGTATCGGGCAATTCATAATTGACTCTAATAGGGGCTTCACCATTGGGTATGTGAGACAAATGATCCACCATGACATGCCTTTTACCAAGTCTCACCACAAAGGTAAAATCAAACTCAAGAAGAATCAACAAGCATCGTGTAATTCTTCCCGTGGAGCAAGTTTTATTTACTAGATACAACAAGGCTTGATGATCAACATAGAAAACAAACTTGTTGACAAGAAGGTAGTAGCGAAATTTCTTCACTGTGTAAATCATAGCTAAACCTTCCCGCTCTGTAGTGGTGTAGTTTCTCTCAGCATCGTTCAATTGATGACTTGCAAAGCTAATGGGATAGTTCAATTTATGTTCTCTTGGTTGAGCTAGAACACACCCAATAGCAAATTTCGATCCATCAATTTGCACATCAAAAATTACATTCCAATCGGGCACTCGTAGAATGGGAGCGCTTGTCAAGATCTTTTTCATTGACTCATAAGCATAGTCACACTCAGCGGTCCAATGGAACTCAATAAGAAGCTTGTACGAAGGACAAGCTATCTTGGCAAAGTTTAAAATAAACCGCCGGTAATAACCAACATGGCCGATGAATGTTTGAACTTCTTTATAGTTTGTAGGTGGTGGAAAATCAGCAATGGATTTAATTTTGCTCCCATATGTGGAAATTTCATTTTTGGACACTATATGTCCTACAATGGCTCCATGTTTAACCCAAAATTGACATTTAAAAGGGTTTAAGGATTAAGGAGATGTGATACAATCTGCACTTCTCAAACACTTTTCGTAAACATGATAAATGTTCTTTTCAAGAAGAATAAACACAACGGTCATCTAAGAAAGCCTTGCAAAACTCCCTCAAATATTCTCTAAAAGCACTCTTTATTAATCTTTGGAAGGTAGCAGGAAGCCAAAAGCCATAACACAAAATGCGAACACTCCGAATTTGGTTATAAAAGTTGTTTTAGCTTGGTCCTCTAGTGCAATTGTGATTTGATTGTATCCAGAGTACCCATCTAAAAAGATATAAACTTCCTTCCCTGCGACTCTTTCAAGCACATGTTCTGAATATGGCAAGGGGTATTGGTCCCTCCTAGTGGCGGCATTGACCTTATTGAGATCCACACACACTCTGAGTGTAACATTTAATGGTCTAGTAACTTGTGTGTAGCGGAAAATAGCATGAACATAGTGAGCATTTCATTAGAATAGCTTCATAATGAGAATAACAAGAGTGCTTGGGTGAAGAGAGCAACAAAAAGTATAACACCTAGCTAGATAGCATGAACAATACTTCAAAAGAGAGAGAAATTAAGCAATCAACAATAGTTGTGGATCGGATTTGCATGGAGCCGGTCCCCCCTCCAAAACGCTTTGTATTATGGTTTCTCCCATCAAGAGAGACATTTTACAATACAATTCTTTGTGTTTCTTCAATACTAGCTAGTGCAATGAAGATGGAAACTTCATGCACTAAACAAAACACTTATCAAACACAACATCAATTCCCTCACGGTCTCAGACCGAAGACCTCACAGACCTTCAACGATGGTGAGGGCTAGCGGGGTATGAGAGTAGATTGAGAGGAAGAAGGAGTATTCTTACAAGAATGATGTACATCTCCTCATTTAATCACTCATATTAGCATAGCTCAGCTTAGTAATTAGCATGGTAGAAGAGATGATCATGCATTGAAGCTTGGCTCTTGGTTGGATTTGCATCACAAAGCCAAGAGTTGTTGGTGTAGGCCTCCCTTCTCACAAGCTTGGAGTAGGTGGTAAGCTTTCCATTAAAGCTTGAGAAGGAGGGAGAGTCTTCTTTGCTTCACACCTGAGATTGTGTGAGTGTGTGTGTGTGTGTGTGTGTGATAATGCCTTGCAAAAATCAGTCCCCCCCCCCTCTCTCTCTCTCTCTCTCTTGGTGGACCCCCCTTGCTAAATGCTCATGCTACAGCCCTATTGGACCTCCCCAGGCCTAGCCAATGGAAATTAAGCAGCATAAGTGATAGCCTTCTGACATGTGTCCCCCTTTCCCCTTTTGTGAGAGCTTTAGGTAATTAATAAATGCAATTATACTCTCATTGGACCCCTTAGGAGACTGGCCAATAGAAATCAGGCAAGCCATTGGGCTGTTGAATGCTCATTGGACCCCTTAGGAGACTATCCAATAGTCTTCTAGAGAGCTTAATTCTTATTGGTTCTTTTATTAAGTGTTTTTAAATTAATTAAACTAGATTTACTCTAGCCTAATTCTCATTGGTCCACCTCCAAGGCCATCCAATAGGATTTGAGTACACGTTGTGGGCATTTGGGCTAGGGAGCTGACATGTGTTCCTCTTTCCCCTTGTGTACAAATGAAGCTTGTGATTGTGTGTGTGATTTTCTCTCTCATCCCCTACTTGCAAGGCTCGCCCCCTCCTATGTAGGGATTATGAAGACTTTTTGTGACACACACAAAGCATCCAATTCCCCTAATGTTTGACCTTTGGACACAACCTTTGAATTTTGGAACCTTAGCTTTTTGGAAGTCTTAATGGGCTGAACCTTAGGGTCTTTTAAGCCCATTGTTGCACATTGCTCTTTTGCAGATGGCCCCCCCTTTGGATCCCTATTTTCCCTTCTTTGGATCCTTACTGTGGCCGGTCTGCTAGCTTAACCAATATTCTAGCTTTTTCTCCCTTGTCGCTTCCCCATATTAAATGATCAATTTAACATGAAAATTATTTAGGAGAATTAGATATTGATTATTATGACATTACCTCTCTCTTGAAATCATAGTCGTCCTCGACTATGGGGTAGAGAAGATAAAGCATATTCATTAGTCATTTTTCCTAGCGGGTAGAGGATCCCTATGTTACCCTACGACATTGTTCGAGAATGGATGACTAGTCGATTTGGTGCTTGAGAGCGTAATCTGCCACAAGCATGTCTGCACATTAGTCCTATCAATCTTCCATAGTAGAGTGACAAGGTCTACTTGGTGTTCGGGAGACGTCGTCTCCACAAACTCGATCTAAGCATGCATACTACGTCATTTTTGTGCACAATAAAGAAAAAGAGTCTTATAAGACAATTTTTTTTCCATTTTTAACATTTGTACATTTGCTTACTCTAGGGAAGCATTGTAAGCATTGACAAGGTTTAGGTTATCCTTTCATTGTATGCCTTGCATCCTTCTAGCATCTTCAAAAGGATAATTTTTAAACTTAATGAGATATCGTCGGATAGTCTTACCCCCTCTTAGTACCTTGTCTTCATGTAAGAGAATGGACTCGGGCTGCAACACCTCTTCTTGGTCCTCGATCTCCGATGGGTCTTCAATAGTTGGTTCTTGAGGTGGCTCTCCTTTGTAAGGCTTTAATAGGCTCACATGGAAAGCATTGTGTATGAGCCAATGACTAGGCAACTTGAGTTGATAGGCCATCTCATTGATTGGCCTAAGAATCTGGAAGGGACCATAGTACCTTTTGGCTAACTTAGCATAGTACTTTTGGTGTCCCGTAGGATTCTTGCCGTGGTGTGCCTTAATCGAGTTTTGATAAATTTGAGTAGTAAGACCCAATCATTTTCTTTAAAGGCTTGGGCTCTTCTGTGCTTGTCAGCAGACCAGCCTTTTGCCTTTGCTGTGACATAGAGATAGCATCCTTAATCTTTTGGAAAGATTATTGTAGGTCTCGGCTATACTCATCTGCAGCGAAGATCTTCCCGTGTACCTTAAGTAGCAAGGGACTTTTTGATCTTCCCTCAATTATCTCAAAAGGTGCTTTTCTAGTGGAAATATGTAGAGTGTTATTGTAGGCATACTCCACTAAGGGTAAGTACTTCTCCCATTGGGATCTTTGATCTACTTCCGTTACATAGGATTTTAGTAGATCGAGAATTGTTAGGTTAGCTATTTCACTTTGGCCATCCGTTTGTGGATGATAGGCCGAAGAGAAGTTTAGCCTTGTCCCTAAATTCTCAAAGAGACCCTTCCAGAAATTACTGGTCATTCTAGGATCTCTATCCGACACTATGGACATTGGCAAGCCATGGTACTGAAAATTTGTGAAATGAAGAGGGTTGCCATTTGATGGGCTTTGATAGTCTTTTTGACAGGTATAAAATGAGCTTGTTTACTGAACCTGTCTACTATCGTCCATATTCCCGTATTCCCATGGATAGACTTAGGCAATCCAAAGATAAAATCCATGGATATGCTCTCCCATGGTGAATTAGGGATTGGCAAGGGTTGAAGCAATCCAAGTTGCTTCCCTCTATCAAATTTTGTCTTTTGGCACACCACACATTTTGATCTACTTCCATTACATAGGCTTTTAGTAGATCGAGAATTGTTAGGTCAGCTATTTCACTTTGGCCATCCGTTTGTGGGTGATAGGCCGAAGAGAAGTTTAGCCTTGTTTTAATTCTCAAAGAGACCCTTCCAAACATTACTGGTCATTCTAGGATCTCTATCCGAAACTATGGACATTGGCAAGCCATGGTATTTGAAGATTTGTGAAATGAAGAGGGTTGCCATTTGATGGGCTTTGATAGTCTTTTTGACATGTATAAAATGATATTGTTTACTGAACCCATCTACTATCTTCCATATTCTCGTATTCCCATGGACAGACTTAGGCAATCCATGGATATGCTCTCCCATGGTGAATTAGGGATTGGCAAAGGTTGAAGCAATCCAGGTTGCTTCCCTCTATCAAACTTTCTCTTTTGGCATACCACACATTTAGAAACATACTCTTGTATGTTTGCTTTCATGTTAGGCCAATAGAAATATGTTTTAATCCCCTTTAGAGTAAACTGAATCCCTCTATGCCTTGCATAAGGAGGAGCACGAGATTCATACATTACTTTCTCACGTAGGGAGCGAGTAACGCATAGTCTATTGCCGTAGAGAAGATAACCATCTTGTAAAGTAAATGGTTCCTCTTTCTTCCCTAGTGTAAGGGATGAAATCACATCTCTAAAATTGGGATCAATAGCATACTCATCTATCATAAAAGATAGATCATTGTGAGTTGCTATGGAAATCGCATTCACCCTCGGCCGTCTTGAGAGTGCATCGGCTACTTGATTATGCTTGCCAGCAATGTGAGCAATATGAAAATGAAATTGTGAAAGAAAGTTTGCCCACCTCATTTGTCTGTCAGAGAGCTTGGTCTGCGTCATGAAGTACTTAAGACTTTGGTGATCCGTTCGCAGAATGAAAGGAGTCCCCAATAAATAGTGCTTCCATGAGTTTAAGGCATGTAGAACTGCAAGGAGTTCCTTTTCATATATGCCTAGAGCTTGCTCAACAGGGTCGAGCCTTCGACTCTCATAGCCTATGCGTGCCCTTCTTGGAGCAAAACAGCTCCAAGGCAATCACCACAAGCATCACATTGGACCTCAAATGGTTTTGAGAGATCCGGTAGTGTAAGCACAGGTTGAGAGATAAGCTTTTCTTTAAGCTTTTCGAAAGCATTGTTCTCCTTAGCAGACCATGTATACCTAACGCTTTTCTTTGTTAGGTCATGTAATGGTCCCGCAATTTGTGAGAACTTTTCTATGAAGTGTCTATAGTATGCACACATACCTATAAAGCTTCTTAGTTCATGAAGATTCCTTGGTTTAGGCCATCCTTTTATTACCTCTAACTTGGATGGATCCATTTGGATGCCATCTTGAGAGATAATGTGACCTAAATACTGAATCTCTTGCAAGAAAAATTCACTTTTCTTTCGATTAACATGAAGTTTATTCTCTCTTAAAACTTGAAATATTACCTGGAGGTGTTGCTTGTGTTCGTCTAATGAATTAGAGTAGATGATAATATCATCAAAGAACACTCCAGTGAAGGTTCGATGAGGCCTGAACAGCTTCTCCATCAAGCGGTTGAATGTGGTTGGTGCATTGGTCAAGCCAAAAGGCATGGCAATGTATTCGTAAAGACCAAATGTAGTGCGAAATGCGGTCTTTACAATGTCTTGATCAACTATCCTTATTTGATGATAGCCACTTTTTAGGTCAATCCTACTGAAGTAGGTCGATCCTTGTAGCTTATCAAATAGGTCTTCTACCCGTGGAACGGGAAACCTATTCTTGATAGTGATCCTATTTAGTGCTCTATAGTCGACACACATACGATATGTGCCGTCTTTCTTTTGCACTAATAGCACAGGTGAGCAAAATGGAGATGAACTAGGCCTAACCATGCCCTTCTCAACTAACTCATGCACTTGCCGCATAATCTCCTATTGTTGACCTTGAGAAACACTATAAGGAGGTTTGTTAGGCGGTGAGCTTCCTGGAAGAAGTTGAATTGCATGGTCATCATTACCTCGTTTAGGAGGTAGCTCACAAGGGATATCATCAATAAAAACATCTTGAAACCCCTTGAGAAAATTGGATAACTCTAATTCCTTTTGGTTGCTTTTATTTTCTTTTGCTAAAGCATTAGGTTCATTTTGAGAATCTTTAACAAAAATCATGTACACGGAAATAGAGCTCTTTATTGAATTGTTGAAAGCTGGTGTATGTACAATGGGGATAGTGTTACCCATTTCTTTAGCATCTATATACATGTCTTTTCCCCTGAACTTAAAGGAGATTATCCTTTCAGGAAATTTAACATTGGCAGCCAGGCGATCAAACCATGGTGCCCCTAGGATCACATCCTCATGCTTGAGAGGAGAGATAAAGAAGTCCTCTTTGTCCACATAGCTTTGAACATGAAGCCTCAATTTCCCGATTAAGGGAGTGACTGAAGCTTCTTGCTCCTTGAAAGCCCTGTCTGCGGGTAGGACATCTCCCATCTCGTAGGCTTGTATGCCTAGCTTGGTGGCCAACTCTATAGATATAAAATTGTGAGTAGAACCAAGGTCAAAGAGAATAAAAGCATCATGTTCTCTTACCTTTCCCCAAGCATGGCATAGAGGAGATCCTTTGTGATGAGTTTGTGAGTCTCCTCCTCTTGGATTTCAACCAAGGAATCTCTAGGAGGATTTTGGCGGTTGTTCTTTTGGGGACAAGCGCGGTACGCATGCCCTTGTTCGCTGCACTTGAAACACCGGTTATCCTTGCGATAACGCTCAAGCTCTTCAACAAAGAGTTTGTTTTTACCTTTGTAAACTCCCTTCTCTTTATCTTTGTTGGATTTCCCCTTAGGCTCATTGGAACCCTTGTTTTCCGTGGGCTTATTATTTCTTTTAGCCCCAGTTTGGAAATTGATTCGAGAGGCCACCATAGTATGGTGTATTACCGCCGATATGGTACGTGGCCTTTTGGAGTTGACATACTCCGCCATTTTTTCGGTTAAACCTGCACAAAATTGTTGCTTTTTCTCTCCAAAATCCAATTTTTTGAAGACAGTGGCTTTGAGTTGTAGGTCCCAAAACTTGTCTTCATATTTGTGGATGGATTCATAGGGCGAGAGCTTTAAGCTTCGCCATTCGGTGAGTAGTTTGTCTTTGGCATCGGTGGCCAAAAACTTCTTCATAATGGAAGCTCTTAAAGCTTTCCATGTTCGTGGAGCTTCACCATTGGCTCATAGGCTAGACCACCATTGTCTGGCAGAATTTTGAAAGTGCATAGCTACATGGCGTAGCTTAGTGGACTCCATGAAGCCCTCATCTCCAAAGCCGCATCAAACTGTTGGATAAAGGCCAAGACTTTGTCCATAGCACCAAAGGTAAGGAAAGAGATGCTCTTCCCTCCCTCTTTGATCTTCTTCAACTTGGATGACCTCTTCCATGCGGCATAGGATTTCCTATGGCCTCTTCTTTTTGAGGGTTCAAAGGTTGCACCATCACTTTCTTCAGAAGGTGAAGAATTTGAAGAAGGTGGAGAAGAGGGTGACCTCTTTCTCGCCTTTTTCTTGTCTTGATCTTCGTCGTCTTCACCATCACTTTCATAAGAGGAAGAGGATGAAGAAGATGGAGAAGAGGGTGTCCTCTTTCTCGCCTTTTTCTTCTCTTGCTTTTTATCATCCCTCTTTGAATTATGGTGTGGAGAAGAGTGTGATGGTCTTCTCCGCTTTGGTGGTGATGGAGAGCGTTTAGCCCGCCGTCTTCGCGGAGCCATCTCCGCCGAGGTGGTGGGAGACTCACTTCTTTCTCGTTCCTTCGGTGGAGGCTCTTGAGTTCTCCTTTGGAAAGGAGGTGCATCATCAAGAAGTAAATTCTTGAGCCCTTCATATGGATTCTCTTCTTCTTCCCGAATCGGAGAGATACCTCTTTTGGGAGTCTCACAAGGAGGCTTCCTAGGTGTTCTCTCGTCATGGTGATGAGCTTGGAGAATCCCGCGAGCACGGAGCTGCCGTTGCACTTCACTTTGGAGAGATGGATTACCCATGGCTTGTTGAAGCCTAGAAACAAGATAGTTAACAAGCATCGGAGCATCATTAGTAGCTTGCTCATTAGCAAAATCAAAGTTATCAACATTAATTTCACTCTCTTTACTATTGTCAGCCATTCTGACAACTTTTAGGTGTACTTTGGCACTTCAAGCCCTAGTTGCTACTCCTCTTTACCCCTTTAGAAAAAGCACTCAAGCTATTGTACCGATGGCTCGAATACCATTAATTGCAAGGAATAGAAGAGAGGGTCTTTCAACACCAAAATAGCATCGGATCCTGTCAAGCTTCTAATAGCTCAATAGTGGTTAAGCCGTAGGCAAGCCCCGTAGGACTCCACTATTAAGACCATAGCTCTCGATGGTGATGCCCCGTTAACTGCACGAAGGCAGGCGCACTGCAAGGCTAAAAAGTCCCTATTCTACTTACTCAAAGGCAATTAATAATACCAACCATTTACAGCTAGCTTGAGGACCTCCCTTCTTGAGCAAGAAAAGAGAAACCTTGTGCTCTGATACCAATGTAACATTTAATGGCCTAAAAACTTGTGTGTAGCAGAAATTAGCATGAAGATAGTGGGCATTTCATTAGAATAGATTCCTAATGATAATTACAAGAGTGCTTGGGTGGAGAGAGCAACAAAAAGCATAACACCTAGTTAGATAGCATGAACAATACTTTCAAAAGAGAGAGAAATTAAGCTATTGACAACAGTTGAGGACCGGATTTGCATGGAGCCGGTGCCCCCTCCAAAAGGCTTGGGCTCTTCTGTGCTTGTCAGCAGCAACCTTTTGCCTTTGCTGTGAGATAGAGATAGCATCCTTAATCTTTTGAAAAGATTCTTGTAGGTCTCGGCTATACTCATCTGCAGCGAAGATCTTCCCATGTACCTTAAGTAGCAAGGGACTTTTTGATCTTCCCTCTATTACCTCGAAAGGTGCTTTTCCCGTGGAAGTATGTACAGTGTTATTGTAAGCATACTCCACTAAGGGTAAGTACTTCTCCCATTGGGATCTTTGATCTACTTCCGTTACATAGGATTTTAGTAGATCGAGAATTGTTAGGTTAGCTATTTCACTTTGGCCATCCGTTTGTGGATGATAGGCCGAAGAGAAGTTTAGCCTTGTCCTTAAATTCTCAAAGAGACCCTTCCAGAAATTACTGGTCATTCTAGGATCTCTATCCGACATTATGGACATTGGCAAGCCATGGTACTGAAAATTTGTGAAATGAAGAGGGTTGCCATTTGATGGGCTTTGATAGTGAGCTTGTTTAGTGAACCTGTCTAGTATCGTCCATATTCCCATATTCCCATGGATAGACTTAGGCAATCCAAAGATAAAATCCATGGATATGCTCTCCCATGGTGAATTAGGGATTGGCAAGGGTTGAAGCAATCCAAGTTGCTTCCCTCTATCAAATTTTGTCTTTTGGCATACCAGACATTTAGAAACATACTCTTGTATGTTCACTTTCATGGTAGGCCAATAGAAATATGTTTCAATTCCCTTTAAGGTAGACTGAATCCCTCTATGCCCCGCATAAGGTGGAGCATGTGATTCATACATTACTTTCTCACGTAGTGAGTTAGTAACACATAGTCTATTGCCATAGAGAAGATAACCATCTTGTAAAGTAAATGGTTCTTCTTTCTTCCCTAATGCAAGGGCTGAAATCACATCTCTAAAATCGGGATCAATAGCATACTCATCTATCATTGAAGATAGATAATTGTGAGTTGCTATGGAAACCGCATTCACTCTCGGCCGTCTTGAGAGTGCATCAGCTACTTGATTATGATTGCCAGCAATGTGAGCAATATGAAAATGAAATTGCGAAAGGAAATTTGCCCACCTCATTTGTCTGTCGGAGAGCTTGGTCTGTTTCATGAAGTACTTAAGACTTTGGTGATCCGTTCGCAGAATGAAAGGAGTCCCCAATAAATAGTGCTTCCATGAGTCTAAGGCATGTAGAACTGCGAGGAGTTCCTTTTCATATATGCCTAGAGCTTGCTAAACAAGGTCAACCCTTCGAATTTCATAGCCTATGGTGTGTCCTTCTTGAAGCAAAACAGCTCCAAGGTAATCACCACAAGCATCACATTGGACCTCAAATGGCTTTGAGAGATCCGGTAGTGTAAGCACAGGTTGAGGGATAAGCTTTTCAAAAGCATTGTTCTCCTTGCCAGACCATGTGTACCTAACGTTTTTCTTTGTTAGGTCATGTAATGGTCCTGCTATTACTGAGAAATTTTCTATGAAGCGTCTATAGTATGCGCACATAGGCTATAAAGCTTCTTAACTCATGAAGATTCCTTGGTGTAGGCCATCCTTTTATTACCTCTAACTTTGATGTATCCATTTGTATGCCATCTTGAGAGATAACGTGACCTAGATATTGAATCTCTTGTAAGAAAAATTCACTTTTCTTTCGATTAACACAAACTTTATTCTCTCTTAGAACTTGAAATATTACCTAGAGGTGTTGCTTGTGCTCGTCTAATGAATTTGAGTAGATGATGATATCATGAAAGAACACTCCAGTAAAGGTTTGGTGAGGCGTGAATAGCTTCTCCATCAAGCGGTTGAATGTGGTTGGTGCATTGGTCAAGCCAAAAGGCATGGCAATGTATTCATAAAGACCAAACGTAGTGCGAAATGCGGTATTTACAATGTCTTGATCAACTATCCTTATTTAATGATAGCCACTTTTTAGGTCAATCCTACTAAAGTAGGTGGATTCTTGTAGCTTATCAAATAGGTATTCTACCCATGGAACGGGAAACCTATTCTTGATAGTGATCCTATTTAGTGCTCTATAGTTGACACACATACGATATGTGTCGTCTTTCTTTTGCACTAGTAGCACAGGAGAACAAAATGGAGATGAGCTAGGCCTAACCATGCCCTTCTCAACTAACTCATGCACTTGTTGCATAATCTCCTCTTGTTGAGCTTGAGAAACTCTATAAGGAGGTTTGTTAGGCGGTGAACTTCCTGGAAGAAGTTCAATTGCATGGTCATCATTGCCTCATTTAGGAGGTAGCTCACAAGGGATGTCGTCAATAAAGACATCTTGAAACCCCTTGAGAAAATTGGATAACTCTAATTCCTTTTGATTGTGTATATTTTCTATTGCTAAAACATTAGGTTCATTTTGAGAATCTTTAGCAAAAATCATGTACATGGAAATAGAGCTCTTTATTGACTTGTTGAAAGCTTGTGTATGTACAATGGGTATAGTGTTACCCATTTCCTTAGCATCTATATACATATCTTTTTCCCATTCTTAAAGGAGATTATCCTTTCAGGGAATTTAACATTGGTAGCCGTGGGATCAAACCATGGTGCCCCTAGGATTACATCCTCATGCTTGAGAGGAGAGATAAAGAATTACTCTTTGTCCACATAGCTTTGGACATGGAGCCTCAATTTACCGATTAAGGGGGTGATTGAAGCTTCTTTCCCCTTGAAAGAACCGTCTATGGGTAGGACATCTCCCATCTCGCAGGCTTGTATGCCTAGCTTGGTGGCCAACCCTATAGATATAAAATTGTGAGTAGAACCAGGGTCAAAGAGAATATAAGCATCATGTCCTCTTAACTTTCCCCAAGCATGGCATAGAGGAGATCCTTTGTGGTGAAATTCCTCGTCTTGGATTTCGACCAAGGTAGCTCTAGGAGTTTCATAACGGGTGTTCTTTTGGGGACAAGCGCGGTACACATGCCCTTGCTCGCCGCACTTGAAACAGTGGTTATCCTTGTGATAATGCTCAAGCTCTTCAGGAGAGAGTTTATTTTTGCCTTTATAAACTCCCTTCTCTTTAGCTTTGTTGGAATTGCCCTTAGGAGACTTTTGGACATTGTCCTTCCCCTTAGGCTCATTGGAACCCTTGTTTTTCGTGGGGTTAGAATTTCTTTTAGCCCCCGTTTGGAAATTGATTCAAGAGGCCACCATAGTATGGTGTATAACCGCCGATATGGTGCGTGGCCTTTGGAAGTTGACATACTCCACCATTTCTTCAGTTAAGCCCGCACAAAATTGTTGCTTCTACTCTCCAAAATCCAAATTCTTGAAGACAGTGGCTTTGAGATGTAAAGCCCAAAACATGTCTACATATTTGTGAATGGATTCGTAGGGAGAGAGCTTCAAGCTTCGCCATTCGGTGAGTACTTTGTCTTTGGCATCGGTGGCCAAAACTGCTTCATAATGGAAGCTCTTAAAGCTTTCCATGTTCGTCGAGCTTCATCGTTGGCCCGTAGGCCAGACCACCATTGCCTGGCGCAATTTTGAAAGTGCATAGCTACATGGCATAGCTTAGAGGACTCCATGAAGCCCTGATCTCCAAGTGCCGCATCGAATTGTTGAATAAAGGCCAAGACTTTGTCCACAGCACCAAAAGTGCCATCATAGGTAAGGAAAGAGATGCTCTTCCCCCCCTCTTTAAATTTCTTGAGCTTGGACGACCTCTTTCACGCGGCATAGGATTTCCTATGGCCTCTTCTTTTTGATGGTTCAAAGGTTGCACCATCACTTTCTTCAGAAGATGAAAAGAATTTGAGGAAGATGGAGAAGAGGGTGACCTATTTCTCGCCTTTTCCTTGATCTTCTTTGTTTCACCATCACTTTCATAAGAGGAAGAGGATGAAGACGATGGAGAAGAGGGTGTCCTCTTTCTCGCCTTTTTCTTCTCTTGCTTTTTGTCATCCCTCTTTGAAGTATGGTGTGGAGAAGTATGCTATGGTCTTCTCCGTTTTGGAGGTGATGGAGAGCGTTTAGCCCGTCGTCTTTGTTGAGCCATCTCCACCGAGGTGGCAGGAGACTCACTTCTTTCTCGTTCCTTCAGTGGAGGCTCTTGAATTCTCCTTTGAGAAGGAGATGCGTCATCAAGGAGCAAATTTCTGAGCCCTTCATATGGATCCTCTTCTTCTTCCCAAATCGGAGAGAGGCCTCTTTTGGAAGTCTCGCAAGGAGGCTTCCTAGGTGCTCTCTCATCTTGGTGGGGAGCTTGGAGAATCCCATGAGCACGAAGCTACCGTTGCACTTCATTTTGGAGGGATGGATTGCCCATGGCTTGTTGAAGCCTAGAAACAAGATAGTTGACAAGCATTGAGGCATCATTAGTAGCTTGCTCATTAGAAAAATCAAAGTTATCAACATCAATTTCACTCTCTTTACTATTGTCAGCCATTCTAACAACTTTTATGTGTAAACTTTTTAGGTGTACTTTGGCACTTCAAGCCCTAGTTGCTACTCCTCTTTACCCCTTTAGAAAAAGCACTCAAGCTATTGTACCGATGGCTCGAATACCATTAATTGCAAGTAATAGAAGAGAGGGTCGTTCAACACCAAAACAACACCGGCTACTGTCAAGCTTCTAATAGCTCAATAGTGGTTAATCCATAGGCAAGCCCCGTAGGACTCCACTATTAAGACCACTCGACGGTGATGCCCCGTTAACTGCACAAAGGCAGGCACACTGCAAGGCTGAAAAATCCCTATTCTACTTACTCACATGCAATTAATAGTACCAACCATTTATAGCTAGCTTGAGGACCTCCCTTCTTGAGCAAGAAAAGAGAAACCTTGTGCTCTGATACCAATGTACCATTTAATGGTCTGTAACTTGTGTGTAGCGAAAAATAGCATGGACACAGTGAGAGTTCCATTAGAATAGCTTCCTAGTGAGAATAATAAAAGTGCTTGGGTGGAGAGAGTAAAAAAAAGTATAACACCTAGTTAGATAGCATGAACAATACTTCAAAAGAGAGAGAAATTAAGCAATTGACAATAGTTGAGGACAGGATTTGCATGGAGCCGGTTCCCCCTCCAAAAGGCTTTGTATTATGGTTTCTCCCATCAAGAGAGACATTTTACAATACAATTCTTTGTGTACTTCAATACTAGATAGTGCAATGAAGATGGAAACTTCATGCACTATGCAAAACACTTTATCAAACACAACATCAATTCCCTCATGGTCTCAGACCCAAGACCTCACACACCTTTGAAGATGGTGAGAGCTAGCGGGGTATGAGAGTAGATTGAGAGGAAGAAGGTGTATTCTTACGAGAAAGATGTACATCTCCTCACTTAATCACTCATATTAGCATAGATTAGCTTAGTAATTAGCATGGTAGAGGAGATGAGCATGCATTGAAGCTTGGCTCTCAGTTGGATTTGCATCACAATGCCAAGAGTTGTTGGTGTAGGCCTCCCTTCAAGCTTGGAGTAGGTGGTAAGCTTTCCATTAAATCTTGAGAAGGAGACAGAGTCTTCTTTTCTTCTTGTGTGAGTGTGTGTGTGATAATGCCTTGCAAAAATCAGCCCCCTCTCTCTCTTGGTGGACCCCCCTTACTAAATGCTCATGCTACAGCCCTATTGGACCTAGCCAATGGAAATTAAGCAGCATAAGTGATAGCCTTCTGACATGTGTCCCCCTTTTCCCTTTTGTGAGAGCTTTAGGTAATTAATAAATGAAATTAAACTCTCAATGGACCCCTTTGCCTTCTGGCCAATAGGAATCAGGCAAGCCATTGGGCTGTTGAATGCTCATTGGACCCTTAGGAGTTTGTCCAATAGTCTTCTAGAGAGCTTAATTCTTATTGGTTCTTTTATTAAGTGTTTGTAAATTAATTAAACTAGATTTTCTCTAGCCTAATTCTCATTGGTCCACCTCCAAGGCCATCCAATAGGATTTGAGTACACCTTGTGGGCATCTGGGCTAGGGAGCTGACATGTGCCCCTCTTTCCCCTTGTGTACAAATGAAGCTTGTGATTGTGTGTGTGAGTTTCTCTCTTATCCCCTACTTGCAATCTCTCCCCCTCCTATGTAGGGATTATGAAGACTTTTTGTGACACACACAAAGCATCCAATTCCCCTAATGTTTGACCTTTGGACACAACCTTTGAATTTTGGAACCTTAGCATTTTGGAAGTCTTAATGGGATGAACCTTAGGGTCTTTTAAGCCCATTGTTGCACATTTCTCTTTTGCAGATGGTCCCCCCCTTTTGATCCCTATTTTCCCTCCTTTGGATCCCTACTGTGGCCGGTCTGCTAGCTTAACCAATATTCTAGATTTTTCTCCCCTAAGAGATTCAGTATTTAGGTCACTTTATCTCTAAAGATGGCATCCAAATGGATCCATCAAAGTTAGAGGTAATAAAAGGATGGCCTAAACCAAGGAATCTTCATGTACTAAGAAGCTTTATAGGTATGGGTGAATATTATATACGCTTCATAGAAAAGTTCTCACTAATAGCAGGACCATTACATGACCTAACAAAGAAAAACATTAGGGACACATGATTGTCCAAGGAGAACAATGCTTTTGAAAAGCTTATTTCTCAACATGTGCTTACACTACCGGATCTCTCAAAGCCATTTGAGGTCCAATGTGATGCTTGTGGTGATTGCCTTGGAGTTGTTTTGCTCCAAGAAGGGCACACCATATGCTATGAATGTCGAATGCTCGACCCTGTTGAGCAAGGTCTAGGCATACATGAAAAGGAACTCCTCGCAGTTCTACATGCCTTAGACGGATCACCACGGTAAAGTACTTCTTTCATTTTGTAAACGGATCACCACGGTCTTAAGTACTTCATGACGCAGACCAAGCTCTCCGACAAACAAATGAGGTGGGCTAATTTCCTTTCGCAATTTAATTTTCATATTGCTCACATTGCTGGCAAGCATAACCAAGTAGCCGATGCACTCTCAAGACGGCCGAGAGTGAATGCGGTTTCCATAGAAACTCACAATGATCTATCTTCTATGATAGATGATTATGCTATGAATTCCGATTTTAGAGATGTGATTTCAGCCCTTGCACTAGGGAAGAAAGAGGAACCACCTACTTTACAAGATGGTTATCTTCTCTATGGCAATAGACTATGCGTTACTAACTCACTCCGGGATAAAGTAATCTATGAATCTCCTTCTCCTCCTTATGCGGGGCATAGAGGGATTCAGTCTACCAATAACTAATATCTAATTCTCCTAAATAATTTTCTCATGTTAAACTGATCATTTAATATGGGGAAGTGCCAAGGGAGAAAAAGCTAGAATATTGGTTAAGCTGACATACCAGCCACAGTAGGGATCCAAAGGAGGGAAAATAGGGATGCAATGGTGGGGCCATCTGCAAAAGAGCAATGTGCAAAATGGGCTTAAAAGACCCTAAGGTTGAGCCAATTAAGACTTCCAAAATGCTAAGGTTCCAAAATTCAAAGGTTGTGACCAATGGTCAAAGCTTATAAAAATTGGATGCTTTGTGTGTGTAAAAAAACTCTTCACGTCCCTACATAGGAGGGGGCCAGCCCAAGAAGTAGGGGATGAGAGGCAAATACACACACACACACACACACACACACACACACACACACACACACACACACACACACACACTCACAAGCTTCATTTGTACACAAGGGGAAAGAAGGACACATGTCAGCTCCCTAGGCCACATGCCCACAAGGTGTACTCAAATCCTATTGGATGGCCATATAGGTGGACCAATGAGAATTAGGATAGAGTAAATCTAGTTTAAATTATTTTTAAACACTTAAAATAAAAGAACCAATAGGAATTAAGATCTCAAGAAGACTATTGGATAGTCTCCCAAGGGGTCCAATGAGCATTCAGCAGCCCAATGGCTGGCAAAGGGGTCCAATGAGAGTTTAGTTGAATTAATTAATTACCTAAAGCTCTCACAAAAGGGGAAAGGGGGACACATGCTAGAAGGCTATCACTTATGCTCCTGAAATCCTATTGGCTAAGCCCGGGGAGGTCCAATGAGGTGCTAGGAAGAGCAAATAGCAAGAGGGGTCGACCAAGAGAGAGAGGGAGGGGCTGATTTTTCAAAGGGAATTATCCACGCACACTCACACAAGCTCATGTGTGGAATAAGAAGACTCTCTCTCTCTCTCTCTCTCTCTCTCTCTCTCTCTCTCTCTCTCTCTTCTCAAGCTTTAATGGAAAGCTTATCACCTACTCCAAGATTGTGAGAAGGGAGGCCTACACCAACAACTCTTGGCTTTGTGATGCAAATCCAACCAAGATCCAAGCTTCAATGCATGATCATCTCCTCTACCATGCTAATTACTAAGCTAAGCTATGCTAATATGAGTGATTATGTGAGGAGATGTACATCTTTCTCGTAAGACTACTCCTTCTTCCTCTCAATCTACTCTCATACCCCGCTAGCTCTCACCATCTTCAAGGGTGTGTGAGGTCTTGAGTCTGAGACCGTGAGGGAATTGATGTTGTGTTTGATAAGTGTTTTGCTTAGTGCTTGAAGTTTCCATCTTCATTGCACTAGCTAGTATTGGAGGAACACAAAGAATTGTATTGTAAAATGTCTCTCTTGATGGGAGAAACCTTAATACAAAGTCTTTTGGAGGGGTGACCGTCTCCATGAAAATCTGGTCCTCAACTGTTGTCAATTGCTTAATTTCTCTCTCTTTTGAATTATTGTTTACGCTATCTAACTAGGTGTTATAGTTTTTGTCGCTCTCTCCACCCAAGCACTCTTGTGTAAGAATCTATTCTAATGAAATGCTCACTATGTTCATGCTATTTTCTGCTACACACAAGTTACTAGACCATTAAATATTACAATATCCATCACATGATAGAAGCAAAAGGCTCTAGTTGATAAGCATAGATGAGCCTTGAGCTTCGAGTAAAATGATTGGATATTTCTCAAGTTTCCAAAAGCACACCTAAGTCACACTACAAGCAAGGGAGCACATGGACGCCCAACACGTCACTAGAAATATTATGCTAAGTTAGCAAAAAGGTATTACAACACATTTCAAATTCTTAAGCCTATTGAAGAAACAACTTATAAGTTAAGCTTACCAAGTACTGGGCTCATTCAAAATGCCTTTCATGTGAGCCTCTTGAAACCTTATAAGGGTGACCCACCCAAAGAACCACTTATTGAAGAACCACCTGAGTTTGAGGATCCAGAAGAAATTTTGTAGCCGCAGATCATCCTATGACACAAAGACAAGGTTTTTAAGTAGTGGTAAGACTATTCAGCGATATATTGTCAAATTTAAGAATTATCATTTTGAGGATGCAAGGTGGATGCAAGACATCCAACTAAAGGATGATGTTAACCTTGTAAATATTTACAATGACTCCCTGTCAAAGGTAAGAATCACGTATGAACAAAGTATATTTTATAAAGAATTTTGTCTTGTTTTGGCTCTAAGATCTCTTTTAAAAGTTCATAAGTTTTAAGTGTATGCATACCATAAATCAAGCTTGCAATAGCTCAATCTCTCAAGCATCTAGTAGATCTTGCTAATCTACTATGAAAGATGATTAGGGATAAGTAAAGACATGCTTGCTACAGCTAAGCTTTCCAAGCACCAAGTGGAGTTAATCACCACTGTGGAAGAATGTTGAAGGGTAAAAAGGGACCCTCTACCCAAAGCGACATGAATAACTATAACTTTATCTTTCCACCCCATAGTACACGATGACTATGATATCAAGGGAGAGGTAATGACATCAATATCAATTTCTAACCTTCTAAAATTATTTTCCAACTTCAATTGGCCTTGTAAGTCCAGGGAAAATAAAATAACAAGTGAGTGCTAATGGACCAACCGGTCAATGCTTGTTACCATATACGTGTGGTAGTGATGTGTGTGAACACACTAGGACCACCGGGGCATTTTTTCCCTCTTTAGGAGGTTTTTTCCCCCGTGCATTGTATATACGCCCATCACTCTAGGGTTATCTATCTTTCCATTGCACACTAAGTAACATACTCTCTATTGTGTGCCTTGAGCTTCCTTCGTCTTCTCCAAGCTGTGTGTGTTTCTCTGCAACCCTAATTCCAACAATTGGTATCAGAGCAGGTCACGTCCTCCCGGGCTTAGTCGCCAGCTGCTCCAGCACACGTCTGCTCACTTTCTCCGATTTCAGTGAGCTTTGGCGAGCGTTCGCAGGTCGACAAATATTTTGGGCTAGCTCGAAGAGCTTGGTCTGCTCAGAATTTTGATTTGGGCTCATTTCGGCCTCCGTTTCCACTACGGGCAGTACTGCACAAGCTATTTCGTCATTTTGTGCAGATTTTCTGTCAGTACCGTTTTCTGCATAACAGGTGCCTTATAGTCTTCTACGGTTTGTGCTATATAGCACAAGTTGTTCCCGCTCCATTTCTCCTGTTTTCGGGCAGTTTTCACATCAGGTGCAGCATTTACCATGGCTGACAACAACAACACAGATGTGTTCAAGATGTTTGCTGCTGAGGACAGGTTGGATGGGGACAACTACCCTATGTGGGCTTATATGATGCAACATGTTCTTGTGTCAAAAGGTGTCTGGAACATTGTGCAGGGCATTGATGTACGTCCTGGTTCTGAAGATGTAGGCGATGTTGAGGATGTTGCAGGTCTTGCTGCAAGGATTGCAGCTGTTAGAGTTGTTTTGCCTACGGCAGAACAAGCTCGTTGGGATGTTAAGGATGCGCAGGCTCATGCATTGATTGCGTTGTCTGTGAAGCGCACCATTATTCCTCACATCCGTTCAGCAAAATCTGCAAAACAGGCTTGGGATATTCTAGTAGGTCTTTATGCAAGCCGCAATGAGGCTAAAATTGCTTTGTTGCGTAAAGAGCTAGAATCGAAGATTATGCATGAGGAAGATGATATGGACACTTTCCTTGCTAGTGTCAAGGATATCAATGAGCAACTCATTTCTGCAGGTGAAGTCATTTCGGACAGTTCCCTTGTGCAGACTGTTCTTGATGCCTTACCAGATTCCTACCAGACTTTTGCTAGTACTTGGAGACTGATGACCCAAGGAAATCCTGAAGTTGTCAAGTTTGATGCATTATGCACATTGCTGTTGCAAGAGTCACTTTCTAGAAAAAACAGGACTAGGCAGCGTGCAGTTGAACAGGCTTTTATTGCTTCTCAAAGAAAGGGTGGTAACAGTAATGCAGCCACTTCTTATGGTTCTGCTGCGAGTGGCAAAAATTCTGTTCCTAATGCTTCTGCTGGCAGCACTTCGTCTGGCAATTCTGGTGATAAGGGCAAAAAGAAGATGCGTTGCCATTATTGTAAAGCCAATGATCACTTGATCAAGTCGTGTCCTAAGTTGAAGGCCAAAGAGGCTAAGAAGAAAGAGGGTGGTTCCACTACAAATGCAGCCATTGTTGAGTCTTCTGTGAAAGGAGATTGTGATGCTGATGTTGATGCAGAATGGGCTTTTAGCGCAGAGTGCACTTACAATCCTGCTGTCCATGATGCATGCTTGTCAGTTGCTGCAGATTCACATGTGTGGTATTTCGACAGTGGTGCTACAAAGCACATTACCTCACATCGTGAATTGTTTACCTCTCTCGAGTTTGTCCCTCATGGGAATTCAGTCACTTGTGCCAACAACGCCTCTTATCCAATTCAGGGAGTTGGAAAGATTGTGCTCACTGCTGCTAATGGCAGTTCCTTCACACTTGTTGATGCACATTATGTACCTGGGATCAAGAAGAATCTCTTGTCTGTATCTGCACTTGCTAGACTTGGACTTGTAGTCAAATTTGTGGATGACAGATGTACAGTTCATGATCTCAGTTTTGGTGATGAAATTGTTGCATCTGGGCTTTTGTGCCGTGGGCTGTATAAGCTCACTTTGTATGACAAGTGTGGACAAAATTTTGCAAATGCTGTTGCAGATTCAAGGGCTATTTCAGATGCAAAACTTTGGCATGCACGTTTTGGTCATCTGAATTTTGCCAGTTTGCTGCGTTTGCAGAAATCTGATATGGTTGCTTCTTTGCCGCCTCTTGAAGCACCTGTCAAACATGTTTGTGAAGGCTGTATTCTGGGTAAAATGCAGCGTTCTAAGTTTCCAAAGGATGGTTCAGTTAGGGCCACATGCAGGTTGCAACTTGTGCATAGTGATGTTTGTGGGCCCATGCAAACTCCGTCCTTGGGCAATTACCTGTACTTCGTGACTTTCATTGATGATTACTCCAGGCATGCATGGGTATTTCCGCTTAAAGCGAAGTCTGAAGTTTTTATGTGCTTCAAACAATTTTTGGCTATGGCTGAAAATGTCTCAAAATGTACTATGGGCACCCTCCGTTCCGATCGAGGGGGGGAGTATATGTCTCATGAATTTAATGCATTTCTGGCTAGTCGTGGGATAAAACACCAATGTACAGTGCCTTATACACCTCAGCAAAATGGTGTTGCTGAGAGGAAAAACAGGTCACTAACGGAAATGGCACGATGTATGGTCAAAAGTCAAGCTTTGCCGCATTCTTTTTGGCTTGAGGCCATCATGTGTGCCACTTATGTACTTAACAGGTGTCCTATGAAAGCTTTGCAGTCTATTACTCCATATGAAGCATGGCATGATAGAAAGCCTTCTATTGAGCACATGCGTGTTTTTGGCTGTTTGGCATATGCTTTGGTGCCACAAGTGCAGCGCAGCAAATTGGATGATAAGGCTGTCAAATGTATTTTTGTTGGTTATAGTGCTGAAAGCAAAGGTTACAGGTTGTATCATCCGCAAACAAAACGTATTCTGGTTTCACGGGATGTAGTGTTTGTGGAAGATTCTGTTCAGCCCTTGCTGTCATGTACTAGAGACAGTAATGTAAGCTCACAGGACATTTATGACACTTTGTTGCCTCTTTTCAGTAGTGGAAATACGAATGTAAGTTCCAATGAGGCAAATGTACAGCCTATGGGGGTTTCTGAAAATGTTTTAGAACAGCCTATTACTGATGCAGATGTACATGATGTACTTGATGAGGAAAGGGCTGAAAATGAGCAGGCTAGAGGTATGCCAAAATGGCTGGTGCACACTTTGCGTGACAGTAAATTGGATGCACCTTTATCTAGTCGTACTCGTTCAGGCTCTCGCCATGCATCTTATGCATCAGATTGTTATGCTTTGGCTGTGTCTAGTTTACATGATGTTGAGGAGCCTCTGTCTTTTGATGAAGCACAGAATTCAGAAAATTGGATTGCTGCCATGAAATCAGAATATGATGCACTTATAGAGAATGACACATGGACTTTATGTGATTTGCCTCCTGGCAAAAAGGCCATTGGTACGAAGTGGGTTTACAAGTTGAAACGCAAGCCGGATGGTGAGATCGATCGCCATAAGGCTCGACTTGTTGCAAAGGGTTATGCACAACAAAAAGGCATAGATTATGAAGAGACTTTTGCTCCCACTTGTCGTATGACTACTGTGCGTTTTCTATGTGCATTGGCAGCTCATTTTGGTTGGGATGTACATCAATCAGACATTGTTACTGCTTTCTTGAATGGTGACATATTTGAGGAAGTTTATGTAACGCAGCCTCGCGGTTTTGTCATAAAAGGACAAGAGGACAAAGTGTGCAAATGTAAGAAGGCTTTGTATGGGTTGAAGCAATCTCCTCGTGCTTGGTATGAGAAAGCTGACACTCATTTGGTTAAACGAGGCTTTCGTAACAGTCCAACAGAAAGCACATTGTATGTAAAGCGTGAGGATGATGTATTTCTCATTGTGGTTCTTTATGTTGATGATTTGCTGATCACTGGACCAAATGAGAGACATATTGCTGAATTTAAGGCTGATTTGAATGCTACTTTCAAGATGAAAGATTTGGGGCTGTTGCATCATTACTTGGGTATACAGTTTAAGCAGTGTGATGGTGGTATTGCCTTGTGTCAGAAAAGTTACATAGAGACATTGCTATGTAAGTTTGGACTTGAGGATTGCAAACCTATTGCCACTCCCATGGAAACAGGTTTGAAGTTGAGTCTACATGATGCTGGCGATCCTGCTGATGTCACTCTTTACCAAACTGCTGTTGGCTGCCTCATTTATGTATGCAACACGAGGCCAGATATTCAGTTTGCAGTCTCGCAGGTCAACAGATTTATGCATAGCCCAGGGTCTAAGCATTGACAGGCTGTCAAGAGGATTTTCCGCTACCTTAGTGGCACTTTACATCTTGGCTTGTTTTATCCCAAGGGGGGATCATTGCCGCCAGACTTACATGCTTTTTCGGACTCAGATTGGGCTGGTTGTTTTGACACACGAGTGTCCACAAGTGGTTTTTGTTTCATGCTTGGCAGTTCATGTATATCATTGTTGAGCAAGAAGCAACCTACTGTGGCCACTTCGAGTTGTGAGGCTGAGTACAGGGCAGTCTTCACAGCTACGGTTGAGTGTGTATGGCTCAGACGCCTTATGGCTGACTTGGGTGTTGGACAGGACACTGCCAACACTATCTACACTGACAGTCAGAGCGCATTGGCAGTTGCGAGGGACCCAGTTTTTCATGCTCGCACAAAGCACATTGAGGTGCATTACCACTATGTCAGGGAGAGGCTCTAAGCAGGAGAGATCAGCTTGGCTTATGTGCCAACACAGGACAACCTTGCAGATCTTTTCACAAAGGCATTGTCTCGTGAGAAGCTTGAAGCTTTCCGCAAAGCTTTGGGCTTACTCCCCTTTGTGGACTGATCCTGTCCTCAGGGCATGGCACTTCCCTTTACTCATGTGCCAGCTCTCGTTCACCGCATCACTCCAGGGGGGATTTGTTACCATATACGTGTGGTAGTGATGTGTGTGAACACACTAGGACCGCCGGGGCATTTTTTCCCTCTTTAGGAGGTTTTTTCCCCTGTGCATTGTATATACGCCCATCACTCTAGGGCTATCTATCTTTCCATTGCACACTAAGTAACATACTCTCTATTGTGTGCCTTGAGCTTCCTTCGTCTTCTCCAAGCTGTGTGTGTTTCTCTGCAACCCTAATTCCAACAATGCTTGGGACCAAAAGGGAAAAGTCCATACAAGATCAAGGGTAATTGCTAACTGATTATATTAGTCATAGGTAAGGGTCAAGGAAGGATAATTGTTTCCTGGGAAGCCTTTATCAAAGGTACAAGACAAAGGAGATGAGCGAGAGCAATTATAGGAGTCTAAAAGTAAAAAGTGATTGTGCTAAGCTCAATTCCTTAGACTAACTCTTTAGACTCTAATAGAAGTCTAGAAAACCTTAGGGTGAAATTTTAACTTGCTAAAAAATGTCTAAATTTAGCATGTTTTGGGAGCATCTTGACGAAACCTCCAAAGCACTATGCTAAGGTTTTACACAGGAGTTGAAAGTTTTAAAGCCCAAAGGGTGAGTTTTATTTTTGTCAAATATTATTCTAATTTAGGAGGTCCTAAATTAGCACGCATGCTGTAGCTCTCGTTTTTATTAAATGAAAGGAAAAAGCTAAAGAATAAGGTTAGAGCAGCCCTTCTTCATTTAGTAAGTTGATTCTAGTCTTTGTTTACTAAGCCTATTTTTTTATTAAATGAGAGGGAAAAGCTAAAGAATAAGATTATATCATCCCTTCTTCATTTAGTAAGTTGACTCTAATCTTTGTTTACTAAGCTTGATTAGGCCACATGTCCAAGGTAGCACATGCTTGCTTTATGTGAACTTAAACAAGTGTGTGTGGTGTTTCCACTTACCAAGAAGAGTCCCAAGAAGAGGGGAGAGAGAGAGAGAGAGAGAGAGAGAGAGAGAGAGAGAGAGAGAGAGCAATATAGATAGATAGATAGATAGTTCTATTATTATCCTCGGACGTCAAATATGACCTATGGGACCAAATGAACATGTCACGTGGTGTGAGTGGAGGTCATAAGTGACTCTCGATGCTAAAAAATGGATGAAATGAGCGTCGCAATAGAGAGTCCACATCATGGTTGGGAGAGGAAGGTATCTAGGGAGAGCTCATGGCTGAATATATGGGGAAAAGAGGACCTAATTTGGTCAAAAACTGAGCACTCAAGTAGTGTGTGGTACTCACTCTCTCGCACTTGACGAGGGCATAAGGTGCAAAGTCAATGAGACTTCTCGCACTCAACGGGATGGACTCAAGGATGTAGGGATGGGTTCGGTTACCTCGTTCAGAGAAGAAGAGAGATTTGTAGTTTGGAGCAACGTGTGTGGTGTAATGGCTGAAGCGAGAACCTCCCGATTTCTCGAAAGCCGTGATACATTGGCGTTGTAAGAAGGCCTCATTAACTTGGGAGTCGATCGATGCATTCTTGACCAAGTGACATGCATCCCATCTTGATGTCAAGCATCCACCCCGCACTTAGTATTTTGCTCTTGCATGTCTTTTGGACCTTTTGACTTGCTTCATATGCGATTCTAGGAAGTCGATGCAAAGGGCTACGTTGTGTCTTAAGCATGTACTCCACAATCCTTTGCATGCCCAGGACCTCAATGGGAAGCGATCCAGACTCAAGAAGTAAGAGCATGTAGGGTGTTTGTGTCATGACTTGGAGAAAGTTGGTGAGAAAATGCTTTGGACATTCTCAAACTCTTTCCAAGTAGACTTTCCGATGCTTCCACCCCACACCTCCACTCCATAAAGAAGCACCGGTGTCACCAATGTGTCAAAGAGGTACTTTTTGAGAGCCCAACATTTGATCTCTCCAGCATTGCACATGTTCTCAAATGCATAATAAGCCCTCTTTCCAGCTTCCAAGCGACACATTGCACAATCCTTCCATTTATGATTGGATGGAACCTCAAGGCCAAGGTACTTGAAGTGATCTACCACTTCGAGTTGCTCATTGTTGTATACAATGCATGGATTTTCATCATTGAGGGTCTTTACAAGCATAACCTTGGTTTTGGATCCATTCACGATCAGCCTGCTATGTAGGGAAAAAGCATTCCAAGACACTCATAAGCTTTTTTGCATCTTCTAAGGTATGTGCCAAGAGCACTACATCATCGGCATAAAGCAAAAGAATGATCACCTCATTTCCGATCTTAACCTCTTCTATGCCTTCTTGCTGCATAAAATCAAGAACCATGCATTCCAATTCATCAATGAGTAGCCCAAAGAAGGTTGGGGAAAGTGGGCATCCTTGTTTGACACCAATGGTGCTTGCAAAAAATTCTGAAATTCCATCTCCCATACGTAATCGGCATATCACTTTTTGGTAGATGCAAAAGACTGCATACATAAATTCTCTCGGCACTTGAAGGCTTTGCATATGTCTCCAAAGATTTCCTCATGGTACCATGTCAAAAGCTTTCTTGAAATCCACAAATCAACAATACAACTTTTTCCTTTCAATCAAGACGCTTCCATAAGCACTCGAAGAGTGACAAGGTGATAAATAGTGCTATGATGCCTTCAAAAACTTGCTTGGCCAAGCGCACGTTTGCCATTCTTTTCAGGCCATTCACTTATCTTCATTTCCATGATACATCCAAATAACTTTGCCATCAAAGAACCAACCAATATAGTGCGATAGTTGTTCACATTGTTTACATCTCCTCCTTTGTGCAAAGGTTTGATCCAATTTGCACTCCAATCATGAGGCATGCCATGCTGAAGTGCAAGGTTAAACATATCGCATATCCAATATCGTGTTTTCTTGCTTGTCCATTTAATCATTTCAGCCTTGACACCTTGAAGGTCCCCTGCCTTGCGAGTAGCAAGTTTCTCAAGCGCGCGGCATACATTTTTACTGGTAAAGAAGGGAGACATAAACAGAAGGGAGCTACAACACTCCATCTTATCAACACTGGGTTGCTCATAGAGGTTCTTGCAATGCATATACATATCCTCAAGAGTCAAGTCATCAAATCTCTCAACACGATTGCCTTTTAAATTTTGCCAAAACTTGCCATATGCATGTGCTTGCTAAGCTCATCAATGCCAATTCCCACATTCCTTGGATACCCGTCACAATTCCAAAAGCTTATTCGCAAGCGTGAGTTGGTCTCATAGATCACGTGTCCATATTTGTTGGGTGGACTTGCATCCTCCTCAAGTGGATTTTCTTCTTGAGATGACACCTTAACCTTCTTGCTTCTTTCCTCATATGCTTTGTGACGTACATTTTGTTGCATAAGAGTGCGATCCTCATATACATTACAACCCGTTCCTTTGAGGTAGATCCAACTATTGTCAAGGATGATCTTTCTCTTTACCTCATCAGCCATGGTACATACAATTGGTCTTTCTCCCGAGCAAGGGACTCCTTGTTTTCCAACTCGATGTGCACCATAAGCCATGATTCCTGACATGCCAAAGTGTGTAGCAAAAAACTCATCAATAGCAACCGCAAGAGATTGGGGTGTTTCCATGCTATCCTCCTTGATTCCATGAATGACGATGTTCTTTGAGAGTTTTTGTCGTTCTTGTAATTCTTGAGTGTCCACATTCTCTACATTCTTTGCTTGGACAATGGCTTGCGTGATAGGAGATGTAGAAGCCACATTATCCTTACATATATTATCCCATGATTTGGATGCATTTCTCATCTCACATACATCATGTCGTATTGTATCTATCGTTTCCTCTTTCAATGCATGATCACTCTCCACTTTGCTCAAGTGCTCTTTCAATACATTCATGTCAACAAGAGAGTGTTTACATTCTTGAACTTCATTTTCAAGATGCATCAAGCGTGTTGTTTGCATTTCAAGAACCTTCTTGAGGTGCTCATTCTCCACAACAAGAACTCTTAAAGTGCCATTCTCCATTGCAAGTGTGTGCAACTCTTCACCTTGCTTGTTGACGGTTTCTTGTAATGAGATCAAGTAAGCCATGATCATTGCTTCCGTTGTTGTAGATGATGTGGTGGGATTAACATCCAAATTCCTTGGAGATTTTGCATCATTCTCCATGGCGAGTGTGGATTTTCCACCCTTGCGAGTTTTGTCTGACATTGCCTTCAAGTCGGCAACAAAAACAAAAAGTTTTGACAGTTTTTTCAGTTCTAAGATGTTGTTACAGCAAAGCCTTCCATTACACAAAAAAATTATATCTTTACATCAATGCGTGGAGGGCTTTGTGCTCTTTGATTGAGGCTATAGATCACCTAAATCGGAGTTCAAATGAGCGAGTTATGGTCAAAAGAGTGAACTGTTGTCTACTAGGTCAAAAAACGGCTATGTGTGTGTGTGTGTGTGTGTGTGTGTGAGAGAGAGAGAGAGAGAGAGAGAGAGAGAGAGAGAGAGAGAGAGAGAGAGAGAGAGAGAGATAGAGAGAGAGGACAAGTTTTGGACCTGCTTGAGCTACATTAGGAGATGTTCTCACCTCATTGGTCAAGTGTGAAGCATTCTAATCTAGTCGCACACTAGCTATATAAAAGAGGGCTAATTGCATTTTTAAAGCTCTTGCTCCTCTCACACACTCTCTCAACTTCCTAAGATTGGCAAAGCAAGATCTCTCTCTCTCTCTCTCTCTCATAGGAGCTCTTGAGATGGACTCTATGCTCAAGCTCTTGGCTATGGATGCAAATCAATTGTTCAAGTGCCCTTTATGAGGTATAATCATTATTATCTCCGACCAGCCAAACTGAAGTTTGTAATCATTTTGAACATTCAAGAAATCTATAAATAAATATGTGAAAGAGGAAAATTCTCACTCTTTCATAGGGGGAGATTTCACCTAGTGTCTGTGTTATTCTTGTCACCTCTCCTCTCTTTTCTCTCACCATGCCGGTGTAGCAATCTGCTCTAGGAGGTGTTATTCTTCTCGCCTCTCCTCTCTTCTCTATCACCATGCTGGTGGAGCATTTTGCTCTAGGAGGTGCATTTACACATGATTTTATGATATATCTCACTCTCTACCTCTCTCATATCATGTATAGCATCAAGTATGTGCTTGTTGGATTCACCAGGTATGCAGATCTATTGAATGAGAATCTTTACTGAAGTAGTTTTGAGGAAGTACCTAGAGGATGACAAGTTATTTCTTTGCCATTGTGGGGACCCACCTTGCATAGGAAAATTAGAGATCCAAGTAAGGAGTGAACTTTAGGCTCAATTGAAAGAAGAGCAACAACATGGGAATGCTGGTGATGCAGTATGACAAGGTACAAAATCTTACCTAAGTTGCCTTGCCTTTTGGTCCTTAGAGGCAGGCTTGTTTTATTTTCAACTGTGTGAAGCAACCCCAAAACCTTAATAAACATGAGCAGTACATGCAATGTCCCACAATGGATAGCCTATTAATAAGCAAGTTACTACAACCGCACCTTTTGCAACAACAATGGCGTTGGTAGCCAACATGCAACAATGACGACTGCCGTACTCACGTCCGGTAGCAAATGGAAACAACTTTCCTACCATTGCACTACGGTGGCACTTTTTTGCTGTTATTTTGGCATGGAGGAACGACAAATCTTAACACGCACACACTATCCATGTGTGCATGTACAACTGGAGGACCATTCATCCCTCTCTACATGTGCCATCAGTTCCTTCTCTCTCTCTCTCTCTCTCTCTATATATATATATATATATATATATATATATTTATGGCCCCACACACATAATCTAGGTCTCTCTCTAAACTCTTGCTTGCCTTATGCCATGCAACTTTATACCTGCCCTTGATGACCATTGGCATATGCGTGTTATCAAAACTACCAGTGGCAATAGGGTACATAGTGCAATAGCCGACCTTCAGTCACTAAATGCAGTGGATCCAACAACCCCTTTTTTTGATCCACCTATCAAAGACTGACCACCCACGCTCATCACTCCTTTGTCATGGTAGACTGAACATGTAGAATCAACCAACCAATGTGCTACAGTAGCCGCCTCGGTCAACCCCTTAACGCCACCACTTGGCATAATGTCTTTTTACCTAAATTGATGCCCTTCGCGCCACCCTCGCTATAGTCTATGCAGGGTGCCACAAAGTACACATGACACCTTTCAGTCAAACAATTGTAATCCCAAATTTTGATGGGCACCTTTGTCCAAGAGATTTTATTTCTACAAAATTTATTATTATTCAATGGGAAGTCACACTTGACTAAATTAGTGGAATAGAACTCCCTCTGCCACTATACTAGATCTTTTCACTTTTCACTAGCTCTTCTTTGTGCTTGCCCCTTTGAGAAAATATCATCTTTTTTGTGCTTGCCCCTTTGAGAATAAATCATCTCCTTAAACGTTATTGATTAACACATATATATAACATTAATGTTATTGATTACCGCTCAATGATGGCCACCTAAATCTCTCTCTCTCTCTCTCAATGTTATTTTTTGTTACCGCTCAATGAAATCCACCCAAATCTCTCTCTCTCTCTCTCTCTCTCTCTCTCTCTCTCTCTCTCTCTCTCTCTCTCTCTCTCTCTCTCTCTCTCTCTCTCTCTCTCTCTCTCTCTCTCTCTCCTCAATAGGCACACACTATTCACCATGGCTGTGTGTGGCATTGGGCGATCTCATGAAGCTTCATTATGTAGATGATCAAACATCTAACTGCCTTCTGACTGGTAGCTTAATTGCAGCTCTACGGTTGTGCTATTACAATCATATTATATAGATAAATTGCAAAGCTTATGTCAACTAAAAACAATCAATAACTTCTTGTATATAATGTTGACCAAGGTAATTCCAAGCTCAACTCCTTTTGTTAGCAGACCTTGACTGTCAATATCCTCGTGAATTTTGTTGCCCATATCAACTTCTTGCACACTACAACATGCCTTAAAGATGAAATTATAGGTGATTGCATCTGGAGTGAGAATGCCATTTGTTCATTTTGGTGTTAGAGAGAGAATGCCATCCAACCTATAGAATTTGGCCTATCATAATGGTAGTTTCAATTTATTTTGTTTCTATCTCAAAATTTTGCATTTTAAAAAACGATGTTTTGATTTCTTTAAAAAGCTTGGAATAAAAGATACTCTCAAGCTCATGAGAGTCACCTAGCTTAACTGAATCATGTGTGGAAGCATAATTATAGGACTACATGAAAAGTAGCACATGAGTCAATGATCCAATTCTATGCATTACATTCATCAAGAGTTAATAGTATCTTTGAACTCAAATTAGAAGTGAAAACTAGCACATCTGATGGTTGTGGCACATCAAGAATAGCATCAACATGTAGAGACTCAATGAAATTGATCTCCTCTTGGAAGCATAATTATAGAACCACTCCTTGTGAGTCCTAGTAACATGAAAAGTAGCACATGAGTCGATGATCCAATTCTATGCATTACATTCATCAAGAGTTAATAACATCTTTGAGCTCAAACTAGAAGTGAAAATTAGCACATTTGATGGTTGTGGCACATCAAGAATAACATCAACATGTAGAGACTCAATGAAATTGATCTCCTCTATCTTCACATTGCTCTTAGTAGGTGAAAAAATTACGACACTGGCCTTACCTTCTCACTTTGCAACAAATGGAAATTTTTCTTCATGGGTCCTTTCTTGTGACAATGATAGCATTCAATGTTCCTTGTTTCACGTCCACAAATCTTGCTACATGAATTCTTGCAAGCTTGAGAACAATCACGACTATGACAAAAATCTTTGCCTTTGATTGTTCCTTTGGCTAATTCCACTTGCCACATATATGCATCATTATCCCACTAGAGTTGAGAGAATGACGTCAAATCTATTTGGTGAGTAAAGCACTAGCAGCATCATTATAACCGAGCTTGCCGTTACGGACAAAGTAACTAATGGTAGTGCCAAATGTATCCCATGATGCAAGCAAAGAACGTAGCCTAAAAGTGGATTTCATTTCATCATTGAAATTAAGCCCCTTTGATGTTAGATTAGTAAACACACTATTTAACTCTTTCAGGTGTAAACTCATTAATGTGTAAACTGACACTACTACCTTCTTTCATGTTAAGACTCATAAGATTCTTTACAAAAAATACTTTGTTTGATGCACTCTTACCATCCCATGCTAAGCATAAAGACTCTCATGGTTCTTTAGCATTGGGCTTGTCCATAATTGTGAAGAATACAGTCTCACCAAGATACAACCTAATAGTTTCCATGGCACAATTATGAAGCTCCTTCGACTAATCATTAGTGTATAAACCTCCCCTACAATATCTTAATGGTCCTGCAAGTCCTTTGTTGACTAGCACATCAATCATTCTCTGCTTCCATATGGTGAATTTTTTGCTATCAAATTTCTTAATGTATTGATCTTCTTTTTCAAAAGATCAAGCCATACTGACAAGAGCTAATTGCAAGAGAGTAATGCTAATAACTTATGGTAAATTTTCTACAAAAGCTTCAACAAAGTCTCTTCTAATTGGAGATCAAATCTTGATTAGAAACTTAGCAAAAAATGACAACCATGTCAATGCAAAAGAGTGATTAAAAAAAAATCCAACAGAATCTCCTCTATACAAAGATCAAAATCTAAAGCAAAATGGAGTAGAAAGCAATGCATAAACCAACAAAGAGTGCTAACAGAGAATCAATTGGAATAACTTGGCAAAGAAACTATCAAACAATTTCCAACTTGGCATCAAAGCATTTATACCCATCTATACATGTGCTATGACGAGGCCACAAATGGGGATTTCCAACAACCTAATCCACGTCACACTAGGTAACCTAGCCCCTAGTTCTTAGCTTCAAGAGACCTCATGAAAAGATTGTCATCAAAGGTTATGCAAACATAACTAGCCACAATCTCAAAAAAGGGCTTTTCTAGATTGAGTCTCAAAAATGGTCGAGACTTCCAAAACAAGCCAAAATTGGCTCCACAATAAAGGAACAATGTCAGAAGAAAAATTTGGATAGTTTGCACCTTGCAGGGAGTAAAGAATACTCTCAACAAAGCACAAGAACACACATGGTTCTAATCATGCATATCCATATACATAAAACTTTCAAAAGAGAAGTAATCACTGGTTAAAAATCTATCAAGAGATAGAGAAGGAGAGAGCTTGAGCTCTTGTAGATGCACACACACACACACACACACACACACACACACACACACACACACACACACACACACACACACACACACACAAAGATGGAATCAAAAGACTGTACTTCTTCTTCTTCACAAGCTCAAGATAAGAGGTCTACTAAAACATAAGGGAAAGTACATCATAAAAGGTAAACTAGTACAACGGTCTAGTATGAACCACTAGTGAGTGAGATGAGTAGGCATGTGTGCCATCACTCAGGTAGGTAGACTAGCTCAGTGTAGTCCAGCTGTAGTATCACTGACGAAGATATGTGTATCCACCAAGGCCTGCCAGTGATGATGACTATCAGTGATAGTCATCCAGGAGTTGTAAATGTTGAGCTGGACATCTCAACACTCCCCTCAAGCTCATTGCCATCTCTTGTATGCCAAGCAACACTTGAAATTGTCATAGCTTCGCGGCTCTAAGGGCCTTCATGAACATATTTGCAACCTGCTCATCCGTCACCACTTACTCTAGGTCTATGTTTCCTGCTAAGACCCTCTCTCTGATGAAGTGGCAGTGCACCTCAATGTGCTTTGTCCTGGCCTAAAACACTGGGTTTTGTGTCAATTGTATGTTGCTAAGGTTTTCATATTAAATGACAACTGGCCTCTATACTTGTACTCCAAAGTTGTGAAGTGTAGCAATCCTAGCCATGCTACCTCACATGTCTCTACCAACACCCCTATACTCTGCCTCCGTACTCAAAAGAGCAACTATAGGTTGCTTCTTGCTGCTCCATGTGATAGCAACAGTCCCAAGTGAGAACATGGATCCCCTGGTAGACCACAATCGTATGTACTGCCAGCCCAATCTGCATTTGTGTAGCCATAGAGCTGCAACTTCATATCAGCCCTATAAAAGAGTGCATAATAAAAAGTAGCACTCACATAGCAAAAAGTATGTCTCACTGCATCCAACTGGGGTTTCCTAGGAGACATCATAAAATGACTCACCAATCCAATTGTGTAGCTCAAGTCTAGACATGAAATAGTCAAGTAGATCAAGCTACCCACAATATTCGTGTACATGGTAGCATTATCAAGCACTTGACGTGCATCATTTTCCAACTTCAAATTTTGATCTAAGGGCATTGCAATTGGCTTACAATCAGCCATACCATACTTTTTCAACATATCCAAAGCATATTGCCTTTGTGATAGCCATACACCTTCTTCTGTTGAAACCTTTTACTTAGACCTTAGTGTAAAAGGTAGATTTACAACATTAAGCTCTTAATTGATATTTATGATTGAAAGTGTGCAAACTCACGTTTTAAAAAACTTGGAGCTATTGATTGTTTGCCTATGAATTCTTAGAGAACCTCATCAACATGGTTCTAAAATCTTGCCTCCTTACAATACATCTTGCTCTATCTCATTTGCCATGGAGGAAGATTGAAGCCTTAAAAAATCATGCATGTCACTATATAAAAGTATTCTTTTACAAAAAAAAGCATCCAAACATATTGAAGACATTTTTTTTGAACTAGTTAATGTATTTAAGAAGATGACTCTCTCTCTCTCTATATATATATATATATATATATATATATATATAGAGAGAGAGAGAGAGAGAGAGAGAGAGAGAGATAAAATCTACTTAAAAGGATGTTTGGTTAAACACTCACAATATGAGTGAAATTTGACATTAACCCATTTTGGTATGTAGAAAGGGCATTGCCTTAACTTGCCGACCTCTTTTTGCCTTGAGTAAAAAGACCTTTGCTTTTTTTTTTTGGATACAATTAAAAATATAAATCCTTCACCACATGTCTTAATTTCAAAGTGATTAGGTCTCCACAATTTGAAAACAAGTGATAAATCATGAGGCATGCCTCCAATCATATATAGCAAAGGAAAAGAAATGACTTTTCTTAATTGGTCAAACGAGCTTGAATATGAAACACCAACAAAATATTGTTTTTGCGATGGCTTCCTAAGCCACTTCAACCCTCATTTGAAAACAAGTGATAAATCATGAGGCATGCCTCCAATCAGATATAGCAAAGGAAAAGAAATGACTTTTTTAAATTGGTCAAACGAGCTTGAATATGAAACACCAACAAAATATTGTTTTTGTGACGGCTTCCTAAGCCACTTCAACCCTCTTCCTTATTCAAGCTTGAATATGAAATACCAACAAATTATTGTTTTTGCTAGGTCTTCCTAGGTCACTTCAACCCTCTTCTTTCACCATCCCTTGCTATCTACCTCGTATCTTCTACACTCACTCAACACTTTCTCTCTACAATACAATATCTCCCTCATTGACACCTCGCAATTTGTGATCCACGTATGTGCCCTTTGTAACACAAAATGATTTTTTTAAATTTAGCTTTGTTCCTCCACATAAATCTAGCATATGCATAGATTGCTAGCTCCACCTTTAATGAAGCATGTACTGTTTGAAGAGCAAAGGGAAGCTCTCTTGAGAAAGACACTCATGAAAGTTTCATTTGATAATATTTACCCAGGAGAAGCCAAATTAGAGGAGGGAGGCACTATCAAGGGTAGGAGTGTGAAACCATTCTTAAAGAGGGTTTGGTGAAGGAAAGAGAAAAGAAAGCAATTAAGGGATCCAAGTTTGGCATTGCAAGATGTATACTCCTTTCAAGAAATGGATCTCTTCTAAAACTATTATGTATAGACACTTTATAATCTTTTGTTATTTTTTTCAATAAGTTTCTTGAAAAAACAAGTGAAAGGGTCACGGTTGCTTTCTAAAACAATAAGAAAGGGATAAAATCATTAGGTGGAGTTCAACTAGAAATTTAATGTTCGAGAAAGGATTGCCTCAGCATAGCCTTGAGCCAGTTGAAAATCGAGAACAACCGGTTGCAAACCATGGTAAAGGGAAGAAAAACCAATGAGATATATGAGAAAATAGTTCAAAGATCATTCAAATTTTAGATTTTTTCTAGTATTTCCAGTTTACTTCTTTGTAAGGAGGAAACTGGCCAACGTCCGCTTAATAAAAGGGACTTTCCAAAATATTGACTAGAATTAAGTTATAGAATGCAAGAAAAGTCAAGCCATGTGAGTATGTGAAACAAAATGTGAAATACCAAGTGAAAGGGTCACAATGGCTTTCTAAAACAATAAAAAAGTAATAAAATTGTTAGGTTGAGTTTAACTAGAATCAACGTTAGAGAAAGGATTGCCTTAGCTTAGCCTTGAGCCGGTTGAAAATCAAGACTAACCGGTTATAACCATGGTAAAGGAAAGAAAAATCGATGAAATATGTGAGAAAATAGTTTTAAAATCCTATAAATTTCAAAATTTCTACCATTACTTTTGGTTTGCTTCTTTACAAGGAGAAAACTCAACTGGTGCCCACTTAATAAAAGAGACTTTTTCAAACACTGACTATAATTAATCTATAGAATGCAAGAAAAATCAATCCATGTGAAGTTATGAAACGAAAGGTGAAATAAAGAACTCCTTAAAATATATATATATATGTGTGTGTATGTGTGTGTGTAAATATAAATAAATATGTGTGTGTGTGTGTAGACTTTACTAGCATTATGTAAGGTGAAGCTTCACTTTAGCATTCTAAAACAATAGAATGCAAGAAAAGTCAACACATGTAAGGAGTGGAATGAAAGGGGAAATAAAAAGAATGATTTGGTATTTTTTTTAAAAAAAACATTTAAGGTAAGTCTCAATCATTACTGAAAACATTGAAAGTATTCCTAATTCAACTCTCCTCCAAGGTTTCTTTAGAAAGCAAAAAAAAACTCATCAATATATATATATATATATATATATATATATATATATATATATATATATATATATATATATATATATATATATATATATATATATATATATATATATATATATATATATATGTGTGTGTGTGTGTGTGTGTGTGTGTGTGTATAAATACATGTGTGTGTGTATGTATCTATAGAATTTACTAGAATTATACAACGTGAAGCTTCACTTTAACATCTAAACAATAGAATGCAATAAAGGTAAAGACATGTCATATATGAAATGAAAAATGAAGTAGAAAGATCCATTTACTATTTGAAAATTGAAACAACACTTAAGGTAAGTCTCAATCATCAATGAAAACATTGGCATAATAGTATGCCTGACCCAACTCCTCTTTAAGCTTCTTTTAGAAATCCAAAAAAAATAAAAGTAAAATTATTTTAATGTTTTTAATTTTAAAAATAGATTTAATAAACATAGTAAATAATAAAATATTTTTCTTGAAATTGTTGAATGAAAAGACCCTTTATCAATATCTCATACCATGGGATCAAACTCTTATATATTGTTTATTCATTTGTTTTCTAAAAGCCTTTGTTAGCCATGCCAAAAAATGAATGCACCTTTTGACTTTTGGAGAATAGCATTTAAAAGGCTAGGATCTCTTTGTATTCATTCACAAGTCTTTTAAGCTCCATAGGGACACTTATCACAAAAGGCAAAATTGAACGACCTCGGCTCCTTAGGTCAACAATAAGTTCACCTTGCAAACCAAGGTAATATTTTATTATGATATTAAAAGTATTCATATTACTTTGCTATAACAATTATTTTCGAGTGACAAGTAATTGATGGTCTACACTCTATGCTATAGTCGTAAAATCAATAGCAATGCATACAAAGGTCAACATAAAGAACATTGTGCAGCATTGCCATGCTCAATGCGCACGCACATCTTTCAAGAAAGTGAATTATTATTTTCTTTTCATACTCTGATGTTAGGACCCCATCAATCTCGAAAAAAATAAAAATCCTTTTAAAATATCTTAAAGTCCATGAGTGAAGGGTGAGATTACACATGAAGGTGGAAAGCCAAAAGACCTTTTGTGTCTAATGGTAATGGCCTATGAACTTTGAGAATAGTGGAATTAAGAGAGTTAGAGTGAGCATTTTTGTGAGATTACTTTGAGAACATAGAGGGTGAACTTAATTGATGGTAGCAACATAAACATAGTACTTAATTAGCTTGAGATGAACAACACTTTTGCAAGAGAGAGAGAGTATTAGTGAACAGAACAATAGTTGATGACGGGGTTTATTTGGAGCCGGTCCCCCCCTTCAAAAAGGTGTTTCTATTACAGATTCTCCCATCAAGAGAAACTTGGTACAATACAATCTGTGTGTTCCTTGTGACCTAGGTGATGCAATGAAGATGGAAAGCTTCATGCATCACGAGCATAACATAAACTTTGCAAAAAGCATTAACTATCCCAAGGCCTCAAACACCTTCAAAGGTGGAGAAAGCTAACAAAGAATGAGGGTAGGGAAGAGGAAGAAGAATCATTCACCTCTATATCCTCCAATCCTGACACCCTCTCAATCGGGGTACAACGCGTTTGCAGGACCTCACTGGGACCCAATTCAAACGACCAAGGACCTTTTTGGACGTGTGTCAGCACTTATGCCGTCACCTTGACATCAACATTGAAGGGCGGGTTGTGCCCATTGGAGGTGGCTTCCTTTTTCATTAACGCATAGGGAAATTGGTGGAGTTGTACATGCCTCAACTCCACATACTTTGGGCGTACGTATCTATGTGTTGTTTTAAATGTTTCATAACTATTCACTTGGTCTAATCTATCTTTTTGTAATGCAGAGATCAACTAGATATCAACAAAAAGTTTGTGATTGCTTAGCTACTACAGTGCAAGTCTGGAGAGGGATGGGAACCAAAAAAGCTCAGGCCTAAAATGGCCAAACTTTTATGACACACGCATGACAATGCACAATTATTAAATTACTCACACAAAGAGAGAGAGAGAGAGAGAGAGAGAGAGAGAGAGAGAGAGAGAGAGAGAGAGATGATGAAATGAAAGGGCAAAAATGACCTATGAGACCAAACTGATACAATCTCGATGGATCTAATACAATTTCTTGGTACAGTAAAATAAAAATATAATGTCTGGGTATAAAATAAAAAATACATTTTTTGCAATCGATTTGCAATTGTCGCACCGGCACAAGGCTGATTTGCAACCATTGGTCAAATGTGCAACAAAAGTGAATGATGGTGTATGGCTCAGGATGAGTGAACAATGATACTCAAGGGTTCCTTTTACTGAGGGAGGGGAGAGCCTTCCATTCCTTAGAGAGAGAGAAAGAGAGTGCTAGTGCAATGAAAAACAAAGTGGGACAAAATTGTGCGTGCTAGTGAATGACAGTGAACCCCCCTCCAAGGGCCCCCTTCTCTATTGCGCTTTATATTCACAAGTCTGGTACAATGGTCGTAAATGCTACGATGCTATAGGATGGACTATGTCAACGATGAAGACGCCGATGATGAGGCTAAAATCCAAAATTTGAAATCTGGTTGTTGAAAATTAGAAACACTATGCTAATCTACAAGGATTTTGTGCTACCATTGTGCACGTATGTCACACGTGTCAATGCAAGGAACTTGCCGATACACCGCGTGCGAGCCACAAATGGCTCCAAGCACACAACAAGCCTAAACTAGTAAGCTCAAAGATGACGATGGTGTGTCACTTACCGCTCTACGCTTGCTTCGTGGAGGATTCCTCGCCACGAAGAAGAGGGAGACGCCGCTACGCCGCGCTCAACCGCCTCGCCGCCGTCGTGCCGCCGCAATGCTCAATCGCACTCTCTCTCTCTCTCACGCATACACACACACACACACACACACACACACACACACAAGGAGATGAAGAAGAAGAAGATGGAGATGGAGCAAGAGCACACTTCAATTGCATAAATGAGAGAATGAGTGAATTTTAGTTTTAGTTGACTTTTATATGAGCTCACCCCATTCACACTTGGGTGCCCATGCTTAGCCAACTAATCCCTTGAGTGTTCCAGTTAGAGTGCACCTCTCATCGGCAATCACTCTTACCCTTTTCCTATTGGACCGACAAGCCCGTTACCTGACTCTACAAGTAAATAATACAACGTCCGTCGTAAGTGATAGGGTGTCCGTGAACTGTGAGGGTTAACATGCCCCCCTTCCTGATGTAGATTCCATCCTCGGAAGCTATTGAGTTGAAGATCGTTTGTCGAGGTGGAAGAGCATTTGAGATGAATGTCCTTAGCCTTCTTCAGTCACTCCAAAATCAAACAACATTGGCACAGTAATTGCATTCTCATATAGAATTAAAAAGCATATACAGTTGTAGGCAGACAATGTGATTGGTAACAGAATTTTAAACCATTTGTCAGCAACAATAAACATTAAATTGCAATATAATCAAATGTAAAGGTAAAAAATTAAACAAGTATGGGGTCGCTAATTTAACGATCGAAAGGCACTAGAGATCGACTATGAATATGGGTAAGCTTCTTAATTTTCTCTGGTCAATTAAGTTGTTTAATCACGAGAGCCAAGTATTTCATGTTCGAGGGGGGCTGACTAGAGGCTATACCTAGAAGACCTTGTAGTTAAGCTACGATAAAAGGAATTTCTCATGAAATCATTGCCTGACTGATTACCTTTCTCTTTGACCCCCCAAAGTCTTTTCACAGTGATTCAATTTTGATGTGTGTGCTTATTTTGTATGCTTTGGGTTTTTTGCTTTTCAAGGAAAAGCGCCCACACTGGGAACCTCTAGGGCTCTAGTACCATAGGCGATACATGTGAGTGAAGTACCCAATCAAGCTGAGATTTCTCTTCCAGCTTAAGATTTTACATTGTGGCACTTTGATTTTTTGTTTGTTCATTTTCAACATTTTAATTTGATGATGGCCTTTTCGATATTCTTTGTATTTTAAGGAAATCAATAAACAACCCTGAAGATAAGTCTAGATAAATAACGGTTACTTCGGGGTGGCCTTTGCTTTGGTCACCCCCCAACTAGGTAACATAATGGTAATGCGTTGGGATGCTGTCACCAATTTGGTTGGATATCTCCACTCGAAGCCTTTTTGAGAAAAAGTTCTAAGAGTTTGTCAAATGTAGAACGGAGAATACGCAGACTAAATAAAATTGGAAATTTGAGTATGGATCTGGCTCGATATACTATCCTGTATTTTGAAAATAATTTTGATATACCGGGAGGAGACGGCGATTTTCGCCACAGAAAATTGCGTAATGTGGGTATCACTTTCGCAAAAGGAAAGCCCAGATCGGAAAGATTAATGAAGCGATATGCAAAAGTATCTGATTTCCGTAGAAAATTTCTGAAGGGCTCTATGCGTTCTAGGAGGCGAAAGACCTTGCTCTGGAAAGCACTTCAAGAAAAAATACATAACTTTGGGGGGTCATATAACACTGATACACCTCCCCAGGCTCATCACACTAGTAAACTCCCTTTATAATACTTAAGCTAAAGGTCAATAGGGTCAAGCCCACTAAAAAGCCCTAGTACATTTCACACAATGCTGCCTAAATCAGATTAAGAACCTAAGTAACCATTGATTATTAGGAAGGCATTCCCCATGGTATTAAGAGAAGATCTCTAACACCTAAATTGGTCAAACTAGCTTAGTCAGACTTGATTGATGTTTAAACCTAAACAAGTGATTATGACAAAAAATGACATTGAATTAAATGTTTGATATTAATCAAATGTGCTGGATATTATGCTACCAATCACAATCAAAGCAGACAATCATAGATGCAAAAAAGATAAGGGACAATGCTAATGGACAAGAAACACCTGTTTGTGTTGATGGTCACGCTTGATTTGAAGTGTGAATGAGAGAAAGATCCCATGAAGGTCCAAATCCTAACAACAACAACATGTTCCTGTACACACTAAGGAACACAAAGAATACCTCTAGGAGGCACATCAGTGGAAAAAGGTACCAACACTTATTGAACACAACAAAAAAACATAAGGAACCCTAACCTAATTATTTGCACTCCCCCTAGAGAGTCAAGGGAATAGGATATTGTAGAGATTGGGGGGAAACCCTAAGGCTAAACCCCTATCCTCATCGTTGAGATAAACAAAGTCATCATCCATGAGACCATATGTGCCATCCGTGTAGTCATGTAAATCTTCTTCTTCATCATAGGTACCCATGTTTACTAAGAAGGTCACTAGACGCCTATAGTCATCTTGGTCAAGATGACTATAGGCTTGTGCAATGGGAGAAACGCTCTCTACTAAGTATGGATCAGACGTGGTCAAGAGACGTATCACCCATTATAACTCCTCGAAATTCCTCTCACATGTTAGCGTACCTACCAAATCCCATTCACATGCAAGCACCAAAAAGACCATGTGAAACATTTGTGAAAAGTAACGAGGGTACCTCTCACCCAAGGCAGGAGTGGATGACTCTAGCGTACTAGCCATATCTGTACACGCAAATAGATGATGGTTAGAGTGCAAATATTACAAGGGTCGTGTTCTTGTGCAAAATGTGTTTTTATGATTTTTTGTTATGGCTCTTGCTCTTTTACTTTTTTATCTTGTTTTTGTGAGTATAAGGCTTTATATATACATTCCCTAAGATTGGAGATTAAGAGGTCAGGGCGAAAGGTTGAGAGGGAAGCAAGTGAATGATGGATGTCAGCAAACAGTCCCCCCTTCCTTGGGTAGATTATACCGTTTGAAATGATGTCGTCACCCTTTGAAACCAGTTGTTCCAAGTTGTTATAGGTGAAGGCTTTAACCAATAGTTTTCGATCGCTCTATGCGTTTCATCTAGTTGCAAGGGTGGTAAGTTACTCTCCCATGATTTTATTTGCAACATTGTTGTAGGTGGTGAACTTACAACGGGAGGTGTAAACTCTTTCTTGATTGTATGGATATGTACACTGGTAGGTGGAGGTTGTGTCGAAGCTTCTATTTTCGTATAGGAACTACATGAAGAGCAAGAAGCTTCATTTGATTTCCTTGTTCCCGAGCTAGGTGGAACAAATCGTTCTTTCTTTGGTACCCAAACTAGCTCTGGAGCAGGTGTGTAACATTCCGTGAATTTTTCCTTTCCGCGATCTTCAATTCGTTTTGGAGCCACAGAATTGAGCTCACATGGGCCCGGTGACAAGTAAGAGCACAAATTACGTTTTGGCACCCAGATTTGATCTTTTTCTTTATAGTAGCCTTGGGCTTCCAATAGTTTTTTAGGAATCCAACGCAACGTCTTTACATTTCTTAGGGCGAATGGGACGTCTCTTACCAGGCTCCTATCTTTTAGCATTAGCTATGGTTGCTAAAGAAGTTTTAGGGACCCACTTGTATGCTTTCTTTGTTATATTGGGATGGGTCTTGTGTGTCTCAAGCTTTATTTCAACTACATCAGTTGAAGCTCTAGAGACTTGGGCTATGGGGACATATGGTTCAACTTCTTGGACATGCAATGTTTTGGGTTTTATTTCCTTAAGAGGCAATATCTTAGGAAGTATGGCTTGAGTGGCAGGGCTAAGAGTTGGTTTCTGTGTCGTGACACCCCCTGTCCCCCAATCAATAGTGCATTTGGTGGCTATCATCCACGTGCGTCCTATATTTATATTACCCTCCATAGTTCCAACAGGCATGACCAAAAAATCTTGAGCTACAAACCCATTGTCATAACTAACAGAAGTGTGCCAGATTCCAAAAACCGAAGTTTTTTTCTTGTTGGCACCCTTGACTTGGATAATACTCTCAGATAGAGGTGGCTTCCCTAACTGACACCACACCCCATATGATAGCAGATTATATTTAGCACCCGTGTCCAATAAGGCGTTATATAGCACTTTTCCATAGGTGCTGTTTAGCTCAATAGGGTATCGTAGAGGTGTGTCAGATTCCAACCAATCCTCATCGGTTTCAAGGTGGAATGCATGTGTGACTCCAAGGTTAGCCTCTCGTTTTTGTCTTATGTGTTGTTGTCGCTCCTTAGCCTCAGCTTGAGCTTGTATCTTCTTCAATTCTATTTGTGCTTTGGCTGCTTTTTTGTATGGATGGCACGTAGCTCCTCTTGGCTTAAAGGATCATAGTATCTTTTAAATTTGCTCCCATTAAGGAATCCAATGGTTTCAACTCCATCAAGAGTCTCCACATGAATGGTTCCTTGTGGGGTGATCTCACATACTCTATATGGTCCTTTTCTCGCATATTTTAACTTTTTCTTTTCGTTACGCACATAAGGACTTTATCACCAACATTGATATATTTGTTCTTTAGATGACGGTCAAACCATTTCTTCCTCCTATCTTTCTCCACAAGTGCATTTTGCACAGCTAATTGCCTCTCTTCATCTAGCCTTTCAAGGATATATAATCGCTCAACTAAGGGGTTACCATCCCAACCTTCTTGAGAAGCTACTCAAAGACTAGAAACGACAAACTCCCATGGCATAACCGCTTCTTGGCCATACACCATCTTGAATGGTGTGCAGTTAATGGCAACTTTGTACGCAGTACGATAAGCCCATAGATCTGATGTAAGCTTTAAATCTCAATCTGTGCAATGAGCTTCCACCGTTTTGGTTAAGATAGAGATTAAGGTCTAAAAATGCTCTAAGCTTGGCCATTTGCTTGTGGATAATAAGGTGTGGACTTATGGTGAGCTATCATAAAGTTGGTAGTGAGTTCTTTTATTACTCCATTTATAAAATGAATACCATTGTCACTCACAATCTCAAAGGGACAACCAAATCTTGTAATAATGTTCTCAAAGAGAAACTTGGCAATTGACCTTGCATCAGCCTTATGTGTCGCCCTAGCTTCCGCCCACTTTATCACATAATCAGTGGCAATGATAATATATCGAGATTGAGTGCTACTAGCTGCCGGACTAATTGGGCCTACAAAGTCCAAACCCCATTTTTAAAATGGTTGAGTCACTTTAACAGGGTGTAAGGGCATCCTATCCTTTCGTTGTGTGATCTTGTAACGTTGGCATTAATCACATCCTTTTGCAAAAAGTGATGCATCCTTGAATAAGGTAGGCAACCAATAGCCTGATTGCAACACTTTTCTAGTTGTTAGTTCCCCTGAGAAATGTCCGCCGGCTATACCCATGTGAGCTTCTTGTAGTATGTATAAATACTCATCCTCATGGGCACAACGTCTAAGAATATCATCCTTCCCTAGCCTATAGAGAGTTCCTGCAATGAGAGAATAAGGTTCACATTCTTTTAACAGTTTTCGAGCTATGTCTTTACGAAGCTCTTTGGGGGGAAAACCATTAACTAGAAAGGTCACAATCTTCTTACTCCATTCAGGTATGGTTTCAACTAATAATAGAGAAGTATCGGGCAACTCATCATCAACTCCAGTAGGGGCTTCACTATTGGGTATGCGAGACAAATGATCCGCCATGACATGTCTTTTACCGGGTCTCACCACAACGGTAAAATCGAACTCAAGAAGAATTAACAAACCATCATGTAATTCTTCCCGTGGAACAAGGTTTATTTACTAGATACAACAAGGCTTGATGATCAACATAGAACACAAACTTGTTGGCCAGAAGGTAGTAGCAAAATGTCTTCACTGCATAAATCATACCTAAACCAAACCTTCTCGCTCTGTAGTGGTGTAGTTTCTCTCAGCATCATTCAACTGACGACTTGCAAAGCTAATGGGGTAGTCCAGTTTAGTTCTCCTGGTTGAGCTAAAACACACCCAATAGCAAAGTTTGATGCATCAATATGCACATGAAAACTTACATTCCAATCGGGCACTCGTAGAATAGGAGCACTAGTTAAGGTCTATTTCAATGACTCATAAGCATGGTCACACTCCGCAGTTCATTTGAACTCACTAAGAAGCTTGTACAAAGGAAGATCTATCTCAGCAAAGTTTAAAATAAACCTTCGGTAATAACCAACATGGCCCATGAACCTTTGAACTCCTTTATAGTTTGTAGGTGGTGGCAATTCAGCAATGGCTTTAATTTTTCCCTCATCTGTGGAAATCCCATTTTTTGACACTATATGCCCTAAAATGACTCCATGTTAAACCCAAAATTGGTATTTGAAAGGGTTTAAGGAGATGTGATACAATCTACACTTCTCAAGCACTTTTCGTAAGCATGATAGATGTTCTTTCCAAGAGGAATAAACACAAAGGTCATCTAAGAAAGCTTCACAAAACTCCCTCAAATATTCTCTAAAAGTAGTGTTTATTAATCTTTGAAAGGTAGCCGGGGCATATGTTAAGCCAAAAGCCATAACACAAAATGTGAAAACTCCAAATTCAGTTATAAAGGCTGTTTTAGCTTGGTCGTCCAGTGCAATTGTGATTTGATTGTAGCCAGAGTACCCATCTAAAAAGCTGTAAGCTTCCTTCCCTGCAACTCTTTCAAGCACATGTTCTGAATATGGCAAGGGGTAATGGTCCCTCCTAGTGGAGACATTGACATTCTTGAGATCCACGCACACTCTGAGTTTCCCATTATTTTTTTGGCACAATCACTATTGGAGACACCACACCCATTCTGAGTGCTCAATAGGGTATATGAATCCGCATTCCACAAGCTTTTCAATCTCTTCTTGAACGATTTTTGCATATTTAGGATTCATTGGGTAGGGCCGTTGCTGAACTGGTTTAGCCATGCTATTCATGGGGATTGTGTGTTGCACCACGGAAGGTGGAACACCTTTCATATCATGATATGTCCAGGCAAATATATCCCTGAATTCCTTGAGAAGTTCTTTAAGTACACACTCCTCAGTCTCGGTCAGATCCTGGGCAATGAAAACAGGTTTAGACTCTTCTCCTGGGTCTGCTAACTCTATTTCCTTAACTATCACTGGACCGGCATAGACTCCATTGCTCCCATCAATAGGTTTTCTTCGAGCCTTTGTATACACAACCTTAAGTTCCTCTGTGGTATAGGATTTGAAATGTTCACGTGCAGGGTGTAAGTCTGTGGAGTCCTGTTGTTTGTCAAATGTGATTTCACTTCTGAATCCTTTTGTTGTTGAGCTAACTCTCGATTTTGTCATCTCCTTACGGTACGGCTCAACTTTGGCTTCTCTGTAGTCGTTTTGAGATGCTTCTGTGTCTTTCAAACCAATAAGATATTTCCACAAAGAGTGGCCTATATTTTTGAATTTATACATAGGATCAAGAAGTGAGCAATCTTCAAATCCTTCTAATACTCCAAAGAAAACCATACAAAGATAGAGGGAGTGAGAGAGGGCCGTCCTCGAGATTAGTTATCATCTTCATCGCTTGTAAGCTCTGACTCAGGTCTGATAATGGATCCTCCGTTCCATTCTCCGGGTGTCATCCGTTCTGGACATCGTCCACTCTCGATCTTTCCATTGAAATGTCTAGTTTGTGTGCTTCTACGTAGCAAATAATCTTCAAGTAAGGATTTTCTGTATTGAAGGTATATATTTTTATTGAGCTGTTTACTATACATAGATTTCAACCAATCGCCACATGAGGGACAAGCTTTAGAATCTTTGATTGAGTACCCTACATCTACAGTGAAATATTTAGTATGAAAATAAAAAATAGAACAAAATGAAAAGACGTATCCGTATGTATTACTTAAAATGAATCAGTATCGGCACAGATTCTCTAGCCAAAAAAGTCGTGTATAGTCCATGCTAAAATCTATCTCACTCTGAATCTCCTTTTATTTTTTGTTTTTGACATATCAAACATATTTATCCCTCTCCACAACTCTTGGAGGTCATCAATTAGAGGTGCCAAGTATTACGTTAATGATTTTAACTTGACGTTTTCTTGAAATTATGAGAGACAAAAGTAAATGCTCTTTTTTAAAAACAAATAAAGGGTGGCAGATTGTAGTTAACTAGAACTACTGGTCAAGTAGACCATTTACTTGAGCGCATGGAGAATGGATTCACACCATCCAAACCAACATCCATCTTTATGTGTCGTGGTTCTATTTCAAACTCAGGCCATTTTGTATTGATCTATTTGTTGAAAGCATGGCAATCCAAGAAAATTCTCATAATCCCATACGTACTTGCATTCTTTGCTCCCCAATCCATAAGTCTTGCTAAATCTGGGGTTCAAAATATGTGTTGTATATGGGGTGCCAACAAAAAATATCGAAGCACCTTATGAGGGATCTGTTCGCTCCTATCTTTATAACGAGATGTTTTACATTTTGGACATTCATTTTTATTTTTGTATTTGTTTCTATACACAATATAATCATTGGGACATGCGTGTATGGTGTTGTAATCAAGTTCAAGCTTGCTCAACATCTTTTTCACTTCATCTCTTGATGTAAGAAGGGTGTTGTTTGAGGGTAAGAAATTTTGAGATAGTAGCTTGCAACATTTTGAGCAAAGACCACATACAAATTAAGTATTAAAACATTCAAAAATATTGCAATAAACATTAACAATGGAGAAGACATTTACTTTAATAGTGCAAAAACGGATACCTTACTCCAAGCATAACAATTTTGGAGGTTCAGGATAAAAAAAATTCGCGCTTAATCATGACAATTTTCTCCTTTGTAGATTTTCTCTAGCGCTTCCGCTCTAAGAAAACTTTCATTATTATATGCTTCGATTTCTTCGTACAAATCATGAATAAAATCATCCATGCCATCATCGTCATAAAAAACATCGGTATCTTTGTCGAAATGCGAACCATATAGTTTCTTTAATCTCCCATAGCTATTTGGATCACTTTTACGAAGGACTTTCATGCATTCAATTGACATACATGAGGAGGTAGATGCACGTCATTTTCAATATCATACTCTGGAATCTATTACATAGACACGATTATAAGCATTTTATATACAGAAATCAAACTTAATATTTTGTAACACATAGTTAGCATTGAAAAAAGAAACAAATTGATTAAGCAAAAAACTCAATAGTATCAAACATAGAAATGTACATTAAAAAAATTTGATACATAATTCACAATTGCATGTTTCCTGTATTGACTATTACATATTCAATCTACAGGTGGAGGTGCTCTTTCTGGCCTACAAAATCCGTAATTCACTAATAGTCTATCACTGGCACGTAATGATCTAATGGCATTTACAAGAATGTATTCTGGAACATCTATGCTCATGCTCCGATTCATGTCCATTTTTGCATTCTGCAAATGTGCAATTGGTTCTTACATTCCTTCCCCGACTACTATTAATTAAGCCGGCTATGTTTCATGTGTATATGGCAGTGAAATATTTAGTATGAAAATAAAAAATAGAACAAAATGAAAAGAAGTATCCGTATGTATTACTTAAAATGAAATTAGTATCGGCAAAGATTCTCTAGCCAAAAAAGTCATGTATAGTCCATGCTTAAATTTATCGCACTCTAAATCTCCTTCTATTTTTTGTTTTTGACATATCAAACATGTTTATCCCTCTCCACAACTGTTGGAGGTCATCAATTAGAGGTGCCAAGTATTACGTTAATGATTTTAACTTGATGTTTTCTTGAAATTATGAGAGACAAAAGTAAATGCTCTTTTTTAAAAACAAATAAAGGGTGGCAGATTGTAGTTAACTAGAACTACTGGTCAAGTAGACCATTTACTTGAGCGCATGGAGAATGGATTCACACCATCCAAACCAACGTCCATCTTTATGTGTCGTGGTTCTATTTCAAACTCAGGCCATTTTGTATTGATCTGTTTGTTGAAAGCATGGCAATCCAAGAAAATTCTCATAATCCCATACGTACTTGCATTCTTTGCTCCCCAATCCATAAGTCTTGCTAAATCTGGGGTTCAAAATATGTGTTGTATATGGGGTGCCAACAAAAAATATCGAAGCACCTTACGAGGGATCTATTCGCTCCTATCTTTATAACGAGATGTTTTACATTTTGGACATTCATTTTTATTTTTGTATTTGTTTCTATACACAATATAATCATTGGGACATGCGTGTATGGTGTTGTAATCAAGTTCAAGCTTGATCAACATCTTTTTCACTTCATCTCTTGATGTAAGAAGGGTGTTGTTTGAGGGTAAGAACTTTTGAGATAGTAGCTTGCAACATTTTGAGCAAAGACCACATACAAATTAAGCATTAAAACATTCAAAAATATTGCAATAAACATTAACAATGGAGAAGACATTTACTTTAATAGTGCAAAAACGGATACATTACTCCAAGCAAAACAATTTTGGAGGTTCAAGATAAGAAAATTCGCGCTTAATCGTGACAATTTTCTCCTTTGTGGATTTGCTCTAGCGCTTCCGCTCTAAGAAAACTTTCATTATTATATGCTTCGATTTCTTCGTACAAATCATGAATAAAATCATCCATGCCATCATCGTCATAAAAAACATCGGTCTCTTTGTCAAAATGCGAACCATATATTTTCTTTAATCTCCCATAGCTATTTGTATCACTTTTACGAAGGAGTTTCATGCATTCAATTGACATACATGAGAAGGTAGACACACGTCATTTTCAACATCATACTCTGGAATCTATTACATAGACACAATTATAAGCATTTTATATACAGAAATCAAACTTAATATTTTGTAACACATACTTAGCAATGAAAAAAGAAACAATTTGATTAAGCAAAACACTCAATAGTATCAAACATAGACATGTACATTAAAAAAATTTGATACATAATTCACAATTGCATGTTTCTTGTATTGACTATTACATATTCAATCTAGAGGTGGAGGTGCTCTTTTTGGCCTACAAAATCTGTAGTTCACTAATAGTCTATCACTGGCATGTAATGATCTAATGGCATTTACAAGAATGTATTCTGGAACATCTATGCTCATGCTCTGATTCATGTCCATTTTTGCATTCCACAAATGTGCAATTGGTTCTTACATTCCTTCCCCGAATACTATTAATTAAGCCGGCTATGTTTCCATGTGTATATGGTCTACCATCTACATAAAGTCTTTAACTTTCTGCATGGGTAATGCCTCTATCTGAAAGGGATGTTGCATTGAGACACAAACCATAAGTGGTCAAGCTATGGATGTAGAGCGCCAACTGATGTCAAGGACCCTATCCATATATAGGTCCACAAAAGCACATAAGAGTCACCTCTGAATGTGGTAGGACTTGTAGATTTTGTGCAGTGAATAGGCCACGTCCTCCGTTCGGAATGCTAGAAGGAGCTATCATGTAACGAGTACCCCAAAAGCTAAAAATCTTCTCCATCTCTAGGAAGAGATCTTCCATGCCATCCCCCATAGTGTCTGTGATTATATGTATGCACTAAAGACAATAAACGATTGGGCAATGCCACGAGTCTCACTCTTAAGGCCGAGAGGCAAAGGTTGTCACAAGACGTCCATTTGTAATTCTTAGATTTCATGACCATATCGTGTGTGAGAATGAGAAGCAGCTTGATCATAGATGGCATTCTCATCATCAACTAGAGATGCATGTCCCTACATGTGAAATATTATTTATATTATTGACACAATTGACTATAAAAATTTAAGCAAATATAAATTAGAGTAAATAATACTAACTATAGGTTCATCTCGGTGTGCGAGCATTGGTGCATGAGCATAAATAACCCAATCCATCTCATGTGTGCGACATTGGTGTTGTGGCCTTCAATATAAGCTTTGACACCTATTACACCAACATGGAATCCACTCCTCTTCATAATAGATTGAAGGCGCACTCTCTGAAGGCTCTTCTTCATGTCCCCATCATATGAGAGTGGTCTCCATGAATATAATATGGGAAGCGATGGAGTACAAGAGGAATTTGAATGTGTGTTAAGAAATTATGTTAAATTTAATTTGACTCAAGTACTAGCGTGTGTGTACGTACATACATACATACTCAGATGTATATATATATATATATATATGTATACATACATATAGAAACACATACATATATACATACAAACATATATTGTTTTCTCTTGTTGTGAACACAAACAGGAAGTATGCTATTGTTGGAATTAGGATTGCAGGAAAACACACATAGCTTGGAGAAGACGAAGGAAGCTCAAGGCACACAATAGAGAGTGTATTACTTAGTGTGCAATGAAAAGATAGATAGCCCTAGAGTGATGGGCGTATATACAATGCACAAGGGAAACAACCTCCTAAAGAGGGAAATAATGCCCCGGCGGTCCTAGTGTGTTCACACACATCACTACCACATGTATATGGTAACAAATCCCCCCTGGAGTGATGCGGTGAGCAAGAGCTAGCACATGAGTAAAGGGAAGTGCCATGCCCTGAGGACATGATCAGTCCACAAAGGGGAGTAAGCCCAAAGCTTTGCAGAAAGCTTCGAAGCTTCTCACGACACAATGCCTTTGTGAAAAGATCTGCAAGGTTGTCCTATGTTGGCACATAAGCCAAGCTGATCTCTCCTGTTGAGAGCCTCTCCCTAACATAGTGGTAATGCACCTCAATGTGCTTTGTGAGAGCATGAAAAATTGGGTTCCTCACAACTACCAATGATAGTGTTGGCAGTGTCCTATCCAACACCCAAATCAGCTTTAAGGCGTCTGAGCCATACACACTCAGCCGTAGCTACTGTGAAGACTGACCTATACTCAGTCTCACAACTAGAAGTGGCCACAGTAGGTTTCTTATTGCTCAACCATGATATAAATGAACTTCCAAGCATGAAACAAAAACCACTTGTGGACACTTGCATGTCAAAACAACCAGTCCAATCTAATTCTGAAAAAGCATGTAAGTCTGGCGGCAATGATCCCTCCTTGGGATGAAACAAGCCAAGATGTAAATGCCACTAAGGTAGAGGAAAATCCTCTTGACAGTCTGCCAATGCTTAGACCCTAGGCTATGCATAAATCTGCTGACCTGTGTGACTGCAACCTAAATATCCGGCATGGTGTTGCATACATAAATGAGGCATCCAACAAAAGTTTGGTAAAGAGTGACATCTGTAGGATCACCAGCATCATGAAGAATCAATTTCAAACCTGTTTCCATGGGAGTGGCAATATGTTTGCAATCCTCAAGTCCAAACTTACATAGCAATGTCTCTATGTAACTTTTCTGACACTAGGCAATATCGCCATCACAGTTCTTAAACTGCATACCCAAGTAATGATGCAACAACCCCAAATCTTTCATCTTGAAAGTAGCATTCAAATCAGCCTTAAATTCAACAATATGTCTCTCATTTGGTCCAATGATCAACAAATCATCTACATAGAGAACCAATGAGAAGTACATCACCCTCACGCTTTACATATAATGTGCTTTCTATTGGACTGTGACGAAAGCCTTGTTTGACCAAATGAGTGCCATCTTTCTCATACCAAGCACGAGGAGATTGCTTCAACCCATACAAAGCCTTCTTACATCTGCACAGTTTGTCCTCTTGTCCTTTCTTGACAAAACCGCGAGGCTGCGTTACATAAACTTCCTCAAATATGCCACCATTCAAGAAAGTAGTAACAATGTCTGATTGATGTTGATGGGGGATTTTCAAAATCCAAGCTCCCATACCCCTCTTCTCTCGTCCCCACCCCATGAAAACCCCCTCTTATGGAGGGAGTGATAAAAGGCATTGGAAAAAGTAAGAAAAAAATAAAGTATGATTATGTAAATATATAAGAAAGGTAAAATAGGCCACCTCATGCCTGCGGGGTAGCCCATCCCCACCTTGCCTCCTTTTTCTTCACTGTTGCCCCGCCGGGTGTCCCTTTTCCTCTCCTCCACTCAAAAGGTCAACCCCTCTCTCTTCCCTTTGTCCTTTCTCCTTTCTCTCTCCCCTCAAGCTACCCCACATCTCACCAATAATGCATTATAACTCACCAATAATGCACCAACTCACATGCAACTTACCCTATCTTCCAAAATAGTATACCCCACCCCCTCTTTCTCTCTCCTATCATATCCCATGACCCAAATACCCCCCTCTCTCTCTAAAGGGCGCCATGTCTCTTGTCTTGTAGCTAAATAACCTCCCCCACACTCACACACACTCAGTTTCACTAAAAAAGGTGCCCACAGACCCATCCCCACCCGGTGGTTACCTGATTTTTCTTGTGTTCACACACATCTGCACACAGATTCACCTCTGAACACACTCCCCTCTCTCCCCTCTTGTAATTACTTTATTCTCTATGTCACCTCTCACTTTTTTCATCAACCCATCTCTCTCTCTTAGTCTCTCTCTCATGAGACTGCTGTTCTGGCACATATACACACAGCCAGACAAGTGGGGCCCACAGTCACATGGCCTATGTAGATAATGATTTCTTCATTTCTAAATTCTAGAATTTCTCCCCCCTCCTCCCCTATATAAAGAGGGGTCACCATCACACAAAAACACACAACATCACCAAAGAACACATTATGCACTGTGTGTGCCTAGTGCACACACACACACCCACACCATCACCATCACCGCAATCACCATGCTTGTCTTGAGCATGACCTCTACACCCTTGGCTATGGAAGATGAAGGGCAACTAAATGAAGGATGATGGCCATAACCCTCGTGCGAGTCTTCGCCATCAACTCCCACCTATCCACCATGTGCTCTACCACTCTCTCCCTTCTCATTCCCCTACCCTATGCTCCCCATTTCATCGCCTTATTCTCTAAATAAAGCTTGAGGTTTTGTGAGTATGTTTTCTTGCAATGTTTTGCCCATGTGAGGTGTGCGGAATCGCCACCTAGTCTTGTGTTTGGAGTGAGCTTGTGTATGTGTGAAGGGTGTGCGGATTCGCCATCCTTTTGTGGTGCCTAAGTACTAAGCCACTATACCCCCTCCCTCACTCTCTCTCTCTCTCACTCTCTCTCACTTGATCTCATTCCCTTTCCTCTTCATCATTGCTCCCAAGCATCCATCTCTCTTGGATGAAAACTTTGTTATGGTGGTGTGTTGTTTGCGTCCTAGCCACTGAAGCTAGGGGGTGCCCCCTGTTTGCTTTACCATGACAGGCTCGAGGCGCGCCATTCGGTCCCCGGTGTTTTAGAGGCCGTCGGGGTTCGGGGTTCTCTTTGCTCCCGTCATTTGGTGCCCCCACTGAGGATCTTTTCATGAAACCCTTCAGTTTACAAGACTGAAACCCTTAAACTATTGTGAATGGATGAATGGCTAGCAGGATTTGCTAATTGGACGACAGAAGAAGAAGAGCTCCAAGCACAACTAGACGAACTCCGCATCTCCATCGAAGCTCGAGTGCCAGGCGTAACGGTAATCGATTTGCAGTGGGAGAGTCAACCAACACCCCAAACCCAGTGGATATACATAGGCCAAGTGCCAAGAAGAAGAAGGAGAAGGTCGAAACCATGTCCGCAACCTATAACCAACCCACAACAACAAAATGGAAGGAGCTCTACACAATAGAGAATCAACAGTATTCTACTTTGAGAATCGGGTAACTCAAGTCACCGAGGTAATTATCACAGTCAGTTTTCAAGTCGCACCTGATGCTGCAGCACAGATAACGGAAGCATTGGCTCACACTCTCACTAGAGAAACTAGGGATCTACTGAGTTTGTTTCAGGAAAGAACACCACCCTCTCCCACAAGCTTGGACAGTGACTAAGCACCTCTAAGCTTCACATGAATCAGTACAACCTACCTCAAGACAGATCACACATACCAACACGTGTACGCTCAATCAAGGTAATACTGGATTTGAAGGCTCACTACCAGCACGTCATTGACACCATGCCGGGTGGGGAGCGGTTTTTGGAGGTTCTGGCATCAGATCAACCATTTGTCTTACCTTTGGTACAAGGCAATGTACCATTTGAAGTTTTAATCTATGTCCTAGTATAAGAGGGTATACACGCCTCCTTGTAAAGAAGAAAAAAACTTTTGCAAGTTAAGAAGTGTGTCTTTCTAGCTCTCTCTCAGTAATCATGGCAAGTGTAGCATTTCCAACATTTAAAGGAAAGAAGGGGGAGGATTTGGTAACAGACTTCCTAGATGACTTTGAAGTAGCATGTGTAGTGAGCAACAAAGATACGGATGAATCCCGGGTTAGAATCTTTAAGCATCTCATGAAGCTAGAAGCTAGATCATGGTACAATGCACTTCCACAAGCAACCAAGGATGACTGGGAACCCTTAAAAACCGCTTTTAAGAGGCGCTTTGGGGGAGGTACCACTTCAGAAAAGTTGTGGGACAAGTTGAGAGACTTGAAGCAGGAGGGTCTTTTAGAATATGCCACCTATGAGTCCAAATTTGTGGATTTGTGGGAACGGTGGGTTGAGTCACTGGCTAGGGGGGAAGCTGCACCCGATTTCCTAAAAAAAGATCGGTTCACGCATGGCTTATGGCCGCTTCTCAAGGAGAAGGTGAAAGGTAGATTCCCGGCTACGTACGAGTTAGCCGTTGAGATTGCTCGCCTTAAAGACAAAAAGCTGCGAATGAAAGCCAAAGAAACCGAGTCAACAGAATCAGGAACATCGCGTCGACCAGCAACTACGACAACCACCATTCCACCACCACCACCGGCTCTTGGGGTAAGAGATGACCAACAAGATATGTTGGCCCATATTACTGACCAACTGCAGAATTTGTCTGTCCACTTAATACAACAAGGGAGGAGTCAAGAAAGAGATCAAGACCCTGGAAGAGCACGACGACAAAACAGGGAGTATCATTGCTACAACTGCGGAGAAGACGGTCACGGTATGTACTACTGTCCCAAACCACGACAAAACTATAATAGAGGAGGTAGGAGGAACCAATTGTCACCCCCTAGAGAAAGAACACCCCCACCCCGAGCACCACCCCCACCAACACAAATTCTACGTCCACCCCAGACACCACTACAAGCATCCATCCCACCTCTTCCACCATCCCCACCACCTGATCGCCCTGTAAACATCATAAGGCTATAAGAGAAAGGAAAAGCCGTAGTAGTTGATCCACCGAGAGCAAAGGAGAGGGACAAGGGTAAGGAGAAGGTAACCTTTTTAGAACCACTTGAAGCCATGACTGTGAAAAGAGCTAGGAGGGAGAAAGCTACACAATCAGATGATGAGAGAAGCATGAGAGGAGAAACTAGCAAGAGACCATCCAGGCCACGACGGAAATTGGGCATCACCGACTTCCAGCTAGGGGAAAGTTCTAAGCCCTATGATCTAACATTGGATGTGGCAGAGCAAGGACCGAAGATTACATGGCCACAGCTGCTACATCTTGCACCAAAAGTAAGGCGACAATGGTCTAAAATGGTAAGTACAAGACGCTCCAAAACAAAGGTAGCCGGAGCAATTTCGGGATGCAACATGGATGACATCCTTCCAATTGTCGACGTAAACATAAAAGGAAAGAGGGTTGGAAACATCTACATTGATGGAGGTGCACAAATCTGTGTAATGAGCGAAGCTATGATGCTTCGATTAGGGCTCGAGGTTGATAGGCCTTCTCCATGCAAGGCAAAGATGGCAAACAACGCAAAAGTAAAGTGTGTGGGTGTGGTAAGTGCCGTGAAAATCAAAGCTTTCAACACTGAGGTAGAGGTAGATGTTTTTGTAATGCCTACTAAGGGGGAGGGCTATCCACTAATTTTGGGAAGGCCATGGTTGATGGCCATGAAGGCAAAACAGGACTGGGGTACTGGCCTTCTACGCATGACCGGTAAGAAAGGGGAGACAATCTACTACGACATGAGGATTGGCAAGCAGAAGCAAATGAATCTGGAAACATCGGCAGATGAAACCACTAGCGAATCTTCCAGTTCTGAGGAGGAGACCACATCCACCGAAGAAAGTGACAGTTCCATTGATGTGATGGGTATCATTATGAAGGATCCACAAAGGGTAAGCACAACTGGTGATCCATCACCAAAAGGGAAACCCAATGAAGAGGAGAGAAAATCACCTGGCCTAGGAGGAAGTAGGTTGAAGGGTATGTTGTCTACGGAATTAACACTTGAGGAGGAAGATAGTTTTTTGCAAATGTTGATGGGATTTCCTAACTTGTTCATTGACAACTATGAAAGAATCACAGGCATTACAGTGGTGGAACATCATATTAAGCTGAAGGAAGGAGTAAAACCAGTTGTGCAAAAGCTACGACGACTGGGGGTCATACAAGAAAATGCACTCTTGGCTGAGGTAAGGAAACTGCTGGAGGCGGAATTCATCTATCCTGTAGAAAACTCAGAATGGGTGTCACCCGTAGTGGTGATGCCTAAAAAGAATGGTAAGTGGAGGGTCTATGTTGACTACAAACCACTAAATGCAGCTACAAAGAGAGACCACTTTCCTCTCCCTTTCTTGGATGAAATTCTGAATGAAGTAGCGAGTTTTGAATGCTATACCATCTGTGATGGTTATTCTGGATACTTTCAAATACGCATAGCCTTGGAAGATCAGCTAAAAATCACTTTTATCACGCCATGGGGTTGTTTTGCATACAGGGTTATGCCATTTGGTCTCACAAATGCACCTGCCACATTCGAGAGATATGTCACATATGTTTTTCAACCGTTCTTTGGAACATCCATAAGAGTGTTCATTGATTATTTTTGTATATATAGCTCCCGTATTTCACATTTAGAAAAGGTAACTGAAGGTTTGTCCAGGTTGCAGAGCCTAGGTGGGCAATTAAATGTGGATAAATGCCACATTGGGGAGAGTAAAGTCATTCTACTAGGCCATGAAATTTCAGCAAAAGGTATCAACGGCGACCCAAGTAAGGTGTCCGCACTCATAGCCCTACCTTCACCAGCGACCGCACGTCAACTGGTCTCTTTTCTACAAAAGGTGAGGTACTTAAGTAGATTCATACATCTACTATCACAACTTGTTCTACCACTGCAACAACTCACTCAAAGATCAACTTTCACTTGGGACGAGGAAAGCGAACATCACTACAACAAGGTAAAGGAGGTCTTAGCCACTCTGCCAACTATCTCACCACCTAAGTGGGATGAAAAATTCTATGTCACCTCAAGTGTTGGTGATGACTCATTGGGGGCTGTGCTACTCCAAAAGGATACGATGACATCTTTCATGAGGCCAATCTACTTCTCTAGTCGAATGATGACAGCAGGAGAGAAAGGTTTCACCCATGTGGAACACTTAGTCCTAGCTCTTAGATTTGCAACTACAAAGTTTAGGTCATATTTGCTGCCTAAGCAATTTGTGATTCTAACCACGGATGAAATATTTCCCTATGTTGTACAACACATGGATGTGTCTGCTAGAATTACTAAATGGCTAGTTCGTCTGCAAGAGTTTGACTACACGGTACAGGTAGAAATCACGACAAGGGCAAGTTTGGGGGGACTCATGACCTACCAAGTCTTTGAAAGGAAGGAGAAGCAATCTAAGGAAGGAGAAGTCCGATTACCTCCAGTACCACCGATGGTAGAAGGAGCATACTCTCTCTACTTTGATGGAGCCTACAAGCGAGCGTCCGACAAAGCAGCTGCAGGCATAGTAGTCTTTGATGACAAAGGGACAAAGGTATTTTCGTTGGGCCAATTGTTAGATTCACATTCAAACAATGAAGCTGAGTATGCAGCACTAACCAAGGGTCTACAATGGTGCGTCTCACAAGGTGTACAACGCCTTAATGTATTTGGGGATGCTCTACTTCTGGTAAGGTAAGTAAATGGAACATGGACATGCAAGAATCCTAGTTTAAGGACTCACTTAAGTGGTGTAAAAACCTTGTTGGGTAAGTTTGAAGAAGTTCAAATACACCATATCCCAAGGGCTCAAAACCAAGAAGCAGATGCCCTAGCACGTGAAAGACTACAGGAAGTGGTGGTTGGAGCAATAAAGCTAAAGCTCCCTCTATTTCAAGGCAGTGATGCCTTGCCTGACATCATGCATTTTTTGGAAACAGGGGAATGCCCATCAGATTTAACAAAGGGACAGAAGCAATGGCTGACGCGGAAGGCCACAAGGTATCGACTCATCAATGACGGTTTGTACTGTAAGGGTAAGGACCAAATACTCAGGAAGGTCCCTCTCTCTCAGGAAATCACGGGAGTAATTGCTAGTTGTCACGACGGGGTTTGTGGTGGCCACTTTGCCCTAGACATAACAAGTAGGAAAATCTTGCAGGCAGGCTTCATATGGCCTAGCCTCAACCGTGATGTACACCATTGGTGCAAAACGTGTAAGTTGTGTCAAAAGGCCGGCACTAGGTCACTTATGCCTGAACCACAGACACCTATTCTCTCATATGGCCCATTTGAAAAATGGGGTATCGATGCCATTGGGCCATTACCTAGGGCCAACTCAAGAAAATTCTACATTATCATGGGGGTCGACTACATGACTAGATGGGCAGAGGCTATAGCCACCACTAGAATCACAGCGGAAGAGGTAGCTAAATTTATCTACGAGCACATATGCTGTAGGTTTGGCACACCTTTAGAGATCATCTCTGATAGAGGGCCAGGTTTCAGAGCAGACTTGGTAGGAGAATTAATGCAGAAACTGGGCATTACAAGGAGGCACTCTTCACCATATTACCCTCAATGTAATGGCCTAGTTGAAAAGGTAAATGGAATGGTTTCTAAAATTATTACCAAGCAGGTAAACAATCATCCTGGAGACTGGGATAAGTATCTACTACCAGCTTTATGGGCCTACAGAACTTCATTTCGTACATCCTTGGGATTCACACCGCATCATCTAGTATTTGGTAAGGAAGCAATCTTGCCCATTGAAGTGCAACTACAAAGTCCCAGAGTAATGGCAAGCCAACTTCAACAGCCCAACATGCATTTGAGAGATCACATCATCAACTTGGAAAGACTGCAGCTGGATAGAGAAGAAGCAATAAATTATTATGCAGCACAAGCAGAGCATAGACGGCTTAGTTTTAACGAGCATCTCCGGAAAAAAGAATTGAAGAAAGGAATGTTGGTGCTCCGCTACGACAATCGCTTCGACACGCGCAAGGATAAGAAACTCCTACTCCGATGGGAAGGTCCTTTCATCATCAGGAAAAAGTATGCCAATGGAAGCTACCAGCTTATGGAGGCTGATGGAAAACTTCATAAAACCAGGGTAAATGGTTGGCGACTTAAACTTTATTTTCTTCGATTTGACCAGGCTCCACCAATTGACATTCCAGATGAGGACACACCATCAGCCGCCACCTCTAACGATAATGATCAAACAGATGAGCTAGAGACATGAATGCCTCTAGCCAAAAGGGGAGGGCTAATGATGGGTGCTTTTCACAATCCAAGCTCCCATACCCCTCTTCTCTCGTTCCCACCCCATGAAAACCCCCTCTTATGGAGGGAGTGATAAAAGGCATTGGAAAAAGTAAGAAAAAAATAAAGTATGATTATGTAAATATATAAGAAAGGTAAAATAGGCCACCTCATGCCTGCGGGGTAGCCCATCTCCACCTTGCCTCCTTTTTCTTCACTGTTGCCCCGCCGGGTGTCCCTTTTCCTCTCCTCCACTCAAAAGGTCAACCCCTCTCTCTTCCCTTTGTCCTTTCTCCTTTCTCTCTCCCCTCAAGCTACCCCACCTCTCACCAAAAATGCACCAACTCACATGCAACTTACCCTATCTTCCAAAATAGTATACCCCACCCCCTCTTTCTCTCTCCTATCATATCCCATGACCCAAATATCCCCCCCTCTCTCTAAAGGGCGCCATGTCTCTTGTCTTGTAGCTAAATAACCTCCCCCACACTCACACACACTCAGTTTCACTAAAAAAGGTGCCCACAGACCCATCCCCACCCGGTGGTTACCTGATTTTTCTTGTGTTCACACACATCTGCACACAGATTCACCTCTGAACACACTCCCCTCTCTCCCCTCTTGTAATTACTTTATTCTCTATGTCACCTCTCACTTTTTTCATCAACCCATCTCTCTCTCTTAGTCTCTCTCTCATGAGACTGCTGTTCTGGCACATATACACACAGCCAGACAAGTGGGGCCCACAGTCACATGGCCTATGTAGATAATGATTTCTTCATTTCTAAATTCTAGAATTTCTCCCCCCTCCTCCCCTATATAAAGAGGGGTCACCATCACACAAAAACACACAACATCACCAAAGAACACACTATGCACTGTGTATGCCTAGTGCACACACACACACCCACACCATCACCATCACCGCAATCACCATGCTTGTCTTGAGCATGACCTCTACACCCTTGGCTATGGAAGATGAAGGGCAACTAAATGAAGGATGATGGCCATAACCCTCGTGCGAGTCTTCGCCGTCAACTCCCACCTATCCACCATGTGCTCTACCACTCTCTCCCTTCTCATTCCCCTACCCTATGCTCCCCATTTCATCGCCTTATTCTCTAAATAAAGCTTGAGGTTTTGTGAGTATGTTTTCTTGCAATGTTTTGCCCATGTGAGGTGTGCGGAATCGCCACTTAGTCTTGTGTTTGGAGTGAGCTTGTGTATGTGTGAAGGGTGTGCGGATTCGCCATCCTTTTGTGGTGCCTAAGTACTAAGCCACTATACCCCCTCCCTCACTCTCTCTCTCTCTCTCACTCTCTCTCACTTGATCTCATTCCCTTTCCTCTTCATCATTACTCCCAAGCATCCATCTCTCTTGGATGAAAACTTTGTTATGGTGGTGTGTTGTTTGCGTCCTAGCTGCTGAAGCTAGGTGGTGCCCCCTGTTTGCTTTACCATGACAGGCTCGAGGCGCGCCATTCGGTCCCCGGTGTTTTAGAGGTCGTCGGGGTTCGGGGTTCTCTTTGCTCCCGTCAATGTACATCCCAACCAAAATGAGATGCCAATGCACATAGAAAATGCACAGTAGTCATACAACAAGTGGGAGCAAAAGTCTCTTCAGAATCTATGCCTTTTTGCTATGCATAATCCTTTGCAACAAGTTGAGCCTTACGGCAATCGATCTCACCATCCAGCTTGCATTTTAACTTGTAAAATGGCCTTTTTTCCAGGAGGCAAATCACATAAAGTCCATGTGTCATTTTGTATGAGTGCATTATATTCTAATTGCATGGCAGCCATCCAATTTTTGGAATTTTGTGCTTCATCAAAAGACAGAGGTTCATGAACATCATGTAAGCTAGACACAGACAAAGCATAACAATATGACGCATAAGATGCACGGTGAGCGCCTGAACAAGTACGACTAGACAAAGGTGCATCCAATTTACTGTCACGTAATGTATACACCATCCATTTTGACATACCTCTAGCCTGCTCATTTTCAGCCCTTCCGCATCAAGTACATCATGAACATCTACATCAGTAACAGGTTGATCTGTAACATTTTCAGAAACCCCCATAGGCTATATTCGCCTCATTGGAATTCATTAGGTGAAATTTGGACTCACAAAGGGGCCCTTTAAGGAGTTTGACTTTACCTCTCTAATAAAACGGGTGCATGGATAAATTTTTGCAAACAAACTCCAATGTTGGTGGAGGTTTGACATTTAGAATGTCCTCTTCAAGCTCTATCTATTGATATATAGCATGCCATGAGATTCCTCATATTTTAGAAGATTCTTTTTTTAATTCACTTAGATTCCAACAGACGAATTAAAAAAAGAATCTTCTAAAATATGAAGAATCTCATGGTGTGCTATATATCAGTAGATAGAGCTTGAAGAGGATATTATAACTGTCAAACCTCCGCCAACTTTGGAGTTTGTTTGCAAAAATTTATCTATACATCCGTTTTGGTAGAGAGAGGTAAAGTCAACCTCCTTAAAGGGCCCCTTTGTGAGTCCAAATTTCACCTAATGTACATTCGAACTTCCACCACTGAAAAGAGGCAACAAAGTGTCATAAATGTCCTATGAGCTTACATTATTGTCTCTAGTACATGACAATAAGGGTTGAACAAAATCTTCCACAAACACTACATCCAGTAAAACCAGAATACGCTTTGTTTGCGGATGATACAACCTATAACCTTTACTTTCAGCACTATAACCAACAAAAATACATTCGAAAGCCTTATCATCCAATTTTCTATGCTATATTTGTGGCACCAAAACATGTGCTAAACAACCAAAAACATGCACGTGCTCAAGAGAAGGCTTTCTACCATGCCATGCTTCATATGGAGTAATAGATTGCAAAGCTTTCGTATCCCATGATTTGGGTCACGAAAGACAAATGCTCTTAATTACTCCCCTTCCATAGACATGTTTCATTCTCCTTTCTTATTAGAAAGACAATCTTTTAACGAAAAGTAATACCGAGCATGATCAAAACATGCCTATCGTAGATGGGCATAAAATCCTATAGTAGTTAGGTTGCTTGGCCGTATTACCTCACATGACCAAAACATTCCTATCGTAGATAGGAATAAAATCCTACAGTAGTTATTAAGGTTGCTTAGTCGTATTCGGACCTATGACCTGGATCACAGGGGACAAATGCTCACCCAATCAAGCTAGCTCCTTGTATCCTAGACGCTCATCATATCATGCAAGGACGAATGCTCGTACTGCTAAAAAAAAAAAATCGTAGTTGAGTGGGCTAAAGTTAGGACCTTCTTGAATAGAATTGGCTTCACCTTCTCGAGGGTTCAACTATTGTGCCTTCCATGAAAAATACATATAACGTGCTCCAATAAATATTATCTTCTTGAATAGATTGGCTTCACCTTCTTGAGGGTTCACCTAATGTGCCTTCCATGATACATACATATAGGTATCGTGCTTCAACTGATAAATATTTCAACGTGAAGGTCCTGTGGAATTATTGCTATGTTAGCTCTTCATTGACAATGCATGCTCTTTGACCACCTATGTAAGATTCTCATGATCCCATGCATAGCCTTCACTAGGCTGATTCTCAAGATTGCTAAGTGCCATTGGAAGGAGTTCCTAAAGCCTGTGAAATGCTTCTTGTGGAAAGCCAACACCAAAGAGGAGATGCCTTGGCAATGGGCCAGATAGGATTCCGTTGCAAGGAGGATTGGGGATTACCAACCCAATTACCCATGCAGAGGCTCAATGTGCCGAATTTCTTACGACAATTTCGGAGCAAGACCAGGCCTAAGCTAGCATGTAAAGGTCATGGTTGGAAAGGCAAGACTCTGCTCTCAAGGAGGCCAATGGAAGGGGCTGGAGTTGCACGACAAGCTGTTGACCACTTCGTGGTCCTCCCTAAAACTGAGGGGAATAACAGGGGAACTATTTCGGAAGTGCAAGAGAGCTATGGAGGCACTAGAGTGGGGAGAATTAACCAGATACTTCTAGAACTCCCTCTCTCATTGGTCTCCTTGGCTCATTAAAGCCAATAATAAGTCTATGAACCCCCTTTGGAGGGACACTGCCTGAAAGATGAACAACAAAGGCCTAAGTCATCTAGCCCATTATTCAAATTGAGTGTGACAAAAAATCTATTGGCAATCAAAGTTCAGCGGTGGCCCAAGGACATTAAATGGGCTCGGCTGATTGGTTCTCTCCCCTCAACAAGCTATGGAGTAAACAATGCACGGAGGCAAGATGGGGACGGTATTGAAGAACATTTGGACCTCTCAATTGCCCTTGACAATGAAGTGCTTTGTTTGGAAGGCGTTATTGGGGGCACTACCGACATGTATGAAAATCCATGCCGGAGGGATTGGCCCGGATAGATGTAGCAGATGCAAAATAGCTTGTGAGGATCTTCCTCACCTGTTCAGAGATTGCCCGGCTATCAGTGGCCTAGCAACAAAAATTTGAGGTACAAAGGACATCTAGGATAGGGTTTTTCAAGAGTGACATGTTCCTTGGAGGGACGAGGACAAAAAGCCAAGCGCTCCTGATTTGCAAGCAAGTCATCAGGTTTTTTTCCTTTAAAGAAATACAAAAGACCAAGAATCGTAGGGTGTTTGAGAAGACTCTGGCGACTGCAAGCTTCTCTAGAATAGTACTAGAAAGCAAGGGAGTGATTATCTCCATTGGTAGGAGAGCATCAACTCAGTGTTGTAGGGTTCAACCTATTGTAGCGCGGGATGTTGGGTTGCCTCTTTGAGGAACCCTAGTGTTATCAAATGTAATCCGTATTGCTTCAAGGCTCATAACAAGCTTGAGGTCACCTTGTACATTTTCTTGATGAATACAATTTATACAGTCGCTATTGTGAGTTGGGGGGGGGGGGGGGGGGGGGGGGGCAATAATAAGCTGCTGAAGTGCTTTGCCAAAAAAAAAAAAAAAGAGCTACTGGAGTGTTTTGGAGCATGCATGCTCTACCTCGTGTAGCCTACGAGTTGCTGCGGATGGAAAATCTTGGGATGTAGCCCTCTTTTCGTTTGCTGATCAGACCTATTTGGATGGTGTGGGATTTGGGGCAGATGATCATGCAAGTACCCTTCGTCTCCTAGTTTCTTATCTATGCATTGTTAGTTGGTTTGGGTATTTTTGTCCATGTGTGAGGGGGTCAAAGACGGTGGCATCCTCACTAGTCTTGCTCTGCTTTAATCATTATGATGTACAGGATTCTGGCTTCTCTATAAAATGCCTAGATATGGACTCTCTGAATGGTTGTGGTTGATGGTTGTCCTCCATGACTCAATGTGAGCATGGAGCTATAGGTTTTTTTTTTTTTGGGGGGTTGTGCTAACATATGGTCACAACAAGTTTCAAGTGAGTATCTCAGTAGATACCCTTTGGGAAATGAAAATGAAAGGCAAAGGGTTGTGACGGCTTATGAAAAGACAAAGTTGAAGAAGAGGGAGGGGGGCATAGTGCAGGTGGCAGAACGTGGGAGTGCCGGGGACGCGTGTTGATAGGCACAGAGACACAAACAATCGTTACATGACAAGGCCGGGGTGGGGCAATTGAAACGGAGAAGGAATTTGTTTTTTCTTAAGTAGGTCCGTCACCGCGAGGACAACAAGCTAAGCGCGGCGAGATGGTTAACATATACAACTTCTGCATGATCTTGAGCACGTTAGGGTTCGAGTGTCGTGGGGTATGGTGGTGCTAATATAATCACCACTCACTCGTATTGGAGTGACTACAGCTTAGAAAAGAAAAGAAAAAAAAAGTACTAACTTTAGTTTAATCTAAAGTTTAATTTTTCAGTTTAGTTACTAAAGTGATTGTTATATATTAATGATGGATCTAGTAGGCCCGGCCAAGTTTGCTTTCGGGTTGATTAAGTAGAATCTATTGAGATGCTTTTGAGAGCTTTGAGGAGAAAACAGGCGCACATGGCACGTGGCGGGAGAGAGAGAGAAAGAGAAAGGGAGAGGGGAGACGTGCAGTGCATTACCTTACTTGCCTGTGGGAGGTGAAGCCGCCTACAGTTTGACTGGCAACATAACATGGCAAGGTAGGGCAAGTGGACTTGAAGGAGGTCGTACACGTGAAGGGGGGGGGGGAGAGAGAGAGAGAGAGAGAGAGAGAGAGAGAGAGAGAGAGAGAGAGAGAGAGATTTGCGCAATAGAGCAGAGCAAAGGAGTGAGCTCTGAGTATTTTTCACTCGTTGCTGCAGCATAGCACGAGCAAAATTTCTTTTCGCACTTGAAGTTCAATGAGCAGTCTATAGATTGTCTTTTCACAGCAAAGCAGAACCAATGGGTGAGGCGAGTTGCAGGTACGATGGGAGAGCAAGACAAGCTAGGGAGATAGAGGTTTTTTTCTTTGGGATGTGAATTTCGATGCTACATGGGAGGCCCTGTAGGGTCACAATCTCCCATTTCTCTTCTCTATCATTGCTCTGCACGAGAGGGCCATGGTGCCTGCCCTCAGTCTGTATAGCAGAGGAGAGAAAAGAGAGGCGGTCGAGGCTTGCATTGTTTCTTTCTAGCTATGTGCTTCATTGGGCCTCCTTGGAAGACTGTTTTCTATGTCGTGCAGTCTAGCCAAGGCACATGAATGCTAGGAGGTTGCGTTGCTGGCAGTTGGCAGTTGGAGTGGTAGATGGGAGGACATGCTAGGACTGGAGATTATCGGGTGCAGACAGCATAGTGTAGAGAGAGACAAAGAGAGAGAGAGAGAGAGTTTTGTTCATCTGCTCGATAGCAATAGGTCCTTTTCTCTCTCATGATGTAGTTGGGAGCTGGGAGCTCTCCGCCATGCATCGGTGAGCTCAACTGCGTCTGCACATGAGAATATGTTGCTCGAGATGGACGAGGGGGGCAAGTATGAGGAGACAAATTAGGCAGGCATGGAGGACAGCAGGCACGGAAACGGTGCCAAAGATGGGTGTAAAGCACTGTGCTACAGGTGAGTCTGAAGCAAGAGGCAAGCAATGCACAATAGGAAGGAGACGGAGACACGTCGATGGAGGTGGAGCCTTGAGGAGGTTTTGTTCTGTCACATGGGCATGATGACGAGCATGGGAACACCCTGCATGCCATGGCGTTCATGCTTCGCAAAGGGAGGAGGATGAGGGAATCTTTTAAAGATTCCTATTAATCAAAGTAGATAGACCGAATACAGTAGAGACATATTCCCCCCTACCCCTACCCCCCTTTCTCCTTTCTCTTTTTTTTCCGCCCTTCCCTTTTCCTTTCCCCCCCCCCCCCCCCCCCCCCCCCCCCCCCCCCCCCACCACAAAAAACCCCCTAATGGTTTGTAAAAAAGTTGTTTCGGGCACCTACTTGAGAAGACAAAATTGTTTATATGGTTGTGGATTCGTTTGCTCAATCAAGTTGGATCGACATTAGTATTGTTAATTATAATTGTGGGTTCTTATGCTTTATTGTTTGTTCAATGAAGTTGTGAGTTTTGCAGCCATTTGAACAGTTGCTTTTTTGCACTAGTTACTTAGCTCAAATATGTCCCTACAATCTTTTTGGAACTTGTTTTAAAGGGAATCCGGAGGGATACCTGCTGTGGGTTTGAAGGCAAAAAGCAGCGAGGTAGCACGTGGAGGAAAGAGATGAAGATAGAAGGAAATATCTTTTTTGATATAGAGAGAGAGAGATAGAGAGAGAGAGAGAGAGAGAGAGAGAGAGAGAGAGACAGCTCCAGTAGGCCCGCAAACGAGCTCAGGGAGGAGGAGGAGGATCCACATCTGATCTTTCTCTCGTTGGTGCAGACATCAGCATTGCAACTCTTGACACAGTGTGCGGCAGGCTCTAGATGGGCAAGCTCGGATGCAACCAGAAGCTTTTGTGGCTTATGTCCGCCCTTCACAAGACCATCATGCGCGCCATCAAGGACGAAACGCCTATGCCGACGTAGACGATGCCAAGCCTCCTGTTTGTGTTGCATCTCTCTCTCTCTCTCTCTCTCTCTCTCTCTCTCTCTCTCTCTCTCTCTCTCTCGTTATTTTACAGGGTACATGCCTGCATCCTTTGTCTGCTCGAAAAGTATGCACTGCAGAGCACGTTGGTGTTATAGATAGAAAAGCAAGCGGCGGGAGCGTTTGTGGAAGGCAGGCTAAAAGCCATGCGCAATGGTAGAAGGCGTATGTCTCTCCTGGCATGGTCTTTCTCACAAGGGAAAATGCAGACGAAGGACAACGACAACGCAAGCGAGAGTATGCTGCACATTTTGATGCAACCCCGAGGTGCATTCAGGACGACATGCAAATAGAACAGAGCGTGTGCACTGACTCCAACTAGAAGAATAATTGTGGATTGCAAGTGCTTGCTATCATGGCACTTGAACCTCCCAGTTCAAATAGTTTTTTTATCACCTTTTACTGCTCCCACTCTGTATGCCTTATTCCCACGCATTGTGTCGCAAGGATAGATTTGGGCTTATTTTGGACATTATCTATTTTCCTAACACACACATTACATCTTATATATTTGAGAATAACCTCTTCAAGCAAAAAATTCAAGTTCCGAGTCAATGTATTACGCTCAATGGTATAATGGCCACGCCGTGGCTCCCCTCAAAATCTCCTTTTTACATATCAAATTTTTTTGTATGTCTACATAGATAGGGTAGAACTAAGTGGCTTTGCATCCAATCCTACTTTAGTAGGGAATAAAGTGTGCAAAATAGTAGGATAATATCTACAACTCTTCTTGGGATCCAACCACATCACCATCTCTTCTACTCCCTTATTTAAAGGCAACTCCAGTTGATGGTTTTTGCACAAGCTTTACACTACAAAGCTTTACGCTTGGTCGTATTCGAATCTATGACCCGGATCACAACGGACGAATGCTCAACCAATCAAGCTAGCTCCTTATATCTTGAACGCTCATCATATCATGCAAGGACGAATGCTCGTGCTGCTAAAAAAAAAAAAACCATATCGTAGTTGAGTGGGCTAAAGTTACCTGCTTGAATAGAATTGGCTTCACCTTCTCGAGGGTTCAACTATTGTGCCTTTCATGAAGAATACATATATCGTGCTCCAACTGATAACTATTTCAGCGTGAAGGTCCAATGGAATTATTGCTATGTTAGCTCTTCATTGACAGTGCATGCTCTTTGACCACGGTCATAAGAACTTGGTTACTTTGTATATGGAAAATAGATATATAGACTCTTAGCTCTAATTACCTGTGATCTATATGTCGAGAGATAAATATCAAAATTTAAACTTGACATTTTTAGACTTAGGTTTTGGAGCATTGGTAAGAAGCTTGAGCATATTTTGACCAGGTGCGAAGATGGGAGTTCGTGTTGCTCCCATTTCAGAGCAAGGTGAAAGTGATTGACTTGTTTATGATCCCATGCATAGCCTTCACTAGCCTGATTCTCAAGATTGCTAAGTGCCATTGGAAGGAGTTCTTGAAGCCTATGAAACGCTTCTTGTGGAAAGCCAACACCAAAGATGAGATGCCTTGGCAATGGGCCAAGTAGGATTTAGTTGCAAGGAGGATTGGGGATTACCAACCCAATTACCCATGCAGAGGCTCAATGTGCCAAATTTCTTACGACAATTTCTGAGCAAGACCAGGCCTAAGCTAGCATGTAAAGGTCATGGTTGGAAAGGCAAGACTCTACTCTCAAGGAGGCCAATGGAAGGGGCTGCAGTTGCACGACAAGATGTTCACCACTTCGTGGTCCACCCTGAAACTAAGGGGAATAGCGTGGGAACTAGTTCGGAAGTGCAAGAGAGCTATGGAGGCACTAGAGTGGGGAGAATTAACCAGATACTTCTAGAACTCCCTCTCTCATTGGTCCCCTTGGCTCATTAAAGCCAATAATAAGTCTATGAACCCCCTTTGGAGGCACACTGCCCGAAAGATGAACAACAAAGGCCTAAGTCATCTGGCCCATTTCTGAGACTGCAATAACAGGAAATGGAAAGATTTTGATCAACTAGCTTCTCAATTCAAATTGAGTGTGACAAAAAATCTACTGGCAATCAAAGTTCCGCGGTGGCCCAAGGACATTAAATGTGTAGGAAGTCGAAAACCAAAGACATCTATCTATCCTCTAATGGGCTCGGCTGATTGGTTCTCTCCCCTCAACAAGCTATGGAGTAAACAATGCAAGGAGGCAAGATGGGGATGGTAGTGAAGAACATTTGGACCTCTCAATGGCCCTTGGCAATGAAGTGCTTTATTTGGAAGGTGTTATTGGGGGCACTACCGACATGTATGAAAATCCATGCCGGAGGGATTGGCCCGGATAAATGTAGCAGATGCAAAATAGCTTGTGAGGATCTTCCTTACCTATTCAGAGATTGCCCGGCTATCAGTGGCCTAGCAGGAAAAATTTGTGGTACAAAGGACATCTAGGATAGGGTTTTTCAAGAGTGACATGTTCCTTGGAGGGACGAGGACAGAAAGCCAAGCGCTCCTGATTTGCAAGCAAGTCATCAGGTTTTTTTCCTTTCAAAAAATACGGAATACCAAGAATCGTAGGGTGTTTGAGAAGACTCTGGCGACTACAAGCTTCTCTAGAATAGTACTAGAAAGCAAGGGAGTGATTAATTCCATTGTTAGGAGAGCATCAACTCAATGTTGTATGGTTCGAACTATTGTAGCGAGGGACGGTGGGTAGCCTCTTTGAGGAACCCCAGTTTTATCAAATGTAATCCGTATTGCTTCAAGGCTCATAACGAGCTTGAGGTCACCTTGTACATTTTCTTGATGAATACAACTTATACAGTCGATGTTGTGAGTTGGAGGGGGGGGCTAAAAAAAAAAAGAGCTACTGGAGTGTTTTGGAGCGTGCATGCTCTACCTCGTGTAGCCTACAAGCTGGTGCGGATGGAGAATCTTGGGATGTAGCCTCTTGTCGTTTGCTGATCGGACCTATTTGGATGGTGTGGGATTTGGGCAGATGGTCATGCGGGTATCCTTTGTCTCCTAGTTTCTATTTGGATGGTGTGGGATTTGGGGCAGATGGTCATGCAGGTACCCTTTGTCTCCTAGTTTCTTATCAATGTATTGTTAGTTGGTTTGGGCATTTTCGTCCATGTGTGAGGGGGTCAAAGACGGTGGCATCCTCACTAGTCTTACTCCGCTTTAGTCATTATGATGTACAGGATGTTGGCTTCTCTAAAAAATGCCTAACTATGTACTCTGTGAATGGTTGTGGTTGATGATTGTCCTACATGACTCAATGTGAGCATGGAGCTATAGTTTTTTTTTTTTTTTTGGGTTGTGCTAACAGGTGGTCACAACAATTTCCAAGTGAGTATCTCAGTAGATACAATTTGGGAAATGAAAATGAAAGGCAAAGGGTTGTGACGGCTTATGAAAAGACAAAGTCGAAGAAGAGGGAGGGGGGGCTCAGTGCAGGTGGCAGAACGTGGGAGTGCTGGGGACGCACGTTGCTAGGCACAGAGACACAAAACATCATTACGTGGCAAGGCCTGGGTGGGGGCAATTGAAACACAGAAGGGAGTAGGTCCGTCACCACGAGGACAACGAGCTGAGCGCGACTAGATGGTTAGCATATACAACTTCTGCGTGATCTTGAGCACGTTAGGGTTCGAATGTGGTGGGGTACGGTGGTGCTAATATAATCACCACACTACAGCTTAAAAAAGAAAAAAAAAGTATCAACTTTAGTTTAAGCTAAAGTTTAATTATTGAGAAGACAAAATTGTTTATATGGATTCTTAAGCTTAATTATATAATTTGCTCAATCAAGTCATTAGTATTGTTAATTATAATTGTAAATTTATATGCTTTATTGTTTGTTCAATCAAGTTGTGAGTTTTGCAGCCATTTGAACAGTTGTTTTTTTGCAGTTAGCTCAAGTGTACACAATAATTGTGGATTGCAAGTGCTTGCTATCATGGCACTTGAATCTCCCAGTTCAAATAGTTTTTTTATCACCTTTTCTCCTTCCGACTCTGTATGCCTTATTCCCGTGCATTGTGTCGCAAGGATAGATTTGGGTTTATTTTGGACATGCAACTCACCAATATCTATTTTCCTAACACATACATTACATCACATACATTGTGTCGCAAGGATAGATTTGGGCTTATTAGACATTATCTATTTTCCTAACACACATTACATCTTATATATTTGAGAATAACCTCTTCAAGAGAAATATTCAAGTTCCGAGTCAACGTATTATGCTCAATGGTATAATGGCCACGTGGCTCCCCCCAAAATCTCCTTTTTGGGGGGAGCCACGTGGCCATAGATCGGGTAGAACTAAGTGGCTTTGGATCCAATCCTACTTTAGTAGGGAATAAAGTGTGCAAAATAGTAGGATAATATCTACAACTCTTCTTGGGATCCAACCACATCACCATCTCTTCTACTCCCTTATTTAAAGGCAACTCCAGATGATGGTTTTTGCACAAGCTTTACACTACAAAGCAAAAAGAGTGACTAGGAAGGGTACTCACTTTTGATGGCTAGAGCAAGATTGACACAAAGACATGGTATCAACTATTTACCAAAGCTCAATATGCCAAAGCTAGAATGCAAGGATGCTGGTAGACAGTATGTAGTGAATGCAAATCTTGCAGGTAAAGAGTTCTCTCTCTCTCTCTCTCTCTCTCTCTCTCTCTCTCTCTCTCTCACACACACACACACACACACACACACACACACACACATTCACAAGAAGATTTAGGAATTTTCTAATGTAGGAAAACAGAGTCTTTTTCAGCGTTTTTCATACAATGCATAACATCATGAGCTTCTGCTCGAGAGGCACCGCATACCTAACGAGGTACGATAGGGGGCAGGGGACCCCCCCCCCCCCGCCCGACGGTCCCCTGCCTCCAAGCTCATGATGTTGAGGTAAGTCACAATGTGGGAATTATTGTGAGAATTTATCCAAGATTAGTGACACCCACAAATTACATTCCATAACCAAGAGCTTCATTTTAAGCTACACCAGACATTTATACACGGAGAGCTAGTATTTGTAGTAAGCAAATGATTCATGTATATATATATATATATATCTAACATATTTGTGAATGCTAGGCTTCGAACCAAGCCAAGTAAAGGTGGAGCTAGAGGGGTCGCAGACATTGGTGGTAAGAGGGTGCTCCAACTTAGGCCAATTTCATCTCACATGTAGGATTCCACCAGATGCATGGCTAGAAGGGGTCCAAACTAACTGGTGTAATGGTTTTCTCACAGTCATCTTTCCTAAATCTTTCACTCCTTATAGACCCCCATATTTGGCATTTTTCCGCCAAGTTTAGTACCTACTATTTGTTACCTTTCTAATATACATGTATGATGCTTAGTGGTGTGATGATACCCATAGAGAGCATGTCATGAGCACAAGTTTCCTCTCCCACTATGGATGTAAAAAGCTTTTTTAAATTAAACTCTTGCACATTTTTGTATGAAAGCATAAATGTAATTTCTAAGCTTTGAAAGCCCTTGTACATTTCATAGAAAAAGGAAGCATCACAACTATACCTCCACACATCACAACTATGCGGTATCGCCCGCCAGGAATGAACAACAAATGAAAAGAGAATCTCTCCTCTTTCGATCTCTTCTCCACCTGGTAGAACACAAAAAAAATTTAGGGCAAATTACCGAAATACCCCTCAAATTTCAAAAATTCTCAAAGTACTCCCAATCTTTTGTCATAAATTCCCAAAATGCCCTTGAAATTTTTGAAATTCCCAAAGTATCGTAGCTTTGTATTAGAAGACCGATTGTCTATCCATGCAAGAAATACAAAATTAAAAGGTATTCCTAATGGCTTCAAAACGATTAAAAGGTGCTCCTAATTCACTTACTATGGTATCTACGCCGTACCTACCTACTACTGGCTCCAACTTAAATAAAATCCATTAGTCTTCTCTCTCCCCACTTTACCCCACCTTTTGCCTCTTCCTCATCACCAAACCCTGCTTGCTCAACACATCAAACACTGCCTTGGATGATGCCAAACCCGACCTCTTTCTCCTTATAGCTGTTGTACGCTGCCCAAGGCGGTGCACCAAGGAAGTATGCATACTATGAATGAGGCTTATGCCACAACGATTTGCTTGATGTTGAGCACCGGCAACAACAGGTGACCCTCAAGATGCAACCGAAGGTGATTGTAGCCTCTAGTGCAAGCGAGACGATTTGTCCTCCTAAAATCCTCTACCAAAGAGAAGCCTTGCTAAAGGCGCAATCTCCCCTATGTTTAAAGAGAGAGAGAGAGAGAGAGTCCATCCAACAAACAGAGAGTTGCGTGCTTACCACTCGTGACAGAAGAAACAGAAACACAAGGAACGTCAAAAGATTCTAACTTATTCTTTATTTTACGAAATCGTGCAAATACCATAGGTATTTGGCTCGACTTTCTTTTATTAGATGGAATCTAATAAAATTCCCTTTCTGTCTAGTCCTTTCCCAAAGAAAAAGTAAAGCAGGCCCGCCCCCTTTTCGTCGTCCGACTGGGGGAGATGAGCAACAGAAGAGGAGACGCCCTGCTGGGGTTGAACGTGCACAAACTATTCCTTCACTGCACGCAAAGAGAGAACAAGCGAGAGAGACAGGGTATCTCTCCAGAGAATGCCTCTACTACGTCGCCCTGTCGCATGTTGCACTGCTGAGAATCGACAAAGAGAGAGCGAGAGAGAGAGATTTTGCAACCTGCCCTCTTCTTGTAGCGACCCCCTTCCTTTAACAATCCTCTGCTCGCAGTGCTCGACATCCCTTGCAGGCCTTCCCGACCTTGCCGACTCTCCAACTTCGCTCTCGTCGTCTTCCAATTGCTTGCCCAACAGAGTGCCCCCTTGCCATGCCGCCCAGTCGCTTCCTGTGCATCCGTACTTGTAGCCGCTTGCCTTCACTTGGATGGGCATCATCCTTGCAGCTGTTGCATTGCAATCAACACAACATGACAATGAAAACCCACCGAGGATGGGTTCACACCATCATGTTTAACCAATGGCACAAAAATCTATCTCTCTCTCTCTCTCTCTCTCTCTCTCTCTCTCACTCACTCACTCATGCAGGACAAAAAGAGCCAAAGAAATTGCACCTATTGTCGACCTACAATAACTTTTAGGCAAAATTATCAAAATACTCCCCAAAATTCCTTAGCTTTTTATAAGAAGATTTTTTCTTTTCCGTGTCCAAGGGATCTCTTTAGACATAATTGCCTTCTACTTAAGGAAATCAAGAAGAGAGTTTTAACGTCGCAAGAAACGATCCCAAGAGACCTTAATAAGCATGGAAAGCAAGAAGTTTTTTTTGTGTTTTTGGGCCTTACCTTTCCCTCGGGAGCCCCAAGCCAAGGGATCTTTATTGATTCCCCTTAACGAGACACTTTGGCAAACCTAAATTTGATCCATTTTCATCCTAATTAATTAATTAGTGATGTAGATTCTTTGGGAATCTAAAAATTCGAAAGCAAAAGTAACGGGTTCATCTTACCTGCACGGCTCCAACTAGCATCGCCATCGCTTCCTCACGCAGATGCCCCGAGTGCTCTATCTTCCCTCGTCATTGCAGTCTACTTGCATCGTGCCTTTTTTTGCACGTGCCCACTCTCTTCTGTTCTCTGTGTTCCAATCCTAGCTTGTCCCGCCTCCACTGTCTTGCCTTACCTCTCCAACCTAGATCATGACACAGAATTCGCTCAATGACTTCATCCTAGCCGAAGAGCTATGTATAGCTCCCTCTGTACAAGGCTACAACTTAGCACACGGATCCGTTGGTACTAAACCATCCCTTACCAAGCTCTTCCTTCTGCTAACTGAAGCCCCCCCCCCCCCCTCAAACCGCACTCACGACAGGTTCTTTTGTCCACCTCCAACATGGCGCAAAGGGCCTATCCAATAGAGGTCGTCTTGCCCCCCTCCACCATGACGTTCAAGCCGACAAAAGAGAGAGAGAGAGAGAGAGAGAGAGAGAGAGAGAGAGAGCAAGGGAGAGAGATAGATTGCAGACAACTGCGACAAACACACAAGCTGCCTTGCAGCTGAGCGCGAGGGAGACAAAGAGGGAGGCTCACCTCCAAATCAACCACCTCGTACCTGCGAGCAGAACTGAACAAAATCACGTGGGTTGCCATCTACCTCTCTCACCATCTCGTCTACCTCTCTCTACGCACCTTGCCCACCATGGTGAGGCTTCCCCATTGTAGGTGCTCCGTGCATCGCTACACAAATCACACAAAATATCTCTCTCTCTCTCTCTCTCTCTCTCTCTTTGACACTTGTCTCCTACTTCGCGAATCAACCCTGCCACGTCTGTATCACTCATTTGGTTCCACATTTCCATCCCATTTTCCTATTCAATTCAGAAGGGTATCTCCTTAGATACCCCTTAATCAATCTCAAACCAAAATTGGCATGGACTACTTCAAAGATTCCATTCAAAAACAAAAAAAACCATTCGTTGATCTATAGCACGTAACGACATGCAATGACGAAGCACATAGATTTGCAACAATATTACCTAAGAAAGATGAATACGACATTGAGAGAGAGAGAGAGAGAGAGAGACTGAGAGGAAAATGCTAAAGAGAACTTAAAAGAAAACGCTAAAGAAAAAACGAAAAAGCAAAGAAACACCTATTTATATGGATACAAAAGATCTTTTCACTTTTCACCTAAACATGTCTTTTCATTTAGTAAACTCACCCTTCACCTATGCACTTAGCATGGTTTGAAAGAATTTTTAATTTTTTGAGATTAGGAAGACCTAATCAATACTAGAAATACTACAAGATGATAAAACTAGAATTTGAGTCGGTTGTGTAGAAGATGAATTGCTTGATTAATTGTAGACATGATGTCTTTTTTGCAAGGTAATTTGTGACAAATTACATGTTAAGCACTCAAAAAACTGTCAAAAAAAATAAAAAATAAAAAACCTTTAAAAATCCAACCAACATAGATAAAGGGTATTTTGGGAATTTTTGAAATTTTATGGGTTTAGGGTGTTCACCAAACGCGGTTGGTGCTCCATTGTTGCTCGATAAAAAACTCTCTGTTGCATGGACATGTCGCTGTACATGGCGATCGTCTGCCTTGCACCTCCCTTCCTGCTCATTTGACTTAGTGTGCTCGCCTTGCTCCCTCATTTCCTCCCCATCTTGTGTGGCATGGCTCCACGAGTCCCCTCCCCCCATTTGCTTCATCTTTTAATTTCCTTTTACTTTCCCTACGAGCATCTTCACTTTGTTAATACTAATGAAAAAACGATGGGGCCACTTATTTATTTCACTTTTTTACATGGTGTCTATGGAGATGCCCTCCCGTCCCAACCTTTCTCCAAAAAAATCAAGCAAGCTTGCTCATGCTCCCCCCTTCCTCTATTTGTCGCCCTGCCTCTTGTCACCGTCCCTTTTGACGCCTTGCACAACCTATACACGCACAAAATAGTCCCCCCCCCGATCGCCTGACCTCTCTTTCTCTCTGCCACTGTCATAATAACTAATATCTAATTCTCCTAAATGATTTTCTCATGTTAAATTGATCATTTAACATAAGGAAGTGCTAGGGGAGAAAAAGCTAGAATATTGGTTAAGCTAGCAGACCAGCCACACTAGGGATCCAAAGGAGGGAAAACAGGGATCCAAAGGGGGGGGGCATCTGCAAAAGAGCAATGTACAACAATGGGCTTTAAAGACCCTAAGGTTCACCCCATTAAGACTTCCAAAATGATAAGGTTCCAAAAATCAAAGGTTGTGTCCAATGATCAAGCTTAGAAAAATTGGATGCTTTGTGTGTGTATAAAAAAGTCTTCATGATTCCTACATAGGAGGAGGCGAGCCCTGCAAGTAGGGGATGAGAGAGAAACACACACTCACAAGCTTCCTTTACACAAAGGGAATGAGGGACACATGTCAGCTCCCTAGCCCAGATGCCCACAAGGTGCACTCAAATCCTATTGGATGGCCATGGAGGTGGACCAATGAGAATTAGGCTAGAGTAAATCTAGTTTAATTCATTTCAAAACACTTAATAAAAAAACCAATAAGAATTAAGCTCTTTAGAAGACTATTGGGCAGTCTCCCAAGGGGTACAATGAGCATTCAGCAGTCGAATGGCTTGCCTGATTCCTATTGGCCAGGAGACAAAGGGGTCCAATGAGTATTTAGTTGCATTAATTAATTACCTAAAGCTCTCACAAAATGGAAAAGGGGGACACATGTCAAAAGGCTTTCACTTATGCTTCTTACATCCTATTCGCTAAGCCTAGAGAGGTCCAATGAGCTGCCAGTAAGAGGATTTAGCAAGAGGGGTCAACCAAGAGAGTTAGAGAGGGGGCTGATTTTTCAAAGGCATTATTCCACACACACTCACACTAGCTCATGTGTAAAGCAAGAAGACTCTCTCTTTCTCCTTCTCAAGCTTTAATGAAAAGCTTATCACCTACTCCAAGCTTGTGAGAAGGGAGGCCTACACCGACAACTCTTGGCTTTGTGATGCAAATCCAACCACGAGCCAAGCTTCAATGCATGCTCGTCTCCTCTACCATGCTAATTACTAAGCTATGCTATGCTAATATGAGTGATTATGTGAGGAGATGTACTTCTTTCTCGTAAGACTACTCCTTCTTCAGTTGAGTCTACTCTCATACCCCGCTAGCTCTCACCATCTTTGAAGGTGTGTGAGGTCTTGGGTCTGAGACCGTGAGGGAATTGATGTTGTGTTTTAAAGTGTTTGCTAGTGCTTGAAGCTTCCATCTTCTTTGCACTAGCTAGTTATTGAAGGAACACGAAGAATGGTATTGTAAAATGTCTGCCTTGATGGGGGAAACCTATAATACAAAGCCATTTGGAGGGGGGACCGGCTCCATATAAATCCAGTCCAAAACTGTTGTCAATAGCTTAATTTCTCTCTCTTTTGAAGTATTGTTCATACCTATCTAACTAGGTTCTATGATTTTTGTTGCTCTCTCCATCCAAGCACTCTTGCTATGCTCATTAGGAATCTATTCTAATGAAATGCTCACTATGTGTATGCTATTTTCTGCTACAAACAAGTTACTAAGCCATTAAATGTTACATTGGTATCAGAGCACAAGGTTTCTCTTTTCTTGCTCAAGAAGGGAGGTCCTCAATCTAGCTATAAATGGTTGGTATTATTAATTGCAATTGAGTAAGTAGAATAGGGGGTTTTCAGCCTTATAGTGCGCCTGCCTTCGTGCAGATAACGGGGCATCACCGTTGAGAGCTATGGTCTTAATAGTGGCATCCTACGGGGCTTGCCTACGACTTAACCACTATTGAGCTATTAGAATCTTGACAAGAGCCGGTACTATTTTGGTGTTCAAAGACCCTCTCTTCTATTCCTTGCAATTAATGATATCCGAGCCACGGGTACAATAGCTTGAGTGCTTTTCTAAAGGGGTAAAGAGGAGCAGCAACTAGGTTTTGAAGTGCCAAAGTACACCTATAATATTTTACAGCTAAAAGTTGTTAGAATGGCTGACAATAGTAAAGAGAGTGAAACTAATGTTGATAGCTTTGATTTTGCTAATGAGCAGGCTACTAATGATGCCCCTATGCTTGTTAACTACCTTGTTTCCAGGCTTCAACAAGCCATGGCAATCCATCCCTCCAAAGTGAAGTGCAACAGCAGCATCGTGCTCATGGGATTCTCCAAACTCCCCACCATGACAAGAGAGTACCTAGGAAGCCTCCTTGTGAGACTTCCAAAGAGGCCTCTCTCCAATTCAGGAAGAAGAAGAGGATCCATATGAAGAGCTCAAAAATTTGCTCCTTGATGACGCAACTCCTTCTCTCAAAGGAGAATTCAAGAGCCCCGATCAAAGGAACGAGAAAGAAGTGAGTCTCCTGCCACCTCGGTGGAGATGGCTCCACGAAGACGGCGGGCAAAACGCTCTCTATCACCTCCTACATGGAGAAGACCATCGCACACTTCTCCACACCATAATTCAAAGAGGGATGACAAAAGGCAAGACAAGAAAAGGGCGAGAAAGAGGTCACCCTCTTCTCCATCTTCTTCATCCTCTTTCTCTTATGAAGAAAGTGATGGTGCAGACAAGGAGGAAAGTCAAGAAAAAGGCGAGAAAGAGATCACCCTCTTCTCCATCTTCCTCAAATTCTTCATCTTCTGAAGAAAGCGATGCTGCAACTTTTGAACCATCAAAAAGAAGAGGCCATAGGAAATCCTATGCCGTGTGGAAGAGATCGTCCAAGCTCAAGAAGTTCAAAGAGGGAGGAAAGAGCATCTCTTTCCTTACCTACGATGGCACCTTTGGTGCTACGGATAAAGTGTTGTCTTTCATCCAACAATTCGATGCGGCGTTTGGAGATGAGTGCTTCATGGAATCCTCTAAGCTACAGCATGTAGCTATGCACTTTCAAAAGTCCGCCTGGCAATCGTGGTCTAGCCTAAGGGCCAACGGTGAAGCTCCACAAACATGGAAAGCTTTAAGAGCTTCCATCATGAAGCAGTTTTTGGCCACCGATGCCAAAGACAAAGTACTCACTGAATGGCGAAGCTTGAAGCTCTCTCCCTACGAATCCATTCACAAATATGGAAACATTACCTTTTGGGAGCTGACTCTGTTGTCAAGACGGATCATCAATCATTACAGTATATTTTTACACAACCAGTTTTGAATCCTTGACAAGGACATTGGGTGGAATTCTTGGCAAATTTCCACATGGTCATTGAATATGTGCCAGGACTTCAAAATTCAATAGCATATGCACTTAGTAGAATACCTTAAGCTACGAATATAGCAATATCTACAATTAAACTTGATATTCCGGATTGTTTTAAGGATGAATACTTGACTGATCGAGATTTTGCTGAAATTTTTCAAGTGCTTCGAACAAACACTCCTACACAAACAGAAATGAACCTGGTTGCAGCTTATACAACGCAAGATGATCTGTTGCATTATGAGGACAGAATTTGTGTACCACATAATTCACATTTGCGAAAGATGATTATTCAAGAACATCATGAAGTACCTTATGCTACTCATCCCGGCATCAACAAACGTACAAACTATTGACAGTTGTCTATTATTGGACTCAAATGAAGCAAGACGTGGTGAACTTTGTCAAAGCTTGTAACTCTTGCCGAACTATAAAGGCGTCATGACAATTATCACAAACGGTGGAGTATGTCAACTCCCAAAGGCCACGCACCATATATGCGGTTATACACCATACTATGATGGCTTCTCGAATCAATTTCCAAACAGGGGCTAAGAGAAATCTTAAGACCACGGAAAACAAGGGTTCCAATGAGCCTAAGGGGAAGGACAATGTCCAAAAGTCTCCTAAGGGCAATTCCAATAATAACAAAGCTAAGGAGAAGGGGGTTTACAAAGGCAAAAACAAACTCTCTCTTGAAGAGTTTGAGCGTTATCTCAAGGATAACCGTTGTTTCAAGTGCGGCAAGCAAGGGCATGCATACCACACTTGTCCCCAAAAGAAGACCCGCCATGAGCCTCCTAGAGCTACCTTGGTCAAAATCCAAGAAGAGGAAGCTCACCACAAAGGATCTCCTCTATGCCATGCTTTGGAAAAGGTAAGAGAACATGATGCTTTCATTCTCTTTGACCCTAGTTCCACTCACAATTTGATATCCACACAGTTGGCCACCAAGCTAGGCATCCAAGCCTACGAGATGGGAGATGTCCTACCCGCCGATGGTGCTTTCAAGAGGCAAGAATCTTAAGCCACTCCCTTAATCGGGAAATTGAGGCTCCATGTCCAAAGCTATGTGGACAAAGAGGACTTCTTTTTCTCTCCTCTCAAGCACACGGATGTAATCCTAGGGGCACCATGGTTTGATCGCATGGATGCCAATGTTAGATTCCCTGAGAGGAAAATCTACTTTAGGTTCAGAGCTCTATCCAGTGCCTTCTGGTATCTGATTCTTCGTTCTTTGTCGGGCTCTTGGAGAAATTGCATTGTGACTTGATTCTTCAGCTCCACCGCTGAGTAGCCTACAAACTTGGATATTAGGTTGCTTATCACCGGTGCAAGTATCTACGCCAGGTGAAGAATCCAGTGTAGAATGCTTCTTCAAAGGCTAGCATATTGTTCGAGGGCAGGAACATGCATCTGGCATAGAATCCGTAAAGGATTTCTTCTGAAGGTTGCCCACTCATATCGTAGCATAAGCCTTTGTTTCCTTCCAAGAATGAAAGCCATGGGGCTCTTGTTTGCTCAGGCTCATTAAATACCTGTATACATGTGAGTAGCATCCTGCAGATCTTATATAACATTGCACAGGAGAGATCTGGCAGACTCTTGAAGAAAGACATGGCGCCCGTTAGGGTTTTCACCATGTTTCCTCCGTCGCTTGGCCTCTTTCTAGAGCTGGCAGCCTGGGGAAGTTGAGCCAAGTTGGACTCTTCTTTTGTAGTGCTTCATGCGCTTGCCATGTCCTTACTCTGTGTACAGGACAGAATGTTGGATCTCTTTGCAGGGTTGCAGGTGCTCTTGTGAATAGAATCAGGTGTCTTGGATTCTTGTTTAGCCAGCTTAACCTCCACTTTGGGTGGTCTTTATCTGCGCCATCTTCTTGCATATCCTTGTACAGCCTTTCTTTCACCTATAATAGTTCTACTTTGATGAGAGGGTCGGCAGGATTGTTGGTGCCATTCAACGTTGATCTGATTGGGAGTGAGTTGAGTGACTTTGATAGAGTGTAAAACTCTCAACTCCCAATCTATAGCGGCCTTCCACTGCTCATCCACCTCTAGGGTGATCTTCTCCTTCAGTGCGTTTTCTTCAGCTTTTGACAGCTGGACCATTGGCACTATGTCTGCATCTATGATGTGAACCTGAAAATCTTCATCACCACTCGGCTCCGCTATGGACTGCGTCTCAAACTCAGCAAAAGAGACCAAGGGTATGTCTATATGTGGCGGCTCTGAAGTGCCTGCCTCTTCCTGCATGTCTGGTTTTCCATCTCTGAGGAGTTGGTTTATCCGTTTGAGTTCTGCTATCTCCTTTAGGAGCTCCTCCTCTCTTTGAACCGCATCAGTGCCAGGTCCCTGCGCTGTGATTGTTCGAGCTTTAATTCCAATTCTAGGTCTTTGTTTTTCTTTTCAAGTGCCTTATAGACTTCGTCAGTTCCTTTGATCGAGGCCACGGTTGGATTTTCTTTGATTTGCCGTAAGAAAATGGCCTAATCATTGATTCTCTGTTCAGAATATTGCAGAGAAGCATTGGCAATACCTAAAGTTTTTGAGCTGACAGAGAGGTTATAAGAAGTTCATTTGTAACTTCTGTCAGCTGCTCATCTTTTACTTTGCAGGCATCAGACAGTTTAGTGAGTAGATCACCTAACTCCTCCATTTTTATTTTATTTTTATCTCTAGCTATCTGATGTTGCTCCGCTTCTGCCTTCAGATCTTGCACCTGCCTTTGGAGATCAGTGATGACAGTCAGCATCTCTTCTAGCTCTCCTTGAAGAGCGTCGATCACCATTTCCAATTCCTTGGCCTTTGTGCTACGGTTTAAAGCTACTGAGCAGAGTCTCTCCGTCATTTCTTGCATTTGACGTGCATATTCATTGACCTGTATTATTACTTCGTCGTTTGACTTCCACTCCTCCTGTCTTGCCAGTTGGGGTGTGCCTACAGCATCATGTGTTGCTTCTTGCTGCATCATAGCTGCTGGTGGTTCTTGTGTGGAGGTAAATGGTCGGTCTTCTTCTTGCCATCCTGAGGCTTTGATGCCTTGGAAATTTTTGGTTGAGTAGAAGTGGATAGTGTTGTCTCAACCCTTGCTGTCTCTTCAGATGTCGGCCTTTCTTCCTTCTCTGGCTCGGGCTCCATCTCATGTGCAGTGGTAGACGCTTTTTCCTCATCTTCTTCTTTATCGGTCTCTTTTTCAGATCTACTTTCCTGTTCCTCGTTTGGCTTTTGAGTCTCTTCAGCTGCCTTCTTCCGTTCTGGCTCGGCTTCTTTTTCTTTTTGTCCGTCGGGGTGGTCAACCTCTAGTGTAGATTTTATTTGTTGGGTGGACTCAGAATGTTTCTCTTTGTCAGGCTCCACTTCATTGGTGTCTTTGCTTGCTGGTGATGGTGGTGGGCTAGGCATGGGATGGTCTTGTCGTTCTGGAGGCAGTGAGATGGGTCGGGGAGATCCATGACTTTGCTCTTGGCTAGCCGTATCCTCGGCTTGCCTTTGGTCTTCCGCTTCGTTGGCTTTCTTTGTAGCTTCTTCTGCCTCCTTTAGCTTTAGAGCTTCAGCCTCTTGGTACATTCTTTCTAACTGCTCTGTTGGATCATCTACCTCTTTTCTGGTATGATGCTTTGTTAGAGGTCCTTTCAGTCCTGTGGGTACCCATCTTTCTGGGTCCTTCCCTTGTGCTTGTCTACTGCGCTGGTACGCTTGTTTTTCTCTTTCAAAGCGTGCTTGTTTTTGAGCTGGCACCTCTTGGTGTGTGGACACAGCTTTTCTTTTCATCTCTTCTCTCCGAGATCTCTTTTCTTCGTTGTCAGAGCTCTTGCTGCTATGTCGTTCCGGCGAGCTGTCAGCTGACTCATCATCAGATTTATGTGATCTTTTACCTGACCTTGTAGCTCGTGGAGAGGGTTGTACTGCCAAGATCCATGTGTTCTGATCAGAGGCAGGTGGTAGGTTGTCGGCCATGCCGATGGTATGATATGCTATTCTAGTCAACACCTCTGGTGCACCCAAGTACGTGATTTTGCCTTCCTTCTTGGTGCCCTTCAAGGTTGTCATGACATACTGCACGTGGTCCACTGGTTGCCTTGTCGTCGACTTGAGAACCTGAGTGAAGGTGGTGGCCATGGCGTGATTTGGTGTTGTGTACCTTGGTGGCCTTTTTGCCAGAAAATGGAAGTGTTGATGGTACAAACGGGCTGGCTCTTCCACCTGTTTGTGGATAAGATCGGTGAATGTAGTCGCGTCTGTCTCTTTGGTAAATGTGCCTACGGTTTTTCTGTCTCTTGCCCGCACGGTCATTCCTTCAGTGGGCAGTCTGAGTGCCTCTGCCACTATCTCTTTTGTAATCACTACCTCGACCTTGTTCCCTTGGCTGTCGGATATCTGTGTTGTTCCGTCCTCTTTGATGGTGGATAGAAGCTCGTAAGCTTTCTGAAAGTCCACTCCGCAAGGCTCTTGTTCGTAGAAATGCCTGAGCCCCAACCTGTGGTTAGACTCTTTTGTCTTTGGCTTTGCAGCTACATCATAGACCTCTTTGGGAAGGAGTTGCAACTCCACCTGATGCCCCTCTTCACACTTGAACCTGTCAGTGAAGACCGTAGTGTGGTGCTCTTCCAGCTGTTCTCTAGAAAGGTAGGATGCCTTTGACGCTTTGACTGACTCGGGGTCGAGTTGATACGCAGGTAGTTCTTGTAGTTTATCTTTCTGGTTTAGCTTCTTCTTGGCCCTCTCCATTGCGTGCATTGCTTCTGTTCAGTGAATAGAGTGCAAAATTAGGAGATTTGTCAGAATTTTCTCTGGAATTTCCTTTTAGACTGTAATGCTGACAATTTGGTCCAAATTGCTTCAAATCAATTTTTGAACAAGCAAAGATGCATAAAATCATGCAAGGAACAAAACTGCAAAACAAAAATTTGCAACCAAAGTAAATAATTGCAAATTTATAGCTGAGGAAAATTTTCAACTTTTTGCAAGCTTGGCTTTATAGGCTTGAAGTATGTACCAGATAATATGGGCTCATTTGGATGCACAGGGTGAAAATGGTACCAGATTTTGGCTTTAGGTCTCTGAAACAGTAGATATAAAGGAAATTTGATATTTTGAACTCCAAATTGATTCGAAATTGGCTAGTGGGCTTAACACATCATGTACTTTGGATGTATGATGACAAAATATCCAAATTCCCCAATTTTGACCAAAAAGTGAATAATTGCGATTATTAACTTTTCTTCCAAAATTGACATTTTTGGTACAAATTGGTTCTAGGAATTGTATGGACCTTGGGTATGAGATATGAAGTGATTTGGATCAAGGAATGTGGTCCATAACCCAAATTTTGGCTTGCAAAGACCTCTTTGCGTTTTTTGGCAATTTTACAAGTAATGGGTGGTCATTTTGGCTCATAGTTGATTTTGGCATGTAATAGCTGTATACACACGATAGGTGAGGTGATTTGACAACTTCCAAGCAAAACTGATGCAAAACAGTGACATTATTTACTACAATGACAAAACTTTGCAAAACCTACAAATTTTGACCTAGACATGTTTCATATACTTCATACAAGTCCTAAATTGAATTTGGTCAAGTTTGGTCATGCCGCCATCACTTTGTGCTCTCTCGACTCTGAAATCATGGTTTTTTGTGACTACTCTATCCGTTGGGTTGGTCGGTCAACTTTAAGGCTTTGGACTTGTCCGTAACATAGTCGTGAAGCAACATGTCCAATTCTGGCTCATTTGGAGTCAGTTTGACCTCATATGTTGAATTTGGTGCTTGGTAACCTTCGAGCCATTTTCTGCTTTTCGAGGGCTTTGCTTGATGGATTTCACCAAACCAATCATATATATTGTATATGGACCTCATTAGCAAGCCATCTGTGGAGTCAGGTCAAAATTCTGGCATTTGCCAAAAACCTAACTTTTCTACTGGGGACCCCCTTGACCCCAGCCGAATGGTCATCTGATGGTATAGAAAGGTTCTATTATGTTGGGGCATGCTATGGTTCAAATCCCATCCGATTTGGTCAAGCTGGCAGGCCGCTATGATCAGTTTTAGGTCATAGGTCTTCGTGCACTACTCGATTTCGAGGGTTTTTTCTAGGGCTTTAGACTAGCTACCGGCCGTACAAAATGGATCATTGTTGAGTAAAGCACTTACCCCTCGTGAGACGGCACTGAAAATGGTCAAGTGTGGGCTCCGGAAAATTCGCGCGAAAGAGGCCAAAATCTCTCTCTGCAAAGGCTCCAAGTGGAAATGAGGTGGTTTTAGCGTACCTCGGATATCTATATTCGGACTTCCTGAACCAAATTTCCCCAAATTCCCCCGTCAGTCCTACTAGGCCGTGAAATCTATGTTAGACTCAAAAATTTCCCTGATCGGATCAGGCCAAGGGATACCCCCACAGGGACAACCAATTAGGACACAAAAATGGTGTGCAATCGAGGGAAAATGGACCAACCATGAGACCCACGAGTGCTACTTCACACCAAAGTATGATGGGAATGTTCAGTACGTGCCCATGAGGCCACAAGGACAACCCATGTACAGATATCAGCCTAATATGGCCCAAGCTCAAAGACCACCAATGGGTATAGAAAGACCTCAACCTGTGTTGGGACAACAACCTCCATATCCACGACATAATGCAGTGCCTATAAAGTACATGCACTCTGAATGAGTCATAGATGAACAAGCATTAGTGCATGTTACGCCCTATGCAGATCCTAGTCCATCTACAATAATGGTAGAAGGAGATTGGTATAGTCCACATCCACCACCAATGGAAGAAACCGTCACTTATGCTCCACCAGAGCTCGCACCAATATATTATGTAGCTAATCAAGGTGTCAGACCTCCCATGGGAAGACCCATGATGAAGCCGAGAACAGGAAACTGCCATAGCTGTGGTGCTGACGACCATTGGAAAAATGAATGTCCAGAGCCTGACAAAAACCTCAAACCAATTGAAGCCTATTGCATACAATGTTGCAAAAAGGGAGGACACTTTCCGAAAGATTGTCCTAAGAATCCTTTGAACAAGGGTAAAACTATAGTAAACGTAGTCCAAGTGATGCCTAGTAGCTCATCAGAGAGTGTAACAATTGTTCCAATCAATGTAATCACTAGAGCCCAGGCAAAGAAAAAGAAACACAACTCCTCTTACGATTCGGAGAACACGAAACTTTCTTTTCAAAGAATCAAAAGGAGCAGAAGCAAAAGATATGAGATGAGAAAACAAAAACGACGGGTTGAAATCGAAGAGAAAGCAAAAATGCTAGCCCGGGACAAGTTGAAAGAAACTAGCAGTAAATTCAAGGAAACAACCGTGAAATCTGGAGGATCCATTCTGGTTGATAAAATTTTTTAGCCTATTAATGCTGCCTTGGAAGCCTACCAAGCAGGACTTAAAGCAGGCCAAAACATGGAAAACAAGTGGAAAAACTACCCATCTCCAAACATGGAAGCAGCAAAGCTGGAGGTTTATCAAAACTTGGTAAAAATCACACAAGAAATGTTGGAAAAACAAAAACCCACGCTTGAAAGTATTGCAAAACCTGAAGAGCTTGCGGTAGAAGAAACGAAAGCAAAATCTGATGTGGTGGCAGAACCCCACCTTGAAACAAATGAACCAGAGCTTATAGTGCCTGACAGCGAAGATGCCTTAGACAGAATTCCATTCGTAGAGGAAGATTGGCCAGGACACTTATGGGAAAAAGTGAGAGACGGAATTCCATTCGTAGAGGAAGACTGGCCAGGACACTTATGGGAAAAAGTGAGAGAGATCAATGATGGGAGCCTAACTTTAAAATCAGCTCCTATAGAGGAAGTCTGGTTGGATAACCTACCTTCTGATATGAACATGGATTTACAATCCTTGTACGGGGATTGTGGATCAGAAGCTTCAGGAATGTCGAAACCATTGACATTAAAAACATTACCTGCTTACTTGGGAGATAATGAAGATGAATCCATCGTGTGCAAGGCCACTCAAGTAAAAAGAGCGGAACAGACCCTAGAAGTCGATAACATTCATTCGATCATGCCTACACCCATCAAATGCACTCTTACCTTGGGAGAACTGTTAAAACTCAAACCATACTTGTGGAATGATTTACAGAAAACCCTAGAGAAGGTGGGGATAACGGGATTAATCTCAAAAATTTTGGAAAATTTGAAAAATGAAATGGAAAACAAAGAGATTCGATCAGTTCCTATGAACAAAGTCGGAGAATATTATGAAGGGGAAGAAGGAAACACCACCCTCTCAATGAAATATAATGACATTGAAACCATGGCAATACTGGATAGTGGAGCTGGCATAGCCATAGCCACTAAAGTAGTATAAGAATCCTAGGGATAGCCAGCCATCAGACGAACTCGAATGAAATTGCAATTGGCTGACGGACACATTGAGAGACCACTAGGGCTGCTTGAAAAAGTGATAGTCAATTCCTGTGGAATTGAATATCAACACACTTTTGCCATAGTAGACTTTGGGAAAAAAATCAACTATGACATCATATTGGGAAGACCTTTCATGCGACAAGTACAACTTATCCAAGATTGGAGAAACAGCTATCTGTACTTGAAGCAAGTGGGATCTATAACAAGAGTCAATCTAAAAGATCACACTTACAAAGATGTCTTGAAAACACCCATCCAGTCTCTTCGGCTGAAACTAAACTCCCATCCTGGTTAAACAAAGACACTCCTATTTGGATGTGTGGAGCTTCAAAAAATGGAAGCTTAAGACGAGAAGAATGTATCCTAGAAAGGGACTACACAGACGAAGCCTACGTACCTGAACCCTTTCCAGAACATTTATTTGAGCCATTTGAGTAGACTTAAATTTTAGCGACAATGGATGTATGTGTGAATACGTCTATGCCTACTCAATTTTGCAATGAGGATGGCTACGACATAATTCCCATCCAAATGATTTCAATCCTCAACATTGAAAACAAAGATGAGAAATCCAAGGACGTAATGAAAGCTCAACAAGCCTTTTCAGACCTCTATTACGACACAACTGATGAGTTAGATGAACACTAAGCTACCTCAGAAGATTCGGGGTCAGAAAAAGAGCATATGAGAGCTAAGTTACTCTTAAAAGGAGGGGAGAAAAAGTTCTTTGACTTTCCAAACCAGAAATCAAGAAGACAAAAGTGGTATAGATGAAAGAGAGACACCGGAATTGTGAAAACACAACCTATGCCATCAGTCTCCAGTAAAACACAATTCCTGATGCCGATAGATGCTAATGATTGTGTCAAGGACAAAATAACTGACAGATAGCCTTCAAACAAAAATTCAAAAATGTCTTAGACATCAAGAAAAACAAGGAAGGGTACTCAAGAGAAATCACAGGAAAAGAAACCATTTATGACCAGAGTCGAGCGGAAAAAGAAATATCGAGTTGAAAAAAGCTCTAAAGGAGATATACACAACCGAAATGGAAACCATGGAAGAGGATGGTAAGGATGTAATGCATGTTCCATCCCATTACAAAAAGTATACCCTCCAAGATCGGAAAATCATAATTGAACAACCTGTTATGGAATTACTGAAACAAGGTGAATCTTACAAAGGACCTGAAAACGCTAAAAAGGTAGACTTGGTTGAACCAGGAGAAGAGCCGAGACCTGCTTACATTGCGAATGACCTAACAGAAGAAGAAGAAAAGCTTTTGCTAAGCTTGTTAAAGGAATACCGAGATATTTTTGCTTGGTCTTACAAGGATCTCAAGGGTGTTGATCCAGAAATCTGTCAACATACCATACCCATGAGAGAAAATGCAAAACCAAGTAGACAAAGACCATACATGTATAACGAAACATTTGCCAGGAAGATAAGAGAAGAGATTGAAAAACTCAAGGAAGTTGAATTCATTAACGAAATTGAACACACAGATTGGGTGTCTCCAATTGTGGTAGTACCCAAGAAGAATGGAAAATTACGAGTGTGTGTTAATCTCGAAAAGGTGAATGCAGCTACCATTAGAGACAACTTTTCTCTTCCGATAACTAAGCATGTTTTAGAACGAGTTGCAAGAAAAGAAGCTTACAGCTTCTTAGACGGCTTTTTGGGATACAATCAACTTTTGGTTGACCCAAAAGATCACGATAAAACTGCTTTTGTAACAAAATGGGATATATTTGCCTATCGGTTTATGCCGTTTGGGTTAACCAATGCTCTAGTCATGGCGAGTTAAGTCTCAACAGACTCCACCACACCATGCAGCACCAAGCCGACCGAGCTACCAATGGAGAGAAAAAGCTCGATAATAGTCGAAAGTGCTACCAACAGCTCAAGCAATCAGAGTGCTAAAGCACCCTGATGGTACAATCAAACAGAGAGCACAAAAGCTACAAGATTTTCTCTTTGGAAGACATCAGTAGCAAACATCGACATCGAAAACCCTTGAGTTAATTACTCAAGACCCAGCTCTTGCATAGCATATTGGTTTGAATTGCATTGATCTTCATATCATGTTAGAGCCAACCAGAGCTATACATAGACACTGTTGTTCAACCTATGCACATAGTCGTCCCGGAGTATGCCATCTAGGAGGGGTGGAAGGGCACTAAGTACTAAGTAATTAAGGGCAATGTTTGAAGAGGGAGAAAAAAGTTATATGTTAACGCGTGATTTTTTGCATAATTACCTAATAACGCCCTTATAATTCATCATCAAGAAAAAATTCACTGATAATATCTTCCCAATGAGTGTAAATAGTGTATATACTATCAGAAAATCATCAAAAATAGTCTTTTTTGGGTATTTTTCATCATTTTTGTTGATAATGAGGCTTAAAAATGGAGAAATCCAACAAAAAACAATAAAGCTATGTTTTTCAAGGGATTTTCTTAATTATTAGATTTTTACTTTACTTTTTTAGAGCATTTTTCTATTTTCTTTGATTCTTTCAAATAAACAGGTCAAAATTAATAATAATAGCAGGGAAGGTCAGCTGGAAAAATGAAAGACACGATGGTGATCAAAAAGACAAGACGGACAAGCACAAAAATTTTCAATGAAATCAAAAGATGGAAGCGGGAAGCCTAAATTAGACGACCAGGCCTACTTTTGCAAAATTCTTGCATAATGAGCTACGACCCATTTCTGAAAATCAACTGGTCTAACGTGTCTATTTGGTTCAACTCCAGATCTTCTAAGAGTTGGTCCTGTTCCGAATCCTTCAAACCCGTCTGTTGGAGATAGTGACTCATGTAGCCTTGGACTGGCCTTATTGTCACCCGGTTTTCTACGTGATGAGGTGGTTTCTAGTTTCTTCACACTACGCTCAAATGATCTCTCACAATGTTCATCTCTTGGAATTGTTTCTGGTCCTTGCCCCAATATCCAATCCCGGATGGAATACCCTTGGTATTTGGTTTGTTTTACCTCCTCAGGAGTCATCATAACAAAGTTGTTGTTATAACAATCCCTAAACAGGTAGGTTGGTAGGTCTGTTGATCCCTTATCTTTGATCTCGAAGATATAGATGATCTTCATGGCCGTTAATTGTCCTAGTTTGGTATGAGGAGTCCACAAAAGATCTTTTATGTTTCTATCTTCCCAACATTAGACTCCGATCCTAGGATTATCCGTACTAAGCCGTTTCAAAGGCTTCAAGTCTACTTGATCGTATTGTTCGAATTCTAAAGTTGGTAGTCCTTCTTTTGCTGACATATCTGGGATTATGGTGTTTACTTTTAACCCCCATTTATTTATCACGTCAAGGTTTTCGACCTGTAAATACTGAGTTCTGTTTCGATCCATGTACATTTTTCCTTGTTTGTTTGCCCTAACCTCTTCTTCGAACTCAATACCATGGTCATCAATGCGAATAGCATACTCCTCGTTAGGGTCCAAGTAAACCTGGGCTCCATGACGGTAGTCTTGTAAAAAGATAGTATATGCTTATAGCGCACTGTCGTTCTGGTTTCCAAATAAGTCGAGTAAAAAGACATTTCGGATGTTGAATCTAAAAAAGTGTATGAGACTTCTTCAGGAATTGTGTGCAAGGAATTGCCTTGATTCACTCTTTCTTCGGTAGATACTCTACTGGAGGTTTCTCCGAGTATGCGTTGATTTCCTAGTACATGACCAAATCTAAGGTTCATATAGACTTATGAAGCCCTGGATAGAGTACTCACCTTTGGATTGACTTGTCGTCAATTTTCACTCGATTCAACTGCAACTTTCTGTCAAGCCACTGATTCCTCGTCTGCAACTTCCTGTACAAATTTGATCAAGTTAGCTATTCTTCTATAAGGACAATAGAGTTTTTGCTAACTCTTATAATTGGTCTTTGTATATCACTTCAAATCGAGCTATGAGAGTCAAAATTTTGACTTTCAAATTCGACTTTAGCAAAAATCAAAGGTTTGATCTGCAACCTGATGTTATGAGCACGTATAGAGCTAAAAGAGAGCAAGAGGAGGTACTCACAATGTACAAGAACTTGGACTTGATGATAAGCTTAATATTGATTATAAGACTTAATACTTTATTAAGAGAGCTAGATACAAGACTTGGATTACATGACTTGAGTACAACGCAAGGCTTGATTGCAAGGACAAGACTTGAACATAAGAACTAGAAGAGGGATTTCCTCATAGGGCCTCACAACTGGTGTTGGCAAGACTGAGGGGCTTGTGGCTCAAGACCCCTATTTATACTAGTGCTTGAGGAGGTTGCTTGAGGAGGTTAAGACTTTCTAGGTTCTTCTTGAGGAGGTTAGAATCTTCTAGAACCTTCTTGATCCTTCTAGTCCTTCTAGAACCTTCTAGATCCTTCTTCAACTTTCTAGAGCTTTCCAGAAACTTCTAGATTCTTCCTGAATCATCTCCAGGCTTCTAGAAACTTCTTGATCCTTATAGTTCTTTTAGAACCTTCTATATCCTTCTTCAACTTTCTAAGCTTTCCAAAAACTTCTAGATTCTTCCGGAATCTTCTCCATGCTTATAGTTCTAGAATATCCTTGATACTTTTAGAACCTTCTAGAATCTTCTAGATCCTTCTAGATTCTTCTAGAGCCTTCTAGCAATGATGTAGGCAATGACACAGGTGATGATGCATGCAGCGCGACTGACTCTCAGGCATCCATGACATTACCCCCTCCTCTAGCGACGAGTTCCACGAGGAGCGGTTTTGCTTCTTGGCATGGGAGGAAAGCTTGATGGATGGTTGTTGATGGTACTCATGAGGTTTGGATCAATGACAAAACTCCGATACTAAAACATGGAAGATTGCATAAATCCGCATAGACTGTGGAAACTGGGAGATGATATGTGAGTGGATTCACTTGGCCAACTATCTTGAATGGTCCAAGTCTTTGATAATCTAGCTTTTGCAAAGGGTGAGATGAACAGAGATCACTTTGAGAATCCATACTCGATCCTTAATCTTGTATAGTGGATGTTGCATTTGATGTTTGTTTACGCTAGATGTATACCTCTGCTGAGCTCTTCTGATATTTACTATCAATTCTTTGTGAATGCTTTGTAGATATGTGGCCAAATATGTGGCAGTTCGATTCTTCACTTGATGATTCATGTGGACATCCATCATTAGGTGATGATAGTTGATTGTGCATTGATGATACTGCTCTACAACTTGATCCACCCCCTTTGTTGGTCCATCACTTTGTGGATGATTAGATAAAGAGAGGTTAATCTTTACAGCTTGAATCTTGAACAAGTCTTTCCAAAAGCTTGATAGCAACTCTGGTCCTTGATTTGAAACAATGTCACTTGGAAGTCCATGATAGTGGTAAATATCCTCAAAGAAAAGGTTCCCCATTCCTTTCCCAATAAATGAAGAAGGGTGATAGCCTTGACATAGCTTGGTTTCAACAACTACTTCTCCAAAGCGTGTTGAAAGAAGTGCACCAATGAGATTGATTTGAGAAGCACCATCCGAATAAAGCTTTGGTTGCATGCATATAAACAGCTCCTCTTGTTGGAAGAAGCCTCTAAAATTCAGTCCTATCCCATCATACTTTTCAGGTAAGTTGTTCTCGGGCTCCTTCCTTTGTTGTGGTGAACTAGCTGAAACCACGGGAAGATTTTTGAACGCATTGGCTTCTTGGACTGGTGATTGAGGCTCTTGCACTACTGAACTTGGAAAGTGTGGTTTCTCTACTTGGCCCCTTGGACAAACCAAAATCATGGATGGATTTTGGCCTATAGTCGTTTTATGGCGTTATTGCACTGGGGGTTGAAGCTCTTGGGAATGGGATGCGGGTTGAAGCTCTTGCACCACTAGACTTGGCAAGTGTGATTGCTCTTCTTTCTGTTTTGCATGTAGCTCCTGCATTTGATGTTGCACCTTTTGCAAGGTGGATGCAATGCTTTCCAAAATAGATTGTTGCATGGCTAGGTAATCCATAATGGCAGTCTTGCCAAACTGTTATGAGCGCGTATAGAGCTAAAAGAGAGCAAGAGGAGGTACTCACAATGTACAAGAACTTGGACTTGATGATAAGCTTAATATTGATTATAAGACTTAATACTTTATTAAGAGAGCTAGATACAAGACTTGGATTACATGACTTGAGTACAAGACAAGGCTTGATTTCAAGGACAAGACTTGAACATAAGAACTAGAAGAGGTATTTCCTCATAGGAGCCTCACAACTGTTGGTGTTGGCAAGACTGAGGGGCTTGTGGCCCAAGACCCCTATTTATACTAGTGCTCGAGGAGGTTGCTTGAGGAGGTTAAGACTTTCTAGGTTCTTCTTGAGGAGGTTAGAATCTTCTAGAACCTTCTTGATCCTTCTAGTCCTTCTAGAACCTTCTAGATCCTTCTTCAACTTTCTAGAGCTTTCTAGAAACTGCTAGATTCTTCCTGAATCTTCTCTAGGCTTCTAGAATTTCTTGATCCTTCTAGTTCTTCTAGAACCTTCTATATCCTTCTTCAACTTTCTAAGATTTCCAAAAACTTCTAGATTCTTTCGGAATCTTCTCCATGCTTATAGAAACTTCTAAAATCTCCTTGATACTTTTAGAACCTTCTAGAATCTAGATCCTTCTAGATTCTTCTAGAGCCTTCTAGCGATGATGTAGGCAATGACACAGGTGATGATGCATGCAGCGACTGACTCTCAGGCATCCATGACACCTAAAAACTAAGTGTACATGTATCAATTTTGATTCGATTGAACCCAAAATTTCCCTGTGGCTATATATTATGTTGGTCTATCACTGTATAAGTTCAAAAGTCAAAAATGATGTCTCTGGATAGTAGAAGTAAATAATCACGATTATTTACTTTTGTCACTCTTTTGCAGTTTTTCGATAGGTTTGGCAAGTATACAACTTGTTAGAGTCCCTGGGCAAGTTTCAACAAGTTTGGACAAAATTTGATCAAGTTTATCAACTGTTTGGTGTTCGCAGACTCTGATTTCGAGAATCTGGCTTAAGTCTCACTTTTGGGATCCAAATTTCACCAAAACTGATTTGTGATGTCTACTTGATGTGCTTGACCTTGTGGTATACTCAAATTTACAAAATCATCAAGTTTTGAAGCTGATGTAAATAATCGCGATTATTTACTCCAGCTAGATTTTTGCAAGTTTTTGCGCCAACTTTGACATAGTTCTGTTAAGAACCTTAAGTAAAGGTCCCTGGGCAAGTTTCATCAAGTTTGGACAATTTTTTGTCAAATGGTCATCAATTATCTGTCCGCAGACTAACTTTACTCACAATTTTCACTCCAATGCTCCAAATCTTACCAAATTTGGTTTGTGGGCTTATTACAACATGGTGAAGCTAGTGGTATGCAGACTTGGTCAGTAAAGTTGAAAAATAGGAAAGATGTAAATAATCACGATTATTTACTTCTGATAAATTTTTACAAATTTTTGGTCAACTTAGCATATATACATGTTTATCACATCAACATAAGCCTATGAAACAATTTTCAACAAGTTTAGATTAAAAAAATTCAAATTTATACTCGAGATTCAAAAAGTCAGTACAAACTTTAGTTTTGACCCAGTTTAGTTATCCAAATCTCTTGGGCCTTTACAAAAGTTGTTTGTACACATGCAATGAGTCACTGGTATGAACCTTGGTCAATTTAGAGCAGAAAGTTAATAATCGCGATTATTAACTTTAGGCTTGAAATGAGTACTTTTTTGCAATTTTCTCAAAGACAGTCTTTATATGATGTATTTTAAGCCTATGAATCAAGTCAAAACTTAATTTGGCCTAAAATGTCAAGAAAAAAGTAAATAATCTGAGTTTTGGTCAACTCATGAAATTTTTACCTCGAAGTATCTTTGAGCTTACCCACTGGTTCAGACAACTCTTAGGCTTACTCTCTAGTTGGATTGAGTGGATCCGAGTCTTTTCGAGCTATTTTTAGCCGTACTTGATTCTTTCAGAGAGAGCAATGTTTTGAAATCCACCTCGGATCCTACTTACCCTACTCCTAGATTCTTATGGAATGGGGTTGTGGAAGGTGTCCACAAACACTCGTTTTCTTGTGTTTTTTATGTTTTTCAGAGGCTTGATCTTAAGACTTGTCTCGTCTACCAATCATTCTCCAAATCCTAATCTAAATCTGCAATCCTACAGTCCTAAAGGTACTCAGCAAGTACGACTACTTCCAAGCTACCTCTACACAACAAAAGACGACAATCTTAAGCTATGCGGTTTCTAAAAGAAAGTTTTGAACTATAGGTGAACCTAAAGGAAGTTAAAGGACAATTACACAAAACGCTCATGTTTTTTTCTAGTTTAGGTCTCTTCGATCCCCGGCAACGGCGCCAAATGTGGGACGCATGTTTAACCTCACCATACTATCTTATTGCAGTAATAGCGAGAACCATGATTAATTTGTCAAACCATGGGACGAAGCTGATTCGACTAGTGCATAGAGGCTACAAGAGGTTGTCAATCTCTCGGAAAACAACTAACAACTCGCATCTAACTCAGGCTACACTCAAGTGGCTGAAATCACCAAAAGCCAATCGCTTATCGTCAAGCAAATCACATCCATTACAGCATCAAATGACATCCAAACGTAACGAAACTTCTAGGACAAGTTTATAAGACCTAAGCACACATGCCTATGGCCTCAAACCCCACTTTAGGTCAAGTTCCAAAATCGCGATTATTAACAGCAGTGGATTTTTGACCTAGTCGTTTTTGACCCAGAATGCATCTAAATGTTTAGCAATGCTGCCCCAATACCCCGCCTATGCTTAGTTTTTTATTTAAAAATGTAAATACCTAGTTATGATGAAATTAGGCTGCAGGTCAGCAACGCCAAAAGCTACGAAATACTGAAAGGCTTACGTCAATGCATAGAGCTCTTACCTGCGATTGCAATGCAACAAACACAATCGCAATGTGACAACCGGAGAGGGAGTAGGAAGCGCGAGAAGGAGAGAAGTGAGCGCCGCCAGCTCACGCTGTGTATTTCTTATCCAAAAACTTACAAAAATTGACTTTTATATCTTAGCCAAGGTTTTTTGGGTGGTCAAACTAATAATCTGGAGTTCTACCAAAGCTGGGAAATGACTGGCTGATACAATCTGGAAGCTTGCAGCCCCGGCTCATTAATTACAAAGTTTACCGAGAAAATAGGAGTTACAATATTCCCGATTTATCAAAATAATAATTGTTTTACAAAGAGAACTCCGAAAAATGGTGTCCGTGTTAGCTTGCTGCTAACACCACGGCATGAAAAATCTTTTTTCTCTAAGTGATCCTATTTAGTGCTCTATAGTTGACACACATGTGATATGTGCCATCTTCCTTTTTCACTAAAAGTACTAGTGAACAGAATGGAGAGGAGCTAGGCCTCACCATCCCTTTTTCCACCAATCCATGCACTTGCCTCATGATCTCCTCTTGTTGAGCTTGTGAAACTCAATAAGGCGGTGAGCTTCCTAGTAGAAGCTCTATTGCATGGTCATCATCCCCTCCTTTTGGAGGTAGCTCACTAGGGATGTCATCAATGAAAACATCTTGGAATCCATTTAGGAAATTAAGAAAGTCTAATTCCTCTTGATTTCCTTTATTGCTACTTGTGAAAACATTAGAATCATTTAAAGATTCTCTAACAAAAATCATATACACAAAAATAGAGTTTTTCATTGACTTATCAAAAGCAAGCATATTTACCAGGGATATGGTGTTCCCCAACTCATTAGCATCTATGTACATGCTCTTTTCCCTGTAGGTGAAGTAGACTCTCCTTTCAAGGAACTTCATATTGGCAGCCATGCGGTTGAACCATGGTGCCCCTAGGATAACATCCTCATGTTGGAGAAGAGAGATGAAAAAGTCTTCTTTGTTGATGCAGCTTTGGACATGAAGCCTCAACTTCCCAATCAAGGGAGTAACGGAGGCTTGCTATCCCTTGAAAGCTGCATCGGTAGTTACAGTATCTCCCATCTCAAAAGCTTGAATGCTCAACTTAGTGGCCAACTTTGTTGATATGAAGTTGTGAGTAGAGCCAGGGTCAAAGAGAATAAGGGCATCATGCTCCCTTACTTCTCCCCAGGCATAGGAGAGGGATGAGCCTTTGCAAAGAGTATCCTCTTTTAGCTCTAGGAGTGTCATTGCGTACATTTCTTTTGGGGCAAGAACGATAACCAAGTCCTTGCTCCCCACACTTAAAGCATTTATGGTCTTTATGGAAGGCCTCTAACTCTTCAGAAGAGAGCTTATTTTCACGTTTGTAAGCTCCTTTCTCCTTGGCCTTGTTGTTGTTGGTGTTGGTGTTTCCTTGGGAAGAGTTTTGAGCTCTTCCCTTTAGCTTCATTTCGATCCTTGTTTTCCATGGGCTTGAAATTTCTTCTCGCCCCTTGTTGGAAATTGATCCTTGAAGAAACCATATTCTGGTGGATGACTTCGGTTATAGTGCTAGGCCGTTGTGAGTTGACATACTCGGCCATTTCTTCAGGTAATCTCGCACAAAATTGTTGCTTTTGTTTGGCGAAGTCCATCCTTTGAAAGACTGTAGCTTTGAGATGTAAATCCCAAAGCTTGTCTACGTATTTGTGGATAGACTCGTTGAAGAGCAGCTTCAAGCTTCACCATGCGGTAAGCTTGTCATAATAACTAATATTTAATTCTCCTAAATGATTTTCTCATGTTAAATTGATCATTCAATATGGGGAAGTGCCAGGGGAGAAAAAGCTAGAATATTGGTTAAGCTGGCAGACCGACCATAGTAGGGATCCAAAGGAGGGAAAATAGGGATCCAAAGGGGGGGCCCTCTGTAAAAGAGAAATGTGCAACAATGGGCTTTAAAGACCCTAAGGTTCAGCCCATTAAAACTTCCAAAATGCTAAGGTTCCAAAATTCAAAGGTTGTGTCCAAAGGTCAAAGCTTAGGAAAATTGGATGCTTTGTGTGTGTACAAAAATTCCTCAATGAGTCCTACATAGGAGGGGGCGACCCCAAGAAGTAGGGGATGAGAGAGAAACACACACACACACACAATCTTCCTTTACCCAAAGGGAATGAGGAACACATGTCAGCTCTCTAGGCCAGATGCCCACAAGGTGTACTCAAATTCTAATGGATGGCCATGGAGGTGGACCAATGAGAATTAGGCTAGAGTAATCTAGTTTAATTGATTTAAAAACACTTAATAAAAGAACCAATAAAATTAAGCTCTCTAGAAGACTATTGGATAGTCTCCCAAGGGGTCCAATGAACATCCAGCAACACAATGGCTTGCCTTATTCCTATTAGCCAAGAGACAAAGGGGTCCAATGAGAGTTTAGTTGCATTAATTAATTACCTAAAGCTCTCACAAAAGGGGGAAGGGAGACACATGTCAGACGACTATCACTTATGCTGGTTAAATTTCATTGGCCAAGCTGGGAGAGGTCCAATGGGGTGTTAGCATGTGTAAACTGTAAGAGGGGTCGATCAAGAGAGAGAGGGGGCTGAATTTGTCAAGTTATTATCACACACACTCACACAATCTCATGTGTGGAGCAAGAAGACTCTCTCTCTCCTTCTCAAGCTTTATGGAAAGCTTATCACCTACTCCAAGCTTGCGAGAAGGGAGGCCTACACCAACAACTCTTGGCTTTGTGATGCAAATCCAACCAAGAGCCAAGCTTCAATGCATGCTCATCTCCTCTACCATGCTAATTACTAAGCTATGCTATGCTAATATGAGTGATTATGTGAGGAGATGTACATCTTTCTCGTAAGACTACTCCTTCTTCCTCTCATTCTACTCTCATACCCCGCTAGCTCTCATCATCTTCGAAGGTGTGTGAGATCTTGGGTCTGACACCATGAGGGAATTGATGTTGTGTTTTATAAGTGTGTTGATTAGTGCTTGAAGCTTCCATCTTCATTGCGCTAGCTAGTATTGAAGAAACACAAAGAATTGTATTGTAAAATGTCTTTCTTGATGGGAGAAACCCATAAACAAAGCCTTTTAGAGGGGGGACCGGCTCCATGTAAATCCGGTCCTCAATTGTTGTCAATAGCTTAATTTCTCTCTCTTTTGAAGTATTGTTCATACCTATCTAACTAGGTGCTATGCTTTTTGTTGCTCTCCATCCAAGCACTCTTGCTATGCTCATTAGGAATCTATTCTAATGAAATGTTCGCTATGGTCATGCTATTTTCCACTACACACAAGTTACTAGGCCATTAAATGTTACATTGGTATCAAAGCACAAGGTTTCTCTTTTCTTGCTCAAGAAGGAAGTTCCTCAAGCTAGCTATAAATGGTTGGTATTATTAATTTCAATTGAGTAAGTAGAATAGGGATTTTTCAGCATTGCAGTGTGCATGCCTTTGTGCAGATAACGGGGCATCACCGTCGAGAGCTATGGTGTTAATACTGGAGTCCTACGGGGCTTGCCTACGGCTTAACCACTATTGAGCTATTAGAAACGTGATAGGAGCTGGAGTTCTTTTGGTGTTGAACGACCCTCTCTTCTATTCCTTGCAAGTAATGGTATTCAAGACACGGGTATAGTAGCTTGAGTGCTTTTCTAAAGGGGTAAAGAGGAGTAGCAACTAGGGCTTGAAGTGCCAAAGTACACCTAAAAAATTTTACACCTAAAAGTTGTTAGAGTGGCTGACAATAGTAAAGAGAGGGAATTTAATGTTGATAGGTTTGATTTTGCTAATGAGCAGGCTACTAATGATGCCCCTATGGTTGTTAACTACCATGTTTCTAGGCTTCAACAATCCATGGGCAATCCATCCCTCCAAAGTGAAATGCAATGGTAGCTTCGTGCTCATGGGATTCTCCAAACTCCCCACCATGACGAGAATGTACCTAGGAAGCCTCCTTGCAAGACTCCGAAAAGAGGTCTCTCTCCAATTTGGGAAGAAGAAGGCAATCCATACGAAGGGCTCAAAATTTTGCTTCTTGATGACACATCTCCTTCTCAAAGGAGAACTCAAGACCCCCCACCAAAGGAACGAGAAAGAAGTGAGTCTCCTGCCACCTCAACGGAGATGGCTCCACAAAGACGGCGGGCAAAACGCTCTCCATCACCTCCTAAATGGAGAAGGCTATCGCACACTTCTCCACACCATAATTCAAAGAGGGATTACAAAAAGCAAGAGAAGAAAAAGGCGAGAAAGAGGTCACCGTCTTCTCCATCTTCTTCATCCTCTTCATCTTATGAAGAAAGTGATGGTGTGGACAAAGAGAACCAGAGCAAGAAAAAGGCGAGAAAGAGGTCACCCTCTTCTCCATCTTCCTCAAATTCTTTGTCTTCTGAAGAAAGCGATGGTGCAACTTTTGAAGAGAGAATAAACTCTATGTTAATCGAACGAAAAGTAAGTTTTTCTTACAAGAGATTTAGTATTTAGGTCACATTATCTCTCAAGATGGCATCCAAATGGATCCATCAAAGTTAGAGGTAATAAAAGGATGGCCTAAACCAAGGAATCTTCATGAACTAAGAAGCTTCATAGGTATGTGTGTATACTATAGATGCTTCTAGAAAAGTTCTCACTAGTAGCAGGACCATTACATGACCTAACAAAGAAAAACGTTAGGTATACATGGTCTGCCAAGGAGAACAATGCTTTATATTTTATGACAGTCCACATAAAGTTAGGTTGTCTAGTGCACATTGATATATTTTTGTTTCTCTTCTTTTTTGTTTTAGGAATACCTTATGCCATTATAATAAATAACATATAACTCTCCTAATGGCTTTGAAAAAAATATATTCACTATCTACATAGTGCAAGACACTCTAAAGAGAAGAAGAAGAAGAAGAGTATTTTAACGCCGTAGGAAACTATCCCAAGAGACCTTAAAGATGTATCCGACGTAGGGAGTTGAAGTAGAAAAGAAAACACTCTAGATAAAATAAAGCATTAGAAAAAAAACAAAAGTAGCAATGTGCATTCGACCCACCACTTTACAAGGACATGAAAAGTCTTTTTGAACTACAGAAGGAGTCCTTAGTAAAGTGTCAAATTTTTTGTGCAATTATGGACCATTAGATAAAGATTGCATATAAGTGCCATGTAGCAAAAAACTTCTTTTTTTAATGTTGTTTCTATGTCTTTGTAAGAGGTGTTGGCACTTGTGTACCTCTCTCTCTTTAAAGAGGACCGTGGAATATTGGTTTAGTAGTTATTTTGGTGTACCTCTCTCTTTAAAGAGGGCCATTGAATATTGGTTTAGTCATTATTTTTTTAGCCAATTAGACTCATGAATTTACATTTGGTAGATGCCCTTGGTATGGGGTTTAGAGAATTGGCTACTCCACGTGGGGAGTTGAAGTAGAAAAGAAAACACTCTAGATAAAATAAAGCATTAGAAAAAAAACAAAAGTAGCAATGTGCATTCGACCCACCCCTTTACAAGGACATGAAAAGTCTTTTTGAACTACAGAAGGAGTCCTTAGTAAAGCGTCAAATTTTTTGTGCAATTATGGACCATTAGATAAAGATTGCGTATAAGTGCCACGTAGCAAAAAACTTCTTTTTTTAATGTTGTTTCTATGTCTTTGTAAGAGGTGTTGGCACTTGTGTAACTCTCTCTCTTTAAAGAGGACCATTGAATATTGGTTTAGTAGTTATTTTTGTGTACCTCTCTCTTTAAAGAGGGCCATTGAATATTGGTTTAGTCATTATTTTTTTAGCCAATTAGCCTCATGAATTAAAATTTGGTAGATGCCCTTGGTATGGGGTTTAGAGAATTGGCTACTCATGGGCCACTTCCAAGCTTTCCACTCAAAAGTAGATTTGTAGATCGGCATCAGCACATGGTCCAAGCCTTCTACCACCTTGATGGCAAGTTTCAGTGCCACTGAGTTGAAATTGGTCCACCACCTGGTCAGAGGACCTCCAACATTTGTTATTCCTATCCCAAAAGTGGCACATCCGTTGAAGTCCTTTATTGTTCATCTTTCTTTCAATTTCTCTCCAATAAGGGTTCAAAGTATCCCCAACAATTTTAGACAACCAATGGGACCAGTGCGAGATGGAGTTCTAGAAGTACCTGGTTATTTCACTCCATTCCAAGGATATGATTCATAAGGATAATCTTACGAAGTTTAAAGAAAACAATCAAGTCAAGGGGCCGTATCAAGGTTCCAAAAAAAAAAAAAAAAGTCTTAAGCTGTGTAGCCCCAATGTGCAAATCTCATTATGAGGGGTATGGTCTACCATCTTGAGGACTTCTTGCATGAAGATGGATGACTCGAGGCCCAAGGAAGACTGTACTATAGTTTTTCTTTATTTCGGATACTTATACTTCTCATCATGAGCATTTCGGTTACATATCTTCGGCAAAAATATTTGATTTCAAAGATCACCACTTAAATCCATCACTACCTTATCTTCAAAGCTTTTTATAAAAAAAAAACCAACCAAACATAAGGCCTTTGCCACAAGAGACTAAAAATTAGGGCAAGAAATGGTAAACTCAAGAATGAGCTCACTGAATCCCCTTGTAGCCCCATTTCTGTGGTCTTTAGTTTGGAGGATAGTGTCTATAGATTAGATAGACTAATCCCAAAGGAGGAATGGCACTAGTAGGCCTTATAAGTGGCTTAATGCGCTTGCTACTTATCATCGATACCCTTGAACATTTTTCCCAAAAGCTTCTAGGTTCTTTCCCTCCCCGCCCACCCACCCGCCCGCTCCCCAACACCCCCGATGCTCACAATTTGTGAGTGTGAAATATATTAAAACAAAAAATTTACATAACCAATCATGCCCAAATAGGGCCATGGCATCCAACCAACAACACACAAGCCAACATCAGTCCATAATAGATACTAGTATGTGACCCGCGCGATGTTGCGTCCAAAGAAACAATGCCTCTATTCTCATAGGGCTATCTTCTCTTCCAAGTGAAACACTGTCAATACTCTCTTCCTACACGTATATCGCATTTATAAAAGTGATGCATGATACGACCTCTTAATAGATGTTGCAAAGCATTCTTTGATACCAAGATTGGAAGCTTCTCATAGACATTATTTTTCATGAGCTGCTAGCCCTTGTTCAACAAACTTAAGAGTGCTCTAATTCTATTGGTGTGTGTGTGTGTGTGTGCACATAGATATTGGTGTGCATGTGTGTGTGTGTGTGCATATATATACATATATATATATATATATATATATATATATATATATATATATATATATATATATATATATATATATATATATATATATTATACACACACACCAATCTCTCTCTCTCTCTCTCTCTCTCTCTCTCTCTCTCTCTCTCTCTCTCTCTCTCTATCTATCTATCTATCTATAGATAGATAGAGAGAGAGAGAGAGAGAGAGAGAGAGATTCCTTCATTTGGTCTACCTTGATCTAGCAATGCTACCAAGCTTGATTATAGAGATTAGATAAGTTAGCATGGAGTGAAGAGATGAATCTAAGAGAATTCAATGTAATAATAAAACTTTTTTTTAAAAACGGAGTGAGTTCTAGAATCGGTTTCAATGATAGGAACGCAATTGGATTCAATATCTCTGCTCCACTCTCTTACTTGCTTCTATCCTTGTACATATGTATGGATGTACACACACACACACACACACACATATATATATATATATATATATGCTTGAAGGAAATATTTGTCACATATGTCACAGAGAGGCATCTTGCTATTGTTCCAATACAGTAACTACTATTATGTGACCCGCGCGTTGCCGTGGCCACTTGTGCATCAGTTGAAGCAACCATTGTTCTCCTTCCCTTCATAGGGAGGGCAAATGTGGGCAAATGCCTATGATTCTCATGTGAGCTTTTATAGCTCTTTAATACACTTGTGCATCAACCACCACTGTAACTACTTTCTAAATGACAATGTATCACAACACACGAGGTCTAAGTGCCCTCCACATTCACACCAACCAAGCACAAATCTATCTTTTGGACCAACACTATGTCTACCTTTTTGAGTGTAAGATCGAACAATTAATAAAGTGTAGTTACTCTCCACATTCTTGTGGATTGACCAAGGACAAATCTCCTTCTAGTTGGTCATGCCAAGCTCCAATATACTCCTCCTAATCATGGCAAGTTTGTCCCTGCCCCCTACCCCCCCCTTCTCTCTATCCGCGTGTGTGTGTGTGTGTGTGTGTGTGTGTGTGTGTGTGTGTGTGTGTGTGTGTGTGTGTGTGTGTGTGTGTGTGTGTGTGTGTGTGAGATGAGTCAAGAATTATCAGGTCAATTTGAGGTCCCTTGGGAATGAGTTAAGTAATGGGCTCCCTTTGCATGATGTCTTGTCTTAACATCCTATGTTTCTCTCTAAGCAGGCAATGAATTTGCGATTAGTCTAGAGACGTCCCCCTCACACAATTAATATGGGACCCTGGTGAGTGGTAGTGGCCCTCTAAATAGAGAGAAATGAAGTGTTGTTACTCTCCACATTCTTGTGGATTGACCAAGGACAAATCTCCTTCTAGTTAGTCATGTCAAGCTCCAACATACTCCTCCTAATCATGGCAAGTTCCCCCCCCCCCCCCCCCCCCCCCCCTCTCTCTATCCATGTGTGTGTGTTGAGTTCAAGAATTATGAGGTCAATTTGAGTCTCTTGGGAATGAATTAAATAATGGGATCCCTTTGCATGATGTCTTGTCTTAACATCCTATGTTTCTCTCTAAGGAGGCAACGAATTTGCGATTAGGCTAGAGACGTCCCCCCCACACAACTGATATGGGACCTTGGTGAGTGGTAGTGGCCCTCTAAATAGACTAATAAAGAGCTGGTATCCTTCTTTGGATATAGTGTTTGCATTGAACGACGAATTCTTTAGATGCATTAGCATCCCCTCTCACCATCCTTACCAATCAAGTCATTGGTCATAATAGCAACTCTCCCATGCTTCTCTTGTGTAGTTTTGGTCTTGCATTTGGGGCATCATAGTCAACTAAGTCATCAACTGCTATTTGTTGGCACTTAGGATGCATGTACCAGCCATGACCCAACATGCCAACATTACACCACAAAGTAGTAGAAGAAACTTTGCCATTGGTATGCACAACTGATTTGGTGGGTAGTGTGTCGTTTGCTTCTCAAAGGCAGTATTCATGATGGGTGTGTGACCTGCGGGTGATTGCATACTGTAGCAACTTTGTCTCTATATGTGGGTAAATTTCAAAATTTACAGGCTGGATTTCACTCAATCTAGAGAGCATGTACACTTGCATCTACCAAGACCCGTCACATGGATGTTGAGGTCTCTTGCAATTGACCATAAGCATGTTAGTAATATAAGTCGCATATTGTTTTTTATGTACATTTGGGCACCATTGGCACCTTAAAATGTGAGTGCAATGAAAGTAAAAAAGTTCACTGAATCATTTCTCTTTGCAAGAGTTTTGGGCATCATGCTCAAAGAAAGGGTGTGTTGCAAAATACACACACACACACACACAAACAAACATACACACATGCATGTTCTTCTTTGAGAGAGCAGACTGTATTCAACCATTCACATCGTTGCCCTTACCCATATTTTATACCATAGCAGCCAATTGGCTTAGCTCCCACTCCCTTAAATGTGAGATAGAGCATTGAGGCACTACATGGAGGAGAGTATCTTTTTGTATGGGAATTATATCCCTTAACAATTTGAGAGTGCGATCATCATACCCTACATGACTGCTCAGATTTTGATCACATCAAACTTGCTTTACCCATATTTTAGCCCATACCATGGCCTACATACCTTTTTCTCCTAGCCACCTCATGGATTCAACTTGTCAGTGGCCACCCTTATATCCATAGTCTTCAAGCATGTTCCATGTTGTACTCGGTTCCATAGGTCAATCTCACCTTTAAGGATGATCTCTCTCTCTCTCTCTCTCTCTCTCTCTCTCTCTCTCTCTCTCTCTCTCTCTCTCTCTCTCTCTCTCTCGCACGTTAATCTTTGAGGTCACTGTGTCCCCCTCTCCTTGTATAAGTATGTGAGCATGCAAGCATTGAGTTCAAGAATCAACGTTCATTGGCTAATATTTTTAGGTCTGTTGTGATCTTCTTCTTCTCCTCTCTCTCTCTCTCTCTCTCTCTCTCTCTCTCTCTCTCTCTCTCTCTCTCTCTCTCTCTCTCTCTCTCCTAACTTGCTATGCAACATACGACTTGTTGCTAACAATGTTTGGATTGGATAAGGTTTGCCTAAACTTAATAGCTGAGAGTCGAGATTAGTCAGTCTCAAGATTAACAGGTCTCAAACCACGTCAGTAGGAAGAAAAACGTATGTGTGTGTGTGTCTAGTTTGTAGTATTAAAATGAAGCATGTGAGAGGCGAAGAGCCTGGTCGTGTCTACCGGTGAGCCTACTTTCTGCTCGGTCACGAGCCGGCTCTTTTCTCTCTACCTATCTAATTGTGGTGGTTAAGAGCCTCGAAACGGGCATAGCCTTTTACACGGTTGACTTTTGAGGCCCTGTCGGTTAGCAAGAACCTGCTCAAGATATGCCTCATCACTCAATCAAATCAAGCATTTATCTTCAAAAAGCCACCAATTTTCTTGACTTGCAAACAAAGATGGAAGGCTATTTAACCATTCCAAAGTGACCATGCTCTAAATGTAAGCAAAATGACATGGAGGCAGTCCTATAATGGAGGCACATGCTGCATGGAGGTAGCCCTACAATAAGAGACCGGAGTCATCATTTCTAGGGGGAGGCCACATTAGGTATGTAACACCAAGGAGGATCCAAATGAGCAAACGATTGCTAACTCCAAGACCAAGGCCAATACCCTCGACTGGCAATGATCATCCTCCAATGCAATCACGTCAGTTTCTGGAAAAATCATTTTTTCAAACGTACAAAATTGCTTTCCTTTAATTTTCCAAGAGAAAATTTAGAAAATTAGATTTATTTTGCAGGTTTTTACACTATTTTTCTCTAATTTGGGGTGGGATTTCTCCTTTTCCCCTTGCCCTCAACCGGAATTTTTAAAATTGAAAACGGCATGATATTAAGTTGAGACACCTTTTTTCCAAGCATTGAATGGAAGACCTGCCTTGCACGACCATTGCCGTGAGCACTATTGCGGCAAGCAATGCCACCTGTCCCCTTTGTAGAACCCCTTTTTTCTTCTATGTCAAGAGTTCGAGATGTGAAAACTTGGGAAAGCTAAAAAGCCTAGATTGTCACATTGGAGCTCCCAACATTGTAGCATCCGTTGACTGGCCAAAAAAAGACGAAGAAAGTGTGGAGACGAATGTGGGACTCTCTCTCTCTCTCTCTCTCTCTCACGTGGTGTGGAGGGTCGCAGCTAGTGGCGAGTTGGACATGTATTGGATCCAGAGTCTTGGCGTCCCGGCTAGCAGAGGATTGAGGTTGTATAAGGGTGTGGGGCTCGTGGCGGATCAACTGTTGGCAACCAGGGGTGTTGATAGAGGAGACTATATGAGGCCTATTGTAGCAAAATTTGAGAAGTTATACATGAAGTAAATGGCGGTTTGTGTTCATGATCAAGTTTGGGGGGGGGGGGGGGGGGGGGGGGGGGGGCATTCTCTATCAAGCGCCAAGGCCAATCAATGGCACTCTCTCTCTCTCTTTTGAACAGAAATAGACAACACACTCCTCAGCAGGACTAAATGGGATTGGCCCTCTCTCTCTCTCTCTCTCTCTCTCTCTCTCTCTCACACACACACACACACACACACAGCTACAAAAAATAATGAAGACGTCTCTTCCTCTCTCTCTCTCTCTCTCACACACACACACACATAGACCTGCGACACACACGATAGTGCCGTAGAAAATGAAACCTAATCTCTCTCTCTCAGATGTGCGATGTGCCGCATCTCTCCCTCTCTCCCTCTCTCTCTCTCTCTCTCACACACACACAGACCTACGACACACACGATAGTGCCGTAGAAAATGAAACCTAATATCTCTCTCTCTCTCAGATGTGCGATGTGCCGCATCTCTCTCTCTCTCTCTCTCTCTCTCTCTCTCTCTCACACACACACACACACACATGCGTACACACACACACATGCACACGCACATTCGAAGCAAACCAACTTATCAACGTGTGATACAACTCATTGCTCGTTATTTTCCCAAGCTACGAAGTAGAGCCACCCTTTACAAAAACAAAAGTAATCACCCTTCAAAATTGAAGGTTGAATTGAAACTTCATGGCCTTGCTAAAGACTTTAAAAAGTATACAAAAACAAAAGTAATCACCCTTCACAATTGAAAGTGGGATTGAAACTTCGTGGCCTTGCTAAAGACTTTAAAAAGTATAAAAATATATATAGTACTAAGTATTGTGACTTTTTGACGGAAGAAGTCAAAACTAAGTCTTTTCCTTGCTACTTACCCTTCACTTTTACATTTCAGATCAAATGATTTCTTGCTTACCCTTCACTTTTACATTTCAAACCAAATGTTTCTTAAAGTAAGTTGAAATGGAGAGAGTAACACATGGATACCCTCTCTTTCCTTGAAAATTTTAAGCTCAATTATATATAGTATAGATTGTTTCCTTCCATTTTCAAGATTCCAACTAATCTAACCTCCCCCTAAATGACTACATACTTTTCATTTGTAAATCTGTTAGCTCAACTCAATCGCAAGGCTATAATCTTTTCTTTTCTTTTTCAAAACTCACAATTGTGAGTAATTGTATTAGAGTTCCATCAAGAAATGTACAAATTCACCTCAAGCTCATGTCGGGCTTGAGTGACAAAAAGTTGCATCAAAGCCTAGTCAACCATACCAAGTATCAATCTATTCATGAACCCTTACATAGGACAGCTTGATCAGATGGCGAGAGTCGCCCTAGTTCAATCATCCAAGTTTTGCCCTTTTTCTACCATATATAGTATCTCTTTACTTTCTTGTACTATCTTTGAGAAGCTAGCCACAGATAGGTCGTTGTCAAGAACCTAACACTTCCTAGCCTTTCAAAGATTACTGAAGAAATAGTATCTGATAATTTGAGTAGAGACCAGAAGCGCAAGATTTGAAAATGTTTCCACGGAGGCACAGATCCTTCTTAAAGAACCCTATCTTCCACGTTCTTTGCATCCATTTGCAAACCTTTCCTGCCATGCCTCTTATTGTTGGGCATTATATGAACAAGTGGGCGAGGTCTTCGCTAGCCAACATGCACCCTGAACACCTATCAGACCCGATACCACGTGCCTGAATCTTGACACCTGTTGGAAGAGCCCCCCACGACACCTTCCACAGAAACACCTTCATGAATTGAGGCCACTTTGGATTCCAAATGTTCTTCGTGACTTCAAGCCATCAAGTTTTCGACCATTGTACCTTCCAATGTTTGTTCAAGGGGTTGAACCAATCAGCCTTGTGTACTAACACTTGGTAAATGCCCTTGGTTTGAGGTTTTAAAAAAGGAAGATTATTGGGCCATTTTCAAGCTTTCCACTCAAATGAAGAATCCCAGACTGGCATCAAAATATTATCCAAATTTTACAAGTAGCTTTTCAGTGCCGTCGAGTTGAAACTAGGCACTTAGCTGGTCAGAGGATTTCCATTACTTATTGTTTCCATCCCAAAAATTGATTAACAATTGGAGTCCTTTATTGTTCACCCTTCTTAAAATTTCTAGAGTTCAGGATTACACGATCAATTTTACACAAGATTACACCATCAACTTCACATAGCCATGGGGACCAATGTGAGATGGAGATTTGGAAGTATCTAGTTAATTCACCCCATTGTAGTATCCAAGTTGATGTATTGTACTTTTGTACCAGCACTCCTGTGATGCCACCCAGTCTCAAGCTAGACAAACTTGGGGCTAATACTTTGTCGTGCACCTCGATCCCTTTCCACTGACCATCTTTAGAGAAAAGTTTTGACTTGTATATCATATCCTTGGTCATGATATCCCAAGACTAGTTTTGCTTGCCTAACGAGACCACAAATTTGGCCCAGAGGACCTCGGCATGTACAACTGGGTTAAGAATACCGAGACCAACTTGTAAATTGGTCGAGCGATGACATCCCACTTTGCCCATTGCCATGGTAGCGAGGCTTTAGTTTTGTTCCTCCATAAGAATTTGTCAACAGGTTTCAAAAATCCTTCCAGTTACATTTGGCTATTTTGAGGAGCGGATTGGTGAAGGCAATGTAAGGAAGCATAAATGAATTGATGACTTTGATATGACTCATGAAAAGGGAAGCAATGCAAGGCCACCAATATTCAAATGTCGTGTTTTTCTCAAGTGGCAAGGCTATAATCTTATAAAATATGACATTTGAATATAAGTCAAGTGGGGGTTCGGGGGTTGTTCTATTTTAAACCCATTAGTTTCGGTAGAATCTAGGGAGATACCATTGTAAAGCTAAGTGTTTCTAAGGGTGGTAAACCCAATGGAGGGAAATGCTTTGTCTTTTGTTGAACAAAAGTGGGGAGGGCACGTTTGGTGTTTTTTTTTTTGGGGGGGGGGGGGGGGGGGGTGGGGGTTGTTTGTGTTTTTTTTTTTGTGGGGTGTTTTAAGACCAAAATACCCCTCTAATCTGTGGGAATTCCCAAACTACCCCTCACATTTCTTTGTTTTTTTAAGCTTTTCACTACAACGATGCTCACTTAGGTTGAACCATTGAAGGACAAAAAAAACGGAAAGGTGTTGCGTGGAAGAGAGAGGAGATGCCGTGTGTCAAGAAAAGAAGCGGAGGGGCGGGGTTGGGGGGGGAGCAACGGGGGGGACCTCGTTTATAAGTGACACGAGGTGTCACTCGAAGGATCTACGGTGGGGAATCTCACGGTAGGGCGGGGGGGCTTTAGGCCGTCGGATCTACGCACCCAAAGGGGACAGGTTTTTATATGCTTAAGGTCGCAATACCTGTACAGATGCGTGATAGGCGGGTTGGATGAGGTGTGGGAGTGTGTGGGAGGAGGTCGTGGACTCGAGCAGGGAGCGGGACCAAGGGCATCCATTTCTTTTACCCCACCCATCTCAGATCAACGGTGGGATCAACTTGGGCTGTTGATCCCTCGAGTGCACCCCCGTGTGTTTTATCAACAAGGGGGAGAGAGAGAGAGAGAGAGAGAGATGCGATTGTCTAGTCACTCTAGCGGAGGATGGTGAGGGAGGGCCGACAGTGTGTCTTCCAGTTTGGAACTTATCTTTAGCTTGTGCCGCCAGACCTATCATGCACAAGGAGAAGATTACCATCATCTTCAAGAGTAAGGTTTTGCACATGCACACCGGCAGTGGGAGTTTTCTAGGAAGAAACACGGGAAGATGAAGCGAGGGGGTGAGCTCGAGGGCAAGAACACCATTGCAGCGAAGGGTAAAATTGCAATCCAGAGCCAAGCAAGGGTTCTCGAAAAGTGTTGAACGACCAGATGAGGGCATTCTTGTAGGTGTAGCGGACGTCGCCCATGCATTGTTTGATGCCTTCGATGAGAAAAGTGCACGAATTGAGTTGGAAGATCGAAAAAGGCGCCAGATGCCATGATTAGCAATGGAAAAGGAAGTGCCGAGGGGAGAAAGAGAAAGGGACAGATAGGAATGTTGTTTGCAAAGGCCCGGAGCAAGACATGGAGCACAACACAGGCATGCTCTCTAGTGCAAAGCAAGCCAGGTCGAATGCAGGCCATCATGTGATGCAAGTGAGTCATGGCGGAGAGAATTCTCTTTGTGTCTCTGTCTGCCGAGCAGCAAGCATACAGTCGGTGCGGAAAGTGGTGAACGCGAAGGACATGGAGTGGAAATGCACTACTTGAGTTGAAGTTGGAGGCTCGCCACGACTTTCTTGGTTGTGGAACATGTCCCTAGCAGAGCATGCATGGGACTTAGGACTCCATGGCAGCCCGTTTGGGGGGAGGGTGTTGCTGACAAGGCATGCGAGTTTTGCCTCTGAACTTTTGAGTCCAGAAGGAATCTTGCCTTGGAATTAATTAATGAAAATGAACTTGGACCCATAGGTGTTGATATGATTTTGCCTTGGTTTTTAAAGGAGAATCTGACCAGATTTTGTTTCGGTTTTAAGGTAAAAGTGATCTGCTGGCAAAGGCAACGAAGGCAAGTGGCGCAAGTGGCACTATCGACACACCTGAGTTATGGCTGGTGCTTGGGTACAAGGGTATTTTGAGAATTTTTGGAATTTGAGGGGTATTTTGGGAATTTCCACAAATTAGAGGGGTATTTTCCTCATGACTAAGTGGCACGGGCATGGGAGGGTGGGATCTATGGCGGAGGCATTGTGGGCCGTAGATCCCAGTGGCGGGCGCCGAAAGTAAATTAGGATACCCTAGATTACTTTTTATTATAACAAAAAGTAATCTAGGGTACCCTAAATTACTTTCGGTGCCCGCCCCTAATTTACATGTTTTAAGTAAATTAGGGCCCCCACGTTTCATAACGCACGCATGACGTAGTGGTTAGGATAGGCGCCTCTCATGCGTGAGGTCCCGGGTTCAAACCTGACGCCGCAAAATGGGGGTACCCTAGATTACTTTCAAAATGCAGATATCCTAGATTATTTTTTACCCTAGATTACAAAAATAATCTAGGGTACCTGCATTTGGGATCTACGGTCCACAATGCCCCCGTCATAGATCCCACCCTCCCATGTCCGTGCCACTTAGTCCTGAGAGGGTACCTTGGTAATTTTTCCTTTATTTTTAGAATTCACAGTTGAAAGGATTCTGAAAAAGATTCTTGCTAATAAAGTAGGTGTCCTAAAATTTGGACCCATCTATACTCTTTATAATGCAGCTTAAAATTTTGTTTGAAGGAGAGAGCCTCCACGGTGTCACACTCTCACACTCTGGTTCATTTCAAAGAAAACCTTTGGAAACATTTCATTTGAAATGCAAAAGTGAAGAGTTGAGTACTTAGATGGTAAAAATGAAAAGACTTTCTGATTGATTGATTGATTGATTGATGTCAATGTAAAGTCAAAAGATTAGAACTTAGTCTTGGTAATTCAAACTCAAAAAAGTGATAAAATCACAAGGCCCGCCTACAATATAAAAAGAATAAGCAAATAGATGAGAAGTGCTTAAGGTAAAACATGAGCAAGAATTTGAAGTGTATGTGAAGTAGAGCTTGTGGCTAAGAGATTTCTATAGAGAATAGAGTTTACCAAAAAGTAATAAGTCTTAACTCATCGTGGCCCACAAAATTAAACAAAAAATCACCCGTTGACTACATCAATGCAAATTACATACCTTTCTAACAGGGTGGAAAATCAAAATGGTGTACAAAAAGAAGATAAAAAGTGTGTCTAACCCACTACTTAGAAAAATAAATGTTAAATATCTCTCACATGGCCTACATGTACATAAGACAATGCTTAGTTAATGACTCTTTTCTAAAAAGGAATTTTTTTTCCATCAATAGCTTGTTATGTGGCTATAATGGGCAGCTTTCTCCATTTGTCCACAATTGTGTAAGTAGAATGGTAAGACAATCTTTGCATGTCTTTTCTACAGAAACAGAATCCAAGGCCTTCAACAACCCTTGAGCATTCCAAAATCGACGTCCACTGCAGGGCACAAACTTGTCCACAAGTTTCACTCTCCTTAGCAAGCCTTGAAATAAAGCATGTTAAGGCATACCAGGAAGAGAAAACAATGAACCTTTTCAAAGTAGGAACTACTTTCCTGAGCAAGTATTGTACAATATTTTGCACAAGAAATCTTGTAAGACCATCCGACATACCATATATGTACTTGTACATGCTTGGGGAAACAGAGGAAGACAAATAAAGATGAGAAGGGGAAGGATTCTGTATAGAGATGGCGCCACTCTTTATGTTATGGAGAAAAATGCAGTACAAGAGCCTGCAAAAAGGAAAAGCCTTAGGCCTTCACAGCTTTTAGGTTTGCACCTTCCTTGCCAATGATGCTCTTGTAGACCTCTCGGATCTTCAATCCGGCCATGGTTTGGGTAGTTGGCATGCTTTAGAATTTTCTATGTAATCTCTCCATAGAATTTTCTTGAAATGTTGCTCAAACGGCTCTCAACATAAATAAGCTCCTCTAGCTTGTCAAATTGCCCATCCATCTCCAAGACAGTCACCTGGATGTACAAAACAATTGAGGATATGCTCTTAATGTAGACACAATAAATAGCATTATGATCAATGATACAAATGCTCCGCAAGCATTTTCTATCATAACAACCCCGAGGCTTGGACCCATTTGTCGCAATATGCATAAGCATATGCAATAACGGCACGCACTGCCTATTCCTAAGCACCACATAGACATACGCATGTGTATGTAGTACTAAGGCATAGGCACTACATAGGCATATACATGGGCAATATAGCCATGCAAAAACATATAGATGTGCACAAAACATACCTCATTGTCATAGTACATATTAGGACCATAGAAGAGCTTGATGCAAGGGTAGGAGCATGTGAGTTTTTGGCCACAAGGCACCCAAGAGATGGTGGAACCTTGATTAAAAAAATGCACTGGTTTGAATGAGGCACACTCTTTTTCATTATCATGAGCACACGCAGGACTTTGCCCTCGACGTTGTCCAGAGCGAGTTGTGTGGGCAACACTAGGATCACTACATCTACATCCTGCTTTTTAGTGTCTGTATTTATCACAAACTTTAGTATTCACCATGGCCTTGGGAGATCACAATGATACAAGAATATATCACCAACTACATACCTATGAAGGCATCAAAGTCAGGCTCCCTTGCTACAATACTTGCCTTGATGCTCTCCAAACTATGTCCGTGTTCTGCCATGTCTCGCTATGCAAGGAAAGCGAGGCAGGTTGGATCGGGGTAGACTCGAAACTTGAACATGTAAAGTTTTCACAAGCACTGCCAATAGCCACTCAGGTATCTACCTGGATCTTCCATGCAAACTTGACTTCATCATTGATGTCAAGGTAAATGTTGAAAGCAAGAAGCTCTCGCACTCGAGCATCAAACCCGTAGCCCATTAGTGATAATGAGCAATATGCCAACTAAAGAATGTGTAGATTATCCATAGAAAATTAGATTAGGGGCCTAAATTTGATAACTATCAAGAACCAAACAAAATTGATGAGCTACTACAAAAAAATATTCACCAAGAGAAAGACATCAGGAACTCCTTAGAAAAACGCCAGTACAACACCGCCTCCCAATCTGCTCTAAATCACCTCAATACAAAACACCTCCTTTGGAACCTTCCCTACCATTTTGGGAGCTATACAATACACAACTGTATTATAAGTGGTGCAATACAAGTTCACAATCCTAATGGCCACTACCTCAAAAATTGTCATCCAATACCTTTATCATACCTCGGTCAGCAATTACGCCTTCCTTAACCGCGCATACTAGCCATCATTGTCGTGGGATTTCATTAAGCAAGTCTAACACATCAATAGCAGATTTTAAAGAAAAACCAAGTCCTCTCATGGAGTTAAATTTTCTTCATTTTTGATATTGCATACATAAATCACACAGACATTGTCTTGAAGTAAGGTGCTCAAGAGACCTTGTGCATATGCAGGCCAGAACCCTCTCATTTATCTTATTCCAGTACAAACTTTTAGAAACAGCTTCATCAAGCAATACTCACATGGGGTGCAGGCCCTCACTCACAAAGATCATTGGGGGCACGATCATCTCACGGGGGTCTAGAAGGCCAGTGACATGATTGTAAAAAGGTTTCTCAATCAGCTTGCAAACTACGTCGTGAAGCTCCTTCGATGTCGGATGCTTTGAAGGCAAGCAGGAAGACTTCATTCAAAATTTCAAGGATAACCCTCCTGGCCTGCACGCGAATAAAATCTATTCGTTACTAAGTTTCCAAAATCCCACCTCCTTCTGCAGGTGCAGGGCTACCTCTTGTCAGGCCCCGAAGGAGCAATCTCTCTCACCCTCACGATAGGAGCCCCTCGCCACACACACACAGATAGAGAGAGAGAGAGAGAGAGAGAGAGAGAGAGAGAGAGAGAGAGAGAGAGAGAGAGGTGCAGAAGGGCCTCATCCCAAGACCTCCAGAGTTTCCTACTTCATCTACATACAGTCAAAGAGAGAGAACGAGAAGAAGAAGAAGAAGAGAATTTTATGTCGTAGGAAACTATCCCAAGAGATAGGGGGAGAGAGAGAGAGAGAGAGAGAGAGAGAGAGAGAGAGAGAGAGCAGAAGAGCGCGGGCCACATCTCCCAGGACTGCGACCATGGGCTCCATGAGGGTGGCTCATGAATATATTGGCGCTGCCTTTGAATGAAGAGGAAAAGCTCCTGAAATCGGTATGCATCCACGCTGGGCTAGATAGAAGCCACAGCATCATTGCAAGACTCATCCAAATGACCCAACAAATGCAAGAGGTACCATGCAGACAAGCATGCCCTCTGCACTCTCGCCGTCCCACAACTGCCTCAGCTTTCCCACCAGCTTCCTCCCCGTCCTTCAGCAGTGGCATTTCCTCCTCTTTCTTCAGATTATACTGATAGTATAGGAGTACCATCCTCACATACACCAGTGACCCTGAGCTCTTCTCATCCACATGCTCTGCTAGCCTTTCCAGCAATGGCACACCACTGCTCATCCTTGTCTCTGCCAAAACTCTCGAATCCCTCCTTTCTATGCTGTCCAAGTTGTTCACCGCCGCCCAACCCACTTGCCCTGACTCCACATTGTCTCCCACCCCCCTCAGCACCTTCTTTGCTAGCTTCAGCTCTTCCACCCCACCTTCTTGCTTGGATCTTCCCAAAACCCTACCATATTCACCGCAGCCTGCGAGATAGACACAACAAAAACCCATTGGAATGTTACATCACCACATCAAGAAGATATGGTCTTGTGTATTTACATGTTGGACAAATACATCATCATCTTTTGCAAAAAGATTAGCAACAAGCGTGGAGAGAAGATGAAACCACCTACACGTGGGCATGATGTCGTTCTCCACATCACGTGACCACAAAGACCACTCTAGTTGGACTACACTAACGGGATGAATTGCATCGACCCGTTGTATGGTTGATGCCGAAGCCTCGGATAGCCCTATATATTTCACCTTTCCTTCCTCCACTAGCTTCTTCATTTCCCCTACCTGTAGAGCAACTAGCGTCTTCATTTCCCCCACCTGTAGAGCAGAGCACATAAAAGTTCAATATAAGGACTCTACAAAAACTCACACCGAAAAACTTGTGCCAGAAAAATGTGCACACGCCACCAATTTCCTCTCAAGATCGATAACTTTCATGTCCATGGGAGTGGTGACCTGTCCGTAGACCCTCGAGTTCTGATCCCTTTGCTTGTTGAGCTTTGAAAACAATTTTGACACTTCCTTAACCTCGAAGTAGCCCATTGCCGCACCTCCAAACATCAGCAGGCCTTGAGAGCTTCGAACATGAATGAACTACAACATAGAGATGTTAGGGAAACCTCTCTATTCAGCACATCAATGATTGTTTCATGCAAGTCCATCATCCTATCCATGGCCTAAACAAGGAGGATTGGAAGGCACAGAATGACATGGTTGCTGGTAGCCTCGGGGTCAAAAGACGTAGTGCATGTCTATGTAGGGGCAATGTCGCTCAACCAATCAACATTTTTGACATGTCAAAAAATGCTTAAAAATACAACTCAACCTTTTTTCTATTTTAGTCAGCAAAAATAGAAGTGATCTCTATAGCCTTTGCCCTTTGGGCAGGCCAAAAAGTAGTACTCTATTTATAGTTCTTGGGAAGTCCATGGAGTTTCACTTATGTCCTCAAATGTCAAGGGTGACCTCTGACTACTTTTCTGAAAGCCATTTGAAGAGTAGCTCTACTTTGCATTTTGAAGGCCATAAAGAACTCCCCTCTGCGTGTCGCCCAATTAACCTCTCTCAACACTCTTGCACAATGAACCTCTCTCAACACGCTTTCAGAATGAACCTTCCATGCGGTAAATGATCTTCGATCGTGGCACATCCGTGTTTGTGTGTGTATGTGTGTGTGTGTGTGTGTGTGTGTGTGTGCGTGTGTGTGTGTGAGAGAGAGGGAGAAAGACCCGTTGCAGGTGTGTGTATGAGAGATAGAGTTGGCGTGCCATTTGTTGTGTTATTGGAGCGTTGCGGAGGTCTTCCACATTTGCATTGCATTAATGAAGTGCAATGAGCTCGACAATTCATCCATGGGAGTCTAATAATTTGTTGTGGATATCTTAGACACATTGTGTGTGTACATGTGCGTGTGCGTGCGTGCGTGCGTGCGTGCGTGCGTGTGTGTGTGTGTGTGTGTGTGTGTGTGTGTGTGTGTGTGTGTGTGAGAGAGAGAGAGAGAGAGAGAGAGAGAGAGAACCATTCTATACTTTTCTATATGTGTGTGTGTGTGTGAGAGAGAGAGAGAGAGAGAGATCTGTGTGTGTGTGTGTGTGTGTGTGTGTGTGTGTGTGTGTGTGTGTGTGTGTGTGAGAGAGAGAGAGAGAGAGAGGGTTGTGTGTGTGTGTGTGTGTGTGTTTGTGTGTGTGTGTGAGAGAGAGAGAGAGAGAGAGAATGGTCCATGCGAATCATTAGGTGTGTGTGTGTGTGTGTGTGTGTGTGTGTGTGTGTGTGTGAGAGAGAGAGAGAGAGAGGGCTCTCACACTAGAACTAGAGTCAAAGGGAAGGGAGAATAAACATTGGTCTTACATCAACAATCGATGAAATTTACAATCGAGAATCGAGAATTGACAATTGACATCTACAGAATCGAGAATTGATGTAATAAAAAAGTTTGATCCAATGAATCCAAGGCAGAAAGTGTGCATACCCAAGGCAAGAGCGGACCTTAACAGATGGCAAAGGCGGACAATGAGAGGCAACTCCAACAACTCTTCGATATTTTTGAAGGTGTTTACGCTACATTTTTGTAAGCTTTGTGGGTTTCCTTCGAGTTGACTTAGAATTTAAAAGTAAATCTCAAAATTTGTAGGTGGGATTACACATAGCTTAGATTTTTTCAACCGCTTAAAGGCAAATTAGAATTTTTGAGGCAAATCATAAAAAATTGTAAGAGGGGTTATACTAAATCGAGTTGAGGCGCAATGTTTTTTCCCAAAAACATGAAAAACTTAGGTATGAGAAATTTTACGAGTAACTTTATTATATTTGAAGGCTTTTACACTCAATTTTTTAATACTTTGTACGTATAGAGATAATTTTCTAAATCTGTAGGTGAGATTACACTAGATCTAAGTTTTTTCGAGCATTTGTCTATACTATGATTTTTTCCAAAAAAAATTAGAGACAAATTTACTATAAAATTTAAGGTTTTTGCACTAAACTTCTTTGCACTTTGTAGATTCTCTAAACTTAGATTTAGGTTTTCTAAACTTTGTAGTTTCTTTGAACTTTAGAGGTGGTATTTCAATTTAAAAGTTAAGGTTGTGATGCTAAGTGTCATTCTTTTTGCATCCATGGCTCACTTGGAGCATGGCGATGTTGTATTTTTTATGTTTCTAATTCAGTATCATTGAGTGAGTGCTGCTGAAAACAAAAAATTTAAAAAATCAGAGGTAAATCTTCAAATTTGTAGGTGGAATTACACTAAACCTATGTTTTTTTTGCAATGTTGTGGGTGTCCTAATCTTCAAATTACATTTTACAAGTGTGTGGCCCGTTCGAGAGAGATGTGTGTGTGTGTGTGTGTGTGTGTGTGTGTGTGTGTGAGAGAGAGAGAGAGAGAGAGAGAGAGAGAGAGAAAGAGAGAAAGATGCCCCTTTCCTTGGCACCCAATCCATTCTCTCTCTTTCTTTGCCTTGGCCTCCACCCCCCCCCAAAGCACTTTCCTTATGTCACATGGAAGGGGCCTCCAAGGTGCATAAGATATAGTTGAGAAATTTGTAGGTGGGATTGCACTAAACGTAGGTTTTTCTCGAGCACTTGGATACAGAATAGTTTTCTACTATTACTCAATAGTCCATTATCTATATTCTTTATAATGGACCTCAAAAAATTAGAGGAAGGAGAGGGCCCCCACATGTCCCATTTTTGGTTGATTTGCATGGCCCGTTGGATCAATGCCGATATTAAGATGTTGAGTCCTAGCCTTAAAAAATTGCATAATGAAGTTCAGATTGCAACTCCATCCTTTCCCAACGACTTGCAATAGTCAAATTTGTGAGTCTGAAAAATTGATGTCAATCTGTGTGTGTGTGTGTGTGTGTGTGTGTGTGTGTGTGTGTGTGTGTGTGTGTGTGTGTGTGTGTGTGTGTGTGTAATGAAAATGGCCTATGAACTTAGAGAATAGCGGAATTAAGAGAATTAAAGTGAGCAACTTTGAGAGCATAGAGGGTGAACTTAATTGGTAGTAGCAACTCAATCATAACACTTAATTAACTAGGCATGAGCAATACTTTTTCGCGAGAGAGAGAGAGAGAGAGAGAGAGAGAGAGAGAGAGTTTAGAGAATATAACAACAGTTGAGGACCGGATTTATGTGGAGCCGGTCCCCCCTCCAAAAGGCATTTGTATTATAGATTCTCTCATTAAGAGAGACTTGGTACAGTACAATCTTTGTGTTCCTTGAGACCTCTTTGGCAGTATAAAGGTGGAAGCTTCATATACCAAGCTTTTGCATAATATCAATTATCAATCTTAGCTTGAAAACAATCAAGAACTTGTGAACATCATTAGTCTTTGTGTTCCCTATCATTTGATTGCATGAAGATGTATATTTTTATGCATCAACTTGTGCCTAAAGCAACAATTAATCTATCTTGCAATACAATTAATCTACTTGCATTAAGTAGCTAATCTACTTGCAATAAACCATTAGCCTTCTTGCTATAAGCATAACATGCACTTTGTAGAAAGCATTAACTATCCCAAGCCTCAGTCCCAAGACCTCAAACACCTTCGAAGGTGGAGAGAGCTAGCAGGGAATGAGGGTAGGGAAGAGGAAGAAGAAGTATTCCATAGGAGAAAGACATAATTCCTCACTTATCATCACTCTTCGTGCTTAGCATACATAGTAGCATAGTAATGAAGATGGAAAGCTTAAGCATTGAAGCATAGCTCTTGGTTGGATTTGCATTCCATAGCCAAGAGTGTTGGTGTAGGCTCTCAACTTCTCAAGGAGCTTGGAGAAGGAGATGGAGCTCTTGCACCTTTCATAGCCCACACAATGAGAGTCTGTGTGAGTGTGTGAGAGTGTGTATATCTTGCAAGCAACCCCCCTCCTTGCTAGGTTGACCCCCTCTTCTAGCTCATCATTGAAGCTCATTGGCTCATGCCAAGCCTAGCCAATCACAAGCTTGAGCCATTTCTAGCAATAGGTGTAGTCTTAGGACAAGTGTCCCCCTTTCCCCTTTGAGAGAGAGGACTTGATAAATGCAAAAACAATTAGATAATTGTTGTAAATTATCATTGGACCCCTTTTAATCCTAGCCAATAGGGTTAAAGCACCTCATGGAGGTAACATGGGTAGGGGCTTGACATGTATCCCTGTTGCCTCTTTAAGCTTGGGATTTCCTTGAGAGTGTGTGTGTGTGTGTGTTCTCTCTCTAGCCCCTAAGAAAAGGGCTCGCCCCCCTCTTTGTAGGGATCTTTTTGACCTTTGGTGCCCAAGCACCTTAGTCATCAAGCATGACTAAGCACTTGGACTAGGGGTGTTCCCACAAGCATCTCAGGCAAGCATGTCAAAGCACCTCAAGCACCTTAATCATGCAATAGGTCAAGTACCTCAATCACCTTAATCAAGCACCTTAATCAAGCACCTCAAGCACGACAAGCACCTCGAGCTTGGGCCGGGTTCCCACCTCAAGCTCAGACCTAGCTTGACTATGGTCCTAGATCTAAGGACTTTTAACACTAACTTTTGGAGGTCTTAATGAAGCTAACCCTAAGATCTTTTAAGCTCCATTGGTAGCCTTGCTCCTTGATAGACTATCTCTCATTTGGACCCCTTTACCATTGGCCTCGTGTTGAGATAGATCTGTAAGCACATGACTATATTCTACCTCTTGTTTCCATTTATCTCTTCCATATTAAATTATCAGTTCAATATGAGAAAGTCTTTTAGGAATAGGTAGATATTAGATTTTATGACATTACCTCTCTCTTGAAATCATAGTTGTCCTCGACTATGAGGTAGAGATGGTAAAGTGTCACCCATTAGTCCATTGGTCTTAGCAGGTAGAGGATCCATTTTTACCCTACGACATCATTCCAGAGTGGATGACTAATCCACTTGGTGCTTGAGAGACACTATCTGCCGCAAGCATGTCTGCTCTTTAGTCCATATCATACTTCTAAAGTAGAGTGACAAGTTCTACTTGGTGTTTGGGAGACGTAGTCACTACAAACATGATCATAAGTATGCATACTGCTTAAAATTTGTGCACAAAACATTAAAAGAGAGTCTTGTAAGACAAAAACATGGATCATTTAAAATGCATTTCTTTTACATTTGCTTACTCTTCTGTGTCATTGTAAGCATCATTAACAAGGTTCATATTATCCTTAAGCTATGTTCTTTGCATGCATTTAGCATCTTTGAAAGGATAATTCTTAATTTAAATAAGATACTGTCAGTAATCTTACCATTTCTTAATACCTTGTGTTCGTGTCGAAGGATGAACTTGGGTTGGAGCTCGTTTGCTTCATCGTCGATCTCTGGTGGGTCTTCATTTATAGCCTCTATTGGTGGATCTCCTTAATAAGGCTTGAATAGGCTCTCATGAAAAATGATATATATGAGCCAGTAGTTGGGCAACTTTAATTGATAAGCCATCTGATGAATGGGCTTGAAATTTTTGAAGGAGCCATAGTATCTTTGTGCCGACCTAGCATAATACCTTTAATGGCCCGTAGGATTCTTGTGTATAATTTGCCTTAGATGAGCCTTGGGTGGCCAACCAATAGGCTTCAGGCACACAATGAGGGCAACATGAGGAGAAACTTGACAAGTGTCTCTTTTGCTTTCTTTGTACCATGCATGCCTTGTGTGAGTGTGTGGGTGTTCTCTCTCATCCCCCCTCATGTAGGGCTCGCCCCCTCCTTGTAGGGATTGAATCTTTGACTTTTTGACACCTCAACCCCTCATGCATAGGCCCAGTTCCCACCACAAGCTTGGCCCTTAAGCACTTTAAGCTTGGGCTGGGTTCTCACCTCAAGTGCAACCCTAACATCTCAAGCATGTCAAACACCTCAAGCATCTCAATCATTAAGCATCTCAAGCATCTCAAGCACCTCAATCATCAAGCACCTCAAGCACCTTAGTTATCAAGCATGACAAGCAGAACAAGCACCTCGAGCTGGGTCGGGTTCCCGCGCCTCAAGCTCATCCCTAGCTTATTACCTAAGGTCAAAGGACTTTTACACATATTATTGGAGGTCTTCAATGAAGATAACCCTAAGATATTATGCTCCATTGGTTAGCCTTGCTCTTTGATAGACCATCTCTCATTTGGGCCCCTTTACCAATGGCCCCATGTTGAGATAGATCTGTAAGCACATGACTATATTCTACCTCTTGTTTCCATTTATCTCTCCCATATTAAATGATCAGTTCAATATGAGAGAGTCTTTTAGGAATAGGTAGATATTAGATTTTATGACATGTGTGTGTGTGTGTGTGTGTGTGTGTGTGTGTGTGTGTGTGTGTGTGTGAGAGAGAGAGAGAGAGAGAGAGACAATGTAGAATATGCAAATCCAACCTTTTTCAAAAACATACAGATTGTAGTAACCAAAATTGTGCACCTGATAGTTTGCATGTGTGTACACGCTCTGTGTGTGCGTGCGTGTCAATGTTCTTGTGTGTGTGTGTGTGTGTGTGTGTGTGTGTGTGTGTGTGTGTGTGTGTGTGTGTGTGTGTGTGTGTGTGTGTGTGTGTGTGTGTGTGTGAGAGAGAGAGAGAGAGAGCCTTTCCTTAGCAACTTGGTAGCCCACCAAAATGACTATGAAGCATCAGAATCTGTCTACCTCCAACCAAGTGAGAATCATGAGAAGCCCGTATATTGGCAAGCCATGGTTTTGATAGCATAAAGCAATAGTAGCAAGTTGGTAGAAATGTGGTACATTGTCATTGATTGATGAGTGGGGAGATATGAACAACTCAAATTTGTTAGAAGTTGTGTGAAGGATGAGTTGATGGCAACCGATCGGCCTTAAGTACTCCATGTGAAGAGAGAGAGAGAGAGAGAGAGAGAGAGAGAGAGAGAGAGAGAGAGAGAGAGAGAGAGAGAGAGCTATTGAGCAAGTCTTCAACTTAAAAGAATTGAGAAATGGAGGAAAGAAGGTGATAAAAGAGATACCAAAGACCTACTTGTGATTCCTAGGACTACTATTCCATTGTGTGTGTGTGTGTGTGTGTGTGTGTGTGTGTGTGTGTGTATGAGAGAGAGAGAGAGAGATCCAATTACCATGCTTTTCTAGAGAGATATAAAGATAGAGACAAGGCGTACATATGCATTGTTATCTTTCTATAGTGATTCCAAGGACTACGTTTCCATTGTGTGTGTATGTATGAGAGAGAGAGAGAGAGATCCAATTGCCATGCTTTTCTTTGCCGCAGCAACGCGCAGGTCACATGCTAGTTTCTTTAATGAGAATCAACAGAATGATTTTGGGACTTGTTAATGAAAAGAAAAGGAGGGGGGCCACGTCGTGGAGAGAGAGGAAGGAGGGGTAGATTTTTTTGCGTGCACGATGGTTGCAACCAAGCCCCTTAGGAACGAAGGAAACGGAATCTGAGCTTTCGCATACAGTTGTATGTAGGGGAGACTTTGGATGGAAGCGTAGAAAACTCTCTCTCTCTCTCTCTCTCTCTCTCTCTCTCTCTCTCTCTCTCTCTCTCTCTCGTGTGTCTACAGCATTCAAGAGTAGAGGGTGTTGGAGTTGATGACTAGAAGGAGAGCACACACAAAAGTTCTCTCTCTCTCTCTCTCTCTCTTGTCTATAGGATGCGAGAGTAGAGGGTGTTAGAGCTGATGGCTAGAAGGGGAGCAAGGGGAAGGGCAATGTGTCTCCAATACAAGGCAACAAGGAGGATGTGATAAACGTTGAAGAGGGAGGTGAACCACGAGGAAGAAGAGGGTGGAAGTTTAGAAAGAAGAGCTTGGTGTGATGACGATGCTGTGAGTGGAATGGAGAGCTATAGAAGAGCTCGGCAAAGGCGGAAGGGGGGTCTGTGCCTGCGTGAGAACGGGAGAGAAAAAGAGAGACGCAATGTACGTTCGCAAGGATGGAGAGATTTTTTTGTGTGGTCAGATGTGAGCCAATGTTATGAATGGGGTGAGGGTGAAGCCAAGAGTGTGGCAAAGTGTAGAGAGAGGGAGAGATGGCAAAGAAGTTGAGCCCATGGCAAGGCCTCTGTGGAGGGGGTGACAAAAGGTGTGCCGAGAACAAGGGAGGGGTGCATCTGACAAGGGTAGGGGTGAGGGCGGGGGCATTGTGTGGGAATGGGGGAAGGGGGGACTTTTGCTTTTGCAAATGGGATGTGCAGGAATCTTGGCACTTAATTAATTAATGGATTGAGATTAGACCCATTAAGCGATTACTAAATGGATATATATGTGACTAAGTAGTCTAAACTTAGAAGCTTTAGCATACAAGCTTCTAACTCCACTAAGAATTGTGAGTATGTCCCAAAAAAGGTAGCTTAAGAAACCAGAATATAAATATATTACATCACAGTGGATTAGTGGTGTGTACCCTGATATCTGGAAAATGGTTTCTTCTCAGTCCAATTTAACAACATGGCACTGGTAACTAAAATCCTGTCCCAAATCCCACTTTTCTTCAATTGCTCGACCAATGTGTGTGCTTCCCTAGGATTCGTCCTTTGAGTCCATTGACACCATCAAGGGTATACGTCCAGTATGGGTTGAGTTCATCAACCCAAGGATTTCATATTCACATAATACATGTTTTTTTGTGATCACAATGTTAATTAATGAAATTCTCAATTCATAACTCTTCACATTCACAGAAAATGACCATGTGACATGAAGGCTACCAGACGATCGGGTCATTTTTTCTTGTCGGGCAATAGCCCTGACCCTTTCAGGCCCTCCATGCAACATGAGAGGCCCTCCGGGCAGCATCAAGGGTCGTTTGGGCAACATTAAAACACTAACAAAAGTAATATGTAGGCCAAAAAAAAAAAAAGTAAAATAGCGTGAAATTGGTGTAATGATGAGAGCTCTCCATTCCAACAATAGAAATGAGCTCCAAGCACTTGCACCACCTAAACCCTCCACTTACCCAAACCTATTTTCAGGCAGATAGACACCCAAGGGAGGTAACTAGTCGTAAAATACAAGTACGTTAGCGTAGTGATGAGGAACACTCCATTCCAACAATAGAAATGATCCCCAAACACTTGCACCACCTAAAAAGAGAATGCTTCCTACCCAAACCTGCTTCCAGGCAGATAGACACCCAAGGGAGGTAATCAAACATGGAAAAAAAGATGCGAAAATTTTACATGATAAATCTCAAGTTCTAACTCTAGTGAGGACTCTAGAGAGTGTGCCAAAAGGGGTGTGTGAGAGGATGGACCATTGTTTGTATAAGACCCTCCAAACTTGGCACCTCTTTGAAAATTTGAAGGCAATTTTGAGCCCGTCGGGCTACTAAGGGGGCCCGTCGTGTAAATCAAATATCCCGATGGTAGCAAATGGGAACTCTCAATTTCACCACGTCTATGTGAATTTGATGTTATTAACACTCCCATGGGGTGTTAATAACATGAGTTATTACCATTTCACGCTTCATATAAAGACGTGAATGAAACCCTTGCATCAACCTCCTAATGTGGCTGAGGGATAACTTGAAAGACTTGGTAGCCTCCTTGGGAACCTCGTTGCTCATGACATCCAACAGAAAAGTAGGTACCACAGCAAATAAGGTTTTCATCTATTGGGATCTCAAAAAGGCGCAACCCAAGAATCTTGTAATAAATGTAGGGGGCAACTAATAGGTCATCTCCCTAAACTTTGGCACCTTCTTTGGTGCATGCTTTAAGTGCAATGAATTTGTTCCCTTCACAAGAGTTTGCATGTTACTACAAGCATGGAAAAAGACTCTAAAGATGGGGAAAGAGATGAGTCAAAAGCACCTCAAACAACTATGAAAATTGGGAATCCAGGACAAAAGGATAGCAACAATCAGGGAAGGGTGGGCACCGCAATGGCAGCTCTAAAGTCCCTCTTGACACAAAAACCCTTGAGAATCCACCACAAAAGGATAGTGAACAATCAAGGAAGGGTGGGCACCTCAATGGAAACTCTAAAAACCCTTATAACAGAAAACCCTTTGAGAAACCAAAGAATTCCTTGCAAGCCCAACATGGTGGTGGAAAGGCTGACCCCCCCCCCCCCCCCCCCCCCCCCAAAAAAAACACACACCCCCCACTTTTGATTCTCGTCTACCTCCCATCAGAAAAGACCTACCCCATTGATTGAAAATATCGTGCTTTCACCCACATTTAATAAGAAGGACAAAGGATAGAAACATGCCTCCAAAATCTCATGCAAGATATTAAAATCCCAAGCTAGACTGATTGAACAACAAAAAAACTCCCACTGGATAAACCATCTATACAACAACCTCTTTGGTGTGTTGCGGGATACCAATCGTGAGAACCTCATGACAAAAAAGCTGACAAGCTCCTAGATTGAGGTTGGAACCAATAGATGAGGACAATAGGAAAGAGAATGCTGAGAAAGAGTTCCTCAAGTTGGAGGACTTTTTACCCCTCTTTCAATGATGGAAGATATTGTTATCTAGTTGTGGCATGTGAAGGGCTTAAAAGTTGGGAAGAAGTATGCCCTTTTTTGGGAGAAATTAGGAAAGATAGGGAAGTTAATTTATGGGCCATCTATGAGAATCACTTGGATGCTTTCATCAGAAGAAAGCAAGTAGTGATCAAGAAGCCAGTATTCTACAAAGACGGAATATACGTATAGTGGCATCCTCACCATTGTCGAGATGGACCTAGAGCCAAAGGTGGTCTTGAATCATGCTTGAGAGCCCTAGGAGTGAAGGCTACCATCATAACATTTATGGCCCCTACAATGCTAAGGATAGAGCCAGATTATGGATGCATATCAAAGACACCCCTATCAAAGGAGAATGGTTCTTGACATGATACTTTAATATGGTGGAAAAGACAAAGAATAGGACAGGTTCCTCAAGTCTGATGATAGGCTTGGAAAAAACAAACTGTGGAGCCTTTTGTCAAAAATAGACACTAGTGCATATGTGGGAGATTGGTTCTTGGAGTAACATGTCCACATAGCATCTCGACTTGACAGATGCTTCTGTTCTGATCAAACCGACTAGATTCTACCAACAATGGAAATGATGGTGGTAACTTCATAGAGCTTGTCACATCGCTTGCCATTGTACGTAAAGCTCAGAAAGAACAAAGGGAAAGGGAATTACCTTAAAGGGTCTAAGAAGAAGCTAGTCATGGGGGTACACCTTGGCAAAGACCCGCTCTTCCAAAGTTTGGCCAAATAATCAATAAGCAAGCTGGGTAATAATGTAGAATTGGAGAACCTTAAAGCTTTGGAATATCTTTGCTAGGAGTATATAGAAAGAGATCAAAAGAATAGGCCCAAGAATGAAGAGGTCTCTTGAGGAATGCCAAAAGAAAATCAAAGATAAACTAGATCTGCTGACCATAAAAAAGCAAGAAGGCACGGCCTCCAAAAGCAGACCACAAGTGGTGTCTAGAAGTAAAATTAGACCTAGACGAGCAACAACTCGAGGAGCTTAGGAAGGCAAGGTTAGTATCTAGAGAGATTCACCTAAACTAGAGGTTTCCACAATCAAGCATACTTTTTTAGGGTCCTCAAAGTTAAGAGGATTTGGGGCCTTATCCATTCGCCAAATGATGAAAGGAATGCAGTGCAAGACCCAAATGAAATGGCTAAGCTAATGCTTGATCACTTATGCCATATCATAGGCCAATTAAAGTCTTGGTCTCTTGAACTGGATGAAGCGAGATAATCTCTTCTTAGTAGTGCTAATAAGACAATTTCACAATCAAAAGAAAACTTGATGGAGAAAGTTTTTGTTGAGGATGACTGCTCACTCATGCTTCAATCATTAAGCAAGGAGAATTCCCCTAGATGGGACAAATTGATGACTAAACTTTTCAAGGAATTATGGGAGGATCTAAAGTCCTCAATTATACACATGGCTAACCAAGCCCTTGTTGAAGGAGCATTAGGTACTGGATCCAACCATAAAAAGGGGCCTCATTAAACCTATCGCCAAGAAAATTTAATTCTCCCAGGTGAAACACTGGTGGCCTATCACTATGATGACAGTGTCATATTAAAAAATATATATCTCCCTTAGGCTCTCTCCCCTCTTGAACAAATCCATTTCCCCCCACCAACATGGATTCATCAAAGGAAGGTCAATCTATGACAACATTCTAATATCAATGGTTGGCATTGAGTATGAAAAATTCACCAATCAAGAGTGTATCCTTCTTCACCTTGACGTGGACAAAGCTTATCACCAAATCCACTTTTGGACCTCAGCTATGTCGTTTGATACACATCCTTGGAGCTAACAACCAATCTGAGCTCCTATCTAATAACAAAATTGTGGGCGCGTTTGAAGTCAAAGACTAATCAAGAAGGGTTTTCCCCACTATTGTTCGCCATCAGTTCTCATCCCTTGGTTATCATGTTGGAATCTAGTGCTGCAAGAGGCAAGATCCAAGGGTTGTCCTTTCCAGATAACAAACAACTCTTGGCTAAGCTCTTCATGGATGACTCCCTACTCTCCTTAAAAGCTAGCCCTCAGATACATGAAGGCTCTAGAGATTGTTCAAACATTTGCCATAGCCTCGAGTTTGAAGTGTGATATTGAGAAATCAAGATTGATCTCACTTTCAAAAAACAACTCGTTCAACCCAATTGAATGGACTGAAGCGATTGTCTCGACTCTGAAAAGGATAGATTTTTTGACACCTTGGAGCCCCACTTGGGGTAGACATCACTTACAAGCAAAGGTTCTAGTTGGTCTTGGGAAAGGTAAGGAGCAAGATGCAAAGGTGGGAGTATGTGCTTCTTTCCTTCACAAGCAGGGTAAAAGTGATTAATTCATTTTGCTTTCATACATGTCTTTTGTAACATTTAATGGCCTAATAACTTATGTGTAGCGGAAATTAGCATGAACATAGTGGGAATTTCATTAGAATAGATTCCTAATGAGAATTACAAGAGTGCTTGGGTGGAGAGAGCAACAAAAATCATAACACCTAGCTAGATAGCATTGACAATACTTTCAAAAGAGAGAGAAATTAAGCTAATGACAACAGTTGAGGACCGGATTTGCATGGAGCCGGTCCCACCTCCAAAAGGCTTTGTATTATGGCTTCTCCCATCAAGAGAGACATTGTACAATACAATTCTTTGTGTTCCTTCAAGACTAGCTAGTGCAATGAAGATGAAAGTTTCATGCACTAAGCAAAACACTTAGCAAACACAACTTGAATTATCCCCGTTCTCAGACCCAAGACCTCACACACCTTCGAAGATGGTGAGAGCTAGCAGGGTATGAGAGTAGATTGAGAGGAAGAAGGAGTATCTTACGAGAAAGATGTACATCTCCTCACATAATCACTCATATTAGCATAGCTTAGCTTAGTAATTAGCTTGGTAGAGGAGACGAGCATGCATTGAAGCTTGGCTCTTGGTTGGATTTGCATCCACATGCCAAGAGAGTGTTGATGTAGGCTTCTATCTCACAAGCTTGGAGTAGGTGATGAGCTCTCCATTAAAGCTTTGGAAGAGATAGTCTTCTTTACTTCACACATAGACTGTGTGAGTGTGTGTGTGTGTGTGTGTGTGTGTGTGATAATGCCTTGCAAAAATCAGCCCCCTCTCTCTCTTGGGCGAGCCCTCTTACTATTTGCTCTTGTTGATCCCTCATTGGCTCTCCCCAAGTCAAGCCAATGACCATTAAGCAGCATAAGTGATAGCCTTTTTGAAGGAGTATGAGCGGAAGTGCGACACGAGAGAGAGTGCGAGAAGAAGAGCACGACGATATGGTGAACTCGCTCTACTGTAATGTGTAGAGCATAGTGAGTTCTTATTAGGTTTTTACAAAAGAACATGTGTGCATACCTGGCGGCCCGCCCACTTACCTGGGCGACCACATTGGGCTTTATACCCCAACAACCTCCCACTTAAAGTCCAATGTGGTACTTTAAGTGTGAGAGAAGCTACTATACAAGCTAATATACAAGAGATGTAGAGAAGTGATGTACTACCCTACACCTAACTGCTTGCGAAAATGCGCAAAGCTCTCTGAGGGAAGTCCTTTTGTAAGTAGATCAGCAGGATTTTCTATGGTGTGAACTTTGACAAGCTGAAGTTGCTTATCCTCGAGCATTTCCCTGATGAAATGATACTTCACATCCACATGCTTTGTCTTTGAGTGATAAACTGGATTGCGAGCCAATTGTATAGCATTTTGACTATCACAATATAACACAGGCATCTCTTCTTTGATTCCCAAATCTGTTACTAGTCGATTAAGCCAAATTGATTCTTTGCATGCCTCTGATGCTGCAACATATTCAGCCTCTGTAGTAGACTGAGTAACACAATCTTGTAATCTAAAACGCAATGATACTGCTCCACCAGCCAATGTAAAGACATACCCTAACGTAGACCTTCGGTTGTCTAAGTCACCTGCATAATCTGAGTCTGTAAAACCCTTTACACTTAGCTCCTGACTCCCATAGCATATACTCATACTCTTTGTAGCTTTCAGGTATCTCGATATTCCTTTCACTGCCTCCCAATGTTTCTTGCCTGGGTTTGACATGTATCGACTTACTACTCCCACTGCAAATGCAATGTCTGGGCGAGTAGCAATCATTGCATACATCAAACTACCCACTGCAGACGCATATGGAATCTTATCCATTTCAGCCTGTTCTTCCTTAGACACCGGACAATCTTGTTTGCTAAGTTTCACATATGGTGGCAATGGAACACTCAATGCCTTTCCCTTCTCCATATTGAAACGTTGCAAAACCTTGTCAATATACTCTGTTTGAGATAACCAAATCAACTTCTTTCATCTGTCTCTCTCAATGTGCATACCAAGTATATGACTTGCCTCACCCATGTCTTTCATGTCAAACGATTTTTCCATCTTTGACTTCAAAGCTGAAATTTCTTCCAAGTGCTTGCCAGCAATCAACATGTCATCCACATACAAAATAAGGATCAGCCAACTGCCATCCTTAGCCTTCTTTGTATATAGACAGTGATCGAACTCACTACGTTTGTAGCCTTGAGAAAGCATAAACTTGTGGAATTTATGGTACCATGCCCTCGGTGATTGTTTTAAGCCATACAGACTCTTTAACAACTGGCATACCCAATCTTCCTTGCCTTTCTCAACAAACCCTTCTGGCTGTTGCATGTAAATTTCCACATCTAAATCACCATGCAAGAACGTTGTCTTGACATCCATTTGGTGCAACACCAAATCTAATATGGAAACCAATGCAAGAAAGCATCTCAATGTAGTCATCTTGACCACCGGAGAGAAGACTTCATCAAAGTCAATGCCTTGTTCTTGCTTAAAGCCCTTGGCAACAAGCCTTGCTTTGTACTTTGGCTGACTATCATGAGCGGTGATCTTATACCTGTAAACCCATTTACAAGGTAGAGCCTTTTTGCCCCGTGGTAATTTAACTAGCTTCCATGTCTGGTTTTTATGCAGAGCTGTCATCTCTGACTGCATGGCCAATTGCCAATACCCGGAGTCCTTCATTTGCACTGCTTCCTTGTAACATGAAGGCTCATTGCAATCAGTCAACATGACATAGTTCATAGATGGAACAAACCTATCAAGAGGTCGCGTGACACGTCCAGATCTATGCACAATAGGTGGCTCAGGCTCAGGCTCAGGCTCAGCCACAACCTATGGTTCCACTCTATCTTGTCCTTTCTCCTCTTGAGCCCTGACATTATGTCTTGCACGTGCAGGTCCATCTTCTTGGAAGACAACTCTTCTAATCTCCTCAACCCTCTCTGGTTTAGAATGATATTTGGATTCATTAAAGTGAACATCATTGCTGCGGACAACCTTTCTGGATTCGGGATCCCAAAGTCTGTACCCCATCTCACCAGAATTACCATAGCCTAGAAAGATGCACTTTCTACTCTTTGGCTCAAGTTTGTTCCTAAATTCCTTTGGAACATGAGTATATGCCTCACAGCCAAAGACTCTGAGATGCTTGTATGAGGGCATTTTGCCTGACCATACCATCTCTGGCACTGAATCCTTCTGCAAAACCTTGCTAGGAGATCTATTTACAAGATGAACAGTTGTTGATACAGCTTCAGCCCAAAACCCATTTGGCAGTTGTGCATTAGACAACATACTTCTGACCTTCTCTTGTATAGTCCTATTCATCCTCTCAGCAACACCATTTTGAGGAGGATTGTAAGGAGCAGTAAGTTCACGTTTTATATCTTTTGACTCACAAAAGTCCTGAAAGGCCTTTGAAACATACTCTCCACCATTGTCAGTGCGTAAGCATTTAAGCTTCTTGCCACTCTGATTCTCCACAAGTGTCACAAACGTTTTGAAAACACTCAACGCTTCATCCTTGTGCTTGAGAAAGTAAACCCATACTTTCCTCGAGTAATCATCTATAAATGTCATAAAGGAAGAAGCTCCCCCTAGAGATAGGTTAGGCATAGGTCCACACAAATCACTATGAACAAGTGCCAATTGTGTATCTCTTCTACTGCTTCTATGCTTATGTGGATGTTGTGTTTGCTTACCATACAGACAATGTTCACAGAATTCAAAATCATTAAATGAAAAGCCAGGAAAATAACCAGAACGAGACAAGATTTCCATTCCCTTCTTGGATTTATGTCCTAACCGGCTATGCCACAAAGAAACGTTCGGCTGCTTGGTTACATTGATTACATTTTTAAAGACATTTGATACATAAATCATGTAAAGTCCTCCAGACTTTAGTCCATGTGCTACTATCATAGAACCCAAGTTGGATATCTTCCACATGTTCTGTCCAAAAGTGGTGACGTAGCGAGCATCATCAAGTAAACCTGTGCTGGTCAAGCTCTTTGTAATTGCGGGAACATGTCTTACATTCTTCAGCGTGAAAGAAGAGCCATTCTGAAACTTCAATTGAACATCTCCAACACCTAAGATCTCACATGTCTGCCCATTGCCTAGCCGAACAAGATCTTTAGTGGTCACATAAGAGGTAAACCCCTCCTTGTTTGGAGACACATGAAGTGATGCCCGTGAGTCTATAATCCAGTCACTCAGTGCATTTCCATCAAATGCTGTAAGAAGAGCTGAGTCCATTGTATTCTTCAAGAAGTAGATGTCTCCTGACACTAGATGTCATCCTCTGCAACAGTGTTTGTCACATTTATTTCTTGAATCTTCACTGAGGACTTGTTCTTCTCACCATGGTCTTCAGCTTTCTCTTTGCCTTTTTCTGCTTTCCATTCTCTGCGGTCTCTTTTCATGTGACCCTTCTTGCCACAATGGTAGCATTCTATGTCACTCTTGCCTTTAGCACTACGGGACTTGCTACGAGACTGATTCCTCTTTCCACCTTTGTACTTTTCTTTGGTCCTTCCCCTGACAACTAAGGCTGTTCCTTTGCCTTTGTCCATTGTCTTTCTATTGGTTTCTTCAGTAAGCAGACTTCCTTCTACACCTGCTATGTTCAAACCATCTGGAGGTGCAGAATTACTCAAAGCTGTGCGAAAAGTGTCCCAACTTTCCGGCAATGTGATCAACAGGAACATAGCTCTAACAGGTTCATCAAACTTGACACCTTGAGCGGACAACTGACTATAGATTGTGTTGAATTCATTCAGATGATTGGACATAGGTGTCCCTTCTTTCATCTTCAATTCAACAAGCTTCTTAAGCCAGTATACCTGTGAAGCTGCACTCTGCTTCTCATAAAGATCACTCAGCTTTAACCATGCTTGTTAAGCCGACATCTCGTCTGTTACATTGAAGTAAACGCTTTCTGTCAAAGTCAGCATAATGGTAGAAAGTGCTAATTCATCCATTTCGCTCCATTCATCTTCGTCCATATCTTCTGGTTTTATCCCCTTGAGCTTTATAGGTTTTATCTGCTTCTTTTGTACCAACACGTGCCAAATCTGCTTCTTCCACAATGGGAAATTGGTTTCATCCAGCTTCTTGATATTGTAAAGAGCAGTGTCCTGTGATCCAGCCATAGCTACGCTTCACAGTAGTTTACTTTCCTGGGAAAAATTCGACAGATTTTCCCCTGTAAACTGACCTCTGAACCAATATCAACCTGTCAAATGAACCAAGAAAGCTTCAGATTCTGCATAAATTTGGGCAGAGTCTCCTTTGTAAAATGGCTCTGGTGTACTCAAAAACAGACCAAAAAACAGCTCAAAAAACACTATCTCTCTGACACTATAAGCTGTGGGTAAACCTGTCCTGCAGCTGTACTGTCTCTGACTGTCCTGTCACTGTCCTGTAAGCATAGACTACGACAATGCCTCAACGGCAGTAAAGCAAAGATGCAATCCCAATTGTCTAACTCATAGTCAATACATCCTAGCTGCCTATCTAAGGGTGCTCGAGGGATCGCTCCAAGACCTGTATCACCGAAAGGATCTCAACATTCGAGAATCCCCCAGCTCAATAAAACCTCACTCGACCCTCAACAAAGGCTGCAGTAAATCTGACAGTACATAGACTTCCCACAAAGTCATACATCCACAAATTTCCCACTGTATGCTATAACCGCTGCGGCGGTTGTTTACTGCGTGACTCACAGCCAGCAAACCCTCAACAGACATACATCATCTCTGACAATACATCCCATGTGGAAGTACCTGCAATGTCAGGATGAAATCTGGAATATCAAGCAGCAAACACAAGCTACCTGATGAACTAGTGGATGTCGCCTACAGTCTGTGTGTAGATGCGCCCGTGTCGTATGTGACACGCCTCCAAGAACTGTGAGCCGTCCTTCGATGTGTAGACAGCCACAAATCAACAGTCTGGGAGTGTCGATATCCTCAGCACCTGCAGTCGTAGGCCGAAAACCCCAAATTTGCAGAGTCGGATCTGCACCCGCTGAGACCATGTAGTCGAAAATGGCCTGCGCAGAACTTTGTCGAAGCTGAACGGTGACCGAGATGACCTCAGAATGAAATTCTGAGCACACCAATACCCTACGGGCTATCCCACAAGATTTGGGGCCATGTCTTTGCCTGTCGAATTTCAATCCAATCTGAGCTGGTGACTCTAGCCTCCTGCAGTGCTGCCCCGAGCCTCGATCTGAGCTCTGATACCAGTTGAAGGACTACGAGCGGAAGTGCGACGCGAGAGAGAGTGCAAGAACAAGAGCACGATGATATGGTGAACTCGCTCTACTGTAATGTGTAGAGCATAGTGAGTTCTTATTAGGTTTTTACAAAAGAACATGTGTGCATACCTGGCGGCCCGCCCACTTACCTGGGCGACCACATTGGGCTTTATACCCCAACACTTTTGACATGTGTCCCCCTTTCCCCTTTTGTGAGAGCTTTAGGTAATTAAATAATTAAACTAAACTCTTATTGGACCCCTTTGCCTCCTGGCCAATAGGAATCAGGCAAGCCATTGGGCTCCTGAATGCTCATTGGACCCCTTGGGAGACTGCCCAATAGTCTTCTAGGAGACTTAATTCTCATTGGTTTCTTTTATTAAATGTTTTTAAATTAATTAAACTATATTTACTCTAGCTTAATTCTCATTGGACCACTTCAAGGGTCATCCAATAGAAACTGGGCACACCTTGTGGGCATCTGGCCTAGGGAGCTGACATGTGTCCCTCATTCCCTTTGTGTAAAGGGAGCCTGTGTGTGTGTGTGTGTGTGTGTGTGTGTGTGTGTGTGTGTGTGTGTGTGTGTGTGTGTGTGATTTTCTCTCTCATTCCCTACCTTTAGGGCTCGCCCCCTCCCATGTAGGGATATGCAAAGAATTTTTTTACACACACAAAGCATCCAATTTCCCCTAGGTTTGACCTTTGGACACAACCTTTGAATTTTGGAACGTTAGCATTTTGGAAGTCTTAATGGGCTGAACCTTAGGGTCTTTTTAGCCCATTGTTGCACATGGCTCTTTTGTAGATGCCCCCCCCCCCCCCCCCTTTGGATCCCTATTTTCCCTCCTTTGGATGCTTACTGTGGCCGGTCTGCTAGCTTCACCAATATTCTAACCTTTTCTCCCCTGGCACTTCCCCACATTAAATGATCAGTTTAATATGAGAAAGTCATTTAGGAGAATTAGATATTGATTATTATGACATTACCTATGTAAAGGGAGCCTGCGTGTGTGTGTGTGTGTGTCTGATTTTCTCTCTCATCCCCTACCTTTAGGGCTCGCCCCCTCCCATGTAGGGATATGCAAAGACTTTTTTACACACACAAAGCATCCAATTTCCCCTAGGTTTGTCCTTTGGACACAACCTTTCAATTTTGGAACCTTAGCATTTTGGAAGTCTTAATGGGCTGAACCTTAGGGTCTTTTTAGCCCTTTGTTGCACATGGCTCTTTTGCAGATGGCCCCCCCCTTTGGATCCCTATTTTCCCTCCTTTGGATGCTTACTGTGCCCGGTCTGCTAGCTTCACCAATATTCTAACCTTTTCTCCCCTGGCACTTCCCCACTTTAAATGATCAGTTTAATATGAGAAAGTCATTTAGGAGAATTAGATATTGATTATTATCACATTACCTCTCTCTTGAAATCATAGTCGTCCTCGACTATGGTGTAGAGAAGATAAAGCATGTTCAAGAGTCCTTTTCTTAGCGGGTAGAGGATCCCTATGTTACCCTACGACATCATTCCACAATGGATGACTAGTCCATTTGGCGCTTGAGAGCCTAAGGCTGCCGCAAGCATGTCTGCACATTAGTCCTATCAATCTTCCATAGTAGAGTGGCAAGCTCTACTTGGTGCTTGGGAGTCGTCGTCTCCGCAAACTTGATCTAAGCATGCATACTACTTCATTTTTGTGCACAAATAAAGAAAGAGGGAGTCTTATAAGACAAAAACTTTGTTCATTTTTAACATTTTGTACATTTGCTTACTCTTGGGAAGCATTGTAAGCATTGACAAGGTTTAGGTTATCCTTTAATTGTATGCCTTGCATCCATCTAGCATCTTCAAAAGGATAATTCTTAAAATTAATAAGATATCGTCGGATAGTCTTACCGCCTCTTAATACCTTGTCTTCATGTCGGAGAATGGACTCGGGCTATAGCACCTCCTCTTGGTCCTCGATTTTCGGTGGGTCTTCAATAGTTGGTTCTTGAGGTGGCTCTCCTTTGTAAGGCTTTAATAGGCTCACATGGAAAGTATTGTGTATGAGCCAATGATTGGGCAACTTGAGTTGATAGGCCATCTTGTTGATTGGCCTAAGAATCTGGAAGGGACCATAGTACCTTTTTGCTAGTTTAGCATAGTACTTTTGGTGGCCCGTACGATTCTTGCCCGTCGTCTACCTTAATCGAGCCTTGGGAAACTTTAACAAGACCTAATCGTTTTCTTTAAAGGCGTGGGCTCTTCTGTGCTTGTCAGCAGCAGCCTTTTGCCTTTGCTGTGAGATAGAGATAGCATCCTTAATCTTTTGAAAAGATTCTTGTAGGTGTCGGCTATACTCATCTGCAGTGAAGATCTTCCCATGTACTTTAAGTAGCAAAGGACTTTTTGATCTTCCCTCAATTACCTCGAAAGGTGCTTTTCCCGTGGAAGTATGTACAGTGTTATTGTAAGCATACTCCACTAAGGGTAAGTACTTCTCCCATTGGGATCTTTGATCTAATTCCGTTACATAGGCTTTTAGTAGATCGAGAATGGTTAGGCTAGCTATTTCACTTTGGCCATCCGTTTGTGGATGATAGGCCGAAGAGAAGTTTAGCCTTGTCCCTAAATTCTCAAAGAGACCCTTCCAGAAATTACTGGTCATTCTAGGATCTCTATCCAACACTATGGACATTGGCAAGCCATGGTACTTGAAGATTTGTGAAATGAAGAGGTTTGCCATTTGATGGGCTTTGATAGTCTTTTTGACAGGTATAAAATGAGCTTGTTTACTGAACCTGTCTACTATCGTCCATATTCCCGTATTCCCATGGATAGACTTAGGCAATCCAAAGATAAAGTCCATGGATATGCTCTCCCATGGTGAATTAGGGATTGGCAAGGGTTGAAGCAATCCAAGTTGCTTCCCTCTATCAAATTTTGTATTTTGGCATACCACACATTTAGAAACATACTCTTGTATGTTCACTTTCATGGTAGGCCAATAGAAATATGTTTCAATTCCCTTTAAGGTAGACTGAATCCCTCTATGCCCCGCATAAGGTGGAGCATGAGATTCATACATTACTTTCTCATGTAGTGAGTTAGTAACGCATAGTCTATTGCCATAGAGAAGATAACCATCTTGTAAGGTAAATGGTTCTTCTTTCTTCCCTAATGCAAGGGCTGAAATCACATCTCTAAAATTGGGATCAATAGCGTAATCATCTATCATTGAAGATAGATCATTGTGAGTTGCTATGGAAACCGCATTCACTCTCGGCCGTCTTGAGAGTGCATCAGCTACTTGATTATGCTTGCCAGCAATGTGAGCAATATGAAAATGAAATTGCGAAAGGAAATTTTCCCACCTCATTTGTTTGTCGGAGAGCTTGGTCTGCGTCATGAAGTACTTAAGACTTTGGTGATCCGTTCGCAGAATGAAAGGAGTCCCCAATAAATAGTGCTTCCATGAGTCTAAGGCATGTAGAACTTCAAGGCGTTCCTTTTCGTATATGCCTAGAGCTTGCTCAACAGGGTCGAGCCTTCGACTCTCATAGCCTATGGCGTGCCCTTCTTGGAGCAAAACAGCTCCAAGGCAATCACCACAAGCATCACATTGGACCTCAAATGGTTTTGAGAGATTCGGTAGTTTAAGCACAGGTTGAGAGATAAGATTTTCTTTAAGCTTTTCGAAATCATTGTTCTCCTTAGCAGACCATGTATACCTAACGCTTTTCTTTGTTACGTCATGTAATGGTCCCGCAATTTGTGAGAACTTTTCTATGAAGCGTCTATAGTATGCACACATACCTATAAAGCTTCTTAGTTCATGAAGATTCCTTGGTTTAGGCCATCCTTTTATTACCTCTAACTTTGATGGATCCATTTGGATGCCATCTTGAGAGATAATATGACCTAAATATTGAATCTCTTACAAGAAAAATTCACTTTTCTTTCGATTAACATAAAGTTTATTCTCTCTCAAAACTTGAAATATTACCTGGAGGTGTTGCTTGTGTTCCTCCAATGAATTAGAGTAGATGATAATATCATCAAAGAACACTCTAGTGAAGGTTCGATGAGGCCTGAACAGCTTCTCCATCAAGCGGTTGAATGTGGCTGGTGCATTGGTCAAGCCAAAAGGCATGACAATGTATTCGTAAAGACCAAATGTGGTGCGAAATGCGGTCTTTACAATGTCTTAGTCAACTATCCTTATTTGATGATAGCCACTTTTTAGGTCAATCCTACTGAAGTAGGTCGATCCTTGTAGCTTATCAAATAGGTCTTCTACCCGTGGAACGGGAAACCTTTTTTTGATAGTGATCCTATTTAGTGCTCTATAGTCGACGCACATACGATATGTGCCGTCTTTCTTCTGCACTAATAGCACAGGTGAGCAAAATGGAGATGAGCTTGGCCTAACCATACCCTTCTCAACTAACTCATGCACTTGCCGCATAATCTCCGCTTGTTGAGATTGAGAAACTCTATAAGGAGGTTTGTTAGGCGGTGAACTTCCTGGAAGAAGTTCCATTGCATGGTCATGATTACCTCGTTTAGGAGGTAACTCACAAGGGATGTCGTTAATAAAAACATCTTGAAACCCCTTGAGAAAATTGGATAACTCTAATTCCTTTTGGTTGCTTTTATTTTCTTTTGCGAAAGCATTAGGTTCATTTTGAGAATCTTTAACAAAAATCATGTACACGGAAATAGAGCTCTTTATTGACTTGTTGAAAGCTGGTGTATGTACAATGGGGATAGTGTTACCCATTTCCTTAGCATCTATATACATGTCTTTTTCCCTGAACTTAAAGGAGATTCTCCTTTCAGGAAATTTAACATCGGCTGTGAGGCGGTCAAACCATGGTGCCCCTAGGATTACATCCTCATGCTTGAGAGGAGAGATAAAGAAGTCCTCTTTGTCCACATAGCCTTGGACATGAAGCCTCAATTTCCCGATTAAGGGAGTGACTGAAGCTTCTTGCCCCTTGAAGGCACTGTCTGCGGGTAGGACATCTCCCATCTCGTAGGATTGTATGCCTAGCTTGGTGGCCAACTCTATAGATATAAAATTGTGAGTAGAACCAGGGTCAAAGAGAATAAAAGCATCATGTTCTCTTACCTTTCCCCAAGCATGGCATGGAGGAGATCCTTTGTGGTGAGTTTGGTGAGTCTCCTCCTCTTGGATTTCAACCAAGGAAGCTATAGGAGGATCTTGGCGGTTGTTCTTTTGGGGATAAGCGCGGTACGCATGCCCTTGTTCGCCGCACTTGAAACACCGGTTATCCTTACGATAACGCTCAAGCTCTTCAGGAGAGAGTTTATTCTTACCTTTGTAAACTCCCTTCTCTTTAGCTTTGTTGGAGTTGCCCTTAGGAGACTTTTGGACATTGTCCTTCCCCTTAGGCTCATTGGAACCCTTGTTTTTCGGGGGCTTATTATTTCTTTTTGCCCCCGTTTGGAAATTGATTCGAGAGGCGACCATAGTGTGGTGTATTACCGCCGATATGGTACGTGGCCTTTGGGAGTTGACATACTCCGCCATTTCTTCGGTTAAGCCCGCACAAAATTGTTGCTTTTGCTCTCCAAAATCCAACTTTTTGAAGACAGTGGCTTTGAGTTGTAGGTCCCAAAACTTGTCTACATATTTGTGGATGGATTCATTGGGAGAGAGCTTTAAGCTTCGCCATTCAGTGAGTACCTTGTCTTTGGCATCGGTGGCCAAAAACTGCTTCATAATGGAAGCTCTTAAAGTTTTCCATGTTCGTGGAGCTTCACCGTAGGCTAGACCACCATTGTATGGCGGACTTTTGAAAATGCATAGCTACATGGCGTAGCTTAGAGGACTCCGTGAAGCCCTCATCTCCAAACGCCGCATCGAATTGTTGGATAAAGGCCAAGACTTTGTCCGTAGCACCAAAGGGACCATCATAGGTAAGGAAAGAGATGCTCTTCCCTCCCTCTTTGAATTTCTTCACCTTGGATGACCTCTTCCATGCGGCATAGGATTTCCTATGGCCTCTTCTTTTTGATGGTTCAAAGGTTGCACCATCACTTTCTTCATAAGGTGAAGAATTTGAAGAAGGTGGAGAAGAGGGTGACCTCTTTCTCGCCTTTTTCTTGTCTTGATCTTTGTCGTCTTCACCATTGCTTTCATAAGAGGAAGAGGATGAAGAAGATGGAGAAGAGGGTGTCCTCTTTCTCGCCTTTTTCTTCTCTTGCTTTTTATCATCCCTCTTTGAATTATGGTGTGGAGAAGAGTGTGATGGTCTTCTCCGCTTTGGTGGTGATGGAGAGCGTTTAGCCCGCCGTCTTCGTGGAGCCATCTCCGCTGAGGTGGCGGGAGACTCGCTTCTTTCTCGTTCCTTCGGTGGAGGCTCTTGAGTTCTCCTTTGGGAAGGAGATGCATCATCAAGAAGTAAATTCTTGAGCCCTTCATATGGATTCTCTTCTTCTTCCTGAATCGGAGAGAGACGTCTCACAAGGAGGCTTCCTAGGTGTTCTCTCGTCATGGTGATGAGCTTGGAGAATCTCGTGAGCACGGAGCTGCCGTTGCACTTCACTTTGGAGAGATGGATTGCCCATGGCTTGTTGAAGTCTAGTAACAAGATAGTTAACAAGCATTGAAGCATCATTAGTAGCTTGCTCATGAGCAAAATCAAAGTTATCAACATTAATTTCACTCTCTTTACTATTGTCAGCCATTCTAACAACCTTTAGGTGTAAACTTTTTAGGTGTACTTTGGCACTTCAAGCCCTAGTTGCTACTCCTCTTTACCCCTTTAGAAAAAGCACTCAAGCTACTGTACCCGCGGCTCGAATACCATTAATTGCAAGGAATAGAAGAGAGGGTCTTTCGACACCAAAACAACACCGGCTCCTGTCAAGCTTCTAATAGCTCAATAGTGGTTAAGCCGTAGGCAAGCCCCGTAGGACTCCACTATTAAGACCATAGCTCTCGACGGTGATGCCCCGTTAACTGCACGAAGACAGGCACACTGCAAGGCTGAAAAATCCCTATTCTACTTACTCACAAGCAATTAATAATACCAACCATTTGTAGCTAGCTTGAGGACCTCCCTTCTTGAGCAAGAAAAGAGAAACCTTGAGCTCTGATACCAATGTAACATTTAATGGACTAATAACTTATGTGTAGCGGAAATTAGCATGAACATAGTGGGCATTTCATTAGAATAGATTCCTAATGAGAATTACCAGAGTGCTTGGGTGGAGAGAGCAACAAAAAGCATAACACCTAGCTAGATAGCATCAACAATACTTTCAAAAGAGAGAGAAATTAAGCTAATGACAACAGTTGAGGACCGGATTTGCATGGAGCCGGTCCCCCCTCCAAAAGGCTTTGTATTATGGTTTCTCCCATCAAGAGAGACATTGTACAATACAATTCTTTGTGTTCCTTCAAGACTAGCTAGTGCAATGAAGATGAAAGCTTCATGCACTAAGCAAAACACTTAGCAAACACAACTTGAATTATCCCCGTTCTCAGACCCAAGACCTCACACACCTTCGAAGATGGTGAGAGCTAGCAGGGTATGAGAGTAGATTGAGAGGAAGAAGGAGTATCTTACGAGAAAGATGTACATCTCCTCACATAATCACTCATATTAGCATAGCTTAGCTTAGTAATTAGCTTGGTAGAGGAGTTGAGCATGCATTGAAGCTTGGCTCTTGGTTGGATTTGCATCCACATGCCAAGAGAGTGTTGATGTAGGCTTCTATCTCACAAGCTTGGAGTAGGTGATGAGCTCTCCATTAAAGCTTTGGAAGAGATAGTCTTCTTTACTTCACACATAGACTGTGTGAGTGTGTGTGTGTGTGTGTGTGATAATGCCTTGCAAAAATCAGCCCCCTCTCTCTCTTGGGCGAGCCCTCTTGCTATTTGCTCTTGTTGAGCCCTCATTGGCTCTCCCCAAGTCAAGCCAATGACCATTAAGCAGCATAAGTGATAGCCTTTTGACATGTGTCCCCCTTTCCCCTTTTGTGAGAGCTTTAGGTAATTAAATAATTAAACTAAACTCTTATTGGACCCCTTTGCCTCCTTACCAATAGGAATCAGGCAAGCCATTGGGCTCCTGAATGCTCATTGGACCCCTTAGGAGACTGCCCAATAGTCTTCTAGGAGACTTAATTCTCATTGGTTTCTTTAATTAAATGTTTTTAAATTAATTAAACTAGATTTACTCTAGCTTAATTCTCATTGGTCCACTTCAAGGGTCATCCAATAGAAACTGGGCACACCTTGTGGGCATCTGGCCTAGGGAGCTGACATGTGTCCCTCATTCCCTTTGTGTAAAGGGAGCCTCTGTGTGTGTGTGTGTGTGTGTGTGTGTGTGTGTGTGTGTGTGTGTGTGTGTGTGTGTGTGTGTGTGTGTGATTTTCTCTCTCATCCCCTACCTTTAGGGCTCGCCCCCTCCCATGTAGGGATATGCAAAGACTTTTTTTACACACACAAAGCATCCAATTTCCCCTAGGTTTGACCTTTGGACACAACCTTTGAATTTTGGAACCTTAGCATTTTGGAAGTATTAATGGGCTGAACCTTAGGGTCTTTTTAGCCCATTGTTGCACATGGCTCTTTTGCAGATGGCCCCCCCCCCGTTGGATCCCTATTTTCCCTCCTTTGGATGCTTACTGTGCCCGGTCTGCTAGCTTCACCAATATTCTAACCTTTTCTCCCCTGGCACTTCCCCACATTAAATGATCAGTTTAATATGAGAAAGTCATTTAGGAGAATTAGATATTGATTATTATGACATCTTTCATCGGTCCACTCCTCAAAATAGCTAAATGCAGTTGAAATAACACTAGAAACTCAATGCCCTAGCCCTAGTAGTTGGCCAAATGGGAGTCTATCGCTAGACTAGTGGAGCAAGGCGGTATTGGGATTCTCAACCCTTGCTATCCATGCAGAGGACCAATGTGCCAAATTTATTGTCTCAATTACAAGCAAAACAAAGCATGGGCCATTATGATAGAGGACATGATTGTTAATGCAAAACACTCTTTTCTCAAGGTGGCTAGTGGAAGAGTTAGGGATTCACAACAAATTGTTAGCCCCGAGGTGGTCCAACTTGAGATTAGGTGGCACCATGGACGGGCTAGTACATAAGTGTACCAGAGCAATGGAGGCACTTGAATGGAGGAAGACAACCATCTATTTCCAAAACTCCATAACACACTAATCTCCATGGCTCTCTAAAGTAGTTAGAAAATTAATGGACCCATTTTGGAGAGAGATTTCTAGAAAGGTCAATAACACTGAAAGGACTTTGACTACTGGCCCATTTTTGGGACAATAGTAGCAAGATCTAGAAAGAAACAAGCCAATTGGCTACCTAGTTTCACCTCAATGGAGGTGAAAGAATATTGATAAATAGAGCTTTAGAAGGGCTAGACAATATCTTGATGCATATCTATGAGTCTAAATTGGAGTGGAAGCCTCACGGTGTCCGAGGAGTAGACAGCTCTCTAGACTACAAACCAAGGATATCTACCACATCCTAATGATCAAGACTAATTGGTTCTCACCCCCTCAACAAGCAGTGGGATAAGCAATGGCCTGAATGTAGATGGGTGTCGATAGCAAATAACATATGGGAGCCATAATGGCCCCATGCAATGAAGATATTTATGGGGAGGGGCCCCTCACTTATTCAAGGAGTGTCCGGCCATTAGAGGACTTGCAGGAAAAATATGCAAATGGATACAAAAGACCTAGAATATTGGGTTCTCCAAGAATGATTTATGCTTTGGAGGGGAGGTGATGAAAAGAGAAGCTTTGCTAATCTGGATGCAAATTGTTCATTTTTGCTACTTTAAGCAAGTGTGGAAGGCTAGGAACTGATGGGTCTTTGAAAATGACCTCTCTCAACATCTAACTTCACAAATATTATCTAGAAGGTAGGGAAGTTATTGTATCCATCAAAAAAAGAAAGAACTTGGATGAGTGGAATCAAGCATCCTTGTCATCATGACCTCAACTCGATAACAATGGAATCTTCTGAAGTGGCTCAACTCCTATACCTAGGACTATGTAGTTTCTTGTTGTATTGTGTGGTCGATCAAGGCTTGGCCCGAGCTTGAGAGTATTTTGTACAAATCACTATGGAAAATCTAATACATCCACTTACAATTGTGAGCATAGCAAAAAAAGAAGAAGAAGTTTTAAAGCTATCTTAGTAGAAAATACATTCATGTTTTAATAGAGCAATGTACAAGAGTTTCTAAAAGTTTTTACATCCGTGGTTGAACAGGAGATAGAGAAACTAGTGCTCATGAAGAGTCATGACATGTTTTTACATCCATACTTGAATAGCAAAAAGAGAAACAAGTTTGTGGGTGTCATCACTAATAGGTATCATGTATGTTAGGCTCTTATGTTCAAGTGAGGAAGAGATATTATCAAAGGTACTGAAGTTGGCAGAGAAAGTCCAAGGAAGGGGGATTGAAGGATTTAGGAAAGATGATTGTGAGGAAACCATGACACCAATTGGATTGAGCTCCCTCTAGCCATGCATCTGGTGGAATCAGACATGTGAGATGAAATTGGTTGGAGCAACCTCTTAGCACCAATGTACGTGACCCCTCTAGCTCCACCTTTACTTGGCTTGGGTCAATACCTAGCGTTTACAAATATGTTAGAGAGAGAGAGAGAGAGACATAAATCATAAAAAAAGAGTAGCTCTACTTTGATATCTGATTGTCATATAATATGATGAATGAAAAAACAAAATGCAACTATGGGCAAACAACATTGTGACTTACCTCAACATCATGAGCTTCTGTGAGGGAGGCGATGCATACCTAGCTAGGTACGATTGGGGGCAGGGAACCGTTGGCCCGGTGGGGGGGCCGGTGGTCCCCTGCCCCCAATCGTACCTAGCTAGATATGTGGTGCCTCTCGGAGCAGAAGCTCATGATGTTATTCATTGTATGAAAAATACTGGAAAAGACTTCGTTTTCCTACATGAGAAAGTTTCTAAATCTTCTTGTGCTATGGGCAAACATGCTTGCATAGCGGCTTTGCCACATTTTAACCAAAAGTATACGTTTTGCAAAGTGATGCATCAGCTACCTTCTTCCTATGAGCCAAGTTGTAGCTTGAAATCAAGCTCTTGCGCGCACGCACACTCTCTCTCTCTCTCTCTCTCTCTCTCTCTCTCTTTGTGTGTGTGTGTGTGTGTGTGTGTGTGTGTGTGTGTGTGTGTGTGTGTGTGTGTGTGAGAGAGAGAGAGAGAGAGAGAGAGAGAGAGAGAGAATGCTCTTTACCTGCAAGGTTTGCGTTCACTACATAATGTCTACCAGCATCCTTGCATTCTAACTTTGTTTGAATGAGCTTAGCCATATAGTTGTTATCATGTCTTTGTGACAATCTTTCTTTAGCCATCAAAAGTGAGTAAGTATCTTACTTGTCACTCTTTTTGCTTTATTGAGTAAAACATCAATTGGAATTGCCTTTAAATAAGAGCTGGTGATTCTTGAAGAACTTGAAGATATGATCCGACTATTCTCCACACTTTATTCCCCACACACTTAAGTAGAAACAATTATTGCAAGTGATGATGCATGCAAAGCCACTTGGAATTTGATTGTAGACCTATAAAAGGGAAATGTATGGAAAGAAGATTTTTAGAATATTTGAGGCTGAAGGAATTGTATATTTGAGTGACAAAATTGTGCACTTATCCAAAGCAATTGAAAAGTGTGTTCACATATGCTCAGATAGAGGAGCTAGTAAGTGGATAGGTCCCTCTAGTAAGGCTATGGTCATGCGAGGCTTAGTTATATGATATTGATAACTATGCCCAAACAAAGCATTAAATGAATAAGTAAGCCTATTGCATGGTCACGCAAGGCTTAGTTATTCATTCATCCTCCAAACTATGCCTTGAACTTCACAACTATGCCAAAATGGGCATAGTTACAAAGGGTAGGCATAGTAACTCATTACATGCTCCTTTTTGCGTGTGACCAATAATAATGAGGATTAGGAACAAATAATTGATAACTAAGCCACGCGTGACCATAGCATAAGTTGGACTACACCACATTATAGAGATATAGTTAGGCCAGACCTTGACAAGAACGTTGAGGCATAACAGCTAGAGAATTCAAATTAGAGTCTTGCTATTGGGTGTATCAACAGTTCAAGCTGTCAATCTTTTGTCCCATGATGAATCTAATAATGGGGGCCCATTTATGTTACTAATGCTTACAAAAATCATGCCTTAACTTTTTGTACACTCGAGGCAAATCAAAATCAATGTCATCAATCAAAAAATGGCAACAATAAAGTGAGAGAGTGAGAGGGAGGTGAATGCACAGTACAATTCTTGTCACATCGCCATCATTGTTGTGCAGATTCCCCTAAGCACATTCAACTTCAACCTGGCCAGGACATCCTCTTTTCTTTACACGAGTGGGGAGGAAGAGAAGATGGAGCTACAGGAAGCTCTGAGAAATGGGTGCATCATTGCTTTCAACCTTGAGAACCCTAACCCTCCTCAACACACGATAGCCCAAAACCCCTTTGCTTATGGTGTAAATTCCCTTATTCAAAGCCAACCTTTGCAAAATGTTGCATCACTAGCCTCAATCTCTATTGCATTTCTTGCTAGTAATACCTTCAACAAACGGAGGGTAGTTGCAACAGTCCCCTCACCACCTCACGTATACTATCATGGTGAAGCTTCCTTCTCTTAACCTTTAGACTGGAACCAATACTATGGATGAACCCCCTTGTCCAGCCAAAACATCAAATAAGTTCCCTCAGTTACATTCTCATGTATTTTTTGAAAAGGCTAGGCAAGATTCTAAAGAAGCCACAATTAAAAATATGCATAATAGTAGAAGTAGGTGCCTATTGAGTAGGAGGTAGCTCTTGAAAACTAGATAGAAGGTGAACAAGAAATTCCTAATAGGGAAGATATGCCTGAAGTAGGACACCCTTACCTAGATGGTGAAGGTGTCGATCTTGAAATGTGGCATGCTCAACTGCAGGGTAGGGTACAGGGTAGGGAAGTAATAGGACTATGCCTTGGTATTAGGTCCTCTCTAGAAACATTGAAGACATAGATATCTCAAAAATGGACTAATAAAAACGTTAAGGTAGCTCAATTGCAATATCTTCCAAGCAATTATTATCTGTTTGTTTTTTAAGATTCTAATGCTGCCCTTCAAGTAGTAGGACATGGCCAATAAATTATCAGGAATATTCCTATGACTGTATTTAAATGGCATCCAGACTTCAATCCTAAGGGACCAAGACTTACTAAGGCACTAGTCTGGGTAGACTTCACATCCTCCCTATAGAGCTTTACCCATGGCTTAAAAATGTCGTCAGTTGGGTGGGTAGATTTTTGGGACAAAGCGCCAAGCATTAATCCTAAATGGGATCCCCAATTGCTGATAGAAAGAGATATTAGCAAGGAATTGAATATTGATGTTCCTATCGGAGATCCTTCAGGTAAATTTCTCCATCTACAGAAGGTGGCTTACAAAAGCTTGCCCAATGCCTATTTTCATTGCATGAAACAGGGACATTACATTAAAGATTTCCCATATCTGAAACCTGTCCCAAAAATAGATGAACCCTTGTAGGACAAAAATGAAGGCTTTTAGTCATTCTTAAAAAGAAACTCTGCTAGGGACATTACATTAAAGATTTCCCATATCGGAAACCTGTCCCAAAAACAGATGAACCCTTGTAAGACAAAAATGAAGGATTTCAGCCAATCTTAAAAGGAAACTCTGCTAGGGGAGGAAAAACCCTAAAGCTAACATTTCCAAGAATAACTTTAACTAAAACCCCCTTTTGGAAAATTTATTGATCCTTTTAGCTATGATCTATAAATCCCAGAGGACAAAGAGAAACGATGATCAATCCTAGGATCTAAATGTTGGCCAAGAAGGTACCTCTTAGAGCCAGTCTCAAAATATGTCTCCTATCTAGAACTTACCTCATCACGAGGAAGGCCCTAAAGAAGACCCTCTTCCTAGTCTAATGGAAAAATATATGCGTATGTCATCCACTTCCTTTTTTAACACGAATGCAATTCTATCCCTAACTCACAACCTCCTAACCTTCTCTTCAAAGACAGTCCTTCTTTTAAAGATTAGCTAGAAGAACAAGATGCTGCATTCAAAGCTAAGGTAGACAACTCCCCTACTCCATTCAAAGCTAAGGTAGACAACTCCCCTACTCCATTTATAGATATCTTAGTGACCCCAAATAGAGGAGGAAAGATTACCACAATCCTGAATAACCAAAGACAAGAGGAAGAAGGAGACTTATAAAGACCCAAATAGGATATTTGTCTCTTCAGTAAAGCCTCTTAAAAGCAATAAGAAATTATTTCTCCCCCATCAAAGGCTTCACTCTAAATTGCAAAGGATTTACAGATCCTACCAAGTCCCATGTGCTTAAAAAATGGATAAGGGACTCAATTAGTAAACCTGACATTGTTTGCTTACAGGAGCTAAAAGTTTTTGGTAATGCCCTAAATACCAATCTTCTCAAAGTTGGAACGGGAGTGGAGTGGCTTACCACTAAACATGGAAGTGAAAAAGGAGGTACTACCATAGAAATAGCAGAGAAATACAAAGCATTGGTTTCTATTGTACGTAAGTCTATCAACAAGTGTTGGGTGGCCATCACTATTAGCCGCCCCTTCAACCTTACAGTGGTTTTCCTATATGCTCCTAGCTCTATTTTTTATAAATCTACTGTTTGGATAGAGATAGCCAATCTTCCTAAACCATGTATAATTCTAGGTGATTTTAATATGGTTGAAGATATTGAAGATAGATGGAACAAGATGTTACAAACCTTAGGATGATCAAAAAAGCTCATGTGGGAAGATATGGTGGAGAAGTAGAACCTGTTAGAAATCTCTCAAGCTACTAGCTTCACCTAGTCTAATAGACAACAAGGTAACTTTTATAGAGCACCAACACTAGATAGAATCTTCATAAATGTTGATTTGCTTTAGGAATTTTGGTAAGTTAATTATTGGAAAGATAATTCTCTTCTTGTTTGATCATGCGTTTGTTTTGTTTGAATTTCATAAAGAGGAATGTATGTACAAGGTAGGCTAGCCCCAGATTGATCAATCCTTGCTCACTCTTAAATGTGTAAAGCATAAAGTCAAAGAAGAATTCGACTCTGCTTTTAGCACTCAATCATTTGCCTTTAAAGCTTGGGACAAGGCTTTTAGCACTCATTCATTTTCCTTTAAAGCTTGGGACAAGGCTTTTAGCACTCATTCATTTTCCTTTAAAGCTTTGGACAAGGCTGTCAAAAAATTCAAAGGAAATCTTACTGACTTTAAGAATAGGGCTATGGCCATGAGGGAAAGTAGAAGGATGATTATAGAAAAAGAAATCTATGAGTTAGATATTAGCGTCCAACCTAACTGTCCTCCTTTCCCTACCCTTAGAATTGATCTAAAGGATTGTTTTAGAAGAGAAGAGCTCCTAGTTTAGCTTCCATGAATTGGACCAGAGAATTTTTGGCAGAAAAAGTTGATACTCCTAACAAAAACATGTTCAATCTTATCAAGAGAGAAAATCAAGGACTTCATTCCTTTTGGAAATTTTTGCAATCCATAAAGAGAATCTAAAAGTTTCTAGGTCATATTACGGTGGTATCTTTTCATCTCCACCCAAAAGAGGGGTTGGCCAACCAAGGCTAGAGTAACTATTGCTAGAATCAAAAAAAAAGATGGTGCTCCATGGCCAAAATAATGGACAAGCCTCTTAGAGAGGGGGAGTTAAAAAGTACTATTGATTCTCTTAAGTCAAGAAAATCCAGTAGCATTGATGGATTTCCCAATGAGTTCTACAAATAGTACCAAGAATTCATAATTCCCCATTTGCTGAAGGTATGGCAAGAAGCCTTGGTAGTTGGAGCTCTAACCTCTTCTATTAATATGAGGGTTACTAAGCTCATCGATAAAAGGGGTTGAAGGAGGATTTAGGTAACTAAGGACCTATTACATGTCTGACTTCTACTTATAAGATTTTTTCCCTAGCCCTAGCAAGAAGACTCACCCTTGTTGTTCATATTATTATTCTTCTTGAACAAAAAGGTTTTATGAAGGGTAGATTTATCTAGATGCCATAATCACATTGTGGGAAGCTAGAGACCATGTAGCTGATATTGAGCAGATCTTCATGTTTTAAAATTTGATTTTGAGAAGGCTTATGACAAAGCTGAATGTGACTTCATTTTCCAATCAACGCATGACATAGGTTTTGGAAAAATGTTTATCATATTTACTCAAATATTGTTTGGAAATGATTTGGCCAAAGTTGCAATAAATGGTGAACTTACTGATGCCATTTGCTTGAGGAGGTCTATCAGACAAGGTTGTCCTATAGCTCCTCTGCTCTCTGCCATTTGTTCAGATGCTTTGGTCTGCCTTATGAAAGATGCCATTGTATCAGGTAAGTTGAAAGCGATAGATATCCATGGGGCCAACAAAAAACTGTGCTTACAATAGTTTGCTAATGACACTAATGCTTTAGTGCACAATAATGAACAAATAGTGGAATCTTTCTGGGCATGCCTTAACACTTTCTATGAAGCGAGTGGTTCAGTCATCACTCACTCCAAAACAAGGTTCAAGGCTTCTTCTAGTACAGTACAACTCCCACTATTTTCACTGAAGCAAAATGTCCTCAAATCGAGGATGGACATATCTTCTGACTATTGGGGATTCCTATGGGTTTTAGAGCCACCTTCAAACAGAGATGAGAATGGAATCTTAATAGGACTAAACAAAAATATTTTAGATGAAAATCATATCAACCTTCTCTATCCAGCAGAGCTTTTGTATTTAATCACTATATTATGCCTTCATGAATATATTTTTTTTCTTGTTGGCAATCATCAAAGTATCAATTGCAAAAATCATTTGCTATGTTCAAATCCTTTTGGAGGGGTGGAGATCTAGAGCATCCAAGCCCCCCCAACGTGGCTTGGACATATGTTGTCTTCTTAAATCCAAGGCAGGATTGGGGCTCATTCTAATTTGTGCAGGATTTCCACAAGGTTGGTAAGAAAATGGGTTTTGAGGAGTTTGGATTCAGAGGACTTTTGGATTCTACTTCTAAAAAGACACCTGAAAAAATTCAAGCTCAAATAGTGCAAGGCTTGGGCAACCCTATCCTTAAGAGATATAATTTTAACTTCAATTAACCACCCCTAATGGATATAAACTCATGTGCAAGTTCTACGCATCCTGGAAAGACATAAGGAATCAATGGAAGCATAATCTAAAGTTTATGGCTAACCTTTATTGTTGCCTTCAAGATTCATCTTGGTATGGGTGTGTTTTAGATTTTTGCAAGCTTCCTTTATCCAGAAAAGCCCAGAAAATTCACAAGGCTGGAATACATACATGGGGTGATCTCTTTCAAGGTCTCACTATCGAGGATGAGATCACCATCCAATCCCAGTACGATTTGAATCAACGAGATGCTAGTTGGTGTTTAGATAGACTTCATGTTGTTTTGGCTAAGCTGTTGCATCCTCCTCCAAGGGGTGACAGTCACAAAGCAGAACTTTTAAAGATTGCTAGCCAAATATATTAGCAGTACATGCCTAAAGATGGGGTAGATGAAGGACTAAAGAAAATTCTCAACAGCAAGGAAAAACAGCAATGGAGTTGCTATTAATGGACATTTACATTTAAGTGAATTTGGGCTTATCCCATAGCAAACAAGCACAATACCCTCCTCTGGCTAATATATACATTTAAGTGCATTTGGGCTTATCCCATAGCAAACATTTGGGCTTATCCCATAGCAAACAAGCACAATACCCTCCTCTGGCTAATAATGCATCACGTTGTTTGTTGTGGTTCCAAAGCTCTCAAGATAGGAGTCAACGATGGGAAGTGCTTTAGGTGCAAGCAATACATAGAGGATACCCCTCACTTTATGTTTTACTTGTCTGGATAGCAGGACAAGCCTGGTCAGAGTACAAATGTTTGGAACACCCTGCAGGATCCAAACCTATAGAAGCTAAAGATTTCCTATTGGAAAACTGTAAAGGCTTAGATGTTTGAGGGATCATTTTATGGTTTACCTGGTTAAACAAAAATGTTGTTGTATACAACACCCCTACGCTCTCCACCTTGACCTAAGGAAAGCATCCCATATGCTATGTAAAGAAACTACAAAAGCTTTGGACTTCTTGACCTTTGTAAGTCATTAAGATGGCAGCAATGGTGAGCTAAGATTATTCTGGTATTAGGCTCAGGATAAAAGACATGTTGTATATGAGTTAACCTTTCTTTTTTGGGGCTATCCTCCCCCTACCTGAGGGTGCATTATATCTTTCTTTACCTCAATATTTCAAATTTTCTATTTTCTTTAAAAAAAACGTCAATGTCATCAGAAAGCTCTTGTCATGGCGTTTTCTATGGCCCATTTATGTTACTCATGACTACCCACTTATGTTATGCACTTGCACACCTCGCTTACATTATATGTCATCTATCAGTGTTTGTGTCCCCTTCCTCCAGGCACACCACCTGGCAAGCCTTGGCTTTTCCTTCTTCCAGGAATCTTTGTTGATTCCTCTCAATAAGATTGAAAAAACATGTTTTACATAGTTGGAAAATAAAAGGCTTTCCTAATGGCTCTAAAAATAAATAAAAGGCTTTCCTAATGCCTCTGATGGCTTTGAAAACGCTTGGGGAAAGAAAATTGAAAAGAAAAACACAAACATATAAGGTGCATTCGATCGTCTCTATTTGTATGCACACAAAAAGTCTTTTGACTTTCCACCTCCACTGTCTTTTCACTTCCTAAACTCACCCTTCACTCATGCACATGAAATGTTTTGAAGGGATTTTTAATTTTGCAAGTTTGCTAATCATGGAGTCTTAAAAACATTTAAGCGCATTAACTTAAAACCTCCACTCACAATTGCATGGCAAAAATAAATTAAATTAAAAATAGACTTCTTCTGTTAGAAAATTTGAAATTTGTGCATCTCTTTACGACATAATGCATGGGAGCAAGGCATATGAAGAAGATAAGGTGTCATATAGAGTCAAAGGATAAGATTTTGAACTTGCAATACACAACTACACTTGAGATAACTAACTTGTGCAAAAAAAGAACTGTTCAAATGGCCACAAGTAGATTGAACAAACAATCAAGCATAAAAATCTATAAAAATCCACAACCATAACAATAGCCCAGCTCCATACGAATGCACTACAAATCCATAAAGGATGAAAACTTTAGTATCTAAATCGTCACGAGAGGAAAAATAGAACTTCAATTTAAAAGAAAATTGTTATTCCTTTTTCTTTTTTCTTTTTTTTTTCTTGCTCAAAAGAATTTCAATGCCTTTAAAACCTAGGTTTAGCACAATGCCACCTATCTAATTTTGATATTTATGTTAGCTTTCAAAGGAGTCCTACCGTACGGCGAGCGAGATTTTTTGAGTGAATTAAAATTTGAGCGAACACGAACAATTTGAAAAGTCATTATTTTAAAGAAATTAAAGCTAAGAAATACCTTAGAGAGACCTCCAACACTTTCAATGGAGCATAAACATAGTGATGTAGTACTATGATGCGACAATCCACTATCAATTGTGAAGCCCGACAAACTCTCTTGAGTCATCCAATCCTACCTCCTATATTTAATTTGAAAAAAACACTTTAGAACTTGTAGCGTTAGAGATAAATACCAGCATACAAGCATTGAATATGCTCACCAACCACAGATGCCATAACAAGCAACCAATCGAAGTCATCCATTATAGAATATGCAAGGTGAAGGCCAAATCAAACATGCTCCTCAGTGCAAATATCCTAAATCTTCACAGCGCTTGAGGTAGTGTGGTCCACTGAATGCCAAGTTGAGGAGGATGAAGTTTGTAGCCCATGGGACATGCCTCCCACCATGAGTACAACAAACCCCCTCATAGCAAGCTCGTATAAGGTTGTCATGGATAGATATCCAAGATGGAAGGAAAATGCCTACTCTGAAACCAACTACCACAACTATATAATCAAGAGTTACAACAATGTAGCTCTAACCCTCCACCAATGCTAGGGTGAGCCATCGAAACCTCTGATGCATAAACAAATGAAATGTTGACTTCAACAAAAACCAAACACAAATATGCAATCCAAAATGGATAGAGCTTGCATTGGACCTTGCCAACTATATCCATGTACATGTCAGAGAGGTCATTCATGACCTTCTCCTCTTCCTTTTTGAGCTCTTCATCACAAAGTGATCGACTGAGTGGGTGCATCCGTGAATGAAACTCTTTTTCATTGCACCTGGTTCATGGCAAAGCCCCAATAATATCTTGCACATTAAAACATATGGATATATTTTATTGAACCACAATACACATAAGCAAGAAACTTACATCGTAAAGCAACATTTCCAAATAGTGTCTAGTCAATGGCCACCATGGCTCAATTCCTTTTATTGACTTCTTCCTAATCATTAGGATGATTTTTTTATTTGTTTCTAGCAATCCTTCTAAGTATTCTTTGTGGCCAGCTTTGCAGATATTATGATAGACCACCAACTCATCCGGAAAATGTGTTGTAGCAAGTGCATAAGTATTCATGCTATAAAGAAATTGAGAGAAGAGAACATTATAAGACGCATATCATGATCCAAGCATACAAACATAAAACCATGTCAAACTTACAAATTCAATTGGTGTAACCTTCAAAGAAGTGCAATATTTGAGACCTTTCAAGGAACAATGGTTGTGCATAGAACTCTACAATGATTTTCCTTGATTGTCGGGCGAGAAGCGCTCTCTAATGACAGTAATCCAAGCAACAGTCCTACAGTTGCCTTCCCATACATATAGCATCTCATTCGCCATAGATTTCAAATTTGATCTATTTGCTAATTCCTTTTCAAACTTCTCATTGATTTCTTTCCAATGGTCATCCCATTCTTTTTTTTATGTCATCTAGATATTAGAAAAACAAGATCATACACATGGACATCAAACACAAAAAAAATCAAGCACATTAGCCTTGAAGCATACGTGTAGCAAGAGTCTCCTCCTTTTGACATGTTAATATGGAGACAATAAATGCCTCTTCCTCTAGTATTTTGAAGAATATCTTGTCATGTCCACATTAAAAGTTTGTTTTCTACACCCACATCAATTTCTTGCTCGACCTTGGGCCTTGCAACATATGAAACCACCACCATGGATATAATAGCTTCATATGGAACTAAGTCTACATCATGCAAGGACTCGAGTGCCATGTCTTCTTGGGGGTAACTTCCTACTCTGAAGTGGAAGTATTGGATGCAGCAACAGATCACTAGACTTTGGCGTGACATGGGCATTTATCTTTGCTTTACCCCTACTGCAAGCTGATCGTGCTCTAGTAAAGAAAAACTCTTAAATTCTTAGAATTTGACAAACATTTACTATAAATTGATAGACTTTAGTTCCACAATTGATCAAAATTAACTGCTTGAAACTGTGCGTGTCAACATGGGCAATTAGGGAAAGGTTATCTACATCACAAAACATAAAAATCTAAAACTTTTTTCTATGCTTGATGATGATTGTATCGACACGGGCAGTTTTGGAGAGAAGTGGAAAGGCCACAGCCTTTGAATCTTGCCAAATTTTTCGTAACCCAACACAATTTTAACCATGGAGCACAAGTAGTTATGGAAAGATAATTTGGTTCATGAAGCTTAAACTTTTTTAATGCTTGAAATTGACCGTGTCAACATGGGCAACCTCAATACAAAGTGGAGAGGCCATGGAGAGACAAAACATCAAAGCTCTCCTAGGATTAACATAAATGCTCATCATCAATTCTTAAAGATGTCAACAAACTCATAAAACTTATGAAGAATGGCTCCTCTATCAAAGCTTGAAAGTGCCTGTGTCGACAAGAGCAGTTTTGAGCAAATCAGGGCGAGGTCTTACAAATACTCACAAAATCTTTGGGAATTTGAGCAAATCAGGGTGAGGTCCTAAAAATAATCACAAAAGCCTTGGAAATTCAATAGCCACTTACCTCCCCTTACCACCCTCAAACCAACGGTTTGACAAAGAGAATCAACAGGACTACTAAATAAGTCATAGCCACTTTTGTAGACCCCTTGCATCACAGTACAAGAAAAGCAGCTAAGGGAGAGAAAACTTGGAAATTGCTCATACTACCATTAGTTACCACAAGACAGAAGACTGGATACTTTACAAAAATGCTGGCAAAACCTCTCTGCAGTCATTTGCTGGCTAATGCCAACCCATGTCATTTTGAGCAATTCAAACACTGAACATAGCCAGCTGCTAATTGAATGGTGATCAGCTTTTAATGGGTATGAAGCTAAAGAACTACTTTTTATTCACTTGAGAAGGGAATTTTACATGGTAGAATTTAAAAAGGACATGAATAGGTACAAGCCAATCTCTGTCCCCCTTTCAAAGTAGTTCAAAGAAAGAAAGAAAGCCTTGCTCATTAAATGCTCGCCTTTGTTGGGAACATTTTTAGTAAAAGCTCTCCAAAACATCTCAGGACCACCGCTTCTCGCCTTACCCCACTTAGGATGGACCCAGAAAAACAATTCATATACGGCAAAATCTGTCTTTGGCTTCCCTACACATGGCAGCGAATATGGGAAGGGACTTCAGCATGCCAACTGATGCTCTCCATGTTTCATCCACCTTCTGTAAAGGCCCTCAGCTGTTCCAGAGTCAGGCATCTCTACTGTCTCTCATCGGCTGCCAATTGAGGCACTAAGCTGTTCAATCTGCGAAAGTTGGTACCCAACAGAAGAGTGAACAACCAGATGTCATTGGTCATTTCTAACTAGCCTGTTATCGACAATTACCTGATTTACAAGCATATCAATCTGCTCCCTGTACATTTGTTTGACATCAGAAAGATCAGCTTTCAACTCTTCAACCTGCAAAGGCAGTGGAAGAGATACCATGAACATATGTGAAATATTGAGAGTGGATGTAGAATTATCGTAAAAAGGGAAAAACAAGATACGAAGGGCTCAGAGAGTGGGAAAGAGCCAATCACAAACATTGACCCCTCCCCTTCCTCCATGAACATTTGAGTGTGGCACAAACCTGCTCATCACGTTCACCCATGAGCTCTAAAGCTGAAGCATGTCTGCGGCGTAAGGCATCCAGTTCAGAGCGAAGGCCTGACAAAGAAGCAGCTTCTGCACGGAACTTCTCGCACTGCAATCATGCCAGTGATTCAGACATAATCCACAAGTGCCCCCACTTAAAAGCTAAAACGGAGTCAGCAGCTAACCTCTGTTGTAGCCTTTACAAGCTCCTCAGCTAAGGCATTGCGGGTTGATTCCAATGATGCCTACAAAAAAAGTGAGGTTATTACTCTCTCTTTCAACATACGTGTGTAGCTCACTGATTCCACTAAATTTTTCAGTAAGTCCTTGCTAACATTCTTATCACATTCAACGGATAAAACTTTGCTAATTAGCAGCAGAGAGAACAGTCTGTATTATGATGACATCACATTTTCGTACCAATCGTGACGTGTATGAGGCAATTTCACCCTCTTTCTGGGAAAGGAAGGTCTCGAACTGCTCAACAGATGAGCCTCTTGCAGATATCAATGGTAACCCTGAGCTGCTGTTTCTTCGACTACTCACAACCTGATCTGCAGTGGGATCTAAAGAAGCTTGCAGGAAGAAACTTTCCTCTAAACTCCCATTAGAACCACTTGAAAACCGCCTCAAACTCCTGTTTGTATCTGCAAATATGTGTAATAAGTATGGTATATTTACTGCCGATGGTATATTTACTGCCCATGTAAGTTGCATTTTACAAGGAAAAAGCAGCAGGCTCACTGGTTTCTGTTGGAGTTTGAGCATGTGATACGTTTGCTTTGTTTGAGGCAGGCCAGTTTCCATTCTCAAGGACTCCTTCCTGTTTGACCATTTTTTGCTTTTCTCGATCTACCTCCTGAAATGCCAAATTCGTTTAGTAAAGAAACAAGTAGCACAAAACATCGCTGATCATGCAAAGTCAAATATCTAGTAGCCCTCTTCAATTTAGATAGATATTCAAAAGCCACAAAACCCAAACTAAGCTGCATTCGTCAATAAATAGCACTGAAAAAAGCAGGCATTCCTACTTGCTGTAGAAGCTCACGCAAAGTCCTTTCTTCAGCGAGTTCCCGCTTGAATCTACTTCGAAGCTCCTTCAAATCTTCCTCAAGTTGCTTTGCATGGCCCTCGTGTGTTGCAGCTGCTTCTAATGCCGCAAGATACTCCTGCCTATTCTCAGAAGCCCTTTGACGCTCTTTTTCTAATGATCGTGTAAGCTGTGCTTGCTCAGCTTTCAGACATGAAACCTTGATGCATAAATAAACAGAAGCAGATGTCATGAACTTAGATGGACATGAAGCACTCGCAACACTTGTACAGAATGATTGATTGGTAGAAAACCTGAGCCTCTAGGACAGCCATCCTAGACAACGTCTGGGTAAGCCGCTCATTGACAGCTCGCTCTCTTTCTTGTGAAGCTGCAGCCTTTGCTTCTGCTTCCTTAAAACAACAAGAGAAATCACAATAAGACAAGAAGTCATGTCCTGCTATAAAACAGAGAGCTCCAATATTTACTTGCAGCCGGGCATTCAAAGAGCGCTCAACACCACTCCATGCTTCCGCACGCACTGACATAGTTTCCTGTTTTGATAGACAAGTTGCAGAACGAATTACTGAGAACAAATGCCAAAGCTGAAGAAGCTCGTTAAAAAAAGGTCTTGGGTGATTCCAAACCCTCATTGCTTCTATTTGTCGTAGCAAGGGTCTTGTTGATTCTGGTACGCTTGCTACAAGCTCTTCATATCGCAACTCGGCAGCCTGCACAAAATACCCGTTGTTGCGTATATTATTTGCGATTTTATGTACCAAACACAATGAAATGCGATTGGACCAGCAAGTGGAAATACTTGACAACGCTTTTCAAGATCTTCTACATCCCTCCGTAGCATGTCCTCCCTAGAAATGGCCTGTGAACCGAAACAAAATAGGGCCACTTCGATCAACAACACATAATCAAGGAGTTAATTGTCCTCGAAGGTGAACTTTCTTGCCTGCTGTGCTGCTCGGCTTAACGCCTGGCGAAGCTCTTCAAGATTCTGTAGGAGTGCAGCCTCTCTGTCACCTGCTTCACGCAATCTATTCTCAAGCTCCAACTTTGCCTCAGCATCAGCTCGAACTTCAGCCCTAGCTTCTGCTTCCTTTGCCTCATTTAGAGCTTTAGTGTAAAATTCCTTCTGTACAGCTAGCTCTACTTGAGTCCGCTCAACAGCGTCTTGCAATGCTTTCTCAGTAGCTGCTTTGTCTTTTCGTAAACTCTCCACTGTAGCCTCCTCTACCTGCATTGACCAGACTAACATCCTGGATCAAGATACATCGCGAGGTGATAACACTTAAAAGACCTTGAATTTATAAGTGCCTAAATTTGTGTATTTGAACCTGAAGCTTGGACTTAAGGCGCTGTTTCTCTTCCTCTAATTCCCGTATCTGGACACTTCAGCCAACCACCAAAAGTAGGATGAAAGATCAAGCAATAGAAGTACCAAATGCCTCCGTGAAATAAGAAGCAGCAAACTGCAAATATAATCACCTGAGCACGTAGTTTCCTCATCTGAGCTTCTTGTGCTGCTTGTTTTTTGGATAATTCTTCTCCTACAAGATTTAAACACCAAAGTACGCTAAATAACTGCCCCCCCTTTACACATATCAGCTTTAAACGTTAATCAGTATCTTATTACGGCGAAAAGACCTAGACCCCAGAAACTTGAAAATAGAGACCTATCATGTGGTTCACCTTTTAAGTTGAAATCAAACTAACTTTCTTTGTCACAAACTGCTGAAGTGTCAAGCCACTGAAGAACGGAGCCACTGTGCAGCTCTCGGCTGAGGGGCCCAAACCCTAAGAATAAGCAGACGAAGAAGAAGAAGTTCCTACCAACTTATGGGACCCCGTCCGATGGGGCCCAAGTTACACAAGAGAATAAAATAAAGCAGGACCAACACACACACACGTGTGGAGCTGATGATGTAGCAGAATTGTACGAATTTGCGAATTTTACGCTGGCTGTGCTGACATGGCAGAACTGTACGGATTTCCCGATTTTGCGCTGCTGACGTGGCAGTTGTATGGATTTCCACAAAACATGCTACCAGATTTTTGGCACTTTTGGACCAGTTGCTTTTGAGTGTAAGGCTGTCACAAAAATACGGAAGCGTAAACTGACGTTTAATTGCACTTCAAATACTCAAGAGAATTAGAGAGAGAGAGAGAGAGAGAAAGCTTGACACTTCATTGGGGACCGGCTGGTCCCCCCCATAAAGAGAATATCTTTATTACTAAGGGAGAATCTTTACAAGCACAGGAACGGGGCGAAAGCCCGTCCTCTATTCTTTCTTGGCCTTTTTTTGCTTCTGATTGAGAGAGAGAGTAGAAGAACTACTCTCTGACTACTGAGAGGATCTATCCTCTTCTGCGAAATTTTGGGAAGCTCTCGTAGGGGAGAGTCTACCTTCCACAAAACTCATCGGAAGCTCTCACGAATGAGGGTCTATCTTCCGCTAACTGTGCCACTTTGGACGTAATCATTCCTGCAATTAACCAACCACAGAAACATGCAAAACACACACACACACACACGCTTGCTGTAATTTTCTGCACACAACCAGAAATTGTTACCTAAGCGAGTTCCAATGCCAAATTGGAGGTCCTTTTCGCGATGGAAATGCTCCAAACTTGGTGTATGTGTAGAGTAGGTAGTGGGGAATGAGATTCTATTAAGACTTTGCTGAAATTCACCCTAATACAAGTGATTAGGAGCTGAAAACAGGGAATTTGCAGCAGCTAGACAAGGGAGAAATAGAGTTTTCTACTACTTTACGCGATGAAACTTCTCCCAAAAGCTGCAAGCAACCATGAGAGGCCTTGTTCTAGGTGATGGGTGCTCAGAGGCTCCACATACACCACAAGGTGCTGCTCTCAAGCTTCAATGGAGAGCTTCACTGCGTAGAGGATGGTCAACTTGGGGGCGGGGGGGTAGTGCACTGCCAACCTGGCAAGAGGGGGAGGGACTGCTCTCTTATAGCCTCCCAGAAGAGGGGGCGCTAGCATGAAGAGAGGGAGTGAGAGAGAGAGAGAGAGAGATTGCATGGGAAAGTGTGCCAAGTGGCACACTTACTTTAAAATTTAAAAACCATTCAACTTTTGACTTTAAAAATCCTATGCTAGTTAATGAAATGTGCAATTAAGTGCACAACTGCACACATAGATGCAACAAATGTAATCGTTAGCTGCTTCCTAGCGCATTGCCGTGCCAGCAATGCTCTGGCATTACCTGTTCGCACTTGTCCAGCCATTTGGTCCAGCACAAATCATTTAAGAATACTTTTAACTAACTTATCATAAGGCCGTAAAATAATCAGGCCTTAGGGTTAATAGTCTAAGAACCATCTCATTCCTATGCTTGCACTAGCGCGCAATATTTTCTGAGCCTGAAATCTGAGGCTACTATCTACCCCTTCATGAAGACCCGATTTCCCAATCGCTAGGCCTTCAGGGTATTTTCTACTCGGGTCTCCATGAGGTGCACTGGCCAAACTTGGGCGCACCTGAGGCCCCAGAACTGCTAAATCTATTCTGATGTGCACACAACTAACTAGATAATTCTTTTCTCGTAAATAAATTAATTATTTACAAAGTCTGACTTAGTTACATCCCTTTTCATGTAAACTGCTTTTGGGCCTAGGACCTTCAAATATGAGGCTAGGGCTCATTCTCTAGCACTCTTCTGGGAGAAGGTGCAGAGCGTGGAGTACCGGCTTGTACTATGTTGATGCAATATAAAGAAATACCGAAAGGGGCGCAAAGGTTGGAGCCGATACTCTCTGGGGTGAAATTTCGCCACTCCGTGTCGCGTGTGCTCTCTTTCTCTTTCAATTCAGTTGTTATTGAAGTGCTAAAAATCTGTTTATTCTGTTCTTTTCTATTGGCACGTGGTGTCCGTCTTGTGACAGTGGTATCAGAGCATCAGGCGTGTGCTTTTCTAAAAGCATACCGGTCCTACAAAAGAGGAGACAGAGCAAACTAGAGCTACTGAAATTTGATTTGAAGTATCTTCGGGGCCCGACCCCGGACTTATTAGCTACTCCCACCCTTACTTCATCGCTCATGTCTTACAGGGCATAAGCCAAAAAGATCACTTGCAAGACAAGGATCCAAGATTTGTTTCGAGTCACTGTTTTTCTCAAAAGCAATGCCATGCAAATGTTGATGCCTATAGCTACCAAGCCGCACACTCCAAGGACTCGCAAGCTTTCAAGAAAATTTTTGTCTGAAGTTATATGGTTTCTGACATCTTCCTTCTGAGTGCAACTTCTGGCAGAGTGGAGTATCCTGAAATGCTTGCGATGGAAACCCTAGCAGATTATCATTTGAAATTTCTCGACATCTCTCAGTAGGTGTCTCTTCTCGAGTTGATAACCTTGGAGGTCCAGTGTGATTGCTATATCTTGGGACTACCATCGCCGCCAAAGGAACATTGTCTGTCCAAGAGCTGATGGACCATGCTATGGTCAGATACAACCTTATGGAAGGAACCTAACCCTAATTTTTGGTGTAGGTTTCAGGATCGAAAGTCAATCGACTTTTCGAGCTCGACTGATGTCGAGATTGCTTTTTAAGTTTAAGTTCTGTTTGAGAACTTGTTTGGTGATCCTGTTTGGAGTTTGTTTGAAATGGATGGTATCTGTTTTGAACCTGTCTTGGTGCCGCTTTGAACTGTTTGACTCTGATTTTAATACTGGTTTCAATGATTGTTGATTTTACTGCCGGGTGGAGTAGTGACAAATTATGTTTGAGAATGCTTGCTCATTCATACTCATGGCCTGGACCCTTGTGGTTATTTGCGGGGGGAGTATTGAATGTTTGAAAAGTGCTCTTTTTACTCATAGCACGGACCCTTGTGGTTATTTACAGGGGGGTTATTGTTGTTGTTACTCATTGCCCAGACCTTGATGGTTATTTACGGGGGAAGTATTAAGAAATCTAAGAGTCGTTACTCCCAGCACCTCCCAGCGACGTAGGCTGCGGTCTGGGGCCCGTTTGGTTGTAAAAGGCCTCTATATCTCATGGCCCAGACCTTTTTAGGTTATTTGCGGAATGAGGGATGACGGAGTCGTTAAACAGCTCATGGCTCGGACCTGGATGGTTATTTGCGGGGGGAGTGTTCATCGACGACTTTATGTTTCTATGTCTTGTAACATGCATATGTGAGCATTTGTGTTGCATTGTGATGTGCCAACCACTGAATATTCCTAATTGGATGAGATTGCCTGGGTATGTAATTTAAATGCATCAAGACACCCGTGGAAGATCGGTGCGATCTAGGTGTGATGGCTAATTTTACTACGCCGGAATATCCAGAATTTCGATATGGACGAGAGAAGATGTAAGGTGCAGCGGAATGAATGTTTGAACTTTGCTCAAGATGAGTGCTCCGAACTGTGCTCAAGGTTCCTTTTGTTCTTATGGAAGGGAGAGCCTTCCGTTCTTAATGAGAGAGTGCAATGGACACAAACAAAGTGAATGGACACTGTGTGTGAAAGTGCATGAGACTGAGAGAGAGAGAGAGAAGAGAATACGACACCAGAGACGTTGTAAACCCTCCTCCGAAGGCCCCACTCTCGTTGGCGAGAGTGGTCTACTATTGATTGCACAAACTGGTACAAGTGGATGAATGAGAACTGATGCAAGTCTAGGCTATGTCGATGTCGACGATGGGGATGACGAGACCGACTCTATGGCTGAAAAACTGCGTACTTGCTCTGCTGTCCAAAAACGCCGAAGGGCTGAAATCTGATGAAGCCAAAAACGCTGGTTTAGGCTGAGGTCTGCTGGCTGAAAACGCTGTTTTAGGGCTGAATATGCAGGCTGAAAACTGATGCGGTGCTGCTGTCCAAGAACGCTATGTTCGGCTGGAATCTGGTGCTTCAAAAAACGCTGTAGAGGCAGCCCAAAAACGCTGGTTGCTGTTGTTGCAAAACGCTGGCTTTGCTTGTCAAAAATGCTGGTCCATGCTGTGGGGTATGGCGATGCTACTGGGTGCTGAAAACGCTAGGGTGCTGGGGTCTTGCTTGGAGGAAAAACGCCACCAAGGGGGAAAAGGTCCTACTTGAGAGAGAGAGGGCGAACCTGCTGTCTGTGGCCTGTGTTCTCCTTGCTCTTTTGCCATATAGTGCTAGCCTAGGTTTGCTTATATATTATCTTACCCGAATTGCCCTACTCAGTTCCCAGCAAAAGTCACTTAAAATAAGTGAAAAATGTCAAAAGTAGGGAAAATAGGTTAAATGCACTGGAAAAATCCCTTGAAGGATTCTAATGGATTCTGATGCGAATGCTTATGATCATGTTGTGTGCAACCGGAGGATATGTATCTACTCTAAGTGCCCGGGCATGCACAGTCTGCGAACAGACTCACAAAAGTGCCAGAACACTCCTAAATCTGGACTGACTGGATTGATTGAACCCTTGTCGTGCTGTAGCTTGTCCACGGACACATAGGGTTGGATGTGTCACGTGACAGAAGAAGCCAACTCCTTAACAAAAGAGCCGAAAGGAGAAGCCAACTCCTTAACAACAAAAAAAAAAAGAGCAAACTGATTGTCCCTCGGAATTTTTTGAGCTAACTGGAGTTGTTTTGCAGATATGTTGTAATCGTCTATCGTAGACGATTACTTTCTTTCAAGAAGGGGGGATGTCACAGACTGCTGACATGTCAAGCCACTGAAGAACGGAGCCACTGTGCAGATCCTAGCTGAGGGGGCTAAACCCTAAGAATAAGAAGACGAAGAAGAAGAAGTTCCTACCAACTTATGGGACCCCGTCCGATGGGGCCCAAGTGACACAAGAGAATAAAATAAAGCAGGACCCACACACACACACGTGTGGAGCTGATGATGTCATTCATCGGCAACGAGTTCTTTTGAATTTTCAAAACTGTCAGAAAACATGGCCAGATTTGTGTCTGCTTTCTATTATTCATCGGCAGAGAGTTCTTTTGAATTTTCAAAACTGTCAGAAAACATGGCCAGTTTTGAGATCTTTATAAGTCTATCAGATGGAAATGCAAACAAATCTTTATAAGTATATCAGATATTGAGCATTTTGCAAATGCCACTTTGACCTCTGCATATTTTCGTGCTTCTCTTCAACAATCTCATTGTGATTCTCATGCAATGGATGAGATAGACTAGACTTTTTCCTAAATGTCCTAGAAGGGGCTGTCATCTGTAATTTATGTTGAGAGCATGGGGTGCGCATGTGTGAGAGAGGAAAAACCAACCTCACCGACCAACGGCATACCTATATGCATCCAATTTTCAACACAATCTGCTTCAAGGTGTGTCAAACGCAAAAACCACAAAACAAACTGAATAACAAGGAAACTGGTATATTTGAAAAAATGACAACTCATGGCACACACCTAAGCACCCAAGGTGTCATTTGTAAATCTGAGATTCTACCATTTCCCTGCCCCCTTGCCTCATAACTTTGCCATCTCGTATCCAATAATCCACTCATGTATAATGAGCCCAAGGCTATCCTTATTTTCATTCTTGTGAGGATCAAGTCTACTTCAAAACCGCACGTCGCCCATGAATGATCAAAACCGCAACCTTCATGTCTATGAATAAAATTGCTCAGCTTACTCATCTTTGTACATTTTTTATCTTCAAAAGCACGATGTGTGTATAAAACATACATACATACATAATGTGCATGTGGACATATAATACATACATGCATTAACATGTATTACACACACACATGCACATGTGTGCAAATATAAGACATACATCTGCCTCCAAGTACGCAGTTTAAATTTTCCTTGGTATTGCCTGCTGCTGCTACACGGGTGGCTAAATAACACCACCTTTCATTACAAGCCATTGCCAAAAAATCATTAGCTATGTAATTTCACTCCATGTGGAAAAGATTACCTTCTGCCATCACCTGCTTAATTATCTCATCTTTCTCTTTCAAGAGTACAGATGCATCCCTTCGGCCTTGTTCTCTTCTTAACATATCTCTTTCCTTTGTCAAGGCATACACCTAAAACAAGGCAGACTCGATCAACCACCAAAACCCAAAAAGCAGCTACAAAGACGTGATTGTATTGGATTGCAAAATTTTGTGTACCGAACAGGTTCTTACATAATACATAGCAGTCTAAATACGGAACTACATGGCTGATGTGCATACCCTTCACATTTATTGGGCATGGTAAAGAAAGCTGGGCAAAAAAAGGACAATGATTGTAAACTGAAATAAAACAAAACACACCTTGCGCTCAGCTGCATTTAAACGTTGCTGGAATTCCTCCTTTAAATTGTCAAGTTCAGTATCACTCGATTTCTGTTACAAGCAATGGCACAAAATACTCAGCAATCTCAAACCAAAATGGGGTCGTGATGGCACAGTCAACACATGGGTTTGTCTTTTACAAATCCAAAAAGCAGTTCATGGGGGTATGATGAACCGCTTCCAGCATGACAGAAGTGTAACAGCTATAATGTTTTTCTGGTCCCATGCACAGCCAAAATGACCATTCATGATACCAGGAACAGAACCCGCCTATTTCGTTTTAAGGAAAAACAGCATGAGACTCTCCTAAAGCCTAGTAGTGATGAACAACTGAACGAAAAATCACCTTTATATTTTCAAGTGTATATCGAAGGCTATCATTCTCCATTGAAAGCCTTGAGAGCTCATCAGCCTTTGCCTGCAACCATTGGCATATCAATCTCTTATTCCCCTTACAGCAGCTAAAAACACCAATATTCTGTTGAAATCGCTTGAAGCAAGGAGAGACAATGCCATTCTATTTCTAGTCAGCTGAATTGTTACCTTGGATTGATGAGCTGCTCCTTCCAATGCTTCCCCTAGCGATTTCACCTGTGCTTTCAGAGTTGCGATGTATACACTGTTGTCTTCAATCCCAGGTTGAGGTGACACTAAGGTTGAAGAGACATTGTGTTCTATAGAAACCTCAGCCAAGACCTCATCTTTGTCAACTTGCTCAGTGGCATCACCTCTAAGGTTTTCGTTTGAAATTTTAGCATCAGTAACAAGCATATCTGTGCCAGAGGTAAAATCGCTAATGGCTTTACTGCTATCCACTTCTCCAGTAGCTCTTTCTCCGTCATGACTACTTTCATGCCCCTTCTTTTCCTTTTTTTCAGCGTCATCAATGATTGCTTCAGCACTCCTGCCACCATCAACTGTTTCAACTGACTCCTGAATAGCAGGTCCCTCCTCAATGCTCTCTACCTGTTGCACTAAAAGAGTTGACTCGGTTGCTGATGCACGCATGTTTTCCATGTCTTCATTAGCCAATGGAGTTCTAGATTCAGACTCGGAAGTTCCATCCTGTGTTATTGGCCCATCTTCCAAAACGTCCTTGGGTCCCTGAGCCGATTCAAATTCAATATCACCCTTGGAGCCTTGAGCTGAATCAGGAGTAACATTGTTGTCTCTGCTAGGACTCGACGTTTCATCTTTGGCAGGACTTGAGATTGTATCCTCTGGATCTGCTACATCACTTTCCTTTGATGCTTCTTTCTGGCCAACAAAAGCAAAAACAGGTTCGAATAATGACAGTTTCTCAGTGCTGGAAGTCTGGGCTTCTGTCAAAAAAGAGGGAGAGAATTAGCACCTACTAACAAACAAACAGGGATCAACCTCACAAACGCACTTGAGAAATTACCGTCGTTAGATTTGCCTCGCTCATCAAATCCAAGCACAGAATCAAAGTTTTTCTCGATGTTTTTGACACTTTCACTGATCTTTGTGACAGCTCCAGCAATGTCACCAAAGTTTCCCAACGACACCTTACCGAGCCATGCCATTGCCTGCAGACGAGCCTCAAAATGTTGATGGATTACGTGAGATTCTTCGGAGCAGAAGGATTCAAGTTTTTTTAAGGAGATGGGTTCGAGAAGCTAGGAGTCTATCTACTGGGTTTTTGTCTGCGAGCTTCGACGCTTCTGCGGGATTGAGTGAGAGTCGCGCTTGTTGGCCACATGCAGTAAGTTAGAGCACGAAAGGTAAACCTGTTGATCGCTTTTCTTCGACATCGCACACAGATCCAAATACTTGACACTTCATCTGAGGAATTTCGCCGAGATAGATCACCAAGCTTTGTAGAATAATGGTGGATCATCTGGCTAGCCGCTGCATTGCGGAGTTCTAGCCTCCCGACTGTAAAAACTTGCTAAGCTTGTCCATGTGTCATATATGTATTATGAATGACTGTGTGAGAGAGAGAGAGAGAGAGAGTTAGCACATGAGGCCGGACGGCCGCCGTACGACGGCTCCTTTATTCTAGGAATATACTCCGGCCGGCCGACGATATTGAGCACATGATAGCCGGTCGGCACCCAATTGGTGGCCGGTCGTCAGGCCGCCGGAGGATTTGAGCACATGGATAGTGGCCGGACGGAGACAATAAGCCCTTGATCTCCCTAAAAAATATTTATTGAGTTTCTTTTTTTTTTGTAGTTGCGTAGACGCGTGCTACGGGGGGAATCCATTCCGTCAAAGTCACCTGGGATTTGAACCCAGGCCCTCCACAGTCCATGTACACATTCTCCTCGAAGGTTGCCCAAGCCTTTCAAGGATATAATGCTTTTTTTCTTTTTTTAAATGCCATGCAAGCATACGTCAATCAAACAGTGAAAATCATGAAGCCATAAAACAACGCAAAACAAGTATATGAAACAAGCACATGATACAGTATGCACACACGTAGAAACATGCAACAATGCAAAAATAAAAAAACGTACCGTCAAATCCAGCTATTCCTGCAGAACACACAAAAAAACAAGTCAGTTTGATTCATCCAATCACTGCACACATAAAGATTTGCGCTCTCAATTTTGTGTGATTCGCCTATTGAAATCCGTATATAGTGTTGTGCGCATTCTAAGGCCTGTTGCCCGCTGACGCGTCATCGCACGCCACCTCAAGGCCTCCTCCGCATTGGGGTGTGGGTCGATTTGCTCCAAAGGCTCTGGTCCACCCTTCAATTGCACAAAATTATGCAATACGCAGCAAGCGCTAATAACCAAGGGAGCAAAGGGAAGATTTACATTGAGGTCGCGGAGAATGCGCCATCAGTTTTTTAATATACCAAATGCATTCTCAACCTTCACCCTACCCTTCGCAATATGTCTATCAAAAACATTCTTTTGTGGCAGGTCTTGTCCACCTTTGGATTTATAAGCTTTGAGAAGAAAACTCGTTGGCTTATATGCTGAATCCCCCACAATATACGGCCTCACTCTCAAGCCGCTCACTTCTAGAAGAGGCGTATTCAAAACCTCGTTCCGCTTCATTTGAGCATATATTGCAGACCCCTTGAAGCCTGTGGAGTCGTGTGTGCCTCTTGGTGCACTACAAACCACATTCCAAAATATTTTTTTGGAGTCGACAATGCCCTGAAGAAGAATGTTGTGGAATCCATGGCGACTAACATACTGTGCAGGAAAAAAGTCACTCTGAGGCTTACGTGCAAGCTTTATGTGAGTGCCATCAACTGCACCACACATGTTCGGTAGGTCTGTGATGTTCTGAAAATCTTCTATGATCTTTGCTAATCGCCTTTCCGTAGGCGTCTCTAAGTGGGTCCGGACAAGCATCTCGTGAGTGATGAGTGCCCTAATGATAAGGTTGGTGTACTTTCTAATGGTAGAATCTCCCATCCCAAATAATTGACATAATGTTCTGCAGAATGGCCATGTGCAAGTCTCCATAGCACACAACCAAGTGCTTGATCAGCTTGGATGGGAACCCTAGACCATCCATGTACATCAGGACACGGGAGATGGGGCAAGATCAATTCTTTCAACTCATGAAATGCCTCGTAAGACATCCTATAATACATCCTAAAAATAGCTTGACAGTTTAGTCGCCCTGATGTCCAAATAGTTGAGTGGATGACATTCCAAAATGTCACCTGCCTAGGGAAGCACCACCACATTCGTGGCTCCATCCCAACCAAACCCTCCTCTATCAAACCAAACATGGATGCAATGCAACAGACTACACAACCAATCAAACAAAAATACATAGACTGCATTCTATGCCTCCTACGATCCTGCCCTGGGTCTTCGTCACTAGGGGAAACAAGATGCAAATTTAGCAACAACAAAAGAAGCAGTTCAGCTGCATCATTATCATCCATCCTACAAGATGCAAAAAACAAAATAACGCATTAAAGAATAATACCAAGAAAAACTCTGATTCCATTTAAATCCTCCCTCCCTCACTCCCTCCCTCAACACAATTTTATGGCGATTAGTAGAGTACCTTGGGTTTGGTGACAATCTTTGCGAGGTCCAGTTGAAATTTTATGTACATCTCCATTCGTCGAGCCTCCTCGTCCATCCTGAGCTTCAACAATATTTCCTCTTGAGCAGCCCGCTCCTTCTCGCAGTCTTTCATTGTTTGGGCCATCCCTTTCATCCCCTCTCCGAGCACTTTGGCAATAGATCCTAGCGATGTGCGTTTGGGCTCTTTCACTTTTTGCGCTTTAACTCCAGGAAGATCTTCGACCTGAGGGATTCATGTTGCATCCCTCACATCCGCTGCGCCTGTCACACTCGCAGTCTCCTCTACAATAGTCTCACCCTCGCCTCGACCCTCGCCCCCTGTCTCCCCACCAATCTCCTCCTCCCCCTCATCCTCTCCGTCATTGCAACCATCTCCCTGTTGAGTGCCCTGACTCCCAGCATGAGTGCTTTGCGAGCTAGCACTATCAAAGGCTCCAGGAATCCCCACACATCGTGGAGTGGATGACCACAAAGTGTCGACCACCTCGAAGTATTCCCATGTGGACCTTACCCCCCCAGTGGTTGTTGTTTTCTATTTTTCTTTTTTATATTTTTTTCTAAGAGTGTCTATGCGGTTCCTGACCTGCTCTGGTGTAAAGGTGCCAGTGACCTCATTGTTTAATTGCAATGTAACTTCGTCCCAGTCTTTCGGTCCCAAATTGCCTTTGTTCACATAAGACCATCGATCTTCGTAGTGTTTAAGCAAGGTCGATGTTGCGGTCTCGTCCCACACTGGTATCGCCACACGAGGGTGTTTAGCCCCCGTGGTCGACTCGCTAGATGAGGTCACAGGAGGACGCAATGGAACAATAGATGGGGCAGTGGACAGAAGAGAAGGCCTAACATTCAATGCGGGCATGGTCACAGAAGCCCCCATGCGAGGAGGCCTGAAGCCTTGGGGATCAACGGGGAAACTGATGTAGGTTGGGGTCTTGGCCGTATGAAGGAAACACCCGGAACAACACTCGGCTGGAAAGGAATGGTCAGCTGGCTCAATCCTATGTTCTCAATTGACTGACTCTCATTCAATGAGCCCCCCCAACCATCCTCTTGAAGCAACTGCATAAACCCTAGGTCTTCGTTCAATTGGGTTTCAGACATTGTTTCGTTACCACCCAACCCAGTAGACTCTCTTGAAGGAACACTCTCTTGGCTGTCTAACCCTCCCTTGTTAACCCTAGCCATTCGTTAACCACCCCTAGGTCGCTTCGGGATGCGTGCACTATAGTGACTCATTGGATATGCGGCCTGCAAATATCCCTAACAATCCACAAGAAGGAATACAAGCATTTCACTTAGCGGGAGACCCTCCTCTAAAACCATAAGACAATGTAAAGAAGCTGTCTATTTAGTTTTTTTTTTTTTTTAATGCATAAAAGAGTACTCTTATACTAAATTAAGCTTGAGGTGGAGCAATCATTAGCAATAGTTTTTTTATTGGATATGCATAAAAGAATACTCAAAGGTTGAACATCAAGCTTGAGGTGCTAAGCTTGAGCAATAATCGTTAGCAGTACACAGTATTGTTTGTGTAAGCAATGCATAAAAGAAATTTCTTTTTCTGGAAAACGACTCAAGTGTCAAAACGCCATTCTTATGTTAGTGAGTGAGTGTGTGTGTGTGTGAGAGAGAGATCAAAATCCTGTCAGCAATAATATTTGTGTGTGTGTGTGTGTGTGTAATCTGAAGCATGGCGTGTGTTTGTTTTGGGGGTTTTTTTTTTGGGGGGGGGGGGGGGGCGAGGGTTGTCAAATCAAATACCTGTGAAGAAGGAGATTATGTTGAGCTCGTGAAGAAGCCGAAAGACAGTCCTACGTGTATGGAGAAGCGAAATGCTGCCTTTTGCCGGCAAGGGGATGACGAGCCGTTGTGCACACTCGCTTTTGATTGGCCAGCCAAATATGGCATGGCTGGTTGGAGTGGGAGAGGGCTAACTCTTTTCGGCGAGCGGCCAGCTAAAAACAGTCTTCCACGTCACCTTTATTGCAGCCCGCCGGACGCTTTTCACTCTTGTGCTCACTACGAGAGAGAGAGAGAGAGAGAGAGAGAGAGAGAGAGAGAGAGAGCGAGCTTTAGCACATAAAGCCGGTCACGAAATCTGGCCTGGTTGCAACTTTGAGCACATAATCACAGCCGCTTAGAGGTTTGCCTTCAGTCACCCAAGAAGACTAGCACATAAGCACAGCAAGCGTTTTTGTGTTGATCAAGAGAAAAACCCTCGCTGGTTGGCTGGTTGTGAATTCCGGGGCTTGATTTTTTTGGTGGCTGGAGCAGCAACTCACACCCGAAAAGGTGTGGCCACATCAGCCGATGCCCCTACAAACGGTGTGTGGGTGACTGCACAATGGCTGGCTGTGCTTATGTGCTCAACACAAGAGAAAGGAAGAAGAAGAGAATTTTATCGTCATAGGAGACCCTCATCTATAAATGACAGGGGATGAGAGTGGGAGATCGACGGAAGGGGCTTTTCATCGACAATGCGTGCGTTTTGGAGCGTCGGATCGACGCAGCAAGGGGAGGGCAAGATTTTATACACATGCCCTCGCTATGTGTGCAACGATGCGCGATAGGTGGGCTGGATAAGGTGTGGGAGTGTGGAGAGGCAGGTCCAAGGTTCGAACAGCGAGCGGGATGGTGGGGAGCCTAATCTTTTTATCCCATGGAGATGGGATCAACAATGGATTAAACCCCCACCGTAGATCCCTCTACTTTGGGGCGTGTCTTTTATAGACGAGGATAGGAGACTATCCCAAGAGATGTTAAAGATCTATCTGACGAGGAGAGTTGAACTCAAGACCTGTTATTCAAGAGAGAAAGAGAGAGAGTTCCCAAAGACGTCAAAGATCTATTTGGCCAGTTTTGAACTCGTGATCTACTAATCATGAGGGAACTTGGGTGATAGATCACTCAGTTTTCGTCTTTCGCTTTGCACATAAGCCTACATACCCACGAGAGAAAGAGTATCAACATCAATCAAACAATGAAATAGGTTGTAACAATTTTGTGTGTTCATTAGAAGGTCTCTAAGAAGATACCCTCTAGAGTTGAGTGGCAAGCAATGAGGCAGGTGGGGGCAGATCACGCCGCGTAGGCGGCCCAAATAACAACAAGGGAAACAGTCAAGCGAGGAAAGTCCGTGCAGTTGGCAAGGAAGCAGTGAGTAGGTTGGGAGGAGACAGTAGGAGAAGCGCATTTTTTATAATGAGTGTGGTGCCTTCAACACGCAATAGCGGCTGCTAGCGCAAATGGATAGACTACCTCTGGATTGAGTTTAGAACAAACTACCTGAGTTCAAACCTTGCTTCGGAAAAGCATGCGAGCTGCTTGATAAAGCAAAGGGAGATTGTGTGGCATGTGTGGAGATTCTCCATAATGAAAAGGCAAAGTAGAGTGACTAGGGTAGTAGGAAAGTATGTGCCAACGATTTTTTAAAAATAAATAAAAGGGAGAATCAACAACAATTTTGTGTTGGCACTAAAAGAAAAAAAATAAAGGGGGGTAGCTATTTACAAAAAATGGAAAAGGATCTCTCTCTCTCTCTCTCTCTCTCAACTCCAATTCGCTTTCCTCTCCGTCATTTAGAGGCGTTGAAGGGAAGGCCTTTCTTCGAAAGCAATCGCCTATGCCTTCACCTTGAAGGTATGTGGCAAGACATAATGGGGAGATTGTGTGTTGGAGAATGCTTCATGCTTGGCATTAGCAGTTTGCAATGCGAAACGGAATAAGAAGTTGGGTGCTTGGGAGAAAGGGAGGGTTTTGGGGCATATCAAAGGCAGCAAGCATGCAAGGCTGATGTGACGAGGGTAGGAGGAGGTGAGCATGAGGCGATGAGGTCAAGGGAATCTTCGCAAGACATCTTTCAACATTTGTATTTTATTTTAGAAGAGCCAGTATGACTAGTAGAATATTAACCTAGTATGTCATACACATTTTAAAAGAATGAAGTATGTGCCTAAGATTTGTAAAAAATGAAGCATTAACGTGAATCTTCCATGATGCTTGGATTGCTTTCAAAACTCAAAGGAAGGGAGGGGACGACATGGCGAGGTGCAAGCAACTAGGGGCGAAGGTAGGGAAGGCAAAGGCAAATAGTCGTGCGTGAATAGTATAGTGCCAAGGTGTAATGGAATTGGCCTATTTAATTTGAGAGTAGCGGAAATTAATGAGAGTACTTTTGAAAAATGACTTTGTGAGCATAGCGGGTGAACATAATTGAAGATAGCAACATAATCATAGCAATTAGTTAACTTGGCATGAACAATACTTTTGCAAGAGAGAGAATTTAGAGAACATGACAACAGTCGAGGACCGGATTTATGTGGAGCCGGTCCCCCCTCCAATAGGCATTTGTATTATGATTTCTCCCATTAAGAGAGACTTGTTACAATACAATATTTGTGTTCCTTGTGACCTAGGTGATGCAATGAAGATGGAAAGCTTCATGCATCACAAACATAACATAAACTTGGAGAAAGCTTTAACTATCCCAAGCCTCAGTCCCAAGACCTCAAACACCTTCGAAGGTGGAGAGAGCTAGCAAGGAATGAGGGTAGGGAAGAGGAAGAAGAAACATTTCGTAGGAGAAAGAATTAGTTCTTCACTTATCATAACTCTTGTTGCTAGCATACATAATAGCATAGTAATGAAGAAGAAGGAGATGGCAAGCTTAAGCATTGAAGCATGGCTCTTGGTTGGATTTGCACTCCATATCCAAGAGTGTTGGTGTAGGCTCTCAACCTCTACTAGCTTGGAGAAGGAGAGGGAGCTCTTGCGCACACCATGAGAGTGTTTGTGAGTGTGTGTGGGTGAGTATACCCCCTAAGCACCCCCCTAGCTTGCTTGGGTCGACCCCCCCTTGTAGCTCATGCTTGAAGCTCATTGGACCCCTCCAGGCCTAGCCAATCACAAGCAGGAGGCATTACAAGCAGCAAGGGTAGCCTTGAGACAAGTGTCCCCCTTTCCCCTTTGAGAGAGAGGGCTAGATAAATGCCAAATCAATTGATTAAATCTCCTAAATTATTATTGGACCCCTTGGGTGGCCAAACAATAGGCTTTAGGCACACCATGAGGGCAACATGAGGAGGAACTTGACAAGTGTCCCTTTTGCTTTCTTTGTACCATGCATGCCTTGTGTGAGTGTGTGGGTGTTCTCTCTCATCCCCGCTCATGTAGGGCTCGCCCCCTCCTTGTAGGGATTGAATCTTTGACTTTTTGACACCTCAAGCCCCTCATGCATAGGCCCAATTCCCACCACAAGCTTGGCTCATAAGCACTTTAAGCTTGGGCTGGGTTCTCACCTCAAGTGCAACCCTAGCATCTCAAGCATGTCAAGCACCTCAAGCATATCAATAATTAAGCATCTCAAGCACCTCAATCATCAAGCACCTTAGTCATCAAGCATGACAAGCACCTCGAGCTGGGTCGGGTTCCCGCGCCTCAAGCTCAGCCCTAGCTTACCTAAGGTCAAAGGCCTTTTACACACATTATTGGAGGTCTTCAATGAAGCTAACCCTAAGGTCTTATGCTCCATTTGTTAGCCTTGCTCTTTGATAGACCATCTCTCATTTGGGCCCCTTTACTATTGGCCCCATGTTGAGATAGATCTATAAGTACATGTCTATATCGTAACACTTGTTCCCGTTTATCCTCCCACATTAAGTGATCAATTTAATATGAGAAAATCATTTGGGTTGGTTAGATATTAAATAGTAGATTTTATGACACAAGGCTAGCTATGGAGCCAAGTATCAAGGGCAGCAAAGCGGCGCTGCGGGAGAATGAGGGGATGGCTTAGGGGAGGACAAGCCAAGTTTTTTTTCTAACTAGAGAGGTTTCATTGCTAACAGCATGCTCGTAGCTCCAACATGGTTAGCACGTTGATGTATTTCTCGCAAGGTTGGGGGTTCGGATCCAATCCATGTGTTGGAGTTTTTAGTGCATGGCCTTGGCAGTGTAGAAGATCGCAAGTGTATCTTTTGAGATTCTATCTAATAAATTGAAGATCCCTATTGAACAGGGCGTCTGGAGATAAACACTAGCACTGCTTTCACTCCGATTTTATTTTTTTTGGGGGGGGGGGGGGGGAGAGAGAGAGAGAGAGAGAGAGAGAGATTATAAATTAAAGGGAGAAAAATAAAACATACCTAAAAAAACTCAAAGGGTACTATGTTGTACACAGATTGAAACTCCTTAGACATACACCCTCCCTTTTTGCCAAAAGCCATGCCAACAAATCTTCCTATATTGATGCATGTTAGTAACCTTGATCAATGTTGTATACTCTTAGTTTGAAAGTTGATCATGATACGTTGTTCAGCTCAAGCTTTTGTTGGTAGCTCTCATGAATGCAAAATTGGTTAAATGGATGGATTGCTAGTGGTTTCGACTTGTATGTTTATAGTGTGATTATACAGTGGCTAAGAGGCCATATGGTGTGTAGGTAAGGGGCTCTATATGGAAGGTTGTATAGGCAATAGTTGGGTAAAGACTCGTATGCCATATGGTCTCTTTGCCACCATAGGACCCTTGTCCTCACCATAAGCCTAGTTTGATTGATATATTTTTTCATGACTTTGATGAGCTAGTCTCATTAGAGAAAACCTTTTCTAAGGGACACATATTAAAACATTTGGAGTAAACATTAATGCAAGACATTAATTAGATAGGATCACTCATCGAGTCCAAACAAAAATTATCAACCTCCATTTTTGTGATTGGGCTCCATGTATGGTTAAGAATAACTACATTTTATTTTTATCTCTTGGATTCTCTATTGAATGTACCTTTTAGAATGGACAATCTTTGCATTATAGAAAATTCAACTCACAAACGTCTTTGTGTGGAAAAACTCCAAAGGCATATGCATTCATCACCTAGATTGTTGTCTCTCAACCAAAACAATGGGTGAAGCATACTAAACCCCCCATGCATCCCGTGTTCTTAAGCACGTGTGTCTGTTGGGGTAAAGGCGGTGTGTCTCTTACGCCAATCGGACATGCCAGAGACGCCCGACCATCCATTACTTGTACACGCTTTATTCTTTACTAGTTAGAAGAATAAGGGGCTCTCTCACACACATAGTGTTGGGCTGCTCCATCCACATCTTGTGTTCTTTCTCTCTCCCCTTCTCGCTCTTCGCACACGCACCGCATTCGTGCACTTCCATCAGTATCAGAGTGTATAACGATAGCAGGGAGCACGGCGACTTCGAGAGCTTCGAGGCGATAGCTCTCTTGTTCTTGGTGGTGGAGAGCTCAAGAAAGCTTGGAGTATTTGTGAGAATGCAATGGGAGCTTATGATCTCAGCTAAGAGTGATGTATACTCTTGTGGAAGCTCAGAAAAAAGTGTGGAAGATTGTGTGTAAGTGAAGGTGCTGCCATTCTGAGCTAAAGATGAAATTTCAGCTTGTGCAAAGCTTTTGGTTTGAGGGTTTTTGGTAGATCTAGGCAACGAAGCATGGAGGTGTTTACACACCATTGAAATCGTCTCTTGAGAGACGCGGTTTCTCGAGCACACATGTGGAGCTTCTTTCACAGGTTTTCATAGGATATTTTGGCAACAATTTTGGGCTTTGATTCATGGTCTTTGAGAATGCATTTGCATCTGGTTATCATTATACATGCATTTTTGCGAGCACTTTTGAGTGTCGGTGAGCTCTTTTTTTGAGAGCATAATTTTTGCATTGATTAGGTTTTTGAATTGCAACTCTTTTGGCGCTTGTTTATGTGCAATCATTCCGTGGATGTACATTGAATGCAGATTGCCATTGTATGTGAGATGGATGTACTCTTCTGGCGCTTGTGTAGTCATTCCGTGGATGTACATTGAATGCGGATTGGCATTGTATGTGAGAAAGTTGTGAGCCATTTTGGCATTTCTACCCATTGACATTGAGTAGTGTTATGGTTTATGGTTTAGAGTCTTCTTTCGGAGACTATATTGGTCGAGGTTTACTCCCCGTTTACTCCCGCTTTGCCATACTTTTGGTGGATAGTTTTTTGTCAGTTTGTAGTAGTTGAGAGCTTCTCCCACTTTGGCATCTTAGATGTAGTTTTATGGTTGATATTTTTCTCCAGTTACATAGGAGACTCTATTGGTTTTTTGCCAGGTTTTATGTGCTTTGTGACAGGTGCTAGAGAGCTTGGCTTGTGCCTATGCGGATGGTCATTTTGCTTGCGCCGTCATTGCATATGGTCACAATTTTTGCATAATTGGTTCTTGGTTTGGCAAAGAATTATATGCTATATGCGATGTTTGCCATAGATTTGGTGGCAGATGTTTAATCAGCTAGTTTTCTTTTGCATTGTGTTGAGTGGTTATGCTCTTGTGGACAATGCATTTACACTTTGTGAGGGCTGATCTATAGGCTCATTTTACATTCAGTTATGACATCTTGTAGTGGCATTTTTTCATTGGATACACAAGTTGGTGTATCAAGTAGATCTCAGAGACGCAGACGTGTGGTTTGCTGGCAGTGAGACAGACCAAAGCACGAGCGGCCAAGGACAAAGATGCCTCCTACCACAAAGATGAGTGATACAGAGTTCTTTGACATGCTCATGCTAGAGGCTGATATGGTGATGCCAGGACATGTGGATATAGTCCCTATGGATGATGAGGGAGTGACAACCACCCTGGAGTCTACCTTGACGCATCCATATGTGACTAGTTATGGTGGTGATGTTGTGAGGGTTGAGATACCTAATGTGGATAGATTGGTAGAGTTCACTGCACATGGTGTTGATGCGATTGGCATGGATATGCTCATAGAGATTAAGCATTTGTCATCAGACATTCAACTACATCCGATGATTTTGCATCAGAAAAAGAACATGTGAGAGCCCAAGTACTCCTAAAAGGACGAGAGGAAAAGTTTTTTGACTTTTCAAACCAAAAACCAAGAAGACAAAAATGGTATAGAAGGAAAAGTGAAACAAAAAACTTGAAATCTAGACCTGTGCCATCAGTTTCTAGCAGAACACAGTTTTTGATGCAGATAGATGCACATGATTGTGTCAAAGACAAAATCACGGATAGATATCCCTCAAACAACAAGCAAGGAACATAAAAAACATCAAGGAAAATGAGAAAGGAAACTCAATTAAAACCTAAGCACCAGGATGATTAATCATCCATGACATGGGTTGAACGAAAGAATATCAATAGTTGAAGAAAACTCTAAAGGAGGTGTATACCACTGAAATGGAAACAATCGAGAAAGAGAATAAAAAGTTCCATCCCATTACAAGAAATATACTTTCCAAGACCAAAAGATCATAGTGGAACAACCTATAAGGGAACTAAGAAAGCAAGGTGGGTCATATGAAGGACCCAAAAATGCAAAGAAAATAGATTTAGCTGAACCAGGAGAAGAGCCTAGGCTGCATTGCAAACGACTTGATTGAAGAAGAAGAAGAGCTTTTGCTAAGCTTACTGAAAGAATATCGAGATATCTTTGCTTGGTCTTATAAAGATCTCAAGGGTGTTGATCTAGAAATTTGTCAACATACCATACCTATGAGAGATGATGCAAAACCAAGTACACAACGGCCATATACTTATAATGAAACATTTCCCAAAAAGATCAAAGAAGAAATAGAGAAGCTCAAGGAATCCAAACTCATTTATGAAATTGAACACACAGATTGGGTGTCTCCAATTGTGGTGGTACCCAAGAAAAATGGAAAATTAAGAGTATGTGTCAATTTCAAAAAAGTGAATGCAGCCACCACTAAAGATAACTACCCTCTTCCAATCACTGAGCATGTTTTAGAACGAGTTGCAGGAAAAAAAGCTTAAAACTTTTTAGACGGCTTTTCGGGGTACAATCAACTTTTGGTTGATCCAAAAGATCAACATAAAACTGCCTTTGCAACTGAATGGGGTATTTTTGCCTATAGGGTTATGCCTTTTGGGCTAACTACTGCTCCTGCCACCTTTCAAAGATTGATGAGCCATGCTTTCAAAGAATATCTTAGGAATTTTTTCGAAGTATATATGGATGATTTATGTGTACATTCATCAATCCGGGCTGATCACTTTGAACATCTCAAAAAGGTCTTCAAAAAATATAGAATTTATAGGATTTGCTTAAATTCTAGAAAGTGCACATTTATGGGCAGACAAGGAAAAATTCTTGGACATATAGTGTTTAAAAACGGCATAGCGATTGATATGGATAAAATTCATGTTATTGTTGAATTGCGTAGACCGACAATAATCAAAGGGGTTCAGGCTTTCATAGGACATTGTGGATATTATAAACGATTCACTTATATGTATGTTATAATCGCAAAACCCATGTATGGCCTGATTACACTCTTTGTATGGATTGATGAGTGTGAAGAATCCTTCATGAAGTTTAAACAAGCTCCCACTACAACCCCAATATTAAAAGCACCATATTGGGATAAGATATCCATGTACATGTTGATGCTTTCAATTTTGCCATTGGGTGTATATTAGCTCAAGCAGGAGACGAAAAAATTGATTTTCCCATTTCCTATGCTAGTAGACAGCTGAATGTGGCAGAGAGAAACTATACAACCACTAAAAGAGAAGGATTATGGATGATCTATGCTGTAAAAAAGTATAGACATTACCTGTTAGCCAACAAATTTGTATTCTTTGTGGACCATCAAGCTTTATTGTATCTGGTCAACAAGCCATGCAACACAGGGAGAATAGTGAGATGGTTCATCATTCTTTTGGAATTTGATTTCACTGTAGTTGTAAAAAAGGGCACCTAACACCAAAAAGCAGATCATTTATCAAAGATTATTTCATGAGAACCACCAAAAGGGGTAGACGATGATCTACTAGATGCATACTTGTTCTCCGTGGAAATGATACCCCGTTGGTTAGAAAATATGGTTTCAGTGGATTCTCAAATATCACTTCCTATTACACTAGGATTGATTGGGCAATTGTCTATGTATCAGTTACTAGCTGTAAGGCTATACAAAAGAAATCAAGATGGAATATTGCTTTTTTGTATTAATCCTGAGGAGAAAACCCAATTCCTAAATCAAGCACACATTACCATAGTAGGACTTCACTTTGCGGAAGATCAAACTATGCAACGGATCCTGAGACTTGGAGTATTTTGGCCAACCATGAGGAGTGATGTTCACTCATTTGTGAAAGACTATCTTCAATGCCATAAACAAACACCTGTACCTCATGTGACATTATTTCAAATCTCACTCGTTCCTAAGTGGAGTAACTATATAGTTTTTACTTATCAAGCAGATCATTTCCAAAGGATACGAGTAAATGCCGCCAAAGAACTATTGAAACTAAAGTAAGAGACTATGCTCTTATTGGAAACCAATTGTATCGAAGAGGAAAGAATCAACATTTGTGTCTCTGTGCAAATGAAGGTGAATATATACCCACTCTAGAACAAGCACATGTTGGATTAGTAGGAGGTCACTTTTCTAGTGAAACCATCGCTAGAGAAATTTTAATGACAGGCATATGGTGGCCAACACTTTTTGCAGATGCGAAAGAATATGTTCAAAGATGTGATGCATGCCAATGAGCAAAAATGCCAACAAGGGTAGATAGCATGCTTTTAAGACCAATGATGGGAGCTAGGGCTTTTGCAAAATGGGGCATAGATTTTGTTGGACCAATACAACCACCTGCTTATACAACTCAAGATCAATATATAATTGTAGCTACGGACTATTTGATCTAGTGGACAGAGGCTAAGGCAACCGGGAAGAATGATGCTAGAACCACAACCGCATTCTTGTATGAGAATGTATTCACAAGATATGGACTTCCAATAGAATTTGTCAGTGATAGGGGAACTCATTTCCTCAATGAGGTAATTGAGTATCTTTTGAATGAATTTATGGTCATCCATAACAAATCCACTCCATATCATCCACACAAGCTGAGCACACAAATAATATTCTTAACTCGGTATTGACTAAAGTGGTTAGTTCAAGATGAACTGATTGGGAATGAATCTACATGCTGCCCTATGGGCTTATAGAGTTTCACTCAAGATAGCTTTAAATACTACACCCTTTAATCTTGTTTATGGTCTTGATGCCATACTACCGATGGAATTTCTATTGCCAACACTAAGGGGTAGCTAAAGTTCTCGAGTGGATCGGACATGAATTATCAAAGAGGCTTGAAGATGTAGAAAAGCTTGATGAACAAAGACTAACAGTTGTAGCTCACATCTATGCACAAAACCAAAGGAAAAATCAATTTTTTGATTCACATCTAGTCACAAAAATCTTCAAAAAAGGGGACCTAGTTTTAGTTTATTTCCTTAAGCAACACATTCCCAACTTCAAGAAAAAGGGAAATGGACCATTTGTCATTAAAGATGTATCTCCAAGTGGAGCAGTTAAATTGTCCACTATAGATGGTGAACCAATGGCTAATTGGATTAGTGGATGCTGCTTAAAGAAGTGACGCTTGCCACTAACCAATGATTTTTGCTAGAAAAAATGCATACAACAAAGCATAGAAAGATTAAACGATAGCAGGTTGTGGACGAAGTTCAAGAGGAAGCTCGACTTTTAGTACTCAAGAGGAAAGCTGCTTTCAGAAATCAACAAACACCAATTCCCATCAGCACATTGGAACCATATAAGAGACTATGGGAATCACAAAATGATGTAGTATCAATGGATGATGAATGGTTGGATGGAATTGACCTCTGCATCACAGTACAATTGAACAATCATAGTACAAATGCATTAGTAGACATCAATGCTCGAATAAATGCATTCAGCTATTCCACTTACAAGAAAGCTATGAATCATTCTTTAGCATCAAGAATATCTGCTATCAAAGGATGCAACAAAAACCCATTACCGGCATCGGGAGTGGTTAACTTGAATGTGATAGTAGATGGATTTTCATGCCCTCATCAATTTATATGCATACCAGATGAATATATGAATGAAACGATGATTCTTGGGATCTCATGGATGCGGACATACAAGGCAATACCAGATTGGGACACCAATCAATTCAAGCTATCACTTAAAGGAGGACAACACTTAATTCCAATTGCACCGAGCAAAGAGGAATGGAAAAGAGATCACCCACAAAAGAAACCAGGGAATAATCAATCTACGTCAGCCTCTAGACAAGCAAATGCTACAAACAACATACAAGGAGTCAGGAAGATTTGGGTACCAAAAGCACAACTCAAGGACAATCCGTCTCAAATTTGGGTGCCCATAAACTCATCTACCATACTGAAAGAAGTTTCGCATCTAAAAACTCAGAGAAAAACATCTTGCAGAAGAGAAACTAACACTAGATGGGTTTAGAAACCAAAGGAGCATTTATCTTCTCCACAAACTGTAAAGCCGATGAATCAGTGGAAAGTTAAATCTCAAAAAACTCCACCACAACAGTTCATCAACCGAAAACCGAAATGCCAATAGAGTTAAATCTCAGTAATCGTCATCATTGTTACCGACAGCTCAGGAAATTGGTGTGCAAAAGCATCCAGACGGTACAATTAGGCAAAGAGCACATAAATTACAAAATCTGCTATTTAAAAAACATCAACAAGATAACTCAACCATGGAAACCCTTGAGTTAACTACTTAAGACCCAACTCTTGCACCACATACTGATTTGAATTGCATTGATCTTCAAAGCATGGTAGAGCCAACCATAGCTATGCATAGACGCAATTGTTCAACCCATGCACATAGTTGTCCCGGGTACTCCATCTAGGAGGGGTGGAAGGAAATTTCATTAATTAAGGGCAATGTTTGAAGAGGGAGAAAAAAGTTGGATGCTAACGCGTGGGTTTTTGCAAAATTACCTAGTAAGGTCGTTAAAAATCATCAACAAGGAAATTTCAACTGATAAAATCTCCCTCATGAGTGTAAATAGTGTATATACTATTAGAAAGTACATTAAAAATAGCCCTTTTTGTTTATTTTCATTAATTTTTCTTGATATTGGAGCTTAAAAATGAAGAAATCCACCAAAAAGTAATAAAATAGTGTTTTTTCAATGGATTTTCTTAATTGTTGATCTTTCAATTTGCTTTTTTTTAGTGCATCTTATTATTTTCTTTAATTTTTTCAATAAACAGGTCAATTAATAATAAATACCAAATGAGCTCAGATGGAGGAACTGAAAATACGTTGATGATCAGGAGGACAAGAGGAACAGGCACATTCTTTTTTAATCAAAACGACAAATGGAAGCGGGAGACCTAAATTAGGCCGTCAGGGCCTGTTTTTGTGAATTCTTGCAGAATGAGCTAACGGAGTCCGATTGAGGAAATTTTCGAGTCTAACATAGATTTCACAGCTATTAGGACTAACAGGGGAATCTGGGAAAAAGTAGTTTGGGAACTCCGAGTATAGATATCTTAGGTAGCCCAAAATCACCTCATTTCTACTAGTTACTCTTGGAGATGAGAGCTCTCGACCTTCTTCGCGCGTAATTTTCGGAATCCATAGTCACCCATTTTCAGTGTCGTTTCACACGAGACATGAGGCATAAGCTCTAAACTCATCAAAGAACATTTCTATGTAGTCGGGTAGCAAGTATAGGTCCCAGGAAAAACCCTATAATCCCAATTGTGTACAGACTCCTAGAACACAAAAACGACCATAGCGGCCTGTCAGCTCAACTGAATTGGACAAAATTTGAACTGTAGCATGTCCCTAGATGGTAAAACACTTTCATATCATTAGATGACCATTTGGTAGGGATTGAGGGGGTCACCAAGTAAATAATCTAGGTTTTTGCCACATGCTAGAATTGAATTCTGACTCCACAGGCAGCATATAGACAATGTACCTAAATGGTTTCAAGAAAATAGTCAAGAAAAGCTCTCTTACAACAGGAAACAGCTCGCAGACTACAAAGCGTCAATTTTGACATATGGAGTCAAACTGACTCCGAATGAGCCCAAATTGGATGACCAACATCAGGACTATGTAGCGGACAAGTCCATGGCTTCAACAATGATCAAACATCTCTACACACCAAGTGGTAACAAAAACCGGTGATTTCAGAGTTGACAAGATTACAAAGTGATGCCGACATGACCAAATTTTACCAAACTCATTTTAGGACTTGTTTTAGATGTAATAAAGGTGTGTAGGTCATATAGTTGTCATTTCAAGCATAAAATTCAGCTGCTGTAAATAATCGTGATTATTTACCTTTTTTTTTCAAAAATTGGCTTGAAAATCATGATCATGCTTCACCTAGCACTAGTACACATCGACCTCATGCCATTTTTCAAATATGAGCCCAAAATGTCTAGTATATCTCATATCTTGTCAAAAAACGCACTAAAAGCTCTTCGGTCCAAATTTTGAGTTATTTGTCACATTTTTTGATCCAAAACCTCCCATATCTCACATCGAGGGTCAGAAGAGAAAGACCCAAAAAGAAAAGCTGCAAGAGTTGCCACCATATCAGTTGGAGCCCAGTTATGTGAAAACGGCCAAAGTAACCTACCTATCGAAAGAACAGCTTGAGGAGCACAACACCATAGTCTTCACCGGCAAATTCAAAAGTGAAGATGGAAGTCGGGTGGAGTTGCAAATGCTACGGAAGGAAGTCTATGATGTAGCAGCTAAGCCATCTACAAAAGAAGCCAACAAGAGGTTGGGACTTCGAGCATTTTATGATCACGAACCATGTGGAGTAGACTTCCAAAGGGCTTACAAACTATTGTGAACGATTAAAGAGGATGGATCTGCCTAGATCATAGATCAACAACAAGGACAGAAAGTCAAGGTAGTCATCAACAAAGACATAGTGGGATGAAGCACTAAAGTTGCCTACTGAAGGTATGACAATGAGAACCAAAGATAGGAAAACAGCTGGAACATTCACAAAGAATACAACTGTTGCCACCTTCTTTGATCTTATGCTAAAGCAAGTAGAGGATCCTGCCCGCCTATATCACCAATGCTTCCACTTCCTCATTAAGAAACCACCAAGGTATACTACCCTGAATCATGCTGTTGCAACCACCTTCACGTAGGTATTGAAGTCATCAAGTAGACAACCAATAGATCATTCTCAGTATGTGCTTACAACACTCAAGAGCAGAAAGAAGGAAGGAAAAGTCACATACTTAGGAGCTCCAAAAGTCTTGACTTGAATTGCATACCATGCCATTGGGATGGCCGATAACTTGCCGCCAAAAGCCCCAGATCAAAACACATGGATAATCACAGAGAAAGCTCAACCCTCTCCACGAGCCACAAGATCAAAGAAGAAAGGGATTTATAAGTCAGATGAAGAGTCAGTGGAAAGCTCACTTGAAGTCCATAGCAGTGAAGAAAATTTGGATGATGAAGAAAAAAGGGCAAGAAGGGAAGAGATGAAAAGAAAGGTAGTGGTCGCCCATCACGAAGAACCTCCACAAAAGAAGGCGAGGTTCGAAAGAGAAAAGGAAGCTTATGAACGAAGTCAAAAAGCTGTAGGACAGACTTCATATCTATGGAATCCAAGGGAAGTCAAGGTTCCTAGAACCAAAAACCCTGAGAAGAAGATCCAAGAAGATCCTAAGGACATGCTAGAAAGGATATATGCAGAAGCTGAAGCCCTAAAGATACAAGAGGCCTTAGCTGAAGCTCAAAGAAAAGCCAGAGAAGAGTCAACTGCTCAACAACCACAGCAAGCAAGAGTTGGGAAGCCAACTGAAACACATTAGGAACGGGAGGTGATGTCTCCAAGACCATCCTCACCCAATACCGAACAAGGGGATCAATCTCTTCTTGTTGGAATTAGGGTTGCAGAGAAACGCACAGAGCTTGGAGAAGACGAAGGAAGCTCAAGGCACACAATAGAGAGTGTGTAACTTAGTGTGCAATGGAAAGATTGATAGCCCTAGAGTGATGGGCGTATATACAATGCACGGGGAAAAAAACCTCCTAAAGAGGGAAAAAATGCCCCAGCGGTCCTAGTGTGTTCACACACATCACTACCACATGTATATGGTAACAAATCCCCCCTGGAGTGATGCGGTGAACGAGAGCTAGCATATGAGTAAAGGGAAGTGCCATGCCCTGAGGACATGATCAGTCCACAAAGGGAAGTAAGCCCAAAGCTTTGCGGAAAGCTTCAAGCTTCTCACGAGACAATGCCTTTGTGAAAAGATCTGCAAGGTTGTCCTGTGTTGGCACATAAGCCAAGCTAATCTCTCCTACTGAGAGCCTCTCCCAGACATAGTGGTAATGCACCTCAATGTGCTTTGTGCGAGCATGAAAAACTGGGTTCCTCGCAACTACCAATGCGCTCTGACTGTCAGTGTAGATAGTGTTGGCAGTGTCCTGTCCAACACCCAAATCAGCCATAAGGCGTCTGAGCCATACACACTCAACCGTAGCTGTGAAGACTGCCCTGTACTCAGCCTCACAACTCGAAGTGGCCACAGTAGGTTGCTTCTTGCTCAACCATGATATACATGAACTGCCAAGCATGAAACAAAAACCACTTGTGGACACTCGTGTGTCAAAACAACCAGCCCAATCTGAGTCCAAAAAAGCATGTAAGTCTGGCGGCAATGATCCCCCCTTGGGATAAAACAAGACAAGATGTAAAGTGCCACTAAGGTAGCGGAAAATCCTCTTGACAGCCTACCAATGCTTAGACCCTGGGCTATGCATAAATCTGCTGACATGTGAGACTACAAACTGAATATCCGGCCTTGTGTTGCATACATAAATGAGGCAACCAACAGCAGTTCGGTAAAGAGTGACATCAGCAGGATCACCAGCATCATGTAGACTCAACTTTAAACCTGTTTCCATGGGAGTGGCAATAGGTTTGCAATCCTCAAGTCCAAACTTACATAGCAATGTCTCTATGTAACTTTTCTGACACAAGGCAATACCACCATCACACTGCTTAAACTGTATACCCAAGTAATGATGCAACATCCCCAAATCTTTCATCTTGAAAGTAGCATTCAAACCAGCCTTAAATTCAGCAATATGTCTCTCATTTGGTCCAGTGATCAACAAATCATCAACGTAAAGAACCACAATGAGAAGTACATCATCCTCACACTTTACATACAATGTGCTTTCTGTTGGACTGCTACGAAAGCCTCGTTTAACCAAATGAGTGTCAGCTTTCTCATACCAAGCACGAGGAGATTGCTTCAACCCATACAAAGCCTTCTTACATCTGCACACTTTGTCCTCTTGTCCTTTTATGACAAAACCGCAAGGCTGCGTTACATAAACTTCCTCAAATATGTCACCATTCAAGAAAGTAATAACAATGTCTGATTGATGTACATCCCAACCAAAATGAGGTGCCAATGCACATAGAAAACGCACAGTAGTCATACGACAAGTGGGAGCAAAAGTCTCTTCATAATCTATACCTTTTTGCTGTGCATAACCCTTTGCAACAAGTCGAGCCTTATGGCGATCAATCTCACCATCCGGCTTGCATTTCAACTTGTAAACCCACTTCGTACCAATGGCCTTTTTGCCAGGAGGCAAATCACATAAAGTCCATGTGTCATTTTCTATGAGTGCATCATATTCTGATTGCATGGCAGCCATCCAATTTTTTGAATTCTGTGCTTCATCAAAAGAGAGAGGCTCCTCAACATCGTGTAAGCTAGACACAGCCAAAGCATAACAATTTGATGCATAAGATGCATGGCGAGAGCCTGAACGAGTACGACTAGACAAAGGTGCATCCAATTTACTGTCACGCAAAGTGTGCACCAGCCATTTTGGCATACCTCTAGCCTGCTCATTTTCAGCCCTTTCCTCATCAAGTACATCATGTACATCTGCATCAGTAATAGGCTGATCTAGAACATTTTTAGAAACCCCCATAGGTTGTACGTTTGCCTCATTGGAACTTACATTCGCATTTCCACCACTGAATAGAGGCAAAAAAGTGTCATAAATGTCTTGTGAGCTTACATTACTGTCTCTAGTACATGACAACAAGGGCTGAATAGAATCTTCCACAAACACTACATCCCGAGAAACGAGAATACATTTTGTTTACGAATGATACAACCTGTAACCTTTGATTTCAGCACTATAACCAACAAAAATACATTTGACAGCCTTATCATCCAATTTTCTGCGCTGCACTTGTGGCACCAAAGCATATGCCAAACAGCCAAAAACACGCATGTGCTCAATAGAAAGCTTTCTATCATGCCATGCTACATATGGAGTAATAGATTGCAAAGCTTTCGTAGGACACCTGTTAAGTACATAAGTGGCACACATAATAGCCTCAAGCCAAAAAGAATGCGGCAAAGCTTGACTTTTGACCGTACATTGTGCCATTTCCGTCAGTGACCTATTTTTCCTCTCAACAACACCATTTTGCGAGGTGTATAAGGCACTGTACATTGGTGTTTTATCCCACGACTAGCCAGAAATGCATTAAATTCATGAGACATATACTCCCCCCCTCGATCGGAACAGAGGGTGCCCATAGTACATTTCGAGACATTTTCAGCCATAGCCAAAAATTGTTTGAAGCACATAAAAACTTCGGACTTCGCTTTAAGCGGAAATACCCATGCATGCCTGGAGTAATCATCAATGAAAGTCACAAAGTACAGGTAATTGCCCAAGGAAGGAGTTTGCATGGGCCCACAAACATCACTATGCACAAGCTGCAACCTGCATGTGGCCCGAACTGAACCATCCTTTGGAAACTTAGAACACTGAATCTTACCCAAAATACAGCCTTCACAAACATGTTTGACAGGTGCTTCAAGAGGCGGCAAAGAAGCAACCATATCAGATTTCTGCAAATGCAGCAAACTAGCAAAATTCAGATGACCAAAACGTGCATGCCAAAGTTTTGCATCTGAAATAGCCCTTGAATCTGCAACAGCATTTGCAAAATTTTGTCCACACTTGTCATACAAAGTGAGCTTATACAGCCCACGGCACAAAAGGCCAGATGCAACAATTTCATCACCAAAACTAAGATCATGAACTGTACATCTGTCATCCACAAATTTGACTACAAGTCCAAGTCTAGCAAGTGCGGATACAGACAAGAGATTCTTCTTGATCCCAGGTACATAAAGCGCATCAACAAGTGTGAAAGAACTGCCATTAGCAGCAGTAAACACAATCTTTCCAACTCCCTAAACTGGATAAGAGGCATTGTTGGCACAAGTGACTGAATTCCCATGAGGGACAGACTTGAGAGAGGTAAACAATTCACGATGTGAGGTAATGTGCTTTGTAGCACCACTCTCGAAATACCACACATGTGAATCTGCAGCAACTGACAAGCATGCATCATGGACAGCAGGATTGTAAGTGCACTCTGCACTAAAAGCCCATTCTGCATCAACATCAGCATTACAGTCTCCTTTTACAGAAGACTCAACAATGGTTGCATTTGTAGTGGAACCAGCATTTGCAGTGGAACCACCCTCTTTCTTCTTAGCTTCTTTTGCCTTCACCTTAGGACACTGCTTGATCAAGTGATCATTAGCTTTACAATAATGGCAACGCATCTTCTTTTTGCTCTTATCACCAGAATTTCCAGACGAATTGCTGCCAGCAGAAGCATTAGGAACATAATTTTTGCAACCTGCAGCAGAACCATAAGAAGAGGTTGCATTGCTGTTACCACCCTTTCTTTGAGAAGCAATAAAAGCCTGTTCAACTGCACGCTGCCTAGTCCTGTTTTTTTTGGAAAGTGACTCTTGCAAACAGCAATGTGCATAATGCATCAAACTTGACAACTTCTGGATTTCCTTGGGTCATAAGTCTCCAAGTACTAGCAAAAGTCTGGTAAGAATCTGGTAAGGCATCAAGAACAGTCTGCACAAGTGAACTGTCTAAAATGACTTCACCTACAGAAATAAGCTGCTCATTGATATCCTTGACACTAGCAAGGAAAGTGTCCATATCATCTTCCTCATGCATAATCTTCGACTCCAGCTCTTTACGCAGCAAAGCAATTTTAGCCTCATTGCGGCTTGCATAAAGACCTGCTAAAATATCCCAAGCTTGTTTTGCAGATTTTGCTGAACGGATGTGAGGAACAATGGTGCGCTTCACAGACAACGTAATCAATACATGAGCTTGCGCATCCTTAACATCCCAACGAGCTTGTTCTGCCATAGGCAAAACAAGTCTAACAGCAGCAATCCTTGCAGCAAGACCTGCAACATCCTCAGAACCAGGACGTACATCAATGCCCTGCACAATGTTTTAGATGCCCTTTGACACAAGAACATGTTGCATCATATAAACCCACATAGGGTAGTTGTCCCCATCCAACCTGTCCTCAACAGCAAACATCTTGAACACATCTGTGTTGTTGTTGTCAGCCATGGTAAATGCTGCACCTGATGTGAAAACTGCCCAAAAATAGGAGAAATGGAGCGGGAACAACACGTGCTATATAGCATAAACCGTAGAATACTATAAGGCACCTGTTATGCAGAAAACGACACTCATAGAAATTCTGCACAAAATGACGAAATAACAATACTGCCTATAGTGGAAACGAAGGTCGAAATGAGCCCAAATCAAAAATCTGAGTAGACCGAGCTCTACGAGCACGCCCGAAGTATTTGTCGACCTGTGAATGCTTGCCAAAGCTCACTGAAATTGGAGAAAGTGAGCAGGCGTGTGCTGGAGGAGCTGGCGAGTAAGCCCGGGAGGACGCAACCTGCTCTGATACCAATTGTTGGAATTAGGGTTGTAGAGAAACGCACATAGCTTGGAGAAGACGAAGGAAGCTCAAGGCACACAATAGAGAGTGTGTAACTTAGTGTGCAATGGAAAGATTGATAGCCCTAGAGTGATAGGCGTATATACAATGCACGGGGGAAAAAACCTCCTAAAGAAGGAAAAAATGCCCCGGCGGTTCTAGTGTGTTCACACACATCACTACCACATGTATATGGTAACACTTCCTAGTCCAAGCTCTTCATCAACTAACCAATCAGATGAAGGTAGGGAAATAAAAGGAGATGGGTTAAAGAAAGAGAAGGAAGCCAATGAAGAACAACCAAAATAAACAACCAAGGATGAGGCTGGACCTTCCAAATAGCCTCAAGCATAATCCGAAGAGAGGGAAACAACGGATGGAGTTATCATCCAAGTCAATGAATATGCAAAGCAGATGCAACTGATGACTGAGAAAATGCGAATAACAGCTCTTAGCCACAATGCTAAAGCTCGAGAACTTGAACAGGTGATTGATGAGCTCCAAGGCGAGCTTGAAGACAGAATGGTATCATTGAAAATCTTCAAGGCCAAATCAAAGGGCCCAAGAATTAAGATGATCAACACCAATATGTCAAGGAAAACCAAGAAAAGGAAATGGAAAAGCTAGGGGAACTTCTCATAAAATTATCAGATGCCTATAAAAGCAAGGAGCAGCAGGTAACTGAAATGACATGGACTGATGAACACACTCAGTTAGTACAAAAGCTCTTGGTATAGTTGAATGTAGCAAATGATTCTTTGCAATACTCAGAGCACATAATCAATGACCAAGCGGCATTTCTAAAGCAAATAAGGGAAAAGCCAATAGTAGCTTCACTCAAGGGGACTAATGAAGTTTACAGAACTTTAAAAAGAAAAAACAAAGAATTGGAACTTGAGTTGAAGCTGGAACAAGAACAAAGAAGGGACGTCGCCCTAATGCACATGCAAAGGGAAGAGTGGTTGCTTAAAGAGATAGAAGAATTAAAAAAAGCCAATCAGTTTGCTGAGAGAAGGGAATGTGGAAACTCGGGAGGAGGGAGGTACATCTGAACTGTTGAATCAAGAGATACCATGAATCTCCTTTGCAAAAATAGAAACACAACCAATTGAAGGGCAGACACAAAGTTTTCAATGCCAGGTAACAATCATAGACGAATAACAAGTGTCATGGTCCAACTCTCTAAAGATGAAGAAGATACACTTAAAGAGCAGATTGTTCAAGAAGTGGATGCTGAATGGAAAGCGGCTATGGATTGGGAGTTGAGGGTCCTTCAGTCTGTCAATGTAACTCAGCTCACTCCCAATCAAATCAATACTCAGTGGCATCAACAGTCGCTGCCATATTCTTTGATAAAGGTGGAGTTGTTGCAAGTAACAGAAAGACTCTACAAGGATTGCAAGAACAGGGGTCAGATGCTCTCCACCCCACATGGAGGAAAAATTGTCTCAACAAAAACTCAAGGTATCTCATATTGTTTACAAGCGAACCGGCATCAATTCAAAAGGACCCAGCATTCTGTCCTATACAAAGGTAAGGACATGGCAAGCACATGAAGTACTAAAAAAGAAAAGTCCGACTTGGCTCAACTACCCAAAACTGGCAGCTCCAGAGCAAGGATCGACAACTAAAGAATACATGGTGAAAACCCTAACGGGCGCCATGAACTTCTTCAAGATCCTCCTTGACCTCTCGTGTGCAATGCTTTTTAAAATCTGCAGAATGCTTCTCACATGTATCCAAGTTTTTTATGAACAAGCAGGAGCCCCATGGATTTCCTTTTTAGAAGGTAACTAGGGCTTATGCTATGATTTAAGTGGGCAACCTTCAGAAGAAGTTCTTTACGGCTTCTATGCCAGATGCATGTTCTTGCCATCGAGCAATATGTTGGAATTTGAAGAAGCTTTTTACATTGGGTTCTTCACATGGCGTACAAAGATTTTTGGACCAGTGATCAACAATTTAATTGCAAGGTTTGTCAGATATTCAGCCATAGAACTAAAGAATAAAGTTATTATTCAATTTTTGCAAGTCCCTGAGAAAGAACGTCGCATCCGATATCAAAAAGCTCTTCAAACACTTAAAGACCGTCTTGCCAGACATCAACCCGAAGACTACCTCAGTCCATGAAACTGTGTTAGCAGTTGAGAAAGGTGGGAATGATAGCAGCAAGCTAACCCATGTAACATTTTTTGGGAGCTTCATTGTAAAAGCACTTATTCTTTTGATAAATTGAGAATATTGTAACTCCTATTTGACAAGTGGATATTGTAATCTATGAGCCAGAGCTATAAGCTTCCAGATTGTATCAATTAATCCTTGGTTAGAGCTTGTAGATGATTAGTTTTTGACCTAAGAAACCTTAGCTAAGGTATAAAAGCCAATTTTGTAAAGTTATTATTAAGTTTTGGATAATGAAATACATAGCGTGAGCTTACGGTGCTCTCTTCTCTCCTTCTCCTGCTTCTATCTCCCTTGTTGGTTGTCACATTGTAGTGCCGTCTGTTGCGTTGCAACCACAGGTAAGAGCTCTACGCATTGACGTAAACATATCATGATAAATCGTAGCATTTGATGTCGCCGACCCGCTGCCTAATTTCATCATAAGTAGGAATTTAAGCTAGGAAATCACAAAGTAAGTATAGGCGGGGTATTGGGGCATCATCGCTAAGCATTTAAATGCATTCGGGGTCAGAAACGACTAGGTCAAAATCTCACTATCTACTGTTAATAATCGCTTTTTTTCCACCCACTGAAAGTGAGATTTGAGACCATAAGCATGTGTTCTTAGGTCTTATATACTTCTCCGAGAAGTTTCATAGCATTCGGATGTCGTTTGATGCTGTAACGATGGTTTGCTTTCCGATTAGCGACTATCTTTTGATGACTTAGGTCATTTGAGTGTAGCTTGTGTTAGATGCGAGTTGTTTGTTGTTTTCTAAGAGATTTGACACCCTCTTGTAGCCTCTATGCACTAGTCGAGTCAGCTTCATCCCAATTGACAATTATGTTCGTGGTTCTCGCTATGTTTGCAATAAGATAAGAGTGAGGTTAGGAACCCCATCCACAGTGTTTCACTATTATCCAATGTTGCTTGTTGCTAAGATTAACCATATACCAACTAACCATTCCCACTACAAAAGAAATTCATGGCCTTGTAGCTACCATAGCATACATAAGACTGCCTATAGCTAAATAATATAACACACTTGCCATTTTTGCTCTCTCAGCATCTGATTTGGGAGAATCTTCCTTGCCAAGTTTCAATTATGATGGCAGTGGGGTACTCATTGCCTTCCCCCCTTTTATCTTGCAAATATAAGATTCCTTAGACAACTCAAAAATTCCCTTTTTCTAGTCTCTCTTGATACACATACCACGAAAATGATATGTGTCGCCCAAATCCTTCATAGAAAAGTCTTTGCTCAACATTTGCTTCAATTTTTCAATATCCTCAGTGGACTTTCCTACAATGAGCATTCATCTACATATAGAATGATAATGACTAAAGAACCATCATTGAGTTTCTGTTTATACAAGCTTGGTCCTCTTGACTCCTTCAAAAACCTGGGACCGCATAAAAGCATCAAACATTTGATACCACTGCCTTGAACCTTGCTCTAAGCCATAAAGCACATTCTTGAGTTTGCATACAAGCTCCTCCCTGCTAGTTTGTTCAAAACCTTCAGGTTGCTTCATGTAAACATCCATTTCTAAATCCCTGCAAAGAAAGGTGGTCTTCACATCCATTTGGACAAGGTCAATGTCCTTAGTTTCTACTAGGCCAAGCACTATACATAGTGTAGTCATCGTAACCTTTTGTCAAATTCAACTCTCTTATGCTGCTTGAATCCCTTAGCAACCAATCTAGGCTTGTACTTAAGATTAGGATCATCAAATGTGAACCGTTTTTGTAAACCCATTTGCAAGGTAAGGCTTGCTTGCCTTCTGACAATTCAACCAAGTTTCATGTCTCATTGTTAACAATTGAGTTGTATTCAGATTGCATGGCATGCTCACTTGACCTTGTCATCCATTTGCATGGCTTCTTTGTAACAACATGGCTCATTGCAATCAATCAGCATGACATGGTCCAACCTTGGGTGAAACTGCTCAGATGGATGTGAGGATCTAGTAGATCATCTCAAAGCTCAACTACTGCTTTCTGCCCTGTCAAGTGGTGTGTTGCTAGTGGAAGTTAAAGCACTAGTCTTTTGAGTTTTCACAGATTCTGAGGCAATGTCCTCGAATGTGATTTTTCTATGCTCAACCTCTTTGATAGTTTTCTTGTGCATCTTTGATTCATTGAACATAGCATGTGAATTGCAGATTATTTTACATGATTTTGGGTGCCAAAGGAGATATCTCATCTTTCCATCTACACCATAACCAAGGAAAATGCACTTGTGTGACTTTGGGCCTAGCTTGAAGCTTTCTGGGCATATGTACATGTGCCTTGCATACAAAAGCACGCAAATAATTATAATGTGGCTTCTTTTTGAACCATAGCTCCTTTAAAATCTGGTAATTTAATGGTGTACTAAGTGACCAATTGATGATACGTACTATTGTTAGCACTACCTCTACTCAAAAACCTTGAGTCAGGTATGCCATAGAAAGCATGGTTGTGAATCGCTCCTGAATTGTTCAATTGATCCTTTCTGCAACTCCATTCTGATTAGGTGTGTAAGGTGTAGTAAGATATCTCTTGATACCTCTCTTGCTACAAAAATTCTCAAACTCCTTGGGGACATATTCTCCACCATTATCAAACCTCAAGGTTTTGATCTTCTTGCTATACTGATTCTCTACCAATGCTTGGAATTTTTGGAAAGTGGAGAAGACATGATCCTTATGATGTAGAAGATAAACCCACACCTTCCTAGTGGAATCATTTATGAAAGTCACAAAACAGCTAGCTCCCCCTAGATACTTGGTCGGCAAACGTTGCTATGGAAAAGCTCTAGTGCTTGCAAATGCTTTCTATTCAATAGTGATTAGGTGATCCCAGTTTGTTTACCATAGATGCAATGCTCACATATAGAAAAATAAAAAAAACTTAATACATGCAAGTACCCAAAATGTGCTAGTGTTTTTATTCCCTTTTGGCTCCTATGGCCTAGCTGCTATGCCACAACTTAGTAGACGATAGCCATCTATGGATATACAATTTTCTTTTACACACAAAACAAACATAGAGTAAAGCGTTCCATGTTTTTGACCCCTAAGAATCACAAGATTCCCTTCCTAATTGACCATGAACCATTCCCAAAGGTGGTCGTGTAGCCCAAGTCGTCAAGCTGAGAAAAAAATATCAAACTCTTTGCTAACTTGGGAACATGTTTGACATTCTTGACTATAAGTTTTGTGTCATTATGCATGACTAGCTTGATGTATCCAACACCATGTATCTCAAGCTCATAAGTATCATCTATCTCACTTTGCCATGAGCATGTGCATATATAGAGAACCATTTTCTATGAGGTGTCACATGGAAGCTGGCTCTAGAATCTATGACCCAATTCTAATCAAAACTAGCATCTTGTACAATAAAGAGAATTTGGACTAAGATCTTCTATGAAGACTAGAACATTTGATGAAGTCCGGAACTCAGGCACATCTACAATTTTAGGAGACTCAAGCACATTGAGCTCCTCGATCTTAGATTTGTCCTTGTTGTCATTGTCAGACTTTTTGCTATCTTTTTGCCATATACAACAATCTTCTAGTAAATGTCCTTTCTTGTGGCTATTGTAGCACAAAGAACCTCTGAATTTGCTTCAATAATTCCCACGATCCTTACTTTTGGCATGGTTATGAGTGGGACCTCTCTAACCTTTGCCACTGTGTACATATGCATCACCTTGCTTTGCACGCTCCATAGACTTCCTGTGTATCTCTTCACTAAGTAGACTAGAAACTACAACATCATAGGCCAATTGGCCCTCATGCATAGAATTGCTAACATCATGCAAAATATGTTCCATGAAGAGGGTAGAGAGCACAATAAGAAGATAGATTGCATCTCAATGTCAACTGACTCCATGTGATGTCAAAAACTGTCACCTTCTTTCATGCGAAGCTCAGAAAGCTTCTTCAGCAAGTACACTTTGTTACTTGCACTTTCACTCTCATATGTATTGCATAGCTTGTCCCACAAGGATTTGGCAGTAGCTTTATCCACTATGGTGAAATACATAGATTTAGCTAAGTGTAAGCTAATAATGGATCTGGATTTTGTATCTAGCATCTTCCATTTGCTTATGTAGTCATCTCCCTGTGCATGCTCTAAGATTGGCTCTACTTGACCTCTTTGGATATGCATATTCTGGATTTGTTGTTTTCATATAGAGAAATTTGTGCCATCAAACGTTTTGATGTTGTAAATGTCCTTCTCAGCAAAAGATGCCATTTTTGCAAGACTTGAGCAGTATGGAAAGAATGCCAAAAGTTATGGTGAGAAAACCTGGTGAGATTTTGATAGAACTTCCTTTGTAACAAGGGAAAAATTCCTAGCCAAAATGGTGCTCAAAGCATCATAAAATGCATAGTTATGATTGCAAAAAAGATTTGGCAAAGTCTCCTTTGTACGAGGAGTGAAAACTCGATCCAAATGATGCATAAAATCAATGCAAAAAAGTAAATATGGGCATAAACTACCAACTATCACTGACAAACAACTACCATATGTGGCATCAAGCAAAATATCCCATCAGATACATAACCCATGGTGAGGATATCGTAATGAAGAGTTCCAACAACCTATATTATTGAAGGTATCTCAACATTTGAGAATATTCTACCTCAATAAAACCTCACACACGACTCTTCAAAAGGCTAAGTAGACACAAACACTAGCTACAGTTTCAAAAAGGGCTCCGAGTCTCAGAGATGATTGAAAACTACCAAAAAATGCCAAGAAATGGATCCACAAGGTATACTCAACCTTGCATGAGTTTCTCTAGTAGACAAATTCCAACAAAATTCCAACAGAATCATGGTAGATGCCCTATAATCCAAGTATAAAAACAGAAGTCCACCACCCATTAGTTGCAGTAGGAATTTTTGAAAGCATTGCCAAAAACTATGTGAGGATGCTAGAAAACTGACATGAAGCCACTATTTCAAATACATATAAACAACTAAGCTAGCTATATTGAACCCACCTTTCATTTTTCAAATGCACATTCTTCAACAACGGCATGAGCGGCTTATAGCCTATTTTGAGGTAGCAAATGTGAATAGTGGGCATGACATGGAACAAAAATGTGCTCAAATGCATACAAGATGCATGGTTGAGATACAGAATGCCACCAAAGTGCCCCCTACAAACCTAGCAATTTTGGTCGGCCTAGTACTTGGGTCCTCGCATTAGATAATGTTTGCACTCCTTTGAAGCCTCCTTATAGCAACCACATCAAAGAGTTCCTATGAAGCAGTGAGCATCTACAAAATAATAAATTTGAGAGCACCTAAGTGAGCATTTATAACAATAATCAGTAGCAGCCAACATCTAAAACTTTTGGCAGTTTCATGCATTTCTTGTAGAGATAAACCACAATAGCCTTCCCAATCTTAGACGTACTACCCATTAAGAAGACCTTTGTCACATCCTCAGAAAGTTCATTGAGGAGGAAAACTGTGGTAAGATTATTGTCTTGAACTTCTCCACAAACCATGTTGGAATCCCCTTGGCAACCACCTCCTCGTCACCGAGTCCAGCCCCAAACCATGTCAAAATCCCCTTGGCGTCCACCTCCTCTTGCGATTCACCAAGAACAAGATGGACTATTGGAATCCACATCTTCTACAACATGGCACTTCTTGATGGTGAGATGGCCGATTGCTGGTCCAAGCTCCTATTCCTTTGCAAGCTCATGTTGTCCCATTTCTAGGTGGATTCGATATGGTGGATGGATAGCGATGTGGCATCCACAAACATGACAATGTAAAACCTAAATTAAACTCAACACTCTTTATAGTTCCATCATTTTCTTTTCTACAATCCACATTTCAATGATGCAAGGGTTGAGTTTGGGCCAAGTGGCTCACACTACGATCAGGAAGTGAAAAACCTCATTAGGCTTACCAAGTAAAAAGTGCTAAGGCTCACCATTTTTTGCCTTTATTGCAATCATCTTTTGTTTCGAGCGTACAAGCTCTTAGACCTCTCAAGAAGTTGTTCAATTGGAATGCCTACGTACACTGTGGAAGAAGGGTCTCCTAAAGGCTGCAAACACTCTACAACACCTCTCGATGAGCTCTACCAAAAGCTGCAACCTACGTCAACATCTTTGTGAGTGATTATAGATGCTTATGCACACGAGGTGGTTCATTCATTAATGTTTAGGAGAGTACATTGATCTGAGTGAATTTGGTGCATGTGTGCAGTGTACCCCCCTATAATAGATGATACTTTGCTCTCTCTCTCTCTCTCTCTCTCTCTCTCTCTCTCTCTCTCTCTCTCTATGGTGGGTGGCCCTATAGATCAAGATCTATTGGGCCATGGGTGTTGTCATTCCAAGGAAGAAGACCCATTCTTCGCATGCTTGTTGAGACCTTGAGCTTTGAAATGAATAGAATGGTCATCATCTTGGTGGACAAGTTTGTGAAGTTCAATGACAGGGATGGAGATGTGGCCATGGAAAGCGGAATCAACATTACCCTTGCTTTTCTCTCTCTTGCACCCTCCAACGCCCTGCCCACCTTTCTCTGATATGTGTTTCTCTCTCTCTTTAGAGAGCCTTGGTGCCAGAAGGAGAAGAAAGCATACATTGCCAGAATTTTTTGCTCATGGATGCTCCCCTTCATCTCCCTGCTCTTGCATTGAGATCTTCAACACCTACTTGCCATAAGAGTACTTGGTGGTAAAACTTGCATCCAAGGGCATTCAAAAGTTCCGAATTGTGCCCTTGTGTGATGTTGATGAAGAGAAGAAGAAGAATAGAAAATTAAGAGAAGCACAAGAGCAACAAATTCAAGTTGAAAGGAATCATTGATCGTGAACTCATGTGATACTCCTGAGCTTAGTAATTTGAACGATCTCAATTTGCATTGAGATCTTCAACACCTACTTGCCATAAGAGTACTTGGTGGTAAAACTTGCATCCAAGGGCATTCAAAAGTTCCGAATTGTGCCCTTGTGTGATGTTGATGAAGAGAAGAAGAAGAATAGAAAATTAAGAGAAGCACAAGAGCAACAAATTCAAGTTGAAAGGAATCATTGATCGTGAACTCATGTGATGCTCCTGAGCTTAGTAATTTGAACGATCTCTACTACCAACTGTAGTCATCTTCACCTTGACAAAATACTCAATCCTACCTTGAACTCTCTACTTGGGGATGCCACTCCCCCCATCATCATAGCCATCTTTTCTACTGCACCATGTGTCTTGGAGAGTAATTGGCCTCTCCTTCGCCCCCCCCCCCCCCTCTCTCACCCAAAAAACACACTCACAAACTTTAGGCTTAGCTTCGTTATACTTTTGAAGCTACTTCACTAATGAGTGTAGCTCTTAGTTGTTGTTGTATTTAGGAGACTTGGTCTATGCACTGCCTAGAAAATGCAATTTTTTTTTTTCCCTTAAATTTTGAATTTCTTCTAGCATTTCTCTTAGGCTTGCTTTGAGCTAGGTCTTCTTATGATTGCAACAAGAGATGTTGCAGCCTCATCAAATTTTGCAATAACAAGAACTTTGGAGCTTCCTTGCTGTCATGGAAACCTCAAAATTTGTACCAACGTACAATGTTACTGTGACCATTAAAGCAACACGAGCTTGAATCAAAGCAAAGAAGCTAACAACATGGAATAAAATAATTCACAACATGAACAATGAATATAACGAGCTTGTTTGTCTTCAAATCAAAGCTCATGTGCTGCAAATTCCTCCCAAATGTACCCTTTTTCTCTGATATAAAATGTGAGACGTGCTTATCTCACATAAGTAGAGAACTTCATGAAGATGAAGAAATCGTGGACTCCATTTTCTTAAAGAGAAAATGAGAGAGAAAATATGAAAATAGGGATAGGTGTGTGCAACTCTCCACCCAATGTTTACTTATATAGGAAAAAGGTCTTTCTCTTTTAGGAACAACCAATGGGAATCGGGCCTTGAGGCTTCCATTGCCATTGGGCATTCTCATTAGTCCTTTGTCCCATGCTTGCCACTTTTCTTGCTTATAAGCAACCCCAAGCGTAGGTTGGATTCTTTCCTTCTTGCCACAACCATGGCTAGTCTTGACACCTTTTTCCTTGTGCTCTACAATGCACACTTGATGTGCCTAGCCATCCAACCTACTTACATACTTGCATTTGGTCTATCTTTATGACTTAAGCCTTCAAACCTACTTACATACTTGCATTTGATCTAACTTTAGGACTTAAACCTTATCTAAAGACCTTCACTATTTCTAGGTCTCATAAATTCACTAAACTTTCTCCTTGTCACTTTATAAATATGTTAGGTTTTACAAGATGTCTACCAGAGAGATGCATAATTTCCCCTTGTTACTTATTGTTGAGTACAAAGGCAATACATATAGGCTATTTGTCTACATGATGCTGATAGCATCACGAGTGATATTATGCCAAGAGAATATGAAGGTTACCCTGTTTCACCCAAAAGGATTTGTTGGTGCATAAATTTGACTAGCTAATTGTAGGTACATGCATAAGTACTACTAATTAATCTCACTGTTACAGGTAAATTTCTTGAAGACAAGTGACGACATGGTTTGCCTTTCCATGTGACAATTCTCAAATATTATATAAAATGGAATTACCTTAAAATAAGGACGTGAATATTACCTATTAATTTCATAGGGTTTAAGTTAATTGGTATTCACTACCTCATGCATGCCTACAATTGGCCATCTATTGTGACAATCCTTGCACCATGCGGTTTACCTCCAAAGAACGAACTCCTTACATTTCTATTGGATAAAAAAATTGCTACATGTTTGGTGGTGCCATCACATATGGCATGGGTATTATCACAATCGATTAGGGAGAAATAATTGCAATCAGATGCCACCCCCTTGTTGGGTAGACTACCAAGCCTCACTCTATCTTATTGTACAAATAACAAGAACCACAAACATAACTGTCAATTCGTAGTACATACCTGACATGACTAGTGCATGGAGGCTACAAGAGGTTGTCAATCTCTTGGAAAACACAATCAATCCTAGCCTACTTCAAATGAAAAACTCAATTGTATGTTAGACAATGAAAGTTAGTCATCACATAAACAAGAAAATCACGGTGATTCACTAAAATCCAAAGCTTCAAACTATACCAAACTTATAGGATAAGTAGAAAGAATGTAGACGCACATGCTAGGACCTCAATTCCACTTTCTAACCACTTGAAAAAATATATATTATCAGTAAGGCAGATTTGACCTAATCAGTTTTAGTCTAGAATGCCCCTAGAAGCTTAGCCTTGATGCCCCAATACCTCTCCTATGAGTAAAAATACATTTTTAATGCCTAAATAATGAGTTATGAGCAATAAAAGGATTAGTGACGAAAAAAATCAAAGAACCATTGCAAGTGACTTATGTTGTTGCATAGAGCTTTCACATATCGATACATAGTAGCACATAGAACTCCAAACAGACAATCCATGTCAAAGATACAAGTATCAGAAGGTAGAGGAAGAGTACACAATGCTAAGAAACAATGACGTATAATCCATTATCCAAAAACTTGAAGATTTTTTACAAAAATTGTCTTTTATACCTTAGCCAAAAGGTTTGTCTTTGCAACTAACATCCCCCCTTTTAAGAGTATGTCATTCATGACACAACTACTAGTTGGTGAGATTGTGTGTGGGTTTATGGGCTTTGTGTCTATTCTTCAGCTCTTGTAGTGCCTTTTGATATAAAATGTGAAGCTCTTTCTCAGATGGAGTGATAAATTGCATGATAATCTTATCCTTTTCTTCAATCGTAGAGTAACCCACAAATTTGGCTCAAAGATTTTTGATGATAGGACCAAATACACCTCCTTGAATGTTTTGCATGTAGTAGGATGGAAAAAACATTAGCCTAGCATAGAAACCAAAGAGAACTTCATTGGAGGGTTGGCTAGACAGATCCTTTGTTGCCCTCCAAGACTGACATCTAGGCTACACCCAATTGCTCTGCTTCCTAAAAGGTTTCGATGCATGTGAGCATCATGTGATCTAGTATTTTCTTGAACATTTCTATAGCCTCCATGTAATAGTCGTGTTAACTACGTCCCTTGTTACTTGATTTTGTTTGTTGTCTTGTGCCGTCTTTATAGGACATTTTTTACATTTTATATCTCCTATTGGTAGGCATGTCCTTTTTGAATAAAAGTGATGGTGATCTCTCGTTGTTACATTTGCTCAACCTTTAGATCCATCTTCAGATCTTTGCTCCTCTCATCCAATGCCTGATAGGCCATGTTAGATCCTTGGGATGTTAGGATGATTGGGTTGGTCCTTAGCTTGTCCAAAAGGTCATTGCATCCAAAGTGGGTCTATTGAGAAGTATCAAGAAAGACAAGAATTCCCACATTTGGAATACAAACTTGGGGGAGACTTGCCAAGATGTCTGTAGGTTTATACATCCCATGAGGGTGTATATGATACATATGCTAACTCACTTGAGCAGTACATATGGCTGTGAGCCAAATTTGAGCAAATTACCAGAACCTCGCCCCACAAGTGGGTGACAAGGTTTGTAAACTTCAAGTTATACTTGTTTCTTTTGTAATTTAACCTTTTATTTGAAAAATATTTCCCAACTATGCAAAGCAAAGTGCTTTGCCAGACTTCAAGTGAAGCAAGGCTTCTCTTATGTGCCAAGGTATTATCAATAGACTTCAGATCAACGATAATGGCATGCATCTTTGGTACTATGTGGATATAAGCTCCCAGTTTATGCAATGATGCACTGTGATGCATCCATGTTAGTGTAATTGTGCAAGGCACGTATACCAGGAGCTCACATGATTGAGACTATCATTGAATCCAGTGGCTTATTATTCTATTTTTTGGTATGTATGCATGGCGTACTAGTACGATGGAGATACGACACCCCATCATTGTATACATTTTTGCTATAGCACTAGCTACTTTACCAAGGATGAGGTTAATTATTGATCTCTTAAAATATTTTTTTATTTATGTTTATTCACAAGCAAAGTGCCATACTTATGTCACCCTAATACAGTCACGATCACATACAAGGTAGGTGGGTCAAGATGTGACTTATGGTACCTCTCTCTATGAGAGTGTTGTACAAGCACACTGTTGTATGCTTATAGGATAAGCTACCACACATACATTGTATGCATAGAGGCATACACATGGGACATACAATCCTGTAGAATAAGGGATTTTCATCAGTCCAACATTCTCTCTTTCTCTCTCCTTCCTAATTCTCTACAAGAAAGGTGAAACTAGGCATGATTTTACTATAATCTTTCTACGTCGATATGGTACTAGGAAGGGCTAAGAGCCATCTATTTTCGACGGGCTAGGAGCCACCTATTTTGGAATGGCTAAGAGCCATCTATTTGTAATCCATCAGTAATTGCTTTCAAGATTGAACAATTCTATCCAGCTAAGTATCCATCAATTCTAATGGACAAGCAAGAGTCTTGTCATTACTGATTTTTTGGGTGTTAGTTTAGCACTACACACTTTAAGTGTGAAGATCAAGTTGAGTTTTTGAACGTCTTAAACTCATAAGGGCTTATCTCTACCAAGGTGTTTAGATGAAGCCGTCATTTCACACAGCACAACTGTTCACACAAAAAACCAAGTAGAAAAGATCTAGTTGTGAGTACAATTCCAGCTTTAGTGGATCTCCTATTTTATCTATAGCATTGAGAGTGTCTATACGAGTACAATTTTTGGGTATGACCCAGCTCGTGATTATCAAATCACTTTACGTGTTGATGGTTAATTCTTGGAGCCTTGACACTTGCAATTTCAAGGAAAGAATCCATAAGCTGCCAAGGGGTAGGGGATAATTTCAACTTTCAAAGTTGACTTCAATTACAGTTGGCTACTAATTGAGCAGTTTCCCTGCAAAGTATAACCAAGGGGTTTGACAATGTAGAATTTAACCAAGGGGTTTGGATTGCAAAGGCAACATCCAGGGTTTCATGTGCGACACTACTTGCATTTCACGAATTTTCAATTAGTGTTCCTAGGCCTTTGCAGGTGAGAAATTTGGGCAGGTGCCTTTGATTACATGTAAGTGAACACCTTCAGGTACACATTTTATTTGGTTTTGTTTACTTTTTTGAATATGTTTTTATTTACTTTTCCAAGCCGAATGTATCGACTTTTATGTTTTCATCCAATTTGCTCTTTACGAGACATGACAAGGTCGTGTGAGAGCAAAGTATTCTGGACCATAGTGTCCAATATACATTCCTGCATTATGCAGTTTTGGCACATGTTATCACATGGGATACAACATGGTCTGGGAACTCAAGGAGTTCAAGCAAGGCTAATGAGGGTCCCTCTCACTCCCGTCGTAGAGTGTTTGCAGTTACCTCCACATACCCATCTCGCACTTGAAGGATGTTGTTTTTTTAGATATCTTTAGTTGAGACATATTCCACATGTGGAGAATATGAGTCTCTAGGACTGACACTGGCACTCGCTATTTCAATTATGTGTCGCAACGAAGTCCGTAGGTGCTGGTCAAATCTGTTTTATAGACCATTTCAACACGTCGTATCAGAAACAATTTTAGTGGCCAGAAATTATCGGATACACAAAACAAATTGTTAAGGTTACAAGTGCTGCTAAACAACATTAACAAATGGTTTTTTATGCATATAGCAAGGCTATGTGTTGTTAATGAAAAAGTTTCATTGTTTGTACTTAGAAGTGATTTATGTTTCACATTCTATTATGGTTCAAGCGTATCAGTAAGGCTTGCAAATGATTGCAGTAAAAAGTATTTAGTTTCTTTTTAGAACCATTTACACTCCTTTTTTATGTGTGCTATGAGCATCATATTTGCCATAAGTATTGGCAAGTAATACCGCACCTAAGTAAGACCAAGCGGGAGGCCAGGGGCCAGGACGATCATGGATATGCAGGTTCTGATATGTTTTTTGCTTAAGGCATGCACACTAGGTGTTATGCACCCTAGTGTTTTAGCAAATTCTGATTTGGAGCGGCATGCATATTCATGACATAGATCTAACACTCACCAATAGAGGTCATGGCTCGGTTTGAGTGCTTCTGGATCCTTCAATTTAACCAAGATGGTTATTCAAGATATTGTTGATTCCCCAACAATGTTGTACGACATTGTGATTCCCATTTACCAGTCATTTTGGGCGATTGTTTGTAAACCATGGGGAAACACACCTCAACACTGTTAGTTATCCAAAGAGGATAGGCAAATTACAAGTGTAATCTTGTGCTAAAGGATATGCAAAGAGCGTACGTTAGCTCCAAGCAATCCAATTAGCAAGCATGTATCACTCTAGTTGGAGTCTGTTTACCATAAGGTAAAGCACGTTTGTGACCCGGTTTACTCCCTTCATGTTTAAGTCAGGTTGTCAACTTTGAATACAAGTTATGGTGGGGTTGTTTACTGATGATAAGTGTAACAAGTCAAGGACTTATATTTTGCTGATAAGTTACGTTAGCCAGTTACTTTCATGGATAGGGAAAAGAGGTACTCTTTCGGATACATTGTAGTTGTGATAACTCGTTTAGCATAAGTGATTTCTAAGTGGAGTCTACATGCTATGTTGTATATGAGCCGGTTACACAAGACGGTTTGCAAAGGGACAACAATGTGGATGTTACTCTTGGTTTCATTGAATCTCCTACCGGGCTGTGTTCCAGTCAAACAAAAAATTGGATCCATGAAGGATGCCACTATGGAAAACATTAGTGTTCTTATGAAGATATCACCACTTTTGTTTTTGAGGACGAAAACGCTTCTCCAATGGGGGAGTAATGTAATGCCAAGGGCAAACCCAAGGAGGTTGGACCCTAAAGCCAACTACCAATGGAGATGGGATCCTAGGGGCGAGGCCTTTAAAGGGAGGTTGGGCGGAGGATCAAGGCACGACAATCCCTCGGGTCTTACATAGGCTATAGATATGGGAATTGTGGGCATCATTGGGTGTGGGTGTGCATAAAAACATGTTAACGGGTTGGTAGTATTTAAGTATGAGTGCTTGAGAACAAATTGGATGATTTTGAGTGTGTATATGAGAGGATTGGAGTACAATATACGGCTTGGGCTATAGAGAGGCATATTGGTTGTGTTCTAGGTGCCTGTGCTATTCCCCCTTCTCCATCTTCTAGTGCCCCATTGAGAAGCACATTGGTTTCTCTGTGGTGAATTTCTAAAGCTTGAAGATGATGCCAGACATTGAAACAGTGCTTGTTGGAGATGAAGCAACAACAAATTGGTTTTCTAGTCTTGAGCTCTTCTTGTTGCATATGGGAATCTATGAAGATGAAGCAAAGATGAAGGTGTTTCCATTAGTGCTACAAGGAAAAGCCAAAGCATGGTTTGAGGGATTGAAGTTTGCAAATTCGTGGTCGATACAGGGATTTGTAAACTGGTTCACTGATGTTGTAAGGGTGAGAGAGAGAGAAAATTAGAGAGAGATGGCGTGAGGGAGATGATGAGAGAGAGAGAAAATTAGAGAGAGATGGCGTGAGGGAGATGATGAGAGAGAGAGAGAGAGAGAGAGAGAGAGAGAGAGAGAGAGAGAGAGAGAGAGGAAACAATGGTGGTTGTAACCACTCATTCACATGATATTGACATTGTGTTATGCTCTCAATACAATACAAGGCTCTCTTTAAATAGTGTGCGCATCTGTCGCACGTGTCAAAGCAAGGGAGTTGCTGTACACTGTGTGCGAGCCACAAATGTTGCAAGCACACAACCAGATTAATCTAGCAAGCTCAAGAGAGCAAGGGTGTGTCACTCACCGCCCTACGCTCGCCTTCGTGGAGGATTCCTCATCGCGAAGAAGAGGGAGCTATCGCCATGCCGTGCTCGACCGCCTCGATGCCGCCATGTTGTCTCAATGCTCGATCACACACACACACACACACACACACTCTCTCTCTCTCACACATACACACACACACAAGGAGATGAAGATGGAGCAAGAGCACTCTTCAATTGCACAAATGAGAGAATGAGTTATTTTTAGGTTTAAGTGACTTTTATATGAGCTCGCCCATTCACACTTGGGCGCCCATGCTTAGCCAACTAACCCTTGAATGTTTCAGTTAGAGTGCGCCTCTCATCAGCGATCACTCTTACCCTTTTCTTATTGGACCGACAAGCCCGGCCCATGACTACTAGAAGTGGACACCGGTGGTTAACATGCCCCCCTTGTTGATGTAGATTCCGCCCTCGGAATATAATAGTGCAACATTGGGATCTACGATAGGAGTACCTGTAGTAGCAGGAGAAAAACAACATTGAAAGCTCAAAGGCAGCATGTGCAGGCATGCAATAAGTAAGATACATACATGATATTCTAGGACATGCAAAAAAAAATCATGAATTGTAACATTGCCAACTAGAACAAGCGTAGTACCTAAATGAAATGCAATTGAGTTAAGGTCTATTAGGTTGACTCTAAGAGAAGTACACAAGAGCTAGGGCTAAAGTAAGTACTAGATTGACCAACGTAAATTAAAAAATGTCGACTACAGAGTAGTTAACCCTAGGAATGCTCGTTGGGGTCTAAAGACTAGTGATCTTGTCAATTATACCACTTAAGTGTGATCGACATAAAATACAAGGAAGTTTGTGCTATTTGCTTTCTCTTTTCTCTTTTTTTTTTCTCTCTTTTTTGTTGTTGTCATAGTTGCTACAAGTAGCTGGGGGACTCAAGGTCTCAAATGCCAGCAGCTAGGAGACTCGAGGTCTCAAATACTAGCTTGAGCATAAACTAGCCGGGAGACTCGAGGTCTCAAATACCAGCTTAACACATGGACTTTCACAACGCAGGTCACACTTAGGTGGAATAAGCTAGAGAGAACTATATCCTCATAGCCTAAAACATTACTAAAGTTACTATAATTAATAGACTATTTAAGAATTAAAGTCAGCAATTAAGTGGCCTAGTTTAGCCTAAGGTCCTGATACCTACTTAAAGCCAACTAATAGACCAAACTCAAAGAGAAGAACAAGGTACTAGAAGTCTGAAAAAATTATAGCATCTAAATTGGCAATGTCACAACTTCATAAATTTTATGCATTGTTAGAACTCAAATGACAAGATGCAAACATGTAACTGTGGAAAGCATAGATAAAAGGAAGTAGTACACCTGATATAATGGAGAACATCCATTGTAACATGTAAACATAAAAGGCATCCTTATGTAATCACAAACTGCACAATAGTCACCACCAAACATCCACCTTCCAGTTGCACATCAATGGGAAAAAACAACTTTGCTAATCACTAAACTCTAAAACAGAAACACTCCTATCATACTAATCCTATCGAGGAAATCCATACACCAAGCAAAAGAAACCGAGCATGTCATTTTTTCGAGCGAAAGTAAAGAAATTGTAGGAAAAATTGCTTTCTTGACCAAGCCTTGCCATAATGTCAAGTGCAAGTAGTCCAACAAAATGGTCAATCCATAGAGGATTGAAACTCCAATGCAGAAGGTGATTGTTGCAACAATATAAATTTGTATCTGATTAAGTAAGAAAATCTATCAAAACTCCATGCACCCCTCCTGTAACGGAAATTGCAAGGAATCCAAAAAAAAAGGCTAATCCATAGACAATCGTAAACCTTAGCTCCTAAATCCGATGCTATGTTGAAACTCTGGCCCCACCAATACCTGGAACAACTCCACTTTTGTTAATGCAACCTAGTGCACAAACTCGTGAGCTATAGATTCGAATCCAAGGACACAAAAATAAACAAGTTCATGTGTTTGCAAGGCACATACGTGAGGCACTAGTGGTCTCCTTCTTTGAAATCCTCTCAAGTACATCGAGGGAATTCTGCAATGGTCATAGTATATGTCACTGCCTTTTGAATGGAGCTTGGATTGCTAACATGAAAAACATGCCACACATTAGGCACCAATATAACCTCTCTCACTAGCTGTGCATGCATGCTTCAACCCAATGCTATCGTCCCATTGAAGTCTTTGGTTAATTCTAAACTCCAGCTAACATGCTTTCCATCTTTGAATTTAGCACGGAAAGAACTAGGTTGTACTCCACATTGCCCAATAGTTGTTCATTTGTGCTATTGAATAATCACCTTGCAATACAAATCCAACTTTTTGCAGCATCTCAGCGTCTCATGAAAGCAACTAGGTTCCCTTTTCCACAACCCACATCCTTGGGGTTGGCCTAGGGGATCCAATAATCTTCTCATCAATATTTGAAGCATTAGTGTTACTATTGTTGCAAAACCATACGAACCTCTCCACAATTCCTCTTGGTTTAGCACCCACAATTGGATATTTTCTCCTTCCCTAAAAGCATGGTGTAGGAACACCATTTTGCACATTATCTGAATTGTTGTTTATGAACATGCTACAACATATTTTCTCTCCAAGAAGAACACCAGAACACGTTGTTTTTCTATCATCCTTTGTGTGTCTAATTGCTCAAACCGTTCGAGGCACCTTCTTCTTTGGCCATAGACTCAGAGAGGCAGAAGCATCGTGCTTGCCATGTGGTACACTGTAAACAAGTGTAGTGACAATAACAAACTTTGGTCTGTGGAAACAAAACCTTTGGCAATTGAAAATTTTATTTAATGGGCCCATATTTCTTGTCAATATTAGAGAATTGAATTTGAGACTTACAGCTTCAAAGATGAGCAGCTCCTGTCGTCATGTTAGCTAGAGAGGCAATGATTGTACGTTACGAAAAGAGAGACACAAAACCATTGGCAATTTGAACTTTTATTTAATGGGCCCACATTTCTTGTCACTATTGGAGAATTGAATTTGTGGCTTACAGCTTCCAAGATGAGCAGCTCCTATCATCATGCCAGTTACAGAGGCCACACTTGTACGTACGACAAGAATAAGCTCTGGGAGCACGTTCACACCGCAAGCCATGTGTTTGAAGATCTGAATATAGAGCTACAACTCTCCAATCAGACCAGGTGCTAACATGACCAATGGCTATTGGTGTTGTTATTGCAACATCTTTGCCCTACCTCCTCACTCCATCTCTCTGTAGGCATTGAGAAGCATTGTTGGGGGTGGACGTGAGAAGACGCGCATGGAAAACCATGTTTTATCTTAAACATGCAAGGTAATAAAATAAATGAAATATGCTTTAAACTTTCTCTCCCTCTCTCCCTCTCTCTCTCTCTCTCTCTCTTCCCCCCCCCCCCCCCCCCCTCCCTTGGATGCACCCTCCCTATCTCTCAGACGAACAGAGATCACTGTCAGCTAGATACGAAGAGCACCTGGATATAGCAGACACAAGAGTTGGGCACAAATAGAGAACATATTCTCCAACTAACAGAGGATGGATATGCTTATCATGGCATCACTTAGAGATTGAGACTAGTAGATTTAGGAAAGTACTAGAAGGGACCAGGATTTGCCAGTTTTGTCATATAAAGACATAGACAAAGTTATACCACACTTGTCATTGTTTGGTATACTATGAGATACGAGGCTACTTACATTGTCTATTCAGAGATGGCTTTGGACCATTGGCTAGAGTCATGAGATATCACGATGAGAGATGCATTGGGTTATTTTTGTTAGAGCTTCATTGACGTAGGGAGAGTCTCTTGAGGAGATCAGGCAGTGGAGACATTCACAGAGGGAGATCATTGATTTCTTTAGAGGAGGGACTCGGCAATCAGATGAGCAAGCTTCACAGTAGACTTCAGAGCCCACCTATACCAAAGCGCACCTATACCAGAGGTATAGGTGTTAACAGAGCCAATGATCTCGATTGAGCGAGATGCCCATGTGTACGAGGGGAAACCATGACACCAATGGAGGCTACATCAGAGGATCAGGACTATTCCAACACAACGATGCTCTTCGACGACAGATAAAGTACTTTCTTGGACAACGCCCAATGTCGGGCATCCTCGGACATTGATGATGATGATGATGATTTTCGTTTTTAGCTTTACTTCATTTTTATTTTATACCTAGATATTGTATTAGATCCACCAAGATTGTATCATTTTGGTCTCAGCTAATTTTGGCCCTTTAAAAACTTCTGATATAACATCTCATTTCATTTCTCTCTCTCTCTCTCTCTCTCTCTCTCTCTCTCTCTCTCTCTCTCTCTCTCTCTCTCTCTCTCTCTCTCTCTCTCTCTCTCTCTCTCTCTCTCTCTCTCTCTCTCTCTCTCAAGATTGGTATGACAGAGCCTGAAGTGCAAGCGCTGATCTGGAGGCGGCTGTTCACACTGGAGCAGGCGGTTCAGAAACTGCATTTGAAGGGGAAAGTGTCCGTCCAAGAAACCTCGCAGCTAACATTCGAGCAGCTAACAGTCGGCCGGTAGGTCCATGGGCGCAAAATAAAGGAGGATTTAGCCTTCTTACGTCTATATTCCCGCTGAAAACTGCAAGGCAGCACTGACAGGAAACTTGGCCGAGCAGAGGCAAAGCTAAGCTTCTCAGTGTTCTTTGCTCTACAAGCCAAGTGAGGTATACCCTAGGGGGGGGGGGGAGAGAGAGAGAGAGAGAGAGAGAGAGAGAGAGAGAGAGAGAGAGAGAGAGAGAGAGAGAGAGAGAGAGAGAGAGAGAGAGAGAGAGAGAGAGAGAGAGAGAGAGAGAGAGAGAGAGAGAGAGAGAGAGAGAGAGAGAGAGAGAGAGAGAGTCTCTCAGTCTCTCTTTAATATCTATATCTGGGCCGCAAGCTGCAGTAGCTCCAAACGGGGATGCTTGTGTAACTTGCTCGACAACCGCGTCGTCACAGGACATTTAGGACCAGAGACGCCTGAGACAGTGTTGCGAAGCCAGTGTGCTTGCTCCTAGCTATAACGCCAAGATCTGCCCCTAACCAGTAGTCGGCACGAGGGAAGAAAACCTGTTGTCTTAGGTTTATCGAAATTATGGCAGTGCTGTGAAGCTAGTGCGCACTTGCCCCTAGCTACAACGCTGGGACCGGACCCTAACCAATACCGCGCCGGCGCGGGAGGGTAAAGGGAAGAAAACATCCTCTCTTAGGTTTATCAAAATTATGGCAGTGCTGCAAAGCCAGTGTGCGCTTGCCCCTAGCTACAACGCCGGGACCTGCCCCTAACCAGTACCGCGCCGGCGCGGGAGGGTAAAGGGCAGAAAACTAATTGCTCTCTTAGGTTTATTGAGATTAACAGTATGTAATAAACAAATTATTGAAAGCACTGAAGGGCTGGGAAAATGTAACCTTCATGCCACGGAGCAGGAGGGTAAAGGGCAGAAAACCAATTGCTCTCTTAGGTTTATCGAGATTAACAATATGTAATAAACAAATTGTTGAAAGCACTGAAGGGCTGGGAAAATGTAACCTTCATGTCACTCATGGTTCTGTATTATAAATTTACACACAACACAGACCCTACGTTGAAATTTAGAATAGAAGTGTATGGTTTAACGAAAGTGTCACTCATGAAGACATCAAATAAACAAACAAATTAGCACTACTCAATACCACCTCGGCACCGGAGAGATAAGGGTGAAAAACATGTGAGCGTGCAAAGCGAAATTAGCATCACATGGGACATTGCTTGAATCAACACCACATCGATGCGGGAGAGTTAAGTGCAGAAAATTGGTTATCTATGGAATTGTAAAGCAAACAAAGATTTACATAATTGTTTTGGGACATGGCTCTAATTCATACCGCGTCGGCGCGGAATAGGTAAGTTCAATGTCCCGTCTTGTTAATGACCTCTTGAATTGCTCGACCATTACCGTGTTTGTGACCTTGTTTACATTTCAAGTGCCATAAATTTTTGAGGGTAAGGACCCATTTTTAGGATGGGACATTGCTGTAAATGCTTTTGCATCGACGCGGTATTGTTAAGGGGCATGTCTTGGTGCAAAGATGTAGTAATGTACATCGCATGCTTTAGAGTCTTTCTTAACGGCCATCCTTCAATTACTGTCAAAATGTGCCACTCCTCATAATTATGTGGACATGAAAATGGGAGAATAGTTTGTTAAGGGCGGGGCCAAGAGATAGCCTAAGATATACATATCATGTTAGGCTATGATATACATATCCTAAGATATACATATCATGTTATGGCTATGCATTAATTGGTGATAATCGTAGGCCTATCCTTCCTATCATTATATTGCTATGCATTAATCAATTATATCACCATCATAGGCCTATCCTTCCTATCATCATCCTATTGCAAGGCCGTCTGGGACACTACCCTAAAGTGTCCCGCGTCGATGCGGGACTGTTTAGGACAATGTCCGGGTGGGTAGCATGGTCAAGCCACAATGTTGGCGTGATTGGACTTAAAGGAGAGATTGGCATTGCCATGTTTAAAGTTGAATAAAATTTTGATGTTCATGCTTCAATGGTTTATTCCAATAAACAAAAGTAGAGAACATTATCGGGTGAAATGTATATATTTAATTGAATTTTTTTTTAGTGTTGCTCTTTAAATTATTTATTTGTTGTTGTATGATTCATTTTTCTTGATGTTTGAATGTAGTCCATCTTCTTCTAGGGGAGGTCCTAGAAGACATGACATGATTGCATCCACTCCAAAACCTATTCGTAGTCATCAAGCTCATTTGCCAAACTAAAGTTATTAGGCGCTAGCGATAGTCATGACATTGGTTTAGGCTCTTGGCATGATGTAGACCAAGAGATAGCTACATTTGAAGTTGCTATGTAGATAGTACCATTTAGAAAGAGATATAAAATACGTCAAATGTTGTAGATGAAGATGATAGCACATTGCCATGGACAAGGGAGAGGACATCCTTAGTAAAACAAGAATTTTCAGTTGCTATGAATGTTCTGTTGTTCCACTTTACAGGCTTATACCACATGATAGAGTACATGGTTTGAGATGAGATGTGAGTGGCTTGAAGTTTGCACTGAGGAGTATGTGACAACTGCCATCCATTGGACACACACTACATTCACAGATTTTGGATGGCTTTTTATTTTGGGATCTATTACAGGCAGAGAGATCATCTATCCTTTACCAATTGAAATTGTTGTTAATTTGTTTAGATTTGTTCAAAATTTGATTTCTATATGGTAGGTGATACTCTTCATTGGATTGAGAAGATAAGTAGAGCATCGAACTTGGTTGTTCATCATTGGGTTATTATTATTCATTATTCACCTTACGGATTTGTGGACGTTGGTGGAGATCATGAGGAGGTTGATTTTGTTCTCCTTGTCTTGTGTGTAGAATGATTAAAACATGTTGTTCTAACTGTTTGTCATGTTTTTTTGTAGTGTGATAGTTCAATGATAGTTTGGATGTGGTATTGCTCCTATTCTCAGAGCATCTCTCTCTTCAAGGCGTACTTGTACATCCTTGGATAGTGATGAGGATTTTATTTTGACATTTGTGTTGCATCTTCTTCATCCCTAATTTAGAGGGCAAGACAAGAAGGATGCTTCGACTTCTACTTATGTGGTGGATGAAGAGAATAGACTTCCCAGTGGGAACCCATTTGATCATTTGTGAGCATTCCATTTCTTTGTTCATGGACATGTTACTTTTTGAGAGTCCTTCCTTACTTACAATTTTTCTTTTGCAAGCTATGTATGTTCATTGCAATATTTAAAACCCCAAATGATGTGATTTTCAATGAGTTTGGAAAACCTTTGTTTGTACTGTTTAAGGTCGGTTGATTTACTTTGATGTGTTAATTTTTTTTGCAAGCTATGTATGTTCATTGCAATATTTAAAACCCCAAATGATGTGATTTTCAATGATTTTGGAAAAACTTTGTTTGTACTATTTAAGGTCAGTTACTTTGATGTGTTAATTTTTGCTTCATTAAAGTCCATTTCCAGTGCATTGAGGTGGAGGATTTTAATGTTCAGACCAATTAAAAACCACGTCATGCATTCATAAATGACAAGCGCGATTCATGCTAACGTATCATGTTTTGTACATGATGAAATCAAATGTGAGAATTACATTGTTTCTAAGAAATGATGATAGTTCGTGCTCACTAAAACGTTTCTCTTGACTTGGATATGGCAACAAATAATTTCTTCTCCTCGATATTATGTGTGTGTGTGTGTGTGTGTTGTACTTGATGAAACCAAATGTGAGAATTACTTTGTTGTTAAGAAATGATGTTAATTAGTGTTCACTAAAGTGTTCAAAAAAACGTCAAAAAGTAATGTGGATATGGCAACAAAGAATTCCTTCTCCCTGTTCTCTCTCTCTCTCTCTCTCTCTTTTGCCTGGATTTTGCTCGGTTTTCGTATTTGCTCGGTAAAGTTTGCTCGGTGCTTGGTAAGACTCATCCTATCTACCCTCCATCACGCGAGTGATGAGGATCAAAGTAAGTGGATGTTGGAGAGATCGGTCGGTAGCTCCAAGGCTAAACCGCCATCCTCATCATCAAGGTAGGTGTAATCCTCTTCGGTAAGGCCGTTTGTCTCGTCTGTCTAATCACCATTATCGTCCTCGTCCTCTTCCGTGCAGAATAGTATCAGGAATGTCATGAGGCGTGCATACTCAACCTGGGCAAAAGGGTAAACTTGGCAATTGGGCAAACTTCCTTGATAGAATAGGGATCCGTCATAGTCAAGAGGTGGACCAGCCATTCTAACTCCTGAACATTTCTCTCACAAGTGAGTGTTTCAACCAAATCCCATTCAGAGGAAATATGAGAATAACATAAATGCATTACTTGGGACAGGTAACAAGAATATTCGTAAGAATCAACCATATTTGTGAACACAAATAGAGGATGGTTAGGTGTTTGATGACATAGGTTTCTGTTTTAGTGTACCTGAGGTGACATGTGTAGGTCTGGGTCAATGATTTTGACTAGTATTGTGCACACTCGTTTGCTAATTGCTCTTGCTCTTTACTGTTTTTTTATTTTTTTAAACTAGGGTTTTTAGTTACTATATATCTATATATATACAATCCCTAAAATCGGAAAGCTCAAGGGTTAGGGAAAGAAGGGTAAGAGGGAAATAATTCAATAGGCTGATGTGAATGAAGACTCCCCCCTTCCTTGGGTAGATCATACTTTAAAAGGATGTCATCACCTTCTGGAACCAGTTATTCCAATTGGTAATAGGTGAGAACTTTAGCCAATAGTTCTCTATTACCTTAGGTGCCTCATCGAGTTGCAAGGGTGGTAAGGTACTCTCCCATGAACGAACTTGAAGTAGTGCATCAGGTAATAATTGAACAATGGGAGGTGTCAAACCTTTTGTAGCTTCATGGAGGCTGCCTATGGTAGGTGGAGGTTGTGTAGAAGCTTTACCTCTATGGATGCATTACATGAGGAGCCAGAAGCTCCATGGAACTCCCCCTTTCCTGAACTAAGCCGAATAGATTTGTTTTGCCTTGGAACCCAAACTAGCTCTGGAATAGGTGTGTAGCATTCTGTGATCTTTCCCTTCCCACGGCCTTTCATCGGCTTTGGAATCACAAGGTTTGACTCACATGGTTTCGTAGTGGATAGGGAAGGACACAATTTACGTTTAGGTACCCAAATTCAATCATTTCCATCATAGTAGCCTTGGGCTTCTAATAGTTTTTTTGGAATCCAACATGATTTGGTTTTCACCTTCTTAACTCGAGTGGACACCTTCCTTCGAGGTTTCCTTTGTGAATTAACTTGAACCATAGGGGGGGTCCGATAACGATATCTTAGGGACCCATTGATATGTACCCTTGGTCAGATCACGTGGAGCCTTTGATGTAGCACTATCTGTCGTAGCCTTGGAAGTTGAAGCTTTAGAGGATTGTGCTACTAGCAAGGATGTTGTGACTTTTTGGATTGGCAATATTTTGTTGTTTCTTGTGTTATGAAAAGGTGAGATTTCAGGTGTTATTCCTTGAGCCGTAGGGCCATGAGTTGGTTTTTGCTTCGTGATACTCTCAATGTCCCAATTGATATTACATTTGACTGCAGACATCCATTTGTGCCCCGAGTTTATATTACCCTCCATAGTACCAACAGGCATGACCAAAAAGCTTTGAACCACGGTTCCATTGTCATAAATAATAGGAGTGTGTAGGATTCCAAAAATAGTGGTCTTCTTCTTATTGACACCCTTGACTTGCATGGTGCTTGTGGATAGGGGTGGTTTTCCAGCTGACACCAAACTCCATAGGATAACAAATCATGTTGAGCTCATGTATCCAATAATGCGTTATATAGTACTCTCCCATAGAGGGTATTTAGTTCTTCAAAAAACTCTTTTGTGATTCCCAGATTAGTCTCTCGTTGGCATCTAAGATGTTGTTGTCTTTCTCGAGCCTCGACTCTTACTTGGATCTTTTTAAGCTCTGCTTGTTCTTTGGCTACTTTCTTTTGATGGATGGCTTGTAACTCTTTATTATGTCGTTTCCTTATGGTACGGCTCAACTTTGCCTTCTCTGTAGCCTCTAGTTGTGCGATTTCAATGGGTTGTGGGCTACACCACATAACACTTTGAAGGTATTACCCCAGTTATCTACCAACTTTCGATGGTATCACATGCCCCTATATAATTAAGCCATTTTGTGGTAGATTTCTTTTCATTTATTGTAGCATGCACATTTGCTTGATATTGTTGCCTCTTATATCTCTTACTCTTTTTGTCTAATTTTTTATTACGACTGATCTCTAGTGAAGAGTCACTAGATGAATCACTACTTGTGTCTTCTGCGGATAGATTGTCATCTAGGGTACCACTGGGCCCTGAATGGTTTGTCCCCACATTTGCACTAAGATTTAACTCAGATTCTTTGTCCTTAGAGTCAATTTCAATTGATGATTCTGACCCCAAATCATGTGGGCTATAGTCTTGTGAGACGCTACTGATTCCAATGCCAGTCAAACCTTCATCTTGTAGGTCATCAAAATCTATATGCATTGCTTCTAGCATATTTAAGGGTACCAGTGGTGGCATTTCATCCCCCTCAGGTGTTACCCAGGTAGTCTCCCTATTTCCCCAAGTGTCTATGGTTGCTGCTAAGTGGACCCAATCCACATTGTCCGACTCAGTCATCCCTGGTAGTACATCCATATAAGGATAATCTTTCCTAACATTAGTGTCCACTTTACATGTGTAACAATACGGCAATGGGGCTGAGTGAACTATGGTGTCAGATCTATGATCAATTATAAATCTGTTTCCTAGAGGATGTGCTCAACTAGTTACAAGATCCACTCGAATGCTAGAATCTTGGAACTGCAAGTAGACATGGTTTTTAGACCAGTCATGAACCATTTTTGCTTCCCTGATGAAAGGACGTCCTAAGATCATCTCAGATGCCATAGTGTGCTTGGAGAAATCCATAACAATGAAGGTATTTCTTATTTTATGTCCAAAGACCTTGATCTTGCGATCTTCTAGCATCCCAATAGGTTCAACAATAGACCCATTGGCCATCTTTACTACTATGGTTGTGGTCCCAAGGTGAGGTCTTCCCATAGTTTCCTAGCAACTTTTAGTCACAATGCTAGCCCCAGTGCCACCATCAAGGATTCCCTTCACAGTTAATCCCTTGGTAGTGATTGGTATGGTTGCATTGGATTCATCGCCCTCAAAGTATTGTCCCAACTTGTTAACACTCATTTCTACAACACGGTTCTCATCTAGGCTGGGTTGTTGATCTAAGTGTTCCTCCTCTATTGGCATCTCCCTAGCTCCATCCATTTGTGCAAATTGTGGTAGCCCAACCTTCAATTCTCCATTGAGAAAAACTTGAAGAGCTAAGAATAGCTCAGGGTCTCCACATAGTTTGGACATGATGGTGGTTCTGACTTTTGAAGCCATGAAATCCATCAATTTAGCAATATTTAACGGCACCTTTTGGGCTTTAGTCACTTGGCGTGGAGAAGATAGGATCTCCATTTCTTCGATAGGGTCAGGTAGTCCCTCTGTAAACATTATTTCCAACAAGAAGTGAGTACGCTCACTTTCCCACGACTTTAAGTCACTTTCTCCTTGGATGACACTAGGTATGGCTAGGGGTCTATGGACTTTGTGAAGTTGTTGTTGCATAGGGAACAATGTGTCTGTAATCTGGATCTACTTAGGTGCTGGTTCTAGATCCCTTTGTTTATCTTCTACCAAACTCCTTAATTGCTTGACTCACTCGATCTCCTCTGTAGGGTTTGGATAAGTTCCTATCTTCTTCTTGGATTCTGGACATTGTGGCTCATGACGATCTTCCTTGTTTATTTCTTTCTTAGTGGTTGTTTTGGTCTCCATGGTTTCACCTAAATCAGAATCCTCTTCAATGTCATTCATATATACTGGGTCGTCACCAGTCCTTGTGTTGTTGCTTGAACTGGGGTCTGAACTGGGATATGACTTCGCCGCTTTTTGCGATCTCTTCCTTTGTGTTTTCTTCTTCTTTTGAGATTGGGCAATTGATGCCGTGTCTCTTTCTTCAAGAATATAATTTGGTTTTTGGAGCATCGATTGTGTGAGTATGTTTACTGTTACCACAAGTGTACTTTGTGATGGCTCCTCAGTAACCTCAATCTTTAATGGCATGATCTTTGGCGCATTTGGATTATTCGGACATTGGGCAATCAAATGATCTATGCCACATCGATTACACATAAGTATCGGCATTGTAGACGTGCTCGCTTGATTGGTTTGCATTAGTGTGGTGTTCTTTTGTAGCCTAATACGACACTCGGCCACACGATGTGGACCTCCACAATCATAGCATTAAAGAGGTGGTCTCTTGGCAGTGTAATTGATATTTTTGCCTCTTGCAGCAAGAGCAGCTACTTGATAGACATGTTTGACTTGTCCCCAATAGTCCTCCATGTAGTATTGTGGACTTTCTTCAAGTGCATCAATCCCATAGGCAATATTAGGGTCTATATCTTCCTCATAGCCTTTCAAACAAGCAATAGATGACTCACAACCCACTTGATTCACCTTAGTGATTCTCGGATGTGGTGGTTGCGGTCCTAGCACTGGAGGTGGCAAGGGTGTTGTTTGAACAACATTTTGGGCCCTAGGGACCACGCGTTGTGACGTTTGTTCAAGAGGTGGGGCTGGCATCAATGCAGGAACTCGAGGTGTTTCTGTCCATGCTAAGGTTGGTCTATTGGCCATTGCGTGCTTAAATACTATGCAATCCTTAGCTTGATGACCATACCTCCCACAGGCATTGCAATTCCTTTGAATTTTACTCTAAAAGTAGGGGGTACTATGCGGACCATAGCATACTGAGCACCATTGTTGCTTCCTTGTTGGATACATATGATTATTTTGTGGAGCATGATTGTCTCTAAGGCTCTCTTGAATGTCCTTGGTGAGATCTATTAAAGTCATCATAGATATCTTTGGCTCCTTAGCAATAGGACTTAGGGTCATTGGCTGATGCTCCGATGCTTGCGAGCTAGTAGATTTAGGCTCAACAGACAATCTTTCTCCTTGAATAATTAAATTATCCTCCAATTGGATCTCATTGGTGATGACTGCTTCCCAAGTGTGATACCTCTAATGATTAGGCCATTGTAGATATCCTCATGTCGTAATCCCCTAATGAATCTATCAAGCAATTGATTATTATTGAAGCAACTAATAAAGTCTCTCACTGACTCTCCTTCCTCTCATTGGGCTTTCTAGAGTTGAGATGCTACACCCCAAAGCACTCCCTTTTGTATGTATTCTTTCAAGAACAGTCTCCTAAGAGTAGGGTAAATCATTTTTTCTTCCACCCTTAGGGTTCTATACCAATCCCCAACTTTCCCACTTAAGGTTAGGCTTAAAGCATTACTCTTATGCAGGTCATCCTGTTCTCCTAGAGAATCGCATATTTGTTCAAACACTTCGATATACTTTCTCACATCCTCATCTCCACTAATTTTTTGTGTGAGCTTGGCTATTTGTACTGCCTTACTTCTAGGCTCTCTATCAGGCATGTTACACATATTCTCAACAATAGATCGACCGATGGTTTAAGTAAATGCTGCCAAATCTCCTAAATAAGCAAGTATAGTGGCCGTAGGTGTAGGTGCTCCTGGAACACACGTGGGATGGGAGTTAGCCTTGGCCTTGGCATACATGCGACCCTCGGGTCCCATACCTCGTATGGTGGTGTACCACATGGTGGTCCAAAGTTCATAGGTGTGGCCCTAGGCATAGCCGGTGCCGGATACAACATGTTATTGCTAAATGGTATGGCCCCTCTTGAATAAGAGCTCGGATAATGCCATTGTGGAGTGTGAGCCCTTGGCATAATTGGGGGTGTGGGAGCTACGTGGGCATGAGGTGCAACATGTACATAGGCTTGATGCACACCTGTAGGTATTGTTGGGGGCACTGTGCTATTAGGTAGCGGTGTAGTGCTAACAAACAAGGTCCAAGGTGTACTTTTTGTACTCATCATCGGATTAGGTATTGTAGACATAGATAGTGTCTTTGAGAGACAGATGAGCTAGATTTGGAAAAGTAAAACTACTACTTGTGGGTTCAGACTGTACCAAAATTCCAGGCGACACAATATATGAAGGGTCCATTGGACTCACTGAAGGAGTTTTCATCTGTGATAGTGTCAATTGTCTGACCTTGCCCATATCCAAGAATATCATAAGGCCCATTGAAGGAATGTTAATCCCTTGGTTTTGCCTCTCCGATTGGATGATGCAATGGATGACATTGTAGACCATCTGTTGCCACTCCTCTAGACTTGTGGTGCTAGAAGTAGATTGTACAACTTCTACCAACATATATGGTATGTGTACCCCGTGTACATGTCAGTCAAGGTTTCACTTTGTAGGTCACATTCCCAATTATCATTGAGAAATAACCTTCTAGGCCCAGCGTACTAGAGGTTTCCCTTGAGGTGGAAGCATTGTTGTTCCCCACAATTTGACCCACATTGCCTACTAACTCAGGAGTACTCGATTGCTATGCCTGTTGTCCCAAGGGTATTTCCCTTCATGGCTCGGCGTTTTTCTAGGAAACTCTCCATTTCCCTCTCCCTAGCCGCTTGCATATAGCACTCAACTTCTTGCACCTTTGCAAGACTCCTACCATCGGGTAGTAGAACTTCGGGGGGTGATTGCTTTGCAGGGGTTTCCATGAAAGTAGGGGGCAGGATATCGACATGGAGACTCTTGGGGAGTATAGGCTCCCCCTGAGATACCAAAGGCGAATCTACCTCTCCCTCATCTTCGTTAACTTCACTAGCTGTAGATTCAGAGCAAGTAGCTCTACTAAAGGTTTCTATAAAGTGATTAAACACACTAGATCCAGGCTGTGGGGCCCTCATGGGGCCCAGATAGGTGCATTTTTGTTTCCTTTCTCTGGGTTTGGTGTAGGATGCCATTCCATAATATCGTAGTTAGATGAAGAGGCACTAGATGCTATGTTTGGGTCTTGGGTTATACTACCTTGGGTCCCCATCGAGGGCCCGAAACCTAAGGTAGGTGGGTATTGAGAACCCACGTAAGTCAAAGTGGTTGCTAGTTGCTCGGTCTCTAGCACATGACCAAAGTGCAGATGCATGTGCCTTTAGCACCCTACAAGCATCGGTGAATACCCTCGAAGGTTAATTGCTTGATTTTTAGGGCATTTTGCACCCCGTTTTTACTCATTTTTTGATGTTTTTCAATGTCTTTTTACGATCGGTGTTTGGATTAGAGCGTGTGATAGTTCAAAACAAGTGTATCGTTCAAGGGGTCATGTTGTGCTTTACAACACAAAGTTCGGCTACTCGAAGCTCCGATGGTCCTCAAAAGGGTCGATTTTTACTTAGGCATGAGGCTAAAATAAGTAAATGCAAAGGGTGACCGAGGCATGAGCCTTGGCTTGGGCTTGGACTTGGGCTTGGACTTGGGAAATGTTCCCAATCCCAGTCCTTCCTTTTAAATAAATAAATAAATAAATAAATATATATAAAAGGTCATCGCGGTCACGCCGCACGCGTGCACACACACACACATCTAACCTACCTACCTACAACTAATAGAGCTACTGTTACACACTGTTTGACACAGTATTACAACAATTAATCAACTAACAGATCTACTTACTGCACCTTATAGATCTAACATTATAGATATAATACCTTAAATCTAACAACTTATCAACAGAAAACAGTAAATTGCAGCAAAAAAACTAACACCTTATTAATAGAAAACAATACACTACAACAAAAACAAAGTTCACAAATCCTTCTCAACAACCACACACCTTCTTTCTCTACCTTTCCTACATTTCATATTGCACCACAAAGCAGCATAGAGTGCTACTCAAGCTTAGTGCAGGACATTTCCCCGACAACGATGCCAAAAATGTGCGCATATGTCGCACGTGTCACAAGCAAGGGACTTGTTGTACACTGTGTGTGAGACACAAATGGCTGCAAGCACACAACCAGATTAATCTAGAAAGCTCAAGAGAGCAAGGGTGTGTCACTCACCACTCTACGCTCGCCTTCGTGGAGGATTCCTCATCTCAAAGAAGAGGGAGCTACCGCCGTGCCGCACTCAACCGCCTTACGATCGCCGTGCCGTCGCGATGCTCGATCACACACACTCTCTCTCTCTCTCATGCATACACACACACACACACACACACACACACACACACACACACACACACACACACACACACACACACACACAAGGAGATAAAGAAGAAGATGGAGATGGAGCAAGAGCACTCTTCAATTGCACAAATGAGAGAATGAGTGATTTTTAGGTTTAGGTGATTTTTATATGAGCTTGCCCATTCACACTTGGGTGGCCATGTTTAGCCAACTAACCCTTGAATGTTCTAGTTAGAGTGCGCCTCTCATCAACGATCACTCTTACCCTTTTCCTATTGGACCGACAAGCCCGGCCCATGACTACTAGAAGTGGACGCCGGTGGTTAACAAATAGGAAAGAGCATGAGCCTCTTCACATCTCCCTAACCTTAATCCAAGAATTAAGTGATCAAGCTTTAGGCCCAAATTCCCATGCTAACACTTGGCACACCCGGTTGTAAGATTTTGGCACAAAATATGACTCAAGTCCAACAATTACCTTGTTCACAAAAACTCAGTTCTCATAGAATATAATGATGCAAAGTGTAGTGCTTGGAGTCTACTCCAAGATACACATATACACCACGATAGACTATAAGACACCACCTTTTTCCCCCCAAGCATTTAGAAAATGCAATGCACAGTGCTTGGAACTTAATCCAAGATGCATGAATACACTTCCTAAAGCTAAACTGGGAATGTGTGCCTTCTCACCAAAAAATGTGAATACAAGTGCACAATTTATTGGCAACATGCTAGGCCTGAGAACCCATCAAGTAAATCAACATCCATGAGAGCTCATACAAAACAAACTTGTAGAACCATAAAGTAATGAGAAAATCTTTATTCCATTGAGTAGATTCCATCTTTGAGGCAATAACTTCAAAATAAGCTTCATTGTTTGACAAACAGGGATCAACAATTCTTCAACAAAAAATCCTTTTTTTTGACAAACACTTCTTCAAAAAGATTGTGAGGTTTGGCTTCAAATTGTAATGATATGCTTTCAAAAAGCAAATTGACATCCAATAACATTATCTCCATGTTATTTCTACAAAGAGAAACTTCATTCTTCCTTGATGTAATTTGGACTTCAACACATTGCAATCGACAAACAACATCTCCTTTCAGGCTTACAATGAGAAAAAGCCATAAAATCTTTGCATCATCATGCACAAAAATAAGCATTAGTTTGCTCAAAATCACAACATCATCATCTTTCCTAGCATAGATAAGCATACAAGCCCCATCATGCTTTACATAGGCACCAATTGTGTGGATAAATACACATATCCCATCACACAACATTGCCTCAAGCAAACATTCATTTAGCACACCATGAATTTGTGAACTAAATTGGTTTACACACCCCACATTTTGTTGCTTGAAAATTTCATCATGAATCATCTCATTTTGGTTAGTCGCTCCTTCAATTTCATGTGAGACACTAAAATCTTTTTCCAATGCAAGAGAATTTACAAAATCATTGATGACATCATTTTCTTCATCATCAAGAAGTGAGAGATCATTTTCATCATGATTTTTCTTCAATTTTTCATCATAAAGTTCATCAAAGGATTCATTTACTTTAGAGTTGCAAACATTGACTTCTTGATTTGTCTCATGATAATCAACAAACAAATTGATGTCCTTATCATCATTTATGACATCAAAATTATGCAATTCTCCATAAATTAGATGGACTTTGACCCACAATGCTTTGGTTGATGGTGCAAGATGTGAGTATGGGGCTACTTGGGGACTCTCCTTGGCTCTCTTGGCTCATAGGGTCCTCTCTCTTCACTCCAATCTCCATCGCATTCCTACCATTCCCATGTTCATCATGGTCATCATCACCACTTGAGCAATCATCCACTCCCTTAACAACTATGGTATGCCATGCTTTCAACACTTTTTCAAGAAATCTCCTCTCCTTACTGCACTTATGAAAATGCTTTGCATTTTCTTGCAACTCCCTTAGCAAATTCAATTGCCTACGAGTGTGATATGTATTGTCATCATGAGTATTATAAAACCACACATGTGCTTTTTCCAATGCATCAACAAAGTCGTCTACCCATGCCTTGGGTCTATGTAATTTATTATGTGCAATATCATGCTCAAGAATGTAGTACTTCTCCAAAAGTCCTAATGAGCAATGTTTCTTTCTATGATTCTCATGATCATATTGCATTGACGGTTCCTGAGGACATTTTTCCTATTTATGATCACATTCTCCACAAAAAATACATGGTGGTTTATAACATTTCTTTGCCATGCTACCATTTTACGTCAAACACCCAAATGAGTGGAATAAGAAGACATGGCTGAGATCAAGGAATAAGTTTAAACTATGGTCTCTAATGGTCCCTCTCAGTTGACACTCTCTCTCAAGTTCTCTATTGAACTCGTGATTTGCTAGTACTTGACTTGATCTAAGGTACATAAAAATTGACAATGCTTAACGAAATGGAATACTTGACTACAATCCAATACTAGCCAAATAGATTTTCCAAGAATCTTCTAGCTTGAGTTATTCCAAGTCTTGAACTTGAATCCACCAAGTTGCGCAAGACCAAACAATTTGCTAGTCAATTTATCAACCGATAAATCTTAGGAAGAGCTTCCAATTTCTTGCTCCTATGCGGTTGCAACAATTGAGGGTCTATGAGCACCACATGCACGTATAGGGATTAATGGTTTTTTTTTTTTGCTTATATGTAGTTGCAACAATCCAAGGTTTATCAACACCACAAGTACGTACAAGAGTTAATGGTAAAAATTTTCCAGTCCCAATTTGAACCAAAGGGCCAATTTGCAACCTTCACTTTTGAAAACTTAGTTTCTAGTAGGAATTAACAGTTTTCAAATGACTTTGAGGTACTATTTTCTAGCCTAGAACTGTACTTTTTTGCACTTTTGATGATGCACATTGGCTATGGATGTAGTAAAAAAGCTTTGAATCAATTTTTAATAAGTTTGGACACCTTTTGTAAAAATCTTTACCGATTTTAATAGTTTTAGACTTTGATACTAAACACTTGTCATTATCAATTAAGATTATCCCTAACCACTTGAAATTTGATGCACATGCACTCTCTTGCTATCAAGGAATCTCAAACCTCAAGCCCACCTCAAGCAAGATTATATGGGCAATCTCTAAAGCGAGACGGATAGGGCAAGGAACACTTTAAAAAGCCCTAAACCAAGCAATGTTTTCTTAAGGATATGAAGAACAACAACAAGAAACGAAAACGATGGTTTGCCTCTTTTCAATGCTAAATCCACCATAGAATTTGTGCAAAGAAAACTCCTTGAACATGCACTTGATAAAATGTTTCCTTTGATGGGCTAGAATAGTTGGAACCATTACAAGCACATAATGATATTCCTCTCCTTGGAACTGTTGTCCTTAGATGTTGCTACTTAGGTGTTGCTACTAACATTGATGATTATTGGGAATAGTGGCACCATGATTCCAATGGATATCGATCTGCTACTCCTACCTCCTTCTACATAGGACCTCATAGGGGTTCTTAGCAATTTGGGTTTTAATACTTTAAGAACCAAGTATGACACACTAGTGCATGCAATATTATGGCTGCAGTATGTCCCAATTACATTGCTTCCATTGAACGGCACATGAAAAATAATTTTGCAATCCAAGCCTAACACCCAAGGGTTAAACTACAAACCTTATGTTGAAAAAGTAAGTCTCTTGCCACTTGTACAAATCTCAACATTAAGAACAAGGGAGCTTGAGATTCTCTTCATTTTTGTTGTTGTTGTTGTTGTTGTTCTAACTCTCTCTCTCTCTCTCTCTCTCTAACTCATATTATTTTGAGTCGATTTACAATACATTTGTAGAGTTTGAAGTTACTATATAGACAACGGTGGGAACTTGAGAAGAATTAAATGTCAATCATGCCATTCTTTTAAGAAACTCCATGTCATGGTATATATTAAAGTTTGCATCAAGCCATCATATGGAGCCCACCATCAAGGGTGTGGGGAAGTTGGTGATGTTTCCAAAGGTGATGGTGACAAAGATGACAAGTGAGGAGGTGGTTTTGGTGGTGCTGGTTGGGGGGGGGGGGGGGGGGGGCGCAACAATTATCAACAATGATTTGATACAAGAGGTGCCAAGGTTCATAAAGTTATGAGCATTGTAGCAAGGACAACTTTAAGCTCCCTTGTGCCCGCTGTCTTTTACCTACCCATACCATTTTCAAAAAAACTTGCGATTTATTTCAAAATTTAAGATTGAATGTGTGAAAACATACAAACTTTAAATAAATTTAATGTGAGAATATTCTTTTATATTTTTTGTGTTTATTTCAAGCACTACTCAGAGTCCCCAATCTATCAACCTACTCAGTATGGCTCGGCCCTGTATACAAGTGTTCACTCTTCCATGCTACCATTGATACATGTCTCATTGCCTAAAGTTCATACATGAACCATGTCCTCCTTCTGTGAGTTTTGTGGTGCACGCCTTTGGCCATGTGAAATGAAAAAGGAATACATACCATCAACGGGAAAAAGTTGTTGAAAAGGTGGGAAAGTATCCCTCTTTCCTCTTGCAAGACCACCAGATGTATTGGAGAGACTACTCAATAATAGTGATTCTTTGGGTAGGTCTTTCTGAAGAAACATCAAGATTTACAATAGTGTGATGGCATTTGCATCTCTTGGAGCTACCATTGATGATACATTGATGGGTAGGTCTGGTGCATATTGCTTTCGTGTACATGGCAGTGTGTACCATCGAATTGGTTCTTTGCTACCACATGAAGCAGGGGTGCCAAAATTTGTACAGATATATGAGGTTCAAAATCTTATGAGTGCCTTGGATGGTTTGAATTTGTCCAATCTTGAAGCATTATCAATGATGATGCGATCATGTAATTCATATTGTGATGCCTTCTACAATGTTGGTAGAATATTGTGTGGAGATCAAAATGACAATTTGTGAGAATAGAAATACTTCCAAGCCGTACTTGATACCTATTGGCAACAAAGTTGCTGTGATTATGCCAGGTCAAGGGGATGTACAAACAATTAGCCATCAAGACATTGTGATACATTGTCAAGATGGAAGGCTTCAAAGGATTTCAAATCTACACAGTTCATACATGCCACTATTGTATGTTCTTCTCTTTCCACGGGGAGAAGATGGATGGCATGTCAAGCTTCCTTATGCTAATGTGCATGGCCCTTTGGATGCCTTGGTTGGTCAACAATGTGTCACTCAAAGAGAGTACTATGCATATCGGCTACAGTTCGTGTTGATACAGAGTCATGCTTTCTTTGTGGGGATCGTTTAATTCAACAATTTATGGTTGATGCATATTGTGCAATTGAGGAACGTTTTCTTGCATGTGTTTGTACAAATCAACAGACGTTGAGGGCAGAATTGTATGCAGGCTTGGTTGACATGGTGCATTTGTCTGGGTGTGATGTTGTGCTTGGACAGTCTGAGGATCAAAGAATTGTCTTACCCTTATCTTGTATAGGAAGCGCTTGGCACATGTGCCAATTGTATCAAGATGCAATTGCAATTGTGCATGCAAAGGGAAAGCCAGACCTATTTATCACATTGACATGTAGCCCTAAATGGCCAGAAATAAATGGAGCATGATGAAGTATATCTTAAAGAAAAATATTTTCGAAAAAGTGGTGGCTTACATGTCTATCCTGGAGTTCCAAAAGAGAGGCTTGCCACATTCTCATACATTATTGATTCTAGATCCTTGATATAAGCCTCAATCAACATTTGAATATGACAAGATGGTTTGTGCAGAGCTGTCAAATAAAAATCGATTTCTAGTGCTGCATGATATCATTGTTAGTTGTAATGTTCATGGCCCATGTGGTAAGTTCAATAGTTCATCTCCTTGCATGGTTGATGGGCGATGTATTAGAAAATATCCACGTTCATTTTGTGAGCAAACATGCATGGATAATTATGGCTACCCCATTTATGTATGACAAAACAATGGATTCACCGCCAAGGTTAGGGGTTCTACTATTGATAACCGATGGGTTGTGCCATATAATTCTATTTTTTCAACAGTATTTAATGCACATATCAATGTTGAGGTATGCTCTACAATTTCAGCCGCCGTTAAGTATGTCTAGAAGTACATCTACAAGGGGCACGATATGACAATTGTAAGATTCCATACATTGATATGTGATGCAAAAAGGGAGAACATTGACGAGATAGACATGTACACAGATAGTCACTATGTATTTGCATATGAGGCTTGATGGAGAATTTTTGAATATCCTTTACACAATGACGCACCAGTTGTTCAGAGATTGAGAGTGCATGTTTCGGCTGGTCAAATGGTGACTTTTTGAGATAATGATAGACTTAATGATGTCTTGCAAAGGGACAATGCAAAGAAGACCACTTTGACACAGTGGTTCACATGCAACTTGGAGAATCTTGATGCAAACAATAGTTTGTACATTGATTTTTCCCAAAAGTGGGTGTGAAATTCGGGTTTCAAAAAATGGACGAAGAGACGTCGTGGGGACACTATTGGGCGGATGTAGTTTGTGTAGCCCTCTGCAAGTGAATGATATTATGTTCATTTTCTTTTGACTATATATAAAGGATGTAAATCATTTGAGGATCTATGCTCCGTAAATGGCGTATTGTTCCCAACATTCAAGGCATCACACATTGCAAGGGGTATCTTGGAAGATAATGGGGAATGGTTTGGATGCATGGAGGAAGATTGAAGTACACATACAAACTTGCAGTTGAGACATTTTTTTGTGAGCATTCTATTGTTTTGTGAACCCTCTCCCCTCATATCTTATGGGAAAGATTTTGATATTTTTTGTGTGAGGACTATCAACACATGTTGGAGATGAGATATGAGTCGTTAGATGGATGTATACAAGTTGATAAAGGGTTTGCATTAAGAGATTTTCATAACATTCTTGGTACTTTTGGATGAAGTTTAATTGAATATATTGGAATTCCAATGCTTGAGAAGTGATTTGTGACATGTGATGAAAATAGCTTGCTTTTCTAATAGCAATGCCTTGATACTATGCAAGAGCTATCCATGTCATATGAAATGGAGAAGACTCTAAATGAAGGTCAAAGGATTGCTTTTTTGAGGCGGTTTTGCATGGATTGACTATTGATGGTGGGCTATTTTTTATCGAGATGGTCATGCAGGGATTGGGAAAACCTTTGTATAATTGTTTATTGTCACGAGTGCGTGGACAAGGAGAAGTTACATTGTCCACACCATCTTTTGGTATTTCAGCATTGCTATTGTAAAATGGACGCACTGCACATTCTAGATTCAAGATACCCTTGGACCTTGATAGTTACAGCACATGCAATATCTCTATTCAGGGTCAGCTTGCTGAATTGCTTAGATTGTGTAAGTTGATTGTGTGGGATGAGGCTCCTATGATGCATCGATATGCATTTGAGGCTTTGGGTAGGTCTTTGCAAGATATCATGTGCTCAAGAATGTCATTTGGTGAAAAATTGTTACTTCTTGAGGGAGATTTTAGACAAATCTTACGAGTGGTGCTCCAGGAAGCATGTGCTACACTTCGTCAATTGCACATATGAAATCATGTGAAGATCCTTAAATTGACACATAACATGTATGTGGGATGTGGTGATGTTGCAAATTCTGGGTACAGAGAATGGCTTATGGATGTAGGAAGTGGTACTTTGATAATCGGTGATGAACAAAAGATGGAAATCCCTCGTCACACGGTGCTTTCTTCATCTTCATTGGATGTATTGATTGGGTGCATCTATTCAAAAATTGATAAAGATGGGGGATTTTATATTTTCAAGCTTTTGTAATTGAACCTTTATTTTCGAGCTTTTTAACACTCTCATTACACCAACGATATCTTAAAATATAATTGTGGCATGAGAACAGTCTACACAAGATTGTGTATTCCTTCCATTACCAAGCAATTAAATGTGACATGCATGTATGTCGATGCTTGAGGGAATGCAAGCTTTACCATTCTCTTATTATACTGAAATGTAACTTTAAGAAAAGAACCATTTGTAATTAGTTTTGAGTGAATATCTAACTATGAAGAATACCAAAAAACACATGTAGTGTCAAAGTAACGTACCAAGTCAACGCCAGTAGCCCCAAGACCAAACTAGATTCCAAGTGGTAGTGTGGCATGCATATCATACTACATAGTAAACATAATTTAGTCACACGATTACCAAAATGCCATGTCCACATCATGTGGCCACCATGTACACAAAACACACAAATCAAAACATCAAAATGCAATGTCTAGAGATTATCAGTTCAAGAGGCCTCAAAAACAAACTACATTTCAAGTGGTAGTGTGACGTGCATCTCACACTATCATAATAAACTTCCAATCACATTACCTTGTCACATGATCACCAAAATACCATGTTCACATCATATGACCACCATGTATATACAACACATAAATCAAAACATCAACATGCAATGTCTAGAGAGAGTCTCCTAAAGCAAGTTGCCCCCCTGCATCAACACATCATTGGTCCACACGCCATGTTGGACAAACATCTTTCATAGAGAAGATCATCCAGCTCTAAACACATGCAATGCCTCATATCCTCTGCACAAGCTTGACCCATCTAGATGGGGATTTAATGTTTGCAAGCTTTTCTTTTTGTGCTTTTGTAATCATGGCAGTGCTTTTTGAGATTTTTTCCTCTAGCTCAATGCAATTTTCACGCTAACCTCGACTTTGATTTGAACTTGTCCAATGGAATGGCAACATACTAGCAAATGATTGCTTTAAGCTTCCCATCTTTGTCAAGCATTCCCTAAAATCTGAGCATGATAATATCTGTTGTTCATCTCCCATTAACATGGATTCAACTCAGCATGAAATTCATGAACTTTCTTTAAATGCTAATAATATCCAAGGGCCCTTGGCTAAACTACTCCAACTCCCTTGTATATTGTCTGTAACATTTAATGGTCTAGTAACTTCTATGTAGCGGAGAATAGCATGAATATAGTGAGCATTTCATTAGAATAGTTTCCTAATGAGAATAACAAGAGTGCTTGGGTGGAGAGAGCGACAAAAAGAATAACACCTAGTTAGATATAATGAACAATACTTCAAAAGAGAGAGAAATTAAGCAATTGATAACAATTGAGGACAGGATTTGCATGGAGCCGGTCCCCCCTCCAAAAGGCTTTGTATTATGGTTTCTCCCATCAAGAGAGACATTTTACAAAACAATTCTTTGTGTTCCTTCAATACTAGCTAGCGCAATGAAGATGGAAACATCATGCACTAAGAAAAAAACTTATCAAACACAACATCAATTCCCTCACGGTCTCAGACCCAAGACCTCACACACCTTCGAAGATGGTGAGAGCTAGCAGGATATGAGAGTAGATTGAGAGGAAGGAGTATTCTTACGAGAAAGATGTACATCTCCTCACATAATCACTCATATTAGCATAGCTTAACTTAGTAATTAGAATGGTAGAGGAGATGAGCATGCATCGAAGCTTGGCTCTTGGTTGGATTTGCATCACAAAGCCAAGAGTTGTTGGTGTAGGCATCCCTTCTCACAAGCTTGGAGTAGGTGGTAAGCTTTCCATTAAAGCTTGAGAAGGAGAGAGAGTCTTATTTGATTCACAAATGAGATTGTGTGAGTGAATAATGGCTTGCAAAAATCAGCCCCCCCTCTCTCTTGGTCGACCTCCCTTGCTAATTACTCATGCTACAGCCCTATTGGACCTCCCCAGGCCTAGCCAATGGAAATTAAGCAGCATAAGTGATAGCCTTCTGACATGTATCCCCCTTTTCCCTTTTGTGAGAGCTTTAGGTAATTAACAAATGCAACTAAACTCTCATGGACCCCTTTGCCTCCTGGCCAATAGGAATCAGGCAAGCCATTGGGCTGTTGAATGCTCATTGGTCCCCTTGAGAGTCTGTCCAATAGTCTTCTAGAGAGCTTAATTCTTATTGGCTATTTTATTAAGTCTTTTTAAATTAATTAAACTAGATTCACTCTAGCCTAATTCTCATTGGTCCACCTCCATGGCCATCCAATAGGATTTGAGTACACCTTGTGGGCATCTGGCCTAGGGAGCTGACATGTGTCCCTCTTTCCCCTTGTGTACAAATGAAGCTTGTGAGTGTGTGTGGGTGTTTTTCTCTCATCCCCTACTTCTTGGGCTCGCCCCCTCCTATGTAGGGCTTGATAAAGACTTTTTGGGACACACACAAAGCATCCAATTCCCCTAATGTTTGACCTTTGGACACAACCTTTGAATTTTGGAACCTTAGCATTTTGGAAGTCTTAATGGGATGAACCTTAGGGTATTTTGAGCCCATTGTTGCACATAGATCTTTTGCAGATGGCCCCCCCTTTGGATCCCTATTTTCCCTCCTTTGGATCCCTACTGTGGCCGGTCTGCTAGCTTAACCAATATTCTAGCTTTTTCTCCCTTGGCACTTCCCCATATTAAATGATAAGTTTAACATGAGAAAATCATTTAGGAGAATTAGATATTGATTATTATGACATTACCTCTCTCTTGAAATCATAGTCGTCCTTGACTATGGGGTAGAGAAGATAAAGCACATTGATTAGTCCTTCTTGTAGCGGGTAGAGAATCCCTATGTTACCCTATGACATTGTTCCAAATGGATGACTAGTCCATTTGGCGCTTGAGAGTCTAAGCTGCCGCAAGCATGTCTGCACATTAGTCCTATCAGTCTTCCTTAGTAGAGTGACAAGCTCTACTTGGTGTTCCGGAGACATCGTCTCTGCAAACTTGATCTAAGCATGCATACTACTTCATTTTTGTGCACAATAAAGAAAAAGAGAGTCTTATAAGACAAAAACTTTGTTCATTTTTAACATTTGTATATTTTCTTACTCTAGGGAAGCATTGTAAGCATTGACAAGGTTTAGGATATCCTTTAATTGTATGCCTTGCATCCATCTAGCATCTTCAAAAGGATAATTTTTAAACTTAATAACATATCATCGGATAGTCTTACCGCCTCTTAGTACCTTGTCTTCATGTTGGAGAATGGACTTGGGCTGCAACACCTCTTCTTGGTCCTCGATCTCCGGTGGGTCTTCAATAGTTGGTTCTTGAGGTGGCTCTCCTTTGTAAGGCTTTAGTAGGCTCACATGGAAAGCATTGTGTATGAGCCAATGGGTGGGAAACTTGAGTTGATAGGCCATCTCATTGATTGGCCTAAGAATCTGGAAGGGACCATAGTACCTTTTTGCTAACTTAGCATAGTACTTTTGGTGTCCCGCAGGGTTCTTGCCCATCGTGTGCCTTAATCGAGCCTTGGGAAATTTGAGTAAGACCCAATCATTTTCTTTAAAGACTTGGGCTCTTCTGTGCTTGTCAGAAGCAGCCTTTTGCCTTTGTTGTGAGATGGAGATAGCATCCTTAATCTTTTGAAAAGATTCTTGTAGGTCTTGGCTATACTCATCTGCAACGAAGATCTTCCCGTGTACCTTAAGTAGCAAGGGACTTTTTGATCTTCCCTCAATTACCTCAAAAGATGATTTTCCCGTGGAAGTATGTACATTGTTATTGTAAGCATACTCCACTAAGGGTAAGTACTTCTTCCATTGGGATCTTTGATCTACTTCCATTACATAGGATTTTAGTAATCGAGAATTGTTAGGTTAGCCTTTCACTTTGGCCATTCGTTTGTGGGTGATAGGCCGAAGAGAAGTTTAGCCTTGTTCATAAATTCTCAAAGAGACCCCTCCAAAAATTACTGGTCATTCTAGGATCTCTATCCGACACTATGGACATTGGCAAGCCATGGTACTTGAAGATTTGTGAAATGAAGAGGGTTTCCATTTGATGGGCTTTGATAGTTTTTTTGACAAATATAAAATAAGCTTGTTTACTGAACCTGTCTACTATCGTCCATATTCCCATATTCCCATGGATAGACTTAGGCAATCCAAATCCATGGATATGCTCTCCCATGGTGAATTAGGGATTGGCAAAGGTTGAAGCAATCCAAGTTGCTTCCCTCTATCAAACTTCGTCTTTTGGCATACCACACATTTAGAAACATACTCTTGTATGTTTTCTTTCATGGTACGCCAATAGAAATATGTTTCAATCCCCTTTAGGGTAGATTGAATCCCTCTATGCCCTGCATAACGAGGAGCATGATATTCATACATTACTTTCTCACGTAGTGAGTTTGTAACACATAGTCTATTGCCGTAGAGAAGATAACCATCTTGTAAAGTAAATGGTTCCTCTTTCTTCCCTAGTGCAAGGGCTGAAATCACATCTCTAAAATCGGGATCAATAGCATACTCATCTATCATAGAAGATAGATCATTGTGAGTTGCTATGGAAACCACATTCACTCTCGGCCGTCTTGAGTGTGCATCGGCTACTTGATTATGCTTGCCAGCAATGTGAGCAATATGAAAATGAAATTGCGAAAGGAAATTTGCCCACCTCATTTGTTTCTCGGAGAGCTTGGTCTGTGTCATGAAGTACTTAAGACTTTGGTGATCCGTTCGCAGAATGAAAGGAGTCCGCAATAAATAGTGCTTCCATGAGTCTAAAGCATGTAGAACTACAAGGAGTTCCTTTTCATATATGCCTAGAGCTTGCTCAAGAGGGTCGAGCCTTCGACTTTCATAGCCTATGGCGTGCCCTTCTTGAAGCAAAACAGCTCCAAGGCAATCACCACAAGCATCACATTGGACCTCAAATGTCTTTGAGAGATCCGGAAGTGTAAGCACATGTTGAGAGATAAGCTTTTTGAAAGCATTGTTCTCCTTGGCAGACCATGTGTACCTAACGTTTTTCTTTTTTCAGTCATGTAATGGTCCTGCTAGTGAGAACTTTTCTATGAAGCGTCTATAGTATGTGCACATACCTATAAGGCTTCTTAATTCATGAAGATTCCTTGGTTTAGGAAATCCTTTTATTACCTCTAACTTTGATGGATCCATTTGGATGCCATCTTGAGAGATAATGTAACCTAAATACTGAATCTCTTGTAAGAAAAATTCACTTTTCTTTGGATTAACATAAAATTTATTCTCTCTTAAAACTTGAAATATTACTTGGAGGTGTTGCTTGTGTTCGTCTAATGAATTAGAGTAGATGATGATATCATCAAAGAACACTCCAATAAAGGTTCGGTGAGGCCTGAATAGCTTCTCCATCAAGCGGTTGAATGTGGCTGGTGCATTGGTCAAGCCAAAGGGCATGAAAATGTATTCGTAAAGACCAAATGTAGTGATAAATGCGGTCTTTACAATGTCTTGATTAACTATCCTTATTTGATGATAGCCGCTTTTTAGGTGAATCCTACTGAAGTAGGTGGATCCTTGTAGCTTATCAAATAGGTCTTCTACTCGTGGAACGGGAAACCTATTTTTGATAGTGATCCTATATAGTGCTCTATAGTTGACACACATACGATATGTACTGTTAGCAGCAAGCTAACTCGACACCATTTTTCGGCGTTGTCCTTGTAAAACATTTATTATTTTGATAAATCGAGAATATTGTAACTCCTATTTTCTTTGATAAACCTTGTAATTAATGAGCCGGGGCTACAAGCTTCCAGATTGTATCAGCCAGTCAATTCCCAGCTTTGATAGAACTCCAGATTATTAGTTTTGACCACCCAAAAACCTTGTTGAGGTATAAAAGCCAATTTTTGTAAGTTTTTTATAAGTTTTCTGGATAAGAAATACACAGCGTGAGCTAACAACGCTCACTTCTCTCCTTCTTGCACTTCCTACTCTCTCTCCGGTTGTCACATTGCGATTGCGTTTGTTGCATTGCAACTGCAGGTAAGAGCTCTACGCATTGACGTAAGCCATTCACAGTATTTCGTAGATTTTGGCGTCGCCGACCCACGTCCTAATTTCATCATAATTAGGAATTTACACTTTTAAATCGAAAACTAAGCATAGGCGGGGTATTGGGGCATCATTGCTAAGCATTTAGATGCATTCTGGGTCGAAAACGACTAGGTCAAAAATCCACTGCTGTTAATAATCACGATTTTGAAACTTGACCTAAAGTGGGGTTTGAGGCCATAGGCATGTGTGCTTAGGTCTTATAAACTTGTCCTAGAAGTTTCGTTACGTTTGGATGTCATTTGATGCTATAACGGATGTGATTTGCTTGCCCCGATAAGCGATTGGCTTTTGGTGATTTCAGTCACTTGAGTGTAGCCTGAGTTAGATGCGAGTTGTTAGTTGTTTTCCTCTATGCACTAGTCGAGTCAGTTTCATCCCATGATTTGACAAATTAATCGTGGTTCTCGCTAATACTGCAATAAGATAGGATGGTGAGGTTAGACATGCGTCCCACATTTGGCACCGCTGTCGAGGACGAATAGACCTAAACTAGGGAAAACACGAGCGTCTTGTGTAATTGTCCATTAACTTCCTTTAGGTTCACCTAGAATAAAACTTTCTTTTTAGAAATCGCATAGCTTAAGATTGTTGTCTTTTGATATGTAGAGGTAGCTTGGAGGTAAGCTGTACTTTCCGAGTGCCTTTAGGATTGTAGGATTGTAGATTTAGATTAGGATTTGGAGAATGATTGAAAGGCGGGACAAGTCTTGAGATCAAGGCTTTGAAGAACATAAAAAACACAAGAAAATAGTGTTTGTGGACACTTTCCACAACCCCATTGCATGAGAACCTAGGAGTAGGGTAAGTAGGATCCGAGGTGGATTTCAAAACATTTCTCAGTCCAAACGAATCATCTGTGAGTTTTTTATGTAAAGTTGCAGAGTTTCAGATCTACGGCTAGAAATAGCACGAAAAGACTCCAAACCACTCAATCCAACTGAAGAGTAAGCCTAAAAGTTGTATGAACCAGTGAGTAGGCTCAATGACACTTTGAGGTAAAATTTTCAAAAGTTTACCAAAACTCAGATTATTTACTTTTTCTTGATATTTTAGGCCAAATTAAGTTTTGACTTGATTTATAGGCTCAAAGTAGATCATGAAAAGACTCTCCAGTGAAAAAGTTCAAAAAGTGTTCATTTTGGGCCAAAAGTTAATAAACACGATTATTAACTTTTAGCTCAGATTTGACCAAGGTTCATACCATTGACTCATTACATGTGTACAAACAACTTTTGTAAAGGCATAAAAGATTTGGATCACTAAATTGACCAAAAATTGCGTAAAAACTAAAGTTTGTACTGACTTTTTGAATCTTGAGTGGGAATTGGGAAAAAATTTGTCCAAACTTGATGAAACTTGATACATAGGCTTATATTGATGTGATAAACATGTGTACATGCTCAATTGATCAAAAAGATGAAAAAAATTGACAGTTGTAAATAATTGCGATTATTTACATCTGCCCTATTTTTCAACTTTTTTGACCAAGTCAGCGTACCACTAATTTTACCATGTTGTAATAAGCCCACAAACCAAATTTGGTAAGATTTGGATCATTTGATTGAAAATTGTGACCAAATTTGGTAAGATTTGGATCATTGGATTGAAAATTGTGACCATTTGACCAAAAATTGTCCAAACTTGATGAAAATTGGCTAGAGACCTTAAGTTGAGTTCTTTAATAGATCCGTGTCAAGATTGGGACAAAAACTTGCAAAAAATTTACCAGAGTAAATAATCACGATTATTTATATTTGCTCAAAAAATTGACAATCTTGCATATTTGGGCATACCACAAGGTCAAGCATAGCAAGTAGACCTCACAAATCCATTTTGGTGAAATTTGGATCACAAAAGTGAGACTTAAGCCAGATTCTTGAAATCAGAGTCTGCGGGGACAGAAAACTGTTGATAACTTGAACAAATCTTGTCCAAATTAAGTTTTAACTTGATTCATAGGCTCAAAATAGATCATAAAAAGACTGTCCACTGAAAAAGTTGAAAAAAGTTTTCATTTTAGGTCAAAATTTAATAATCGCGATTATTAACTTTTGGCTCAAAACTGATCAAGATTGATACCAGAGACTCTATGCATGATAACAAACATCTTTTGTGAAGGCTCATAGAGTTTGGATCACAAAACAGGTCAAAAACTTGCTAAAAACTAAAATCTGACTGATTGTCGAGAAATTGAGTCTGACTTGATGAATCTTGTACAATTTACGTTTTAACTTGATTCATAGGCTCAAAATAGATCATAAAAAGATTGTCTAGTGGAAAAGTTGAAAAAATTATTCTTTTTAGGTCAAAAGTTAATAATCGCGATTATTGACTTTGGCTCAAAACTGACCAAGGTTGCTACCATACATCTTTTGTAAAGGCTCATGAAGTTTGGATCACAAAACAAACCAAAACCTTGATAAAAACTGAAATTTGTACTGAATGTCGAGAACTTGAGTGTGACTTGATAAATCTTGTTCAAATTCAGTGAAACTTGACTCATATGCTTATATTGATGTGCTAAACAAGTGTACATGCTCAGTTGATCAAAAATTGCCAAAAGTAAGTAATTGCGATTATTTACTTTTGAGGAAAAAAAATAGCAGTAAATAATCGCGATTATTTACATTAGCTCTAGAATTGAGAAATTTGGCACAACTAAATATACCACAGGGTCAAGCACATCAAATAGACTCCACATATCAAATTTGGTGAAATTTGGATCACAAAATTGAGACTTAAGCCAGATTCTTGGAATTAGAGTCTGCGGACACTAAACAGTTGATAACTTGGACAAATCTTGATCAAACTCAACCAAACTTGTCCAGAGACCACAACAAGGTAATTACTTGGCAAAACAAGCCTAAAAAGTGTAGAAACTGAGAAAAGTAAATAATCGGGAATATTTACTTTTGAGATCCAGAAACAAGATTTTGGACTTTTGAGCTTGTACAATGCTAGAACAACATAATACAAGGCAACTGGTCAATTTTGGGTTCCATCAGATCCAAATTGGTACCTCTTAACTCAGTTTCAAGTTGCAGATTAGTCCTTTAGCTCCTTGCAAGGATAGAATTTGGAAATCTCATTTGTTGACTCACGTAGCTCAGATTGAAGAACTAGGTTGCATGCAAAGAATTGGGAGCTTGACAAGAGCTGAATTCAAGTCAAGTGGAAAAAACAGATAACAATCTAATCTGCAAGTTAGGTTATTCAAGGCCTAGATTTTCATCATTTCAAAGGCTGCAATCAATTCTGACACTTTCAAGCTAGAGTTAATCAACTCTTGGGAGTCTAAGAGAAATCAACTGCCAGATGTACTTTGGCAAAAGCAGTCTTATCAAACCCGAGCAGAAAATTTTTGCTAATCAATATCAAGATCTGCTAGGAGACAGTTTTTACAGAACCAGTCGACATGGACTCATCTCAAGCTGAGAGTTCAAGTACAGCAGAGCAAGCCAGTAGCAGTGGTAACACAGGTACAAGTGCAACAAAGCAGATTTTACAGCTGTATGGCTACAATGCAGATAAAGTCTTGTATACAGATTCAAAAGGCCATAGATACTTGATGAACAACAAAAGTAGCACAGGAGCCAAGATCTTATTGATAAGAGTAAAACCAGATTTAGAGAACTCCCTGATGTTCATAGACTATAGTGGAGCTAAGTATTGCAAGCTCAAAGATGAAGTGCATATAGAAGTTTAAAAAATTAACCCAAGTGTTTATCTAGAAACTTGCAGAAGTTCGCAAAGCATTCAGTTAGTGCATATGCAATCAGGGTCATTGTACATGAATTACAGTGGTTAGATCGATAGTCGAGAACCAGAATTGCAAGATCCAACAGATCAACCAATTGAAGCCAATCTAATTGGAGAACCGAGCCAAAGATGGTACAAAGGTCAAGATGGAGTAGTCTACAGCTTGATGCTCAGTGTTTTGAAAGATGTCGACAACTTGGCAAGCATAGAATCAGAAGCTTCTCAGATAGAGCTTGACATGACAGAACCAAATGAAATACCGCTAGTCATGGCATATTGCTCAGATTGTGGACGAAAAGGTGGACATTTTTCTGAAGATTGTCCAAGAAAGCCAGACAACAGGGACATATCAACCGCCAAGCAAGGTACAGAGAAAATTGGAAATGCCAATCTCGATGTAAGTGCATTTAACTCATCACTTTTAATGCAATCAGATGATTTTGTATTACCATTAAAAGCACCAGTAATAACACTACAAATTCAAAATGAGCATAAAGATGCACATGCACCTGAAAAGCTTAAAATTGATTCTTTGAACAACAAATTCTTGCATGAATTTAGTCAAGGTATTGAGATATCACCAAAGGTTGAAAAGACTGTAAGGTTTGCAAATGATTTTGCATCCACTGCGACAAGTGTGCAATCATTGACGAGTCTAAGGGACACATCAAACAGAATGATGTTAGCTTTGTATGGTACCCATAATTCATATGCTCACTATGTGGACCAAAAAGGACAACTATACAAAAAGGATCAATGAGTGTTTGAACGGCCCACATACTAGCTCATAGAAGTGCGTCTAGTGATAGATTAGAAAGGATGGTTCATTTCAGAGTAAATAATCTATTATAGCCCATCCTCTCTAGAGTTGAAGGATATTATCCAAGTGAACCCAGAACTCTGTTCAGAGCCAAACTCTCCTCCATCAGAAATCAAGCTTCGATGTTGTGACCAAACGAGCAAATACTTTGACCAAAATAGTCGTAGATATAGACGGGAGTCGAGCATCTATGATGCCTTGGGTCCTGAAACCACAGAAGCTCATATCATAGGAGACCCATGGGATAGACAATATCAGGGCAAAGATAATGCTATCTACAGCTTAACTTGGGGAATAATTTGTCATGTTTCAAGCAGATACATAGGAAACTATGCAAATGGTTTATAGATGCCAAACACCAACAGTGCTACACAAAGTGTACCTTCATAGTCCCAAAAGGTGAGACTCAACCAGAGCTAAACAGTTTTGAGCTCTTACAATGAAGTAGGCTATAGTGATCACCCTAGGAAGGGGGGAGCTACAAATTCATCAAGCTCAACTCTAGTACAAGAAAATGCTACACCAGTTAGAAGCCCAAGAACTTCTAGCCAACAGACCCCTTCAAAGAAAAAACCATTGGAAGGTCATATGGTTGTTGGAAGTTTCCAATTGACCCAGATTCCATCAGAATAAATTCTTCTATGAAGATCATCAGGGACAAAAGTTTCAGTTGATCTCCACAAGTTAGAGTAAAAAACTGACAAATCCCATAGTGTTCAAGCAATTGCATGAGACCAAGCTCACATATGCATATCGAGATGCAAATGGCAATGATTCTCAGCAGGTTCATGACCTTGTACAAGCCCCTACGGATGCTAAACTTGAAGTCAAGGACTATATGAAGATGATGCAAAGCCTCAAGCTACCAGAAAAGGTGATAAAAAAGACAAAATCAATGAAAGCTAAAGTCCAAAAGGCCACACAAAGGTCACCATCAAAATCTCCTTCGAAGAGACAGATTCTGCCAGAAAGCACAGTGGATATTCTAAGATCAAAAGTTACTCAAATGCAGGAACACAATGCTCAATAGTTGCAAGAAAAAGGTGCATTATTACAACAAAACGAGCCAACATCCACGAAAACAGGTGGTCAAAGAAAGAAAATGCACATAAAGTTCAACCAAGTTCAATCAAGTGCAACATTGTTGGTGAAAATGAAGAAAAACTCTCAAAAGAAGTAAAGCTAGATTTTCAGCTAGATAAGAACCTCATGTCCTTTCGCACTTGGAAAAGATGTGGACAACCACAATTGGAAGATGCTCCTGAATTTGTGAGCATATCAGGAGACAACGAGCAGAATGCTGGGGAATCATCTCCACCACCATTGAAGTAAGTTCACATATCATCAAAGCTCAATTCCACGTGATCACAACAAAGGATATGCTAGAAGACATCATAATGGGAATGCCAATGGCCTAGAAGATGTTAGGGATACAGAATTCAATGAAGATGCAGTCTTCAAAGGCAACAAAGAATGAAGACCAAGATTGGTTACCCGCGGATGACAATACAAAGTCCTCAAGCACAGTTAAAATGGAGATTGATATTAAAGCAGATCTTATTGAAGATGATTCATCTCCATCGAACAAAACTTCAGAAGAGCTTAAAGCAAATCAGGCAATAACAACCATGATAGATATGGAGCAAAAAATGCCACCAAAGCTAGAAGTAATGAAGATCAAAATTGCAGACAAAGGTAAAGCTAAAGTGGAACTTCTACCGATTAGCAAAGAAGATGTGAAAGCATATGCCTCTACATCAAAGAACCCTCATGGATCAGCTTATTCAAGAAAGTCAGGCTTTCAAAACTTCAAGTCAATTGCTGACCCAACTAAAACCTCTAAGGAGACACCAAGAAAAGCAAAGATATATCAGCCAAAGTACTCAAGAAAGCAAAGGAAAGTCAAGCAAGTGTTTGTTCCAAGCAATTTAGTCAAAGTCAATGATCCGGTTTAGATAAGGACAAGAAATCAACACAGAAAGACAAACACATGGGATGGATAGCATCACAATGGAGCTTAAAGGAACATAAGTACTATGGAGGTAACAGACAGATATGGGTGCCAAAACCACAGGTTAGAGCATATGAAGTAACTTCAAGTCCCTCCCAAGAAAGAAGGCCCACAAGGTATCAACCTCGATAATATCCTAGGATACCTAAGAAGCAGGTATACAACATAACAACATTGAATGATGCTGAAGTCTACCACGGCTCACAAAAGGATACAGAACAAAGCTGGATCTCAAAGAATGTTCTTCTTGGACAAGAATTCTACACAGGGTATACAAAGATTTGGCTACCAGTCAACCACAAGCCAACTGTAACTACACCGGACTTGCATGAGGATCTCAACATCTCAGCAGGACCTAAAGCTCAACAAAGTCAACAAAGGAGTTACAAAGGTCATCAAGAGGTTTGGATTCCTAAGTCTTCCAATGCTCCTAGTTAAAAGCCAGATGCCAAAAGTGAACAAAGGCCTCCAACAAAATCAAAGACTTCTATCAACATGCCTAATTGGAGAATCAAACAACCAATGGAGTCTTCATAGTCAAAGAAGGACAACCCAACCAACGCGAATGCAGATTTGAATATGATAAAACAGGTATGGCAAAAGAGACCTTCAATGCCAACTTGGTCCTTCACTAATTCTCTTTTTGAGGATTCAAGCTTACTTTTACCTGAAGAAATGTTTGTAGTAAGCACAAGAATGTAAAAAGTCAAGTTGCCAGGGTGCAAAAAACACTCTTTGGCATAGTCAGAGTCGGGCTGCTGAGCCATAAAATGAGAAAAGCATTAGACCCAAAGCTTCAAGTCATATTAAACTCTGTGCTAAGGTCGTAGTTATTAGGCTTACGCTCAAGCTGGAAGAGTTGAGCATATCTAAGTCGTGTTGCTCATGCTGGATGAGATGAGCATAAGAGTCGAAGTCTATTAACTTACAATTGGTGGAGTGTCGTAGAGTCCAACACTCACGCACAATGCACAGTAAGATGAGAGCACATATCCTTGTCAACGAGAACCATTCTTAAAGGGGTGCCAGCTTGCAAAGCCATGTCATATGCTTTTATAGATACACCATCTATCTGAAGAACCCCTCAAATCTTTCTTGCATAGCATATTATTTTCCATGCATTTCTATGTATGCATAAATAGGATGTCCCATCATTGGACATATGCATTAGACACTCTTTTTTGCTTCCACATATGCACCTTGAGTGGACTACAACACGCAAAACCAATGTTCCATCATGCTACCCTCTCATATTTGCTGCCTTTTTATTTCCATATCTATCAGCAAATAATCCCTTCAGTACTTTATTAATATTTCCCATGCTAATAAGTACTCCAATAATGCCTGGGTTTTTTTCCCTTTGGTCATCCAGGTATAGATATCCATGGTAGGCTAAAACCACCTCATTTCCACTTGGAGCCTTTGCAGAGAGAGATTTCGGCCTCTTTCGCGCGACATTTCCGGAGCCCACAGTTGACCATTTTCAGCGCCGTCTCACACGAGACATGAGGGGTAAGTTCTTTACTCAATAATGATCCATTTTGTACGGCCGGTAGCTAGTCTAAAGCCTTAGAAAAAACCCTAGAAACCGAGTAGTGCACGAAGACCTACGACCTAAAACTGACCATAGCGGCCCGCTAGCTTGACTGAATCGGATGGGATTTGAACCATAGCATGCCCTAACATAATAGAACCTTTCTATACCATCAAATGACCATTCCGCTGGGGTCAAGGGGGTCCTCAGTAGAAAAGTTGGGTTTTTGGTACATGCCAGAATTCCGACCTGACTCCACAGATGTCTTGCTAATGAGGTTCATATACAATGTATATGATTGGTTTGGTGATATCCATCAAGCAAAGCCCTCGAAAAGCAGAAAATGGCTCGAAGGTTACAAAGCGTCAAATTCGACATACGAGGCTAAACTGACTCCAAATGAGCCAGAATTGGATAGGTAGCTTCACGACTATGTTACGGACAAGTCCAAAGCCTCAAAGTTGACCGACCAACCCAACAGACAGAGTAATCACAAAAAATGGTGATTTCAGAGTCGACAGAGCACAAAGTGATGCCGACATGACCAAACTTGACCAAATTCAATTTAGGACTTGTATTAGGTGTATGAAACATGTCTAAGTCAAAATTTGTGGCTTTTGCAAAGTTTTTGTCACTAAAGTTAATAATCGTGATTATTTACTTTTGCATCAGTTTTTCTTGGAAAATTGTCAAATCATCTCACATATCATGTGTACACACCTATTAGATGCCAAAAATAAAGTATGAGCCAAAATGACCACCCATTACTTGTAAAATTACCAAAAAACGCAAAGAAGTCTTTACAAGCCAAAATTTGGGTTATGAACAACTTTTCTTGATCCAAATCACCTCATATCTCATACCCAAGGTCCATACCATGCCTAGAACCAATTTGTACCAAAAAATGTCAATTTTGGAAGAAAATTAATAATTGCAATTATTTACTTTTTGGTCAAAAAATTGAGGAATTTTGATATTTGGCCATCATACATCCAAAGTACATGTTGTGATAAGCCCACTAGTCAACTTTGAATCAATTTGGAGTTCAAAATCTCAAATTTCCTTTATATTCATTGTTTCAAAGACCTAAAGCCAAAATTTGGTACCATTTTCAACCTGTGCATCCAAATAAGCCCATAATTCACTCAGAGCATGTATTGGGTATATACTTCAAGACTATAAAGCCAAGTGTGCAAAAAGTTGGAAATTTTCCTCAGCTATAAATAATCGCGATTATTTACTTTGGTTGCAAATTTTTGATTTGACCATACAGTTTTGTTCCTTGCATGATTTTATGCATCTTTGCTTGTTCAAAAATTGAATTGAAGCAATTTGGACCAGATTATCAGCATTTTAGTCTAAAAGGACATTCCAGAGAAAAATCCGACAAATCTGGTAACTTTGCACTCTATTCACTGAACATGAGCAATCCAAGCAGCGGAGAAGGCCAAGAAGAAGCTAAACCAAAAAGAGAAACTATAAGAATTACCTGCGTATCCACTGGACCCTAAGTCAGTCAAAGCGGCAAAGGCATCCTACCTTTCTAAAGAACAGCTGGAAGAGCACCACACTACGGTCTTCACTAGCAGGTTCAAGAGTGAAGAAGGGCATCAGGTGGAGTTGCAACTCTTGCCTAAAGAGGTCTATGATGTAGCTACCAAGCCAGAAACCAAAGAGGCTAACCGCAGGTTAGGGCTCAGGCATTTCTACGAGCAAGAGCCTTGCGGAGTGGACTTTCAGAAAGCTTACGAGCTTCTATCCACATCAAAGAGGACGGAACCGCACAAATATCTGACACCCAAGGGAACAAGGTCGAGGTAGTAATCACCAAAGAGATAGTGGCAGAGGCACTCAGATTGCCCACTGAAGGAATGATCATGCAGACAAGAGACAAGAAAACCGCAGGCACATTTACCAAGGAGACAGCCGTGGCTACATTTGCCGATCTTATCCACAAACACGTGGAAGAGCCAGCCCGTTTGTACCATCAACACTTTCATTTTCTGGCAAAAAGGTCACCAAGGTACACTACACCAAATCACGCTGTGGCCACCACCTTCACTCAGGTTCTTAAGTCAACAACAAGACAGCCTGTGGACCACGCGCAGTATGTCTTGACAACATTGAAGGAACCAAGAAGGAGGGAAAAATCACATACTTGGGCACGCCATAAGTGTTGACGATAATAGCCTATCATTCCATCGGCATGGTCGACAACCTACCGCCTGCCCCTGATCAGAATGCATGGATCTTGGCAGCACAACCCTCTCCACGAGCTACAAGGTCAGGTAAAAGGTCACAAAAATCAGATGATGAGTCAGGTGACAGCTCACCAGAGCAGCACAGCAGCGAGAGCTCTGACAACGAATAAAAGAGAGCTTGGAGGGAAGAGATGAAGAGGAAAGCTGTGGCTGCCCACCAAGAGGAGCCAACTAAAAAACAAGCGCTTTTTGAAAGAGAAAAACAGGCTTACCAGCACAGTAGGCAAGCATAAGGAAAGGACCCAGAAAAGTGGGTACCCACAGAACTAAAAGGACCTCGAACAAAGCATCATACAAGAAAAGTGGCAGATAATCCAATAGATTATTTAGAAAGAATGTACCAAGAGGCCGAAGCCCTAAAGCTGAAAGAGGCAAAAGAAGCGGCAAAGAAAGCTGAGAAAATGGATACACAAGAGCAAAGCCAGGGATCTCCTCGACCCACCTCACCGCCTCCTGAACAACAGGACCATCCCATGCCTAGCCCACCAACATCACCACCAGGAAAAGGTACCAATGAAGAAGCAGAGACTAAAAAAGTGGAAGATTCTGAGTCCACCCAACGAACAGAATCTACACTAAAATCTGACCACACCGATGGACAGAAGGAAAAAGAAGCCGAGCCAGAACCAGAGCAGGCAAGAGAAGAGACTCAAAAGCCGGAAGAAGAAACTGATAAGGAAGTAGAGACTACCACTATACATGAGATGGAGCCCGAGCCAGAGAAGGCCGAAAGGCCAACACCTGAAGAGACAGTAAGTGTTGAGACCACACCATCTACTTCTACTCAGCCAGAAACTACCGAGACATCAAAGCCTCAGGATGGCCACGAAGAAGAACGACCATCTACCTCCACGGAACCACTATCAATTACAACGCAGCATGAAGCAACACATGAGGCTGTAGGCACATCCCAGCTGGCAAGACAGGAGGAGTGGCAGTCAAATGATGAAGTTATAATACAGGTCAATGAATATGCATGCCAAATGCAAGAAATGATGGAGAGACTCCGTTCAGCAGCTTTGAACCACAGCACAAAGGCCAAGGAATTAGAAATAGTGATCGACGCTCTTCAAGGAGAGCTCGAAGACATGATGATTATCATCACTGATCTCCAAGGGCAAGTGCAATAGCTGAAGGCAGAAGCAGAACAGCATCAGATAGCCAGGGATAAACAACAAAAAGAAACGGAGGAATTAGGTGACCTCCTCACCAAATTATATGATGCCTGCAAGGTAAAAGACGAGCAACTGACAGAAGTCACAAATGAACTTCTTACAACCTCTTTGTCAGCTCAGAAAGTTCAAGTGCAGTTACATGTTGCCAATGCTTCCTTGCAATATTCTGAACAGAGAATCAATGATCATGCCATTTTCTTACGGCAAATCAAAGAAAACCCAGCCGTGGCCTCGATCAAGGGAATTGATGAAGTGTACAAGGCACTTGAAAAGAAAAATAAAGACTTAGAACTGGAATTAAAGCTTGAACAGTCACAGTGCAGAGACCTGGCACAGATGCGGGTTTAGAGAGAGGAGGAGCTCCTAAAGGAGATAGCAAAACTCAAGCGGATAAATTAGCTCCTCAGAGATGGAAAGCTAGACACGCAGGAAGAGGTAGGCACTTTAGAGCCGCCGCAAATAGACATTCCCTCGGTCTCGTTTGTTGAGTTTGAGACATAGTCCACGCAGAGCCGAGTGGTGATGAACATTTTCAGATTCACATCACAGATGCAGATACAGTGCCAATGGTCCAGCTATCAAAAGCTGAAGAAGATGCACTGAAGGAGAAGATCACCTTAGAGCTGGATGAGCAGTGGAAGGCTGCTATGGATTGGGAGTTGAGAGTTTTACACTTTGTCAACGTCACTCAACTCACTCCCTATCAAATCAATGCTCAATGGCACCAACTATCCCTACTGTACCCTCTCATCAAAGTAGAACTTTTATAGGTAAGAGAAAGACTGTACAAGGATATGCAAGAAGATGGTGCAGATAAAGACCACCCAAAGTGGAGGTTAAGCTGGATGAACAAGAATCCGAGATACCTGATTCTATTCACAAGAGCACCTGCAGCCTTACAAAGAGATCCAAAATTTTGTCCTGTACCCAGAGTAAGGACATGGCAAGCGCATGAAGCACTACAGAAGAAGAGGCCAACTTGGCTCAACTTCCCCAGGCTGCCAGCTCCAGAGAGAGGCCAAGAGACAGAGGAATACATGGTGAGAACCCTAACGGACGCCATGTCATTCTTCAAGAGTTTTCCATATCTCTCCTGTGCAATGTTATATAAGATCTGCAAGATGCTACTCACATGCATACAAGTTTTCAATGAGCCTGAGCAGACAGGAGCCCCATGGCTCTCATTCTTGGAAGGAAACAAAGGCCTATGCTACGATCTGAGTGGGCAACCTTAAAAAGAAATCCTTTACGGATTCTATGCTAGATGCATGTTCCTGCCATCGCATAATTTGCTAGCCTTTGAAGAATCATTCTACACTGGATTCTTCACCTGGTGAACGAAGATATTTGCACCGGTGATAAGCAACCTCACATCCAGGTTTGTAGGCTACTCAACGGCGGTGGAACTGAAGAATCAAGTCACCATGCAATTTCTGCAAGTGCCTGACAAATAACGAAGAATCAGATACTAAAAGATACTAGAATCACTTAAAGACCGCCTTGCCCGTCGTCAACCTGAAGACTACTTCAGCCCATAAAGATGTGTCAAGGGACGACACAGGCAAGAAGGGGGAATATTAGCAGCAAGCTAATGCGGACACCATTTTTCGGAGTTCTCCTTGTAAAACATTTATTATTTTGATAAATTGAGAATATTGTAACTCTTGTTTTCTCTGATAAACCTTGTAATTAATGAGCAAGGGCTACAAGCTTCCAGATTGTATTAGCCAGTCAATTCCCCGCTTTGGTAGAACTTCAGATTATTAGTTTTGACCACCCAAAAACCTTGGCTAAGGTATGAAAGCCAATTTTTGTAAGTTTTTTGGATAAGAAATACACAGTGTGAGCTAACGGCGCTCACTTCTCTCCTTCTCGCGCTACATTGCGATTGCGTTTTGTTGCATTGCAACCGCAGGTAAGAGCTTTACGCATTGACGTAAGCCATTCACAGTATTTCGTAGCTTTTGGCCTCGCCGACTCTCAGCCTAATTTCATCATAATTAGAAATTTACACGTTTAAATCAAAAACTAAGCATAGGTGGGGTATTGGGGCATCATTGCTAAGCATTTAGATGCATTCTGGGTCAAAAACAACTAGGTCGAAAATCCACTGCTGTTAATGATCGCGATTTTGGAACTTGACCTAAAGTGGGGTTTGAGGCCATAGACATGTGTGTTTAGGTCTTATAAACTTGTCCTAAAAGTTTCATTACGTTTGGATGTCATTTGATGCTGTAACGGATGTGATTTGCTTGCCGATGAGCGATTGGCTTTTTGGTGATTTCAGTCACTTGAGTGTAGCCTGAGTTAGATGCGAGTTGTTAGTTGTTTTCCGAGAGATTGACAACCTCTTGTAGCCTCTATGCACTAGTCGAGTTAGCTTCGTCCCATGGTTTGAAAAATTAATCGTGGTTCTCGCTAATACTGCAATAAGATAGGATGGTGAGGTTAGACATGAGTCCCACATGTGCCGTGTTTCTTTTGCACTAGTAGCACAGGAGAACAAAATGGAGATGAGCTAGGCCTAACCATGCCCTTCTCAACTAACTCATGCACTTGCCGCATAATCTCCTCTTGTTGAGCTTGAGAAACTCTATAAAGAGGTTTGTTAGGCGGTGAACTTCCTGGAAGAAGTTCAATTGCATGGTCATCATTGCCTCGTTTAGGAGGTAGCTCACAAGGGATGTTGTCAATAAAGACATCTTGAAACCCCTTGAGAAAATTGGATAACTCTAATTCCTTTTGGTCATGTATATTTTCTTTTGCTAAAACATTAGGTTCATTTTGAGAATCTTTAAAAAAAAATCATGTACACGGAAATAGAGCTCTTCATTGACTTGTTGAAAGCTTGTCTATGTACAATGGGTATAGTGTTACCAATTTCCTTAGCATCTATATACATGTCTTTTTTCCTAAACTTAAAGGAGATTATCCTTTCAGGGGATTTAACATTGGCAGCCATGCGATCAAACCATGGTGCCCCTAGGATTACATCCTCATGCATGATAGGAGAGATAAAGAAGTCCTCTTTGTCCACATAGCTTTGGACATGGAGCCTCAATTTCCCGATTAAGGGAGTGACTGAAGCTTCTTGCCCCTTGAGAGCACCGTCTGCGGGTAGGACATCTCCCATCTCGTAGGCTTGTATGCATAGCTTGGTGGCCAACTCTATAGATATAAATTTGTGAGTAGAACCAGGGTCAAAGAGAATAAAAGCATCATGTTCTCTTACCTTTCCCCAAGCATGGCATAGAGGAGATCCTTTGTGGTGAATTTCCTCCTCTTGGATTTCGACCAAGGTAGCTCTAGGAGGTTCATGGCGGGTGTTCTTTTGGGGACAAGCGTGGTAAGGATGCGCTTGCTTGCCGCACTTGAAACAACGGTTATCCTTGCGGTAACGCTCAAGCTCTTCAGGAGAGAGTTTATTTTGCCTTTATAAACTCCCTTCTCTTTAGCTTTGTTGGACTTGCCCTTAGGAGACTTTTGGACATTGTCCTTCCCCTTAGGCTCATTGGAACCCTTATTTTTTGTGGGCTTAGAATTTCTTTTAGCCCCCGTTTGGAAATTGATTCGAGAGGCCACCATAGTATGGTGTATAACCGCCGATATGGTGCGTGGCCTTTGGGAGTTGACATACTCCGCCATTTCTTTGGTTAAGCCCGCACAAAATTGTTGCTTTTGCTCTCCAAAATCCAACTTTTTGAAGACAGTGGCTTTGAGTTGTAAATCCCAAAACTCGTGAATGGATTCGTATGGAGAGAGCTTCAAGCTTCGCCATTCGGTGAGTACTTTGTCTTTGGCACCGGTGGCCAAAAACTACTTCATAATGGAAGCTCTTAAAGCTTTCCATGTTTGTGGAGCTTCACCGTTGGCCCGTAGGCTAGACCACCATTTCCTTACGGACTTTTGAAAGTGCATAGCTACATGGTGTAGCTTAGAGGACTCCGTGAAGCCCTCACCCGCATCGAATTGTTGGATAAAGGCCAAGACTTTGTCGGTAGCACCAAAAGTGCCATCATAGGTAAGGAAAGAGATGCTCTTCCCTCCCTCTTTGAATTTCTTGAGCTTTGACAACCTTTTCCACGTGGCATAGGATTTCCTATGGCCTCTTCTTTTTGATGGTTCAAAGGTTGCACCATCACTTTCTTCAGAAGATGAAGAAGATGGAGAAGAGGGTGACCTTTGTCTCGCCTTTTTCTTGCCTTGATCTTCATAGTCTTCACCATCACTTTCATAAGAGGAAGAGGATGAAGAAGATGGAGAAGAGGGTGTCCACTTTCTCGCCTTTTTCTTCTCTTGCTTTTTGTCATCCCTCTTTGAAGTATGGTGTGGAGAAGTATGTGATGGTCTTCTCCGTTTTGGAGGTGATGGAAAGCATTTAGCCCACCGTCTTTGTGGAGCCATCTCCTTCAGGTGGTGGGCGAGGTGGTGGGAGACTCACTTCTTTCTCGTTCCTTTGGTGGAGGCTCTTGAATTCTCCTTTGAGAAGGAGATGTGTCATCAAGGAGCAAATTTCTGAGCCATTCATAGGGATCCTCTTCTTCTTCCCGAATCGGAGAGAGACCTCTTTTGGAAGTCTCGCAAGGAGGCTTCCTAGGTGCTCTCTCGTCATGGTGGGGAGCTTGGAGAATCCCATGAGCATGAAGCTACCATTGCACTTCACTTTGGAGGGATGGATTGCCCATGGCTTGTTGAAGCCTAGAAACAAGATAGTTAACAAGCATCGGGGCATCATTAGTAGCTTGCTCATTAGAAAAATCAAAGTTATCAACATTAATTTCACTCTCTTTACTATTGTCCGCCATTCTAACAACTTTTAGGTGTAAACTTTTTAGGTGTACTTTGGCACTTCAAGCCCTAGTTGCTACTCCTCTTTACACCTATAGAAAAAGCACTCAAGCTATTGTACCCATGGCTCGAATTCCATTAATTGCAAGGAATAGAAGAGAGGGTCATTCAACACCAAAACAGCACCGGCTCCTGTCAAGCTTCTAACAGCTCAATAGTGGTTAAGCCGTAGGCAAGCCCCGTAGGACACCACTATTAAGACCATAGCTCTCGACGGTGATGCTTTGTTAACTGCACAAAGGCAGGCACACTGCAAGGCTGAAAAATTCCTATTCTACTTACTCACATGCAATTAATAGTACCAACAATTTATAGCTAGCTTGAGGACCTCCCTTCTTGAGCAAGAAAAGAGAAACCTTGTGCTCTGATACCAATGTAACATTTAATGGTCTAGTAACTTGTGTGTAGCGGAAAATAGCATGAACATAGTGAGCATTTCATTAGAATAGTTTCCTAATGAGAATAACAAGAGTGCTTGGGTGGAGAGAGCAACAAAAAGCATAACACCTAGTTAGATAGCATGAACAATAATTCAAAAGAGAGAGAAATTAAGCAATTGACAACAATTGAGGACCGGATTTGCATGGAGCCAGTCCCCCCTCCAAAAGGCTTTGTATTATGGTTTCTCCCATCAAGAGAGACATTTTACAATACAATTCTTTGTGTTCCTTCGATACTAGCTAGCGCAATGAAGATGGAAACTTCATGCACTAAGCAAAACACTTATCAAACACAACATCGATTCCCTCACGGTCTCAGACCCAAGACCTCACACACCTTCGAAGATGGTGAGAGCTAGCGGGGTAGGAGAGTAGATTGAGAGGAAGGAGTATTCTTACGAGAAATATGTACATCTCCTCACATAATCACTCATATTATCATAGATTAGCTTAGTAATTAGAATGGTAGAGGAGATGAGCATGCATCGAAGCTTGGCTCTTGGTTGGATTTGCATCACAAAGCCAAGAGTTGTTGGTGTAGGCATCCCTTCTCACAAGCTTGGAGTAGGTGGTAAGCTTTCCATTAAAGCTTGAGAAGGAGAGAGAGTCTTATTTGATTCACACATGAGATTGTGTGAGTGAATAATGGCTTGCAAAAATCAGCCCCCCCTCTCTCTTGGTCGACCTCCCTTGCTAATTACTCATGCTACAGCCCTATTGGACCTCCCCAGGCCTAGCCAATGGAAATTAAGCAGCATAAGTGATAGCCTTCTGACATGTGTCTCCGTTTCCCCTTTTGTGAGAGCTTTAGGTGATTAACAAATGCAACTAAACTCTCATTGGACCCCTTTGCCTCCTGGCCAATAGGAATCAGGCAATCCATTGGGCTGCTGAATGCTCATTGGTCCCCTTGGGAGTCTGTCCAATAGTCTTCTAGAGAGCTTAATTCTTATTGGCTCTTTTATTAAGTGTTTTTAAATTAATTAAACTAGATTCACTCTAGCCTAATTCTCATTGGTCCACCTCCATGGCCATCCAATAGGATTTGAGTACACCTTGTGGGCATCTGGCCTAGGGAGCTGACATGTGTCCCTCTTTCCCCTTGTGTACAAATGAAGCTTGTGAGTGTGTGTGAGTGTTTCTCTCTCATCCCCTACTTCTTGGGCTCGCCCCCTCCTATGTAGGGCTTGACAAAGACTTTTTGGGACACACACAAAGCATCCAATTCCCCTAATGTTTGACCTTTGGACACAACCTTTGAATTTTGGAACCTTAGCATTTTGGAAGTCTTAATGGGCTGAACCTTAGGGTCTTTTTAGCCCATTGTTGCACATAACTCTTTTGCAGATGGCCCCCCCTTTGGATCCCTACTATGGCCGGTTTTCTAGCTTAACCAATATTCTAGCTTTTTCTCCCCTGGCACTTCCCCATATTAAATGATAAGTTTAACATGAGAAAATCATTTAGGAGAATTTGATATTGATTATTATGACATTGTCACATATTATTCATACATCACAGACTATTTGTATGCTCTAAAGGAAGTGGGAGTCATGTAGCGATCTGATTATGGGATGTTGGACTCACATCTCCGATCGTAGCAGGGACATTTCATACCAGTATGCTCCCCCCAATGGTCCAATTTTGACTCTTCTCACATGGCACCGTTGTCAACTACACCCACACCAGATCACCGCAAGCAACACCTGGATTAGGGATCTTCCCTTTGCAAGGAACTCAAGCAAGTGTTGAGGTAAGTTCAAGAACCATTTCGCAAGTAATTCCCAGCCGGCCGGACTCGCTATATTGGGGCCCGAATGAAGCAAGGGCAATGCACACGGGCATGAAGTAATTGTAGCCTCTACCTCCAGCTTTTTACAGGGATGCCAATAGGCAACTTGTAGAGTAGAAAATGTCGATGATAGCATTCGTAGGTCAAGGGATCCTCTATTTGCGTGTCGAGAAGACAACCCGTGAAACCATCAATGTGGAAGAGAGAGAGAGAGAGAGAGAGAGAGAGAGAGAGAGAGAGAGAGAGAGAGAGAGAGAGAGAGAGAGAGAGAGAGAGAGAGAGAGAGAGAGAGAGAGAGCTTTGTCAATCGTTTGCATATGCAATCAGAGGGTGTTATGTAGAGTCATTGTGGACAATATAATTTACAAAAATAGGAAATACGGAAACAATCAATGATTTAGTAATGCAAAAAAAAATTTCCTTGATGTAGCAAAAACATGGGATAAAATCCCATGGGTTCTCATAATCCTTTTGATTACATCTTAAGAGATAAAAAAGAAGAAACATAATAAATATCATTATGATATTCTAATGATATTAGAATATCATTAGAAAGCAATGAGATGACCTCAAAAACTTATAGAAACTAGCATTGAAATCAGGTAACACAATATGCAAGGACAATCATCAAACATCGTCAGGATCATATATTAAAGTCTGCACGTAGATTTAATGCTAATCGATTAGAAAACAAACAATAGGGAAACTACAAACATGCCATAAAGATACCCATCAAAAGAGCCTTTAAGTACCTTAGCATGATAATATCACCGTTAGGAGCTTGGCTACGATAGTTAGTAGTGGAGATGCCATGACTAATGGTGAAGCGATCATGCAACTATATGAAGCTCCACTGATTATATTGGGATTATGCTTGCGGCAACAAGTTTAAAGTGTTGATATTGTGGTCTTAGCTAGAGAGGGCTTTAATATATACGTGCAATACCTATAGTTGCTCCAATCATCTCTGTAGACTCCACTGCCTGCATGCACATCGATAATCTTTTGATGCACACGCTTGCATGGCTATTTCCCAAAACATTGATCTGGAATGCCCAAGTACTTGTAAGGCAATCTACAGTATTTACTTGGGTACACATATATAAAAGAATGCACATACCAAACGAGGGTGCATCATGACACATATATGCACATATGAATTTACTGTACACAGGACGTTGGACTTGAGAGAACAGGATCCTGAGAGAATCAGAACTTTGATTAAGTATTCATGTGTGACTTGGAACAAATGTGAGAGGAAAGTCTATTGGGCATCAACAACACTGCATTTAAGCCCCCCCCCCGCGTTTATAAATAACACGGGGTCCAACTCGCGGGATCAACGGCGGAGGCGAGTGGACGGCATCGCGCGCGATTTGGGCCGTCGGATCGACGCAACAGGGGGGGGCAAGCTTTTCATTGCGCAAAGTCGCATTGCATTCAGCAATACGCGATAGGGCAGGTGGATAAGGCTGTGGGCTGCGGAGTGGGAAGTCGTGGGTTCGAAGGGCGGGTCACGCAACAGGGTACCTCGTTTTTTTATTAAACGCAGCACGCGATCAACGGCTGATCTCGCCTCCGCCGTTGATCCCATGAGTTGATCCCGTGTGAATTATCAACGAGCCCCCCCCCCCCCCCCCCCCCCCCCCCCCCCCCCCTTCTCTCTCTCTCTCTCTCTCTCTCTCTCTCTCGGCATGTAGTACTCTCTGTGTGGAGTCAGTACCTCCAAGTTTTGCAACACAGTGGGTACAAAACCCTCATAGGGAAATCTGTCTCCCTCTCTCTCCCTCTCTCGTGGTCCAGATTCAAATGCAAGGCATGGGGCGATGAAATCTGTAACCATTAGATTTTTAAAAAATCAATGAAAAATTGGTCTCTCTCTCTCTGGGATAGTTTCCTGCAACGTTAAAATTCTCTTCTTCTTCTTCTTCTCTCTATGTGTGTGTGTGCGTGTGCAGGTGATCGTGTCCCTAGTGTAGGTTGGCGATGATCTCTCTCTCTCTCTCTCTCTCTCTCTCTAGTGTGGCCCCTGACTCAGAATCCTCCAATTAAGGTGATCTTTGAGGGCTCTCTTGCATGGGCTCTAAATTAGTTTTGTGCATGCAAAATAAGGTCCTACGTATCCTCATCATATCTATCTGCTCCGTGTGATCGAATTTCGCTAATCCAGTGGTTGCAATTCATTGTCCTTTTGCCAACAGCAGAAAGGGCTCCATCCACCAATTGCTCAATGTGCATCTCGGAGACCCTCGTGTTCTATAACGAGCCCCTCAGAGCCAATTGCTGTGCCAAGTATTGCATGATTTGTTCCTCAAAGTGATTATTGCTTGCAAAGCTTGGCACCTCGCACACCATAGGCCAAGGACAATAATCATTGAGGCAAAACAGTCAAAATTGATCACTTGAAAGGATTGAAATAAACCTAGAGCACACACCAGCTGAACCTGAGTGGGATAAAAGCCTTGGAAGTGAAAGTTTTGCCCAAAAATTTCATCTGGTCGTTGGGAGACATTATACACATAGAATGTCTTCATTGAGTTTTCTGGCTTAGACTTCACCTATAGCTTCCTTTGGTGACTGGGACTCCCTTCATCAACTTTGATTCTTATTTGGAGGTGGGTTAATTGGATGGGGCCTAGAATACTCCTTTGGAGGATTTTTTTTTTGATTTTGTGCTCCAAGTGGTCATCACCTAGCCCAAACTTGTCCAATTTGAAGGTATGAATTGTATACAACATGGTACACAAGCCTGTGCTGAGAATTTCTTGGTTTGGTCTCTATATAATAGTTTAGACATTATACGCGTATAAAGTCTCTTGATGCAAAACAGCTTGAGATTCCACAGGCAAGTTGTGTATGGATTGTGTAAAGTGTCCATGATCTCTGATATGAATTTGAACTTGTGAATTGTGTTAAAAGGCTTCAAAATATGTCAACACACATGATTCCTCTCTTTTGAGTGAATGAAGGTCAAAACACATCCATTTGTGATTGATGTGTGCTGGGGGGCTCATGATGATGTGTTCAAAGAGCTAGAGGCTTCAAAACCAAGATAGCTTGTCATGTCAGGACTGGTAGACATTATACGCGTATAATGTCTATTTGAGGATTCTTGGCCCAAACTTGTTGCAGATATAGTCCATGATGTTTATAAGGCTTTGATAGGTGCACACATGAAATTGGATAAGTTCTCTTGAGCTCAAGGCCATAAAAACAGGTTATGACACTTTGTTTTTGAAAATGAGGTGAGTAGTGACCAATCCATTCCCAATTTTGTCCAAATTTGGTGTAGAGGCTTGGTTTGATATGCTTTACAAGTTTGAATAATCAAAATTTTGGCAGCACTCCTCTATGGAAGAATTAGACTTTATACGCATATAATGTCTATTTTTACAAAATTCCTTTTTGATCATAGGCATATGATATTTGGGCTAGGTTTATGCTGTGTACAAAATTTCACATGATTTGGAGCCATTTTAACAAGTCTAAAGCCAAAAATTGAAATTAGGCTGAGACTTAGCATTTTTTGGTTCTTGGGTACCTTTAATGGCTCCAAATCTGATGAAATTTTATGTGCTCCATGTGAAGGGTATGCAGAATGGCTTGGTGAAGTCATGTGAGTGTTTCTTGTGCCAAATTTGTCTGTGAGACATCATACGCGTATCATGTCTTCAATGATAAAAACTGGTATTGATGCCTTGAGGTGTTTTGTGATTGTGCCCTAAGCCCTGCTAGCTGATTTTCACTGTAAAATGTTAGTTGTTCAGTTTTGAAACTCCTTGCTTGGCATTTCAGTCTCGGAAAGAGATTTCTTCATTGTGGCCGTGTTTCCGCAAAGATTCTTTTTGATCTTTAATTCCCCCGCATGTGGATGTAGCTAGGCACCCTCATGTGGCCATGATGAATCATTTGAACTCAAATATGCCCTTTTTGGCAATTTGTCGCTCAAATAGCGCCTTTTGCTGAGGAGTTGTCGATGAAATTTTTCTTGACGTTTGACCTTACATGTTGGTGGTTGATGATATGTTGATGATGCCTATGAAGTTTGGTGGCAAACGGACACCTAGCTCGACCATGAGGCCCAAATGATGCTTTGTGATCCCAAAGCCTTGCCCAATGTTTTCCACTTTTTGATGATTGATTTGGATGGAGGCTTACTTGGCTTATAGACATGCTTGAGACGTATCTTCTCATGAAGTTTCGCGTCGTTTTGGTGATTCTTTCCCGATCAGTCTCTGTCGTGTCCAAAGAGGTTAGGATTTTTTCGGTAACCTAAACCCGCATTGGAGGTCATAGAGGTGTTCTTTTAGGTTAGGGTTAATCCCCCATCAAGTCTTGTAGCAACCAGTTGGGTGGTTGATGCGTTACAGGCCCTTTTCAGTTTCTTTCCCGCGAAGCCACATTGCCGTTTTTCAAAGTTTTTCGTGATAAAGAGAGTGTAGAACAAGAAAAGCTCAAGGTAACGAGTCTACCTCTCATATTTGACACCGATCAGTGTGTAGTGTGCGTCGTATAGAGTCGTAGAAGATCCGAGCGCTCTAGGTCTCCCAAGCTCTCTCTCACTTGTAATAGTGAAAATGAGCTACTAAGTGAGCCAAAAGAAACTTATATCGGGGTTCCCTGGACCACTTTTTACCAAATTTGACATGTGTTCCTATCTTATTTGTGAAATGTACTTTAGGCTGAGAAATTTCTTCATTTGGACTTTGGTTGCTCTGATTTCAAAAAAATTGTCATTTAGACCAAAATCGGCCAATTTGGCTATTCGCAACTTTCCACATATTCGCACCCCGTCTTCACCATAAGCTGTCAATCACTTATTAATCACTTCTATATTTTTCTTTTGTCCCCATGTCGTCATTTCACATGCTTTTTCTATTTTTCTTTGTTTTTTTGCTGAAAAAATAATCAAAAATAAAGAAAATATCTAACTTGACACGAAAATGATCAAAAAATCAAGATAATCAGATAATAGCATAACAAAACACTATATAGATCAATCCATAGTATTTTGGCTGGATTGCTCCTTTTTCTCACTTTTTTTGCATGAAAACTGCGATTTTTACATATATACATACACCTAGAGGCTCATCTTGATGTTTGTCCTCTATCATCTGTTATCACACAATACTTAAGGGCATATCCACTTAGGTTTTACCAAACTACTCACAATCAAATGCAAAAATCCATAAAATCAAGTAAAACAATGCCCTTTTCTACTTATGTAGCATGTCGGTTCCTCCCCCCTTCCTAGTCGAAGTCCTTCTGGACGACAATGTTGCGACCTCGGGCATGTGTTGTGTAAGGTACTTAAAATAGTGCTAATGTTGGCCATGTAATGTGGCCCTATATGCATACTCAAGCAATGCATGGAAAAATTAATGCTATGCAAGAGGAGGTATAAGCCTAATGCTTATAGGTAGTCGATGTTGAAGCTTTGTATGGAAGTATGCTCCTCGGGAAGTCGTCTAAACAATAATCTCTCTAGTATTCTTGCTCTTTCTTTGATGGTCAATAGCGTTTGTGAAGCCAGGCTGCTCAGTGTTTTTGTATCTGTGATTGTTCTTTGCTTAGGTTTCCAAATCTGAACTTTTGGGTATGAGTTGACTAGAACTTGCCATTTGTTGTTTGTGCAAATTGTGTACTGGTAGTTCTTGACGTTGTTGCTTTCAAATCCAGATTCTGCTATGGTGGCTTTGAGCTATGAGTAGCTTCTTTGGTACCCATATTTGTTTTTGGCAAGAGTTTGGTTTTGGCTTCCTGTTTGTATGAGATGTTGTTGGAGAGTTAACTGCAATTTCTGGTTGCTCCTTGTTGTCCACTTGATCCTTCCTGACCCAAATCTGCTTGATAGCTTTGTTGTACAGACCATGTTGTTTTCGTTGGGGTGCGCTTTGGTGACTTCTGTTCTTTGGATTATGACATATCGTGCTCCCATTGTGGACTAGAGCCTTTGCCTTATGGACTTGCTCTTCCTGCCTTGAGTTGCTTTTTGGAATCCATTGTCGGACAGTGGGTGCTTGTAAGGGCTGCTTTCCTTTGTCCGCTGATTGCAGTACTGATTGTTTGTTTGTAGCTCTTGTAGCAAAGGAGCTTGCTGTTTTTCTAAATTAGATTGTATATTCACAGTGTTTTGACTCCAGTCAAGTTGTACATTATATCTTCTCTGCCAAGGTTGCCCTAGCAATAAGGCGTGTTGTGTGTGCGTATCTTCTACCACATAAAATTTATGTGGATAGACATGTTGGTTGACCTGTACTATGAGCACTGTCCATCCCAAAACCTTAATCGAATGTTCTGAATAATTGTGGAGTTTGTGTTTCGTCTCCTATAATTGGTTGTCAAGTTGAAGTTTCTTGTAAAGGTTGTAGGAGATCAAGTTGCCTTGAGCTCCTGAATCAAGTATCATTACTGCCTTCACTTGATTGTTTCCTATTTTGACATTGATTTCGGGCTCCTGTATGGTCTCGTTGTCAAAGTCTATGACTTGAATTGCATTTATCTTCAGAGGTGGTCCATGTTGTTATTGCCGTTAAAGAAGCTTCTTTTTTGCTATCCGTTCCTTAGCCTCTGCTTGAGCTTCTGCAACAATGTTCTGTTTTTCTTGGGTGCGTTTCTTTGCGTGATGGATTTGTTGGAGCATATTTGGGGTAAGTGGTAAATGAAATCTTTTTAGTCGACAACCACTAATCCAGTTAGGAATTTCCTCTGCATCTAATGTAGCAAGCTTGATGGCCCCACTTGGTGATAAGTCTTTGATCACAAAGGGTCCAATCCCTTGCTTTTAAGTTTCTTTGCATGTTGTTTTAGCGTGTAAACCAAGACATAATGGCCTATTTTGAAATTTTGGAGCGTACATGCTTATCAAAATTTTTTTGCCTTTGTTTTTGTGCGTAGATAGAAGCTACTACTTTCAAGCGAAGCTTATTTAGCTTTTCAAGGTTATCTATTTGTGAGCGCATTTCATGACCCGTCCACTCTAGACATTTTGCTGCTCTTAGTGTTGGGATTAAGAATTCCATAGGCAGTATAGCATTAAATCCAAACACCATGTTGTATGGTGTTGTGCCTATCGAGGTTTTGTAAGCAATCCTATACGCCCATAAAGTTGAATGTAGTTTTCTCTCCCAATCTGTTCTAGACTTTGATACAATCTTAGTTAAGATTGTGATAGAGTCTTATTTGTAGCTTCTACTTGGCCATTAGCCTGTAGGTGGTAGGGAGCTGACTTCTTATGAACTATCATGAAGTCTTCAAGAAGATTTTTGATTATCTCATTTAAAAAATTTGTGCCTCGATCACTAACAATTTCTTTAGGTAGACCATATCTAACAAAGAAAATTTGTATAGAAATTGTGCAGTAGTCCTGGCATCAGCCTTTTGTGTAGCTTTAGCTTCTACCCATTTTGTAAGATAATTTGTGGCTATGATGATGTACTGGGCATGCGTTTTGTAAGCAAGGGATGAGATTGGTCCTACAAAGTCTATTCCCCACTTGGCAAAATCTCTGGCTCCCATCATTGGCCGTAATGGCAATTCTCATCCCGTTTTATAGGTACGTTGGTTCGTTGACAAGAATCACATCATTTTGTATATTTGTTTGCATCCATATGTAATGTTGGCCACCATATTCCCGAGCTGAGGACCATTTTTCCTATCTTTTCCCCTGAGAAATGGCCCCCACTAATTCCTCCATGTGCTTGTTCCAGGATTAGAATGTACATGTTCTCCGTTGCACACAGCCTAAGATGGTTATCCTTTCCCCTTTTATAGAGCTGATTTTCAATCAGAGTGAAATCACGAGCTTCTATTTTTATTATTCTTTGTCATGCTTTGGTGATATTTGTAGGAAACGTCTATATTTCCAAGTAATCAACAATGTATTGACTCCATTCTAGCGTAAGTGTTATGTGAAACAAGGTCGCATGCTCCATGGATGGGCTTCATCTGCAGTTGGTGCAACTAGTTACATATTCATGAATATCAATGTGCATAGTCGGCCAATACACTCCTAATTGTTGTTGTTGGAAAGTTTTTGTGGTTGAACAATGAAAAGTTAACGCCTGATTATGCGCTTCCAGCAAATATGTTTCATATTCTTCAGGGTTTATGCACACTCTTAGGATGCCATCGGACCCTAAATTATATAAACGTCCTCCAACCAACTGAAATCCTTAGCTTGGCAAATCGTTCTTAGTTTAAGATCTAGGTCCGTTTTGTCAAATTCCCCGCCCTGTGATAGTAGCTTGACGATCTCTTGGGACCACGTAGGTACCATTTCTATATTGAAGAGATATGCATCCGGTAGATCATCATCCACAACCTCTAGATCGTCTCCATTAGGTAATCAAGAGAGGTGGTCTGCTCAAAGATGTGTCTTCCCCTTTTTAACCACTAATATAAAGTCAAACTCTAGCAATATGATGAATCATCTTATGATTCAAACGGTGTTGCATGGTTTGTTGACAAGGTATAAAAGGGCTTGATGGTCTGTGAAAAACACAAACTTATTTGTGAGGAGATAATGCCAAAATTTATTAACAGCATAAATCATTCCAAGCCCCTCTCTCTCAATGGTTGTGTAATTCCTTTCAACCCTATTTAGTTGTTGGCTGGAATAACTGATTGGGAAATCCATGGTTCCCTCTTTCGATTGCGCCAGAATACATCCGATAGCAAATGCAGATGCATCTATATGGACGTGAAAGATTTTTTCCCAATCAGGTGCTCGTAGCAGTGGAGCGAATACAAGGGCATGCTTTAATTTCTTAAAGGATTCCTCGCACTCATCTATCCATTCAAAGATAACTATAAGTCTATATAGTGGTTGTGCAATAATTGCATACGTGTGTATGAACCTCCTGTAATAACCACAATGTCCCATGAAGCACTGTACTTGCTTTGCATTGATTGGCTTAGGCATTTCGATAATCACCTTAATCTTATCCAAATGTGTAGAAATTCCATGTTCTAAGACAATATGCCCCAAGATTTATCCTTGTCCTACCATGAAAACACATTTTTTTGGATTAAAGCAAATCCTATATGTCTTGCATTTCTCAAATACCTTTTTGAGGTGTTCTGCATGTTCCTCTCTTTGTAGAGAGCGTACACATAGGTCATCCATATAGATTTCCAAGAAATTCCTCAAGTACTCCTTGAGGGCATGTGCCATCAATCTTTGAAATGTTGTAGGTGTATTTGCTAACCCAAGTGGCATGACCGGATATGCAAATATGCCCCATTATGTGGCAAATATCGTTTTATATAGTCCTCGGGCGCAATTGCAAGTTGATTGTAACCAGAGAACCCAATCAAGAAGGAATATGCACGCTTTTTTGCCACTTATTCAAGGACGTGGTCTATAATTGGTAAGGGATAGTTATCCCCTTATTGTGGCTGCATTGACTTTTTTGAGGTTGACACACTCGGAGTTTGCCATTCTTTTTGGGTACAACAACAATTGGAGATACCCAATTAGTGTGTACTATCTCATAGATAAACTCCACTTCTTTCAGTTTATCAATCTCTTCCTTGATACGCTTAGCGAAGGTATCATTGTATGTGTATGGCCTTTGTCTGCTAATTTCACATCAGGTTTTAAAGGGATAGTATGCTGACATATTATCAGATCCACTCCCTTTAAATCCTTGTAAGACCATGCAAACACATCCTTATATTCCTGAAGAAGGTTGAGAAGCTCCTCTTCCTCTTGTTGGCTCAGGTCGATGGCTATATAGACGGGTTGCGGTTTCTCTCCAGGTTGTGCTATGTCTACTTTCTTTGCATCTTCTAGCCCATCATAAAACTCTTTCTCCTGTCGTTCTCTTCTGGGTTGTTTCATCACTATCTTCCGATCTTGATTAGTGAACTTTCTGTAATGGGATGGTATATTCCTATGGTTTTTTCTATTGTCTTTCTCATCCTCTCTATTGTCAATTTTGATTGTCCATACTTCCCTCAGAGTCTTCTTGAGCTCTTGGTGCCTTTTCTTACGTTCAAGTTTTGTCAGTTTTGGTTCTTCTAATTTGTTCGATTCTGTTTCCATTCTTTTGGATTTAGTTTTTGCCTTCAATCTTTGAGTTCATTTTTTAAACATCCCTACGAATGTCTTTTATCCTAGGGTCTTGATCTTGAGAGAACTGAGCTGATATTTTGTTTTTAATGCAGTCTTTGGCCTTTCCTAAAGATAAGAATTCCATTCTATTTTTTATGTTTGGCATTGGGTTATCTCTGGCCTTGTGAGCTCCCTTCCTTTTTCTGTAATGTGCTTGACATTTAGGTTTTTGATTTGGAAAATCATAAAACCTTAGATCAGGTATTATTTCCTCTAGCTCACTGGGGTTGTCATACATTCATTATCTACATCATCATCTCATTCAAGATGGTTGTAGAATTGTGGAACAACTCTCCATCTATTTTTTACTTATTTTTTATTTTTCTTGATTGACCTGATATTTGGTAATCATCATCTTCTACTAACTCAACCATGTAATATGGAACCACATCATAATTGGGTGAAAGCATGGTTTGGTGGTACAAAAAAGGACCTATTTTGCTTCTACCTGGTTGGTACTTCTACATATGTCCACACTTTGGAGGGAACCTTTTTTTTCATCTGTGTTAAACAATGGTAGGAGGGAAATTTGTATGATTTAAACTTTTCGTGAAAGAAAATGTGGGTGGGGCAATAAATAATGCGAGTGGTGTTTTGAAACCGTGCCAAAAGTCCCATCACAGACTGCGTTTGTGAGTGGCGCAGGTGCTCAACACATTTTCCAGCTTCCGCCTTGCTCTCTAACTACAACGCCTTCTGCAAACCACTACAGTTGCAGGTAACAAGCTCCTCGGCTACTCACAATCAGGAAGATGAGGACGCACAGCGAGGAAATCAGTAGCCAAAGCGTCACCGGACAATGGGAAGAAGAAGAAGAGGATAATGGATGCAAAATCCCCTCGAAACATCGACACCCAAATATGAGGGCTAGCAAGGGGGCCTCCTTTGTGGAGAGGGAGAAACCTGCTGTGTCTGTGGAGACTTCATTTAAGCCTGGGACTCTTTTTGCCGATGATGAGACTCCATGGTCATCTACAACATCTAAAGTTAGGTGCTATGAGAGCTTTGCGTTTTCTGGTGATTTACCATTTTCTTTTCCATGCATGCAAGCTTCTGCATGTCTTTTATCTGATGAGGTCTGCATTTGCTTTTTTTTCATGCGGAAAGTACATGTGCATGTTTGGGATTTTCTTAGGAATTTAGGGTTTAGGAAAGTTACAAAGTTACATGGATAAGCTACTCTTTAGATTGCTAACTTGCATGCATGCAAGTGCAAAAATTAGTATATGTTGTGCATGAGCATAGCACAAAGTTGAAGCTCAGTAGGGCTGTCAGCATAAACAAATTTGGTTAGTACCAAATTTGGTACTAACCAGTACCAAATTTGATACTAACCACTACCAAATTTGGCTCTGTACACAACTAAATTTTGCAATTGTCACCTGAATGAGATACATTCATTTCATTCCATGTGTTTTGTTTTGCACAACTGAAATGAGGCATATAGGGTGAATAATCAGTGATTTGGACTGCTGGAATGAGGGCATGTCTTTACTTGCGTGTTGTTTCCACATCGCAGGAAAAAATAAGATGGAGGAGTACCCTATCTTGACAAAGTTCTGCTATACAGCACAAGAGCTTCATGATGAGTATGGATTGAGCATGGAGGGGGTGATGCCAAAGGATCTTACGGAAGATGACATCCCCGATGACCAGTGGCTCACTGTATTCAGGCATTCTAGCCAGAAGAAGACAAATATTTACTTAAATCACGTGCAGCCACGTCTTCAGGATGAATGCAGGTTCCTGTTCCATAAGGTGTACCAAGCCCCATCATCATGTGGGGAGATCACTACAAAATTTGCCCGTTGTTTTGCATATGAGAAGTGTCATGCAGCCACAAAGGACCCTGCGGGCCACATGGTTGCATGGGCCAGGTTTGGTGAGAGTGTACTCAACATGTGTTCCTCCCGACCAGGAGGCTTGGAAAAGAAGGTTGAGAATTGGCGAAAGGCAAACGATGCGCCCCAAGGAGGCCACCTGTCAAATACCGAGAAGCCCCGACTTATGCCAGTCGGTAGTATGCCCCCTACAAAGAAAGTCCCCCCACAGCGTCATGAGGAGAAGACACGTGATTATATTGTGGACCTTGAAGCTGTGGTTGGGAGAGTCCCTCGGACATGGCCCGATAGGCTGAAAGAGCTGACAATGTCTCTGAAGCAGAAGAAGGAAACACTCTTGAGGGCGCAGGGTTCCAATAAACTTGTCAAGCAGATTATGGACGACATCAAGGAATATGAGACCCAACTGGAAACACTGAGAGAGGCCAACAATGGCGATGATGCAGAAATAAATGTGATAGAAGCTGATTTGGCTGCCAGTCGAAGGATGCTACGCCGATACAGAATCAGTGAAGATACATCATTGCTCGACAAGGAGATTCTAGAGCAACAGGTGCTGTTAGTTTTGGGAGTTTTTGGTAGAACTGTTTATGCTTGGTTTGGTGGGATTGGTAGTGTTAGGTACCTTTGGTAGAAGTGTTTATGCTTGGTTTGGTGGGATTGGTAGTGTTAGGTACCTTTGATAGAAATGTTTATGCTTGGTTTGGTGGGATTGGTAGTGTTAGGTACTTATGGTAGAACTGTTTTTATTCTAGATAGTTTATGGTTTCCTTCTGTCTTATGGTTTGGTATTTCTGGTACTATGAAGAATTTTTGGTACTTTAAGGTACTTTTTGAAAGTGCTGCAAAAGGTGTTATGGTAGTTTTATTCTGATAGCTTTGGTAGTTTTGCTAGTTTTGGTACTTTTAGGTACTATTTGAAAGTGCTGCAAAAGTGTAATTGGTAGTTTTGGTACTTGAAGGTAGTTTTTGAAAGTGCTGCAAAAAGTGTTTCTTTGGTGGTCTTGGTAGTTTTGGTACTATTTGAAAGTTTGATTTTGGTCGTTTTGGTGCTTTTGGTAATTTTAGGTACTATTTGAAAGTGCTGCAAAAAGTGGTTTTGGTAGTTTGATTTTGGTAGTTTTGGTACTTTTAGGTACTATTTGAAAGTGCTGCAAAAAGTGGCTTTGGTAGTTTGATATGGTAGTTTTGGTACCTTTAGGTACTATTTGAAAGTGCTGCAAAAAGTGGCTTTGGTAGTTTGATTTTGGTAGTTTTGGTACTTTTAGGTACTATTTGAAAGTGATGCAAAAAGCTTGTTTGGTAGTTTGATTTTGGTAGTTTTGGTAGTTTTAGGTACTATTTGAAAGTGCTGCAAAAAGTGGCTTTTGGTAGCTTTGATAAGGTTTGGGTAGGTTAGTTCTGCATTGAGGGTATTTATATGTTTTTGGTACTATATGATTCCTGAGTTTGGTAGTTTTGTTGGTTTTAGTTGTTTGGGTTCTGTTTGGTAGTACAATACTTAGCAGTACCAGTCTCGGTATGACTTCTTGGTAGTTTTTGAAACTAATTGGGACCGCTGGTTGTCAACAGGCTGAGTATGACACTCTGGAGAAAAAATGGAAGGAAGATCAAGAGCATACCCTATTTGTGAAGGAGATGTTGTCTAATATCACGCTTGGGAAGAGGTTCCTTCTATATCCTAGGCTCCAGGTTAATGATTCGGTAAATGTGATCCCGGCGTTTGGTATGTGTGTTGCATGCGGTGAGCCCTTGGAGTGCGCACATGTAGTCGGAACCTTCATGCTAGAGTGCCAACACCAGTATCATCCCTTGTGCTTCAGTGCTTTGTTACAAAGCAGGGATCAATGTGTCAAGCTGGGTTGTAATATGGTAATCTCTGATTTGGCAAAGTTCCGGGCCAGTGGGCTTCAAGTTGTCAAGAGTAAGTATGTGTGAATTTTTGAATACATATGCGCACTTGCAAATCAATGAGGTTTTCATACAAGTTAGTATGTGTTGTCGTTCTTTGTGTTTGTAGAGGAGCAGGATGCTGCAGTTGCTGACCAGCACGCCACAAAGTCGGCTGCAAGTCGAATATGGGACGTGGATGAGGTGACAAGGGAGATATCAGATGTTCTCCATGATCTGAAGCAAGGTAATTCTGTAGGGAAAGACAATGTGACGGGGCAAAGATGTGAGGCAACAGGTGACAGCGAAAGTAAAAGTGAGGAGGAGGACAGAGATGGTAAAAGGACTAAGGACAAGGAGGAAGGTAAAGTCGCTGTTGTTGTGGATCTAGATGCGGAGGAAAGCCAGGATGCTACCAACACAAAGCTCGATGATGCAACGGCCAAGAAGGGAGAGGAAGAACCCAAAGGGACGGAGGAAGAAGCCACGCAAGGGGGTGTTGGGGAGGGGGTGGAAACCACAAAGGGGAGTGAAGGGGAGGCCAAAGAGGGGTCGGAAGGCAACAAAGATCGGAGGGAGGCTAATGATGAGCAGGAAGAAGTACTTACGAATGATACTGTTGTGGACAGCACCGACGGGGGCGTTGACTCTACTGCTGCCAATTCTGTTTCGAAGCGGAGAGGTGATTCCCTTGATTCTGTGACCCTGCAGGAACTTTTCTGTTTGCAGAGAAAGAAGTGCAATCGCACCCGCGTGATCAATTATCCCATGCATGCAAACTGTAGCCAGTGAGAATTTGTTGTATTCCGCACTATATGCTTTTTAGTGACTGAGTCAACTTGATTTTTTGGCCCTGAGCTTTATCTATTCTCTCTATCTGGTTCTGTGTTGGTATGTTACCTTTCGTTACATTATTGTTTCAGTTGTCCTCACTATATGTGCATTAAAGTACCAAATTTGGTACTTTTTGGTACTGTTGAACTTGGGTGCACTTCTGTCCACTATTACAGTACCAATTTGGTACTTCTGAACTTGCTGTTTCGGATAGTCCTTATCACTTGTGCAATACAGTACCAAATTTGGTAGTTTTTGGACCAGTTTTCTGTTTTAGATATGATGTTTGCACTGTGTATTTGTCCCCACTCATTATGTCTGTTGGTGCTGTAGTAAGTTGGTGGCTAGACGAGACACCGGCAAGCACATTGCTGCAGCTTGATGTGGTTGCTAGACGCAGGCGGATGATTGTGCTTGATCTTAATGGCGCGCTAATAACCAGCTGCAGCGAAATCCCTGAGGAACTTGAGTGCCTGCCAAAGGAGCACATGCCACGGGTAGTCTATCTCCAAAAGGATGTAATTTGTCTTGTAAGGCCGGATGCGGAGCAGTTCATCCTACGGCTTAAACAGAAAGCCAGCCTAGTGTTGTGGTCCTGCTGTAGAAGGGAAAAACTGTTACACATGGTGAACGCGTGCTTCCCCAACCATAGAAGGAAAAAATATTTTGCAGGTAAAGCATGCCCGCTTTGAATGTTGCAGGACATAAGTTACGCATACCTCTAACCTCGTTTTTTGGCATTAGCAGATATTCTCTCCCAAGAGGACTGTGAAATATGGTGGACTCGTATGTCGGAGGTGCCGGTTGTGCCCAAACACATGCACGATAAGCCCATTTTCTTGAAGAAGCTACGGATGTTGTGGGAAAGGCACCCGAAGTACGATGCCAACAACACTATTCTTGTAGATGATTGTAGATACAAGTCTCTTAAAAATGACTATGAAAACTGTATGGCAATCCGATCATATGATCCCATGGTAGTAGGAGCCGATTACCCGTTTTACTTGCTGGATTTTGTTTTGCCTTGGTTGCTCGGGTGGATAAGGGATCGGTACCCAACAACGTACACTCGCAAAAACCCAGTTTTAACACCGAAGACGATATTTTTGGGTACATTACTGATTACTTCATACAGATGGAGGGGTACTGCTATAAATTTGATCCCCCGAGGTAGGAAATTTCCATAATCATGTAAATAGTGGAATTTTGTAACCCGATACTATACATAATGGAAAACCACTTTTCTTGTTCAGACTGTCTTGGTATCTTGATCTCTATTGTTGAAACCTCTAACTAATTCTGTTGAAACCTCTTGGAACTAACTAGGTTGCCCAACATTTTAATTTTTGAGGCAGATAGCATCTATGTTTGGCATACCTTTCATGTTATCAACGTAGTTCTAGACATTGCTCAAGGTGGTCGTATCAAATACGAATAGACAAACTGAAAAATACCAAGAAATAAAGTAAACCATAAGTGATACAGCAAGTTCTATAAGTACCAAATTGGTTATGTAATAGTGGACAGATGTGCACCCAAGTTCAACAGTACCAAAATGTACGAAATTTGGTACTGTAATAGTGGACAGTCGTGCACCCAAGTTCAATAGTACCAAAAAGTACCAAATTTGGTACTGTAATAGTGGACAGACGTGCACCCAAGTTCAACAGTATCAAAAAGTAGAGATATAAAGAGGACAACTGAAACAGTAATGTAATGAAAGGTAACATACCAACACAGAACCACATAGAGCAATAAAGTAAACCATAAGTGATACAACAAGTTCAAGCAGTTCCAAATTGGTACTGTAATAGTGGACAAACGTGCACCCAAGTTCAACGGTACCAAAAAGTACCAAATTTGGTACTGTAATAGTGGACAAACATGCACCCAAGTTCAACAGTACCAAAAAGTACCAAATTTGGTACTTTAATGCACATATAGTGAGGACAACTGAAACAGTAATTTAATGAAAGGTAACATACCAACACAGAACTAGATAGAGAGAACATATAAATCTTAGGGCCAAAAAATCAAGTTGACAACTGAAACAGTAATTTAATGAAAGGTAACATACCAACACAGAACTAGATAGAGAGAAAAGATAAATCTTAGGGCCAAAAAATCAAGTTGACTCAGTCACTAAAAAGCACATAGTGCGGAATACACTTGGTACTGTTGACTACTAGATTTGGTACTATTGACTACCGGATTTGGTACTATTGACTACCGGATTCAGTTGTTCAATCAGGGCTTCTCATTGCCCTCAAGTAACATGGACGCACCTTCGTCGCTCTCATCATCATGATATGGCATGCTATTGTATATCCTCTCATATACTTCAATAGACAAATTGTATTGTAAATTTTGACCTAGGGATCCTGCAATAGGCTCCATCGGGAAACGTATGGCCCTAACAAGATGTGAGTAGATCTTTACTAGAGATGTGTGATCCAATAGCCGGTATGTATCAGCTTTTCCTTCAACTTGGCCATGAAAAAAGCCTTCAACAACCTTCCCTCCTCTAACAATTTTGTTATGCCACTTATCCTTTTGTGCTTTCACAGTTTGGTACAATACTTCTGTGCATTTGATGATGTAGAAGTATTCGTTTGCCTCAGTTGATTTCACTGCAAAATTATCCCCTATGAACAGCATGCCACTTAACATTTCAGGGCATCCTTCATATAGTGGCAGGTTGGACACTTGGCTCATCGGAATCGATGTTGAATCTCCACCCTCCTCCTCGTCATCAGATTCGCCATCCCTAATTGTATCCCCGGACTCTGCAATGGTTTGATGCAAACATATTTACATTCTTCAATGTGCATTCTGTTCTTGCATCTTCTCCACAACCCACACTTACACAGATCACAAAAGCATGAAAGTGATCGAAAGCGTATGGAGGTGCGGTTGTCTTGTGAATAGCCATCAGCACAATGAAATGAGCAGGAGCCAACAATGCGCTCACAGTCCCATTGTAGATTGCACTACACTTCATCCGCACAATAATCCAAAAGACTTTTTGCGTATTACACCTCTGAGACTGTTCTCTTGGCTGAAAAGTTGATTTCAAAAATTTGACAACATCGGCTGCACACTTCATACGCCAGCCATCTGGTTTCAATTCCTCATTCGTCAAAGTTCTCTTGATGACTACCCCTGCCCCATCAAGCTCACCTTTTCCATGACCGGATGCAGAGAAGTTATGCATCATGTGCAAGCCTGTCATTTGATAGTACCTGGCCACAAAATAGGAAGGTCTACGGGCCTTGAATTGTGAAGCAACACCATCTGACCAAACCCAATGTTGTTGCAGAGAATGTCCTCGTTCTTTCAGCCACTTGTCATGCAGCAAGAAACAATGTTGTACAAACAATGTGTCATGCTGCTTGTCATCCAAGATGTAGAAGTGTAGCGTCTTCTGTGTACCACCTGCTGCATTTCTTAAATAAGTGATGTGCACAAGTATTGTGACTTGATTAGACCACCAATGCATTGACTGAATTTCATTCTGAACTTTAAAGGAATAATTCTCCGCAAAGTCAATAACAGATACTACAACGTTGCTAGGAAAATTCTGCAAACAGTCCTTGAATTGTTGGGCTTGCCAACGGAAGACAAAGTTGTGCCTGATGAAGCCTGTCAGATGGGCTAAAAATAGGCTAAGAAAAGTCCCACTTTTCATCTGTTGCACAATCAAGTCCTTTCTCTTCTTCTCACTCCCACCTTCGTGAACCTGTCTTGTTCTAACCTCCATGAAAACCTTCACAGACACCTCCTTGCTATCCTCTGCTATCTCATCAGGACAAAATGTCAACCTCCGTACTCCACATTGTGAGCAATCCCCCATCAAGCATTTCTTTGCATGGTATTCACAATTTGGAGGCTTTGGGCACATGATGGATTCCCACATAACGGTGATGTGCTGAAACACTGCTTGGTTTGCAAAACACATTCCTCTCTCATCACCTCTGCATCAGGTGCAAAGGTGACCTTTCCCGTGGTGCCTAAACTTGTTCTGCCACATTTGATTAAGGGCCTCTTTGAAATAGAGCATCTGCACATGAACCACACAGCAACAAGTATTTCTGTCCTTCAACTTCCGTACAAAGTATGGCTTCAATGCCTCAAAGCATCTAAGAGACACTTCCACTGTTGGGTGAGCCTTCTTGAATCTTTGGTACAGCTCAACCTATGGCACAAAAACAAAATGATTCAGAAAAAAACCAACTTCATGGCACTGGTAAAATTCCACTACTGCAGTAGTGCCAAAACTGGCTTTAGACAGTTCCAAATATGGTACTGTAATAGTGGACAGACGTGCACCCAAGTTCAACAGTACCAAAAAGTACCAAATTTGGTACTGTAATAGTGGATAGACATGCACCCAATTTCAACAGTACCAAAAAGTTCCAAATATGGTACCGTAGATTTGGTAATGTCGGTAGGCTTTGGTACTCTATAGATATTATTTGGTACTCTACATATAGGCTTTGGTACTATCAGAAGTGTGGGGTACCCTGTAAATAGACTTTGGTCCTATAGTGGTAGGCTTTGGTACTCTACAGATAGGATCTGGTACTCTTCAAAGAGGATTTGGTACTCTACAGATAGTCTTTGGTGGTATCCGATGAGTTTGGTACTCTGTAAATAGACTTTGGTTCTCTATACATAGGCATTGGTACTGGATAAATAGGTTTTGGTACTCTGTCGAGAGGGTTTGAAACTCTATGGATAGGATTTGGCACTTGATCGCTAGGATTTGTACTCGATATACCGGATTTGGTACTCTACAGATCTGAGTTGGTACTCCATAGATAGGCTTTGGTACTCGATATACCGGATTTGGTACTCTACATATGTGCTTTGGTACTCCATAGATAGCCTTTGGTACTCGATAGACAATAATTGGTACTCTACATATAGGCTTTGGTACTATTAGAAGTGTGGGGTACCTTGTAAATAGACTTTGGTACTCTACGGATAGGATTTGGTACTCTACAAAGAATATTTGGTACTCTACAGATAGTCTTTGGTGGTATCCGATGAGTTTGGTACTCTGTAAATAGTTTTTGGTTCTCTATACATAGGCATTGGTACTGGATAAATAGGTATTGGTACTCTATCGAGAGGGTTTGAAACTCTATGGATAGGCTTTGGCACTCGATAGCTAGGATTTTGTACTCGATATACCGGATTTGGTACTCTACAGATCTGCTTTGGTCTCCATATATAGGCTTTGGTACTTGATACACTGGATTTGGTACTCTATAGACGTGCTTTGGTACTCCATAGATAGCCTTTGGTACTCGATAGACAGGATTTGGTGCTCTACCTATAGGATTTCATACTATCAGAAGTGTGGGGTACCCTGTAAATAGATCCTGGTCCTATAGTGATAGGATTTGGTACTCTACAGAGAGGCTTTGGTGGTATCTGTTGAGTTAGATACTCTGTAAATAGACTTTTGGTTCTCTATACATAGGCATTGCTATTGGATAATTAGGTTTTGGTACTCTATAGAGAGGGTTTTAAACTCTATGGATAGGCTTTGGCACTCGATAGCTAGGATTTGGTACTTTATATATATTCTTTGGTACTGTAAACACCCTCTGCCGTACAACAGACTACCAAATTTGGTACTGTCTGGACCAAATAAGCCTTAAGTAGCACCAAACAATATGTACAATTACTAGAAGTTGTTGGTACCTGAGATTCGTTGAGTAGATGTATAGGATGTTTGACGACACTTTTCCTTCCAATTCTCATCTTGAATATGTGTTTCTTGTTGGGTGAAACTCTGCTCTTTGATGTCCAAAAGGCATATACCAAATATCTTCATTGGTAATAATGGTTCCTTGTGGCAATTGTCTCTCACAAGCACTCAATGGCAACACTTCATCTTTATCTTTTTTCTCTAGGATGGCTAGAATGGCTAGAGACAATTCCTTCGATGGATCCCCAGGATACTAGCCATTCTGGATTGGTTTACTGATTGTGAGTTTGTACTATTGTTTAGAATCATTGCCAAAGAGCTTCTCTTTACAAAAAGTTCACTTGTTGAATGAGGGACCTTGATTTGAGTCAAAGTGTTGCGCACACCCGATACAACAGTTTCTTCGACTTTGCTCAAATTTGATGGTTGCAGCAAGGAAAATGTTTGGTGGTCTAGGAGTTGCCGGAATATTTCCTTCTGCTCATTCTTTGCAATCCCTACTGTTTGCTTGCGCCAACATCGAGCCACCGTTGCACAAATGTTCTTTCTTGACCTAGCTTCTCGTAATCCAAGAGCAGACGTAGGATGTCTTTCCTTGCTTCTCTGTGCGCGTTTCTTTGCAGCCCAATAATCACGAAGAAAAGCCTGATTACCGGTACATGCAGCTGGAATACTAGTGCTAATGGAATTGATGTGCATCTGCTGAACATTGCTTGTGCCACCTTGTACCTCGTCTAAAGAGAGGAACTGTGCATCACCTTCTACCTCATTGAAAGAGAGGTCCTGAGCATCACCTTCTATCTCATCAAAAGAAAGGTCCTGAGCATCACCAAGCCAGTAATCTCCTGCGCTACTATCCATTTGCAAATAGAGAGATAGATAGATAGATAGATAGATAGATAGATAGAGAGAGAGAGAGAGAGAGAGAGAGAGAGAGAGAGAGAGAGAGAGAGAGAGAGAGAGAGAGAGAGAGAGAGAGAGAGAGAGAGAGAGAGATCTCGAACACAGTAGCTCGGTGGCTATGGAGGCGGCAAGGAAGGCGATAAGTTTCAAAACTGAGAGAGACACAAAGGGAGAGGGACGTGTGAGGGAGGGAGGGAGAGAGAGAGAGAGAGAGAGGTGCTAGAGTGAAAACTTCCAATCGTTACCCCACCCCCCGGCCCCGCCGTCACCCCCCACCTCTTCTTAGGATTGCATGCTTCTAAAGTTAAAAAAACGTCCACTTAAGAAAGAAGTTTATTTGCCCTCCCCAATTCCAAAAAAATGCCCATGGTTTTTACACACAAGAATCACCAAGCATATGTTGTGTCAAGGACACTACTTTTTGTACCACCAACGCCATGCTTTGACCCAATTACCCTGGTCACAAAACTTAGTCATCGGTCCCTCCACAATAGCACACACATCTAAGGTTGTGAGAATATGTGTCCATTCTAAAGGTTCTAAGGACTCTTCTGGAAAAGGTTCCGGAATGTATTATGTATCCTCAATCGCTCTATCTAGAATACATTCTTCTTATTTTAGGCTTCCATAATTAGATAGCCCACACATTCATAACTCCTTTGGTTTACCTAGCCAATCTAGGAGTTCTGACCCTACTATCATAGCAGAATCAAACTCCTCCATCGGGGTTCTGTGAACATCTTTGTAGCTATGTCTTTAAGGTTTATTCTTGTAGTAGTCTCCATGTGTTTGAGGTATATGTGATTGTAGCCCCAATCTTGGACCATATTTAATTGTCGCATGAAGGGTCGTCCAAGTATTATGTCATAGTCATTTTTCTTGCCAAAATCCATGATTGCAAAGGTATGCTCGTACTCGATTTTGCAAGACTTAACAACTATTTTTTCCAAAAGCCCTATGGGTCTCTCTATATAACCATCAACCAGCTTCATCCTAGTGGTTTTCAAAGCTGGTTTTCCCCATTTGTTCCATACATCCTTTGTTGCAATGGATTCACCAGCTCCACTGTCAAGAATTGCCGCGGTGGTAACACCTTCTAATTCAACCTAGAGCATGGTATTGCCTGCATCTTCCCCTTCACAGTATTCTCCTTCCTTGTTTAAAGGCACTGGTTGCATGTTTACTTGAGGTTTCTCTAATTACTTGATTCCTTCCTGCATTCATGAATTTGGATCCTTACTCCAAAAATTTTGAGACATTTTCCTACCGTATTCCACATATTAGGTCTTATTGTGAGAAGCTCTACTAAGGATTAACGGCTTGGAGAATTACAATGTACATTCATTGATGTGGTCAAAGAATATTAAGCAACAAAGAGGACAAGGAGGGATAGAGTAATGGTACAAGTTACTGGAGTTTCTAAGAGTGTTATCAACCCTTGGGAGTCCATACCCTTCCTTGTAGCAAGTTGCTGTGATGATTCAACTTTCACATCTGACTTTGCTTCATACTCTCCCATATATGAGGGTAACGTTTTCAAACATACATGTTGGCTATCCCAAGATTCCACAGATTCCTTTTCTCCCCAATAAGCGTGCATCTCAAGATCTGCTTGAGGTCCTACCTCAAATTCTTCAATAGGAGGAAGAAAGTCATCTTCTCCCATACTGGTTTTGTTAACCGTTTGTCTTAGTTCATTAGATTCATTGGCTTCCCTTATTTGTCTCCAAAGATCATTCAAGCCCTCGTCGCTTTTATACAATTCAGGTGTGATAGGTTGGAAACCCTATGATGTTAGGTCTATTGTGTTCAACACCATCCCCGGTTTTTCTATTGAATGTTCCAGGTTTCTATTCAATTCTAGAACTAATAGTTAATTGTTCTAATCCATGTGTTGGAGGATTCCTCAACATTGGTACTGGAAGTTCTACCTCCTCCACCTGTTTCCTTGAAGTTGGTTCTAGTAAGGTTTGCGCACTTTGGATAATATTTTGACACATTTCCAGTCTCTGTTTTTCTAACTCAGCATAGGGATATGTCATCCATTTTTGTTCCTGAGTTTGGTCAATTTTAAGCCTTGAGTCATATGGTTGAAGAGTGCGTCTAGATGTTTGTTTACTTTCTCTACTAGCATAGATCCGCCTGATCCCGCACTTTTGGGTTTTCCTTTCTTCTCAAGCTCTATGTCTGTTGGTGTTTCTAGTTTTTGAAGTGCTCGTCTTTCAAGTTTTTCTAGTCTATCTTAGGTTCACTGTAATTCTTATGTTATGACATTTTATTCTCTTTCTTTCCTCACTTCTACCCGTGCTTTTCTAGCTTTCCATGTGTTTCATTGGATTTTTTGTTCAATGCTAGGTGTTTTACATCCTGGTTCTTCATTTTCAAGTCTCCCTTTCTCTTTTTGAGCATGAGCTCGTGTGATGACCTGTATAGGTATTACTGTTTCATTTTCGGAACCACTACTTGAAGGGATAGCCTCCAAAATGTTTATGGTTGCTTTAACCACTTTGTTTGGATTGTTTGGACAATCGAAAATCAAAAGAGTGATGCCGCAGTGTGGGCAATACGCATTGACTCAAACAAATTCCATACGAGGACAATCTTTCATAAGATGGTCGCCCCCACATTTATAGTATGGTCCCAATGGTTGTCGTGGAGCTCCTTGAGGTCCCCTTTGTTGGTAAGCAGGTCTTGGTCCATTGAAACCTTCATTGGCTATGAACAACAATGTTCTCTCGTCCAGACTATATCTACTTTCTCCTACAACCTGTGCCACTGTTGGTGGTCCAACATTGCCGATCATGCTCCATGGTTCCGACGGTCTCGGCTCTTCTGGTGGGTAGTATGTTCGGCACGCCATTGTTCCACTTGGCTCTTCATAATAAACAGGGACATGCACTAAGGCTTGTTCCTCTAGTTCTTCCACATTGAGCGTATATCTCACATCTATCGGTCTAGTCCTTGGGAGTGGTGGTTGTTGCCCTAAAACTGGTTGTGGTCGTTCAACCCCATCTGGTCCTGGAAAATTCCCCACAGTATATCTAGGTATAGGTGGCACTTGAGGTGGTGCTACTTGCGGTTGGAGAACATACTGTTGTTCTCTCACATACCCTTTATTATAGTAGCATTCCTCAGTAACATGATTTGTCCATTTCTGTTCGATGGCACACCACTTTAATGGCTTAGCCTGTGGCTTGGAAAATGGGCTAATCCTCTTAAGCACCTCCTCTATCAGTTGCTCTTGATTTACTCCTGGTTCATTTTGTGTACCGTCTTTCCAAACTTTGATCCACTTTGTTGAGATGGTGAATCATTATCTTTGTCTCTTAGATCTCCAACTCTATAGATCTCACAGTTATCTACCAAGAACAAAGCCTCTTTGGTTAAATCAAGTTAGAGTGGGGCTTTTCTTCATCTTTTGAAGGTCTACATTTCTCAGTCCTTGGATAAATATCAACATCAATCTGGATTGAGTAGGTAGTTCATCCATTGGGTAGAACTTTACATATTGTTTCAGCCGTAGGGCAGCCTTCCTGACAGATTCTCCCTCTTTCTATTTAAACTTGTGGATTTGAGAGACAGTATTGTGGGCTATCCCTCTTTGAGAGAATTCCTCCACAAACTCATCAAAAACTTCTTGGATGGTCCGTAAATCTCGTATTTCAACAAAATCAAAGTCTCTAACCTCTTTTGCTTGGATCACTCTCAAGAATGTTGCCACGTGATCTTTAGGATCCCCTTCTCCTGAATACCTTTTGTGTACCCATTTTTGGACTTGCGAAGGTCTAACATGTCTTTGTTGCACCAGTCAAATTGTGGATCTCCTCGTCCTTCTCCCCTCACGACGTCTTGTCCAAGTCTCAATCTTCCATCAACTGCACCCCCGTCCCATATCCTCTATATGACCTTTCAACAGGTGTTTCAATTGCAAACCCTCTTTTTGTGTTGATTCTCTCCATATAGGGGAATCCTACCGTGGTCGGTACCGTTGTTGGTCCCTTGCTCTCCTTGGGATAAGAATAAGAGTACGTGGGCATGGGTGAGACTATAGGGGTCACATATGAACTGTTTGTCATAGGGACTTCACCTCTATAGAACTCTTGTTCCCTTGTCACTATAAGTTGCAACCATGATTGCAACGTTTCAGGATTTGTGTTGAGATACGAAGGAAAAAATGGTGTGTCTCTCGTTCCAACTTGCCTGGTTGGGATTCTGGTCACATCCTCCATTTCCTCAAAGGGATTGGTAGATTTACTGGGGGTAGGGTTTAGTCCTTGAGTGGCAGCGAGGTCTGTTGGAATTACTCTAGTGGCTATCAATCTTGCTACCTTTGCTTTTTCTATCGGCATATACTCTCGTCCATATTTGTCAACATATAGTATGGGACTCCCTTCACCTGATTCATATGAGAACAAGTACATAGTATTTTCTGTGCCTAACTCAAAGGCAAATGGTGATAGACATCAAAAATATGTCTTGACTCTCCATTTAGGTATTCATAGATTCCTACCGCTCCTTGGTTAGTTGCAACTTTAGTCACCTTCTTGTCAACCACTAGGGTGGCATTAGGAAGGTCTATTAGAGGAGGTATTTTGATGATTTCGAAAACCATCTTCCCCTTTACCACATTATCCCCGTACTTGTTGTAGTTCTCTGGATCCTTAACAATAAGGTAATGTGTTTCCTCCTCATCACAGAATCTATCCCCATCATCGTACGCTAGAAGGGCATCCACTCCTTCTGCTAGTTTTTCCTCAATACATATGCTTTTTCGTCCCCTTTTGTCAGCATATACCAGAGCCCCATGGGCATTTGGTCCTTCTAAGTAAAGGGTTGTAAACCTCAATGTCCGAGGAGGGTTTTTCAAGGTGCTCCCTCCTTCTCCTTGGATTGGTCGGTTAATTGCGGTGTTCTGGTTTGCCATGAGATAAAAAGATTGTTCAGAGGAGTTGTTGGTTCCACTGCCATCTTCTATGATTGGTGCTAGTGGATCTATTCTAGCTTGGGTCACACTCTCCTCTGTACACACTATGCTGACTTGATCTCCTTCCTAATCTTAAATACATCAATCCCTTAACACACCACTACAAATCCAAACCTTTAACCTTTAGAGTTCGCTTTGTCAAGTCTTACTCTGGCTATTTCAGCTCTCCAATTGGTTGATTGATTGCACTTCCTATTGGTCTGGACTTGCTGGACCTTGTTGTTGGCTATCTGTACAAAACTTTAGGCTTTGCAAATCTTTGTCAATGGTGGTTCTCCTTTTAGTAACATTCAGTATTGATTAGGAAGAACATGCAAGTACTTCCCATCCAAAGTTTGTTTTGGAAGGGTTGGTTCCCCGTATATGTTCTTCTCACTGAATTGACTAGTAAAATGTGTTGTCAGAGTTAAATGGAATACCTGGCAGGCTCAATTTACTCAGTATGCTCTAAATCTGGCTCTTAGACTTTATACGCGTATAAAGTCTATTTGACAAAAGTGGGGCAATATTTCTTCAACAGATGTTCTCTACCATGCATGTAACTCTCAAAAACTTTCAAAATGACAATTGGACCACTTTAGTGTAAGTTACAATTTGATGCAGATTGATTTTGGATCATTTTCTGTTCTTTGGCACTTACATACTCAAATGCTTTTCAAATTGAATGCAATCTTGTCTATTGGCTTCTAAGGTCCCTTAGAATGCAAGGATATGCTCCAATTTAGCTTTGAAAGTCAATAGGGCCAAAAAGACATCATACGCGTATAAAGTCTTTTTGACTAGATTGACTAAATTTTTGCAGGTTTGTGCTTATAGTTGTGTGCTCATACTCCATGTATGTTCTGAAGTTCAAATAATGGTTAATAACATCAAAAACACATTATACGCATATAATGTCTTTTTGAGCCAATTGACATGAAACTTGCTCCAGAGATAGCCCATCACGTAGGGGCTTCACATATATTCTCTGACTTAAGTTTGGAATCAAGTTTGTTCAAGTTGTGGCCAAAAAGGGTGTGTAGAATGTTTGGATTGTTTCCTGGTCTTTTTAACCTCAGATTTTGGTCCAAATGCAATAAAATGTAAGCTATGGACTTCCCCAAGGCTTTAGGAAACTTTGGATTACTCATTTACACACTTTGAGTCTAATCTAGGTGAAAACACATCATATGCATATAACTTCTTTTTGACCAGATTGGAGAAATTTTTCTGTTTAAGGTTCTCCTTTATGTGTATACCAAGCAATATGTGCTCAAAATCAAGTTTTGATTCCAATGTTTCAACAATTCCACTCTTTTCTTTGTTTTTGGCTAGAATTTACAAAATTCTCTCTAGATGTCAAGTTGGTTGACCAAATGGTGTGGAATCTTGTAGTCAAGCTTATAGACACCTCCCAAATGGCTTCGTGATGACAAATATGTAGGATAATCCCCAAATCTATGCTGGAGACATTAAACGCGTATAATGTCTCCTGTCTCAGAATTTAGATCTGTTTCTATCCCAAGTTCCCTTACTTATCAACATCATGTACATGTGTTCACAACAAAATTTAAAGCTCAAAAGTGCTTACAAACACAAGTTTCTGCTTTTTTTTTCCGTCACAACCACTTCGAGTTTTGGCTTTTGGTCACCAATTCTATGACAAAATTTCCCACTCAAGGTGTTCCTAGGGTATAAACACTCATTTGAACACTATGGCACAGTCAGGTTCCACAACTTTGGTCTCCTTTTAGCCTTGGAGACTTTATACGCGTATAAAGTCTAACCTTGTAGAATTCAGAGCCCTTTCTAATGCCTTCTTATGCCCTCAGCAACCCTCAATCATGCAAAACATTTTTATGATTTTTTTTTTTGCATTGTTTCAACTAAGAATCACTCTCTTTTCAAGATTTTCAATTCAGCCAATCAACTCGAGCAAATTTTCATTAATGGATAGCTCTAGGTCAAGATCAAATCGTCCACCTAAAGCTACTCCTAAATATAAAAAATGGGATTTTGCAATTGTGAGTAGATAAGCACTTAATTGACACACACAAACTAGCCAATGTCTTTATCACCTCTTCAACCACTCAAACTCTCCCAAACCAATACAATTCTCAACTAAAATTATTAACACCGGTGACCAAGGCAAGACACATGCTTCCTAGCACCTCTCTATAGGTCCTAACTAAACTAAGATAGAAAAGAATACTCTCACCACACCAGAGGAACTCTCACCTCATAGGATTAGTCTAAGGTCACCTACCTAGGGCTTTGGTCCTCGGAAACAGTGCCAATGTTCACGGATACGCCGCGAGCGGACACTAGCATAGCGAGAATAGAACCCACAACTCTATGTCGGCCAAGGGTGAAGCTTAACCCGTAGGCGCATGGAAACAAGAAGATGGGTGTCAACCACCTTCTTGACCTTCTAAGACAATCTCTAGTCAAGGAAATCAAATCTAAGCGTTCTCATGTACTAGTAAAAGCAATCCAACCTATGATGCTCTTGTTATTTGAATCTAGGCCAAATGCATTCGAAATGACACGAAACTCACAAGATATACTCTCCTTATCATGAGATCAATACCCTATGGATTGTGACTTGATATCTAACCTCCAACTACCTCTTGCGACAATCACGTATAAAGACAGACAACAAAATACAGGTTACCATTTTGCATGGCATATGGTCCTAATGCATAGTCCTACTCTCTGTGGATCTGTAGGTACAAAGAACTCACCAAACAGACACCTGATTTGCAAGAAAACTCAACCGGAAGCTCGTAGGAGCTCACTTCACGTAACAAGTAGGTTTAAACCCTAACAATTGCCCCCTTAAACCTGATTTCATCTAGGATTATGTGAACAACTCCTAATGATGCTACTCTCACATACTCTAGTGGGAAAGGGCTCTTACACCTTGCAGGCCACAAAGGTTTCCACCTCTCATCACCTCTGAAAGTCACATAGCATGCCACCTACTAGGTTGTGTGGCTCATCCCTATCACTTCTTCTACTCTTATATCAAGAGCCCATTGTACAAATTTTTATCTCTCTTGAACCAATGCAAGCTACTCTATTTCTTTACATAGTGTGCTAATCTTGATTAGCAAGTGAATTGTTCATTGTAATTATATTTAATTAATTATGAACGCTACACTAGTGCATCCACCATAGCCTTTCACAAGTTTTTTGCAGTGGACAATGTTGAGCGGGTTGTTAGTTCTGTTAGCGTTGCAGTGTGCAGTGTTAGTGTTAGTTAGTGTGCAGTGCATTGTAGCTGCAAGGTGCAACGTGCATGTTAGGCAAGCTCTGTGCACGTGAAGCTCGCTGTCCACGCAACACAACCTTATCCACAAAAAGTTGTTTTTTGAAAAAGTTTAAAAAATAAAATTTATTAGAAGAAGAGCTTGAGAAATTTGAGATTTGAGATCGGGATCGGGATCATTCCCCAAGCGCTTATATTAAAAAAAGGGATCGGGATCGGGATCATTCCCCAAGCCCAAGCCCAGACCTAGGCCTCAATTTGCAGTCTTATGATATAGGGTAAAGGGGCCAATAAAAAGCCGGGTCCTTGTGCCCCCCCAAATATTGAGTTTGGGCCCTTCATGAGACATGAAAAGCCCCGTGCTGAAGTGGTTACGTCAGTTTGAAAAGGGCTAAGAGCGGTTGGATGTGAGCTCGATCCTTGTTGGCCGCTATGTCTCATTATACCCCCCACTATTAGTGGCCACCTTTTCAAGGCCATTTTTGTTACACAAAAAATAATATGGGCTGTCTCACGTCGCGTGCGCATTTCCAATCATGACAAAATTTTTGTCATAGCTGCACCTTGCAACGACCTTTTGATAGCGCTCCTCCAACAAAAGATATGTGCAACACCTAGCTTGCAATTTGCTGTAGAGCTTAGGTGGCCTTGCCCCTTTACCCTAGTATAGACACTAATATATATATATATATATATAGGGGAAGGGAGGGCATGTGGGACAAGTCCTTCAAGTCCTCCACTCTTCTCTTCACACTTACACCCTTGGACGACTTACTAATTTTAGCCTTCTTTTCGACTAAAAAAAGTCTGTTTTTAGGATTCTAAGGGCCTTAAGTAATCAAATCAGGGACTGTAAAGCATGACACATCCCTCTAACCAAGACGCTCTTTTTGAGATATCACACGCCATATTCCATGGCTTGGTTTTTTTTTTAAAAAAAAAGTTGAGAGTAATCTTGGGTTGCAAAACACTGAAACAACTAGGTGAGCGGCCTTCACGGGCACTCACCATCACTTATAGGGTGTTGAGGTCACATGCACTTACGCTCTGGTTGTGTGCTAGAGGAAAATCATATAGAGTGTGTCTCCGTTTACACGGGCACCCATTATTCCTCCACATTAGGCTCTAGACCCTAACCGGGAACCCAAGGTAGTACCACTCAGGACCCACATATTGCATCTAGTGACTCTTCCTCTACCTATGAAATCATGGAAGGTTACCCGATGCCCAATCCCAATAGTTCAAGCCAAGACATGCATGCCATGGACCCACGGTCTGGGCCGAACATGCTTAGTCGCTTGAAAGAGACTTTTAGTAGAGCCACTCACTTCGAACATGGATCTAGTGATGTAAATGAAAGGGTGGGGAAGTAAATTCACCATTCATGACCAATGTAGGTCCCATGCTCTTGGAGAGTGTGCATGTGAATACACCATTATGTGCACTCCCTGACTCTTTAGAGCTATTCCCCTCCGAGGTTATATTACCTGATGGTAGAAGCCTTGCCGAAGTGCAAGAGGTTGAGCGATATATCCTTGCAGCTAGGGAAAAGAAAATTGAAAGCTTATGCAAGGTAGAGTAATGGAGAGAGCTAGAGGCAAAGGCCCCTATGTCAACATCCATGCTAGTCCAACAATCGAGTGCATTTGAATTAGCAACCACTAAGGATCAAACCATAGAGAGCCACATTGCATCTAGTTCAATGGAAATCCCTAGCACCTCAATCCTAGATGGAGCATTTCTAAATGAAAATTGTGAGTATGAACTACAAACGGATACTTTAACCGACCTATATACAAGTCACACCTATCACGTGGGTTGGTTAGATGTCCTACAATCCACATCGGGTGCTACTAGCGTAGAGGAGCAACAACGAAGAGTTTGTGTTGTCATCCATAGGGTTATTGAGCTAGAGAGGAAAAACAGAGGGATCCACATGCATTCGACGGGTCTCATGAGATTCTTGGATACAAGGAAGGCTAAGCAACCAACTTTATCACAAATGGAGACTCCCTCGGCGAGCCTGATGGATCCTCCATATGTTGTTTTGCCAGGGTGTCTCAGTACAATCTGTTCCCACAAATGATAGCTTTAACTTTCCAACTTTAGCTCATCTTTCTCTTGATGATACTATGGCTACCATGCCTATCCCAGTGATGGGCATGATAAAAAATACGCCATGGACCTCATTTATTAGTAAAGCACCACTACATGGTGGCTCAATGCCTGCAAACAATACCAACAAGTGTGTATCAATCATAAGCACCTATGACCCCCGTGCTCATGTAGCTCCTACCCCTCCCATTGTTTCAAAAACTTATGCTCCATGACCACAACATCCAAGCCTTATTTCAATGAGACCATACAAGCTAGCATTAGCATGTCACATCCCACGTCTGCTATGCCTGGGGCCACACATATGAACTTTGGGCCACCACATGGCACAACATCGTACCCAGCTTGGGATCCAAGGATCACTCGTATGCCTGCCCGATGCCAACTCCAATTACACATGCAGTCCCAAGAGTTCTTGTCCCCACTATGCTTACTCACTTGGGTGACTTGGAAACATTTGCTCAAGCTATCGGTTGATCTATTGCTGAAAATATGCGTAACAGGCTTGATAGAGAGGCTAGAAGTAAGGCAATACAAATAGCCAAGCTCAAACAAAAATTTAGTGAAGACGGGGATGTGAGAAAGCATATTAAAGTATTTGAACAAGTATGCAATTCCCGAGGAGAACACAAGGAGCTGCATAAGAGTAATGCTTTATGCCTGACCTTGAGTGGGAAGGCTAGGGATTGATATAGGACCCTAGGGGTCAAAGAGAAAACGATTTACCCTTCTCTTAGGAGAATGTTCTTAAAAGAGTACATACAAGAGGGAGTGCTTTGGGGTGTAGCCTCTCAGCTCCAAAAAGACCAACAAGAGGAAGGGGAATCTGTGAGAGACTTTATTAATCGATTGAAGCATTTGAATTCTCATTGTGATTCAAATGAGCGCTTCAATAATAACCAATTGCTGAATAGATTCATTAGGAGACTACGGCATGAGGATATCTACAATGACCTAGTCATTAGAGGTATCACCACGGAAGTAGTTACCACCAATGCAATCCAATTGGAGGATTATTTAATTATTCAAGGAGAAAGAGTGTCTGTTGAGCCTAAATCTACTAGCTCGCAAGCATCGGGACATGAGCCAATGACCATAAAGCCTATTGCTAAAGAACCAAAAATATATGAGATGACTTTAGCAAATCTCATCAAGGCCATTCAAGAAAGTCTTAGAGACAATTGTGCTCCACAAAACAATCATATGTATCCCAAAAGGGAGCAACAATGGTGCTCAGTTTGATTTGGTCCACATATTACCAGTGAATGCCCTACGTTTAGAGTAAAATTTAATGGGAATTGCAATGCATGTGAGAAGTATGGTCATTAAGCCAAGGATTGCACAATATTTAAATGCGTGATGGCCAATAGACCAACCTTAGCATGGACGGACACACCTCGAGTGCCTGCATTGATGCCGGACCCACCTCTTGAACAACCGTCACAACACATGGTCCTTAGGGCCCAAAATGTTGTTCAACCAACACCATTACCACCTCTAGTGTTAGGACCACAACCCCCACATCCGAAAATCACTTCTATGAATCAAGTGGGTTGTGAGTCATCTATTTCTTGTGTGGATTGCAAGGATGAGTTAGACCCTTATATTGCCTATGGGATTGATGCACTTGAAGAGTGTCCACCATACTTCGTGGATGACTATTGGGGACAAGTCAAACCCTTCTATCAAGTAGCTGCTCTTGCGGCAAGAGGCCAAAATATCAATTTCACTACCAAGAGACCACCTCTTCAATGCTACGAGTGTGGGGGTCCACATATTGTAGCCAAGTGTCCTATTAGACTACAAAAGAATGCCATACTAATGCAAACCAATCAAGCGAGTACAACTACAATGCCGATACTCATGTGTAATTGATGTGGCATAGATCATTTGATTGTCCAATGTTCTAATAATCCAAATGCACCAAAGATCACGCCATTGAACTTAATTGAGGTTAGCAAGGAGGCACAAAGTACACCTATGGTACCAGTAAATGTACTCACAAAATCGATGCTCCAAAATTAAAATTATATTCTTGAAGAAAGAGATACAACATCAATTGCCCAATCTTAGAAGAAGAAGAAAACACAAAGGAAGAGATCACAAAAAGCAATGAAGCCAGACCCCAGTTTGAAGACCAACATAGGGACTTGTGACAACCCCGTGTATATGAACAACACTAAAGTGGATTCTGATTTGAATGAGACCATGGAGACTAAAACAGTCACTAGGAAAGGAACAAACAAGGAAGATCATCATGAGCCACAATGGCTAGGACCCAAGGAACCCAAGAAGAAGGTAGGAACTTACCCAAACCCTATAGAGGAGATCGAGCAAGTCAAGCAATCAATGAGTTTGGTAGAAGAGACCCAAAGGGATCTAGAGAGAGCACCTAGGAAGATCTAGATTACTGACGCACCATTCCCTACGTGAAATCAACCTCACAAAGAACATAGACCACTAGCCATACCTAGTGTCATCCAAGAAGAAAGTGACTTTAAGTCATTGAGAAGTGGGTGTACTCCCTTCTTGTTGGAGAGAATGTTTATGGAGGGATTACCTGACCCTATCAAAGAAATTGGAGATCCCATCTTCCCCATGTCAAGGGATTGAAGCCCAAAAAGTGCCGTTAAATATCCCCAAATTAATGGATTTCATGGCTTCAAAAGTTAGAACCACCATCATGTCTTAACTTTATGGAGACCCCGAGATATCTTAGCTCTTCGAGCTTTCCTCAAAGGAGAACTGAAATTCAAGCTACCACAATTTGCACAGTTGGATGGAGCTAGGGAGGTACCAATAGAGGAGGAACACTTAGATCTACAACCCAATCTAGATGAGAAGTCCGTTGTTGAAATACCTGTTAACAAGTTGGGAAAATACTTTTAAGGTGATAAATCCAATGCGACCATACCAATCACTACCAAGGGATTAACTGTGAAGGGAATCCTTGATGGTGCTACTGGGGTTAGCATTGTAACTAAAAATTGATGGGAATCTATGGGAAGACCTCACCTTGGGACTACAAACATAGTGGTAAAGATGGCCAATGGGACTATTGTTCAACCTATTGGGATGCTAGAAAATCTCAAGATCAAGGTCCTTGGACACAAAATAAGGCATACCTTCATTGTTATGGATTTTTCCAAGCACACCTACCTGGGATGATTGAGCTTGACAATGTGGATTGGGTCCACCTAGCAGCAACCATAGACACTTGGGGAATTAGAGGGATGACCTGGGTAACACCTGAGGGGGATGAAATGCCACGACTCGTACCTTTAATAGCTCACATGATTCAAAGTCGGAATCATCAATTGAAATTGACTCTGAGGATAAATAATTTGAGTTAAATATGGGTGCAAATATGGAAATGAACAATACAGAGCCCAACAGTTCCCTAATTGAAAATCTATCAGAGAGAGGAGAAGACACAAGTAGCGATTCATCTAGTGAATCTTCATTGGAGGAAGATCGTATTCAAAAATTAGACAAGAAAAGTGAGAGATATAAGAGGCGAGGATATTGAGCAAATGTTCTAGGATAAATGGAAAGAAATCTGTCGTAGAATGGCTCAGTTATATGAGGGCATGTAATGCCAATTGAAAGTTGGTAAATAATTCGGGTGAATACCTTCAAAATGTCATGTGGTGTAGTCCACAACCCATTGACATTGCACAACTAGAACCTACAGAGAAGCCAAAGTTGAGCCGTACTATAAGGAGATAGCGATTCATCTAGTGAATCTTCATTGGAGGAAGATCGTATTCAAAAATTAGACAAGAAAAGTAAGAGATATAAGAGGCAAAGATATTGAGCAAATGTGCTAGGATAAATGAAAAGAAATCTATCGTAGAATGGATCAGTTATATGGGGGCATGTGATGCCTATTGAAAGTTGATAAACAGTTGGGGTGAATACCTTCAAAATGTCATGTGGTGTAGTCCACAACCCATTGACATCGTACAACTAGAAGCTACATAGAAGCCAACGTTGAGCCGTACTGTAAGGAGACGAAAAAATCAAGAGCTAGCTCAACAACAAAAGAAAGTGGAAGAGAAATGACAGTCCATAGAACAACAAGACCCCACAAATTTACATCTTGTACCTGAGCATTTTAAATCCTACACCATAGAGGAGTGTAAGGTTGTGTATACAAAGTCCTAGAGAACACCTATTGATGAAAGTAATGGAGTCTATGATAATCCAATGATAGTTAAGGAAATAGAGTTAGCAAACCGAGGTGAGGATTCCAGACCTGTTTTCATTGCCCAAGATCTGATAGAGACTGAGGAATATGTACTTAATGAGCTTCTCAAGGAATTCAAGGATATATTTGCTTGGACATATCATGATATAAAAGGTGTTCCACCTTCCATGGTGCAACACACAATTCCCATGAATAGTATGGCTAAACCAGTCCAACAATGACCCTACCCAATGAATCCTAAGTATGCAAATATTTTTCAAGAAGAGATTGAAAAGCTTGTCAAATGCAGATTCATAAACCCTATTGAGCACTCAGAATGGGTGTCTCCAATAGTTATTATGCCAAAAAAGAAAGGGAAACTCAAAGTGTGCGTAGATCTCAAGAAGGTCAATGCCGCCACTAGGAGAGACCATTAACCCTTGCCATATTCAAAACATGTGCTTAAAAGAGTTGCAGGGAAGGAAGCTTATAGCTTTTTAGATGGATACTCTGGCTACAATCAAATCACAATTGCACTAGCGGACCAAGCTAAACTTTCTTTTATAACCGAATTTGGAGTGTTCGCATTTCATGTTATGGATTTTGGCTTAACCAATGTCCCTGCTACCTTCCAAAGATTGATAAACATTGCTTTTAGGGAATATTTGAGGGACTATTGCAAAGCTTTCTTAGATGACCTTTGTGTTTATTCTTCTTGGAAAGAACATCTATCATGTTTACAAAAAGTGTTTGAAAAGTGCAGATTGTATCGCATCTCATTAAACCCTTTCAAATGCCAATTTTGGGTTAAACATGGAATCATTTTAGGACATATAGTGTCCAAAAATGGGATTTCCACAGATGAGAGAAAAATTAAAGCCATTTCCAATTTGCCACCACCTACAAACTATAAAGGAGTTCAAACGTTCATGGGCCATGTTGGTTTTTACCAACGGTTTATTTTAAACTTTACCGAGATAACTCGCCCATTGTACAAGCTTCTTATTGAGTTCCACTAGACCGGGGAGTGTGACCATGCTTATGAGTTATTAAAAAAGGCATTCACAAGAGCTCCCATCCTACAAGTGCCCAATTGAAATGTAATTTTCTATGTGCATATTGATTCATCAAACTTTGCTATTGGGTGTGTTCTAGCTCAACTAGGAGAATATAAATTGGACTACCCCATTAGCTTTGCAAGTCGTTAATTAAACGATGCTTAGAGGAACTACACCACTATAGAGTGGGAAGGTTTAGCTATGATTTACGCAATAAAAAAAATTTGCTGCTACCTTCTTGCCAACAAGTTTATTTTCTATGTGGATCATCAAGCATTGTTGTATCTAGTGAATAAACCTTGTTCCATGGGAAGAATTACATGATGGTTGTTAATTCTTCTTGAATTTGATTTTATTGTTGTAGTGAGACTTGGTAAATATGGTGGATCATTTGGCTTGCGTACCCAATGGTGAAGCCCCTACTAGAATCGATGATGAATTGCCCGATACTTCCCTGTTCCTAGTCGAGACCATGCTTGCATGGAGTGAGAAGATTGTGAACTATTTAGTTAATGGTTTTCCACCCAAAGAACTTTGTAAGGATATAGCTCAAAAACAATTAAAGGAATGTGAACCTTATTCTCTAATTGCAGGAACTCTCTACAAGCTAGGGAAGGACGATATTCTTAGACGTTGTGCTTACGAGGATGAGTATTTATACATACTGCAAGAAGCCCACATGGGTATAGCCGGAGGACATTTTATAGGGAAACTAATTGCTATAAAGGTGTTGCAACCAGGCTATTGGTGGCCTATCTTATTCAAGGATGCATCACTTTTTGCAAAAGGGTGTGATGAATGCCAATATTACATGATCACACAATGAAAGGATAAGATACCCTTACATCCTATTAAAGTGACTCAACCATTTGAAAAATGGGGTTTAGTTTGGCAGATTGCAACACTCAATCTCGATATATTATTGTTGCCACTGATTATGTGACAAAGTGGGCAAAAGCCAACGCGACATGCAAGGCTGATGCAAGGTCAACTGTGAAGTTTCTCTTTGAGAACATTATTACACGATTTGGTTTTCCCCTTGAGATTGTGAGTGACAATAGTACTCATTTTATAAATGTAGTAATAAAGGAACTCACGACAAACTTCATGATAGACCACCATAAGTCTACACCTTATTATCCACAAGCAAATGGAAAAGCTGAGAGCACTAATAAGACTTTAATTTCTATCTTGACCAAAATAGTGGAAGCTCATCGCATAGATTGGGATTTGAAGCTGAGATTAGCTCTATGGGCTTATCGTACTGCTTACAAAGTGGCTATTAATTGTACACCATTCAAGATGGTATATGGACAAGAAGTAGTTATGCCATGGGAGTTTGTAATTCCTAGTCTACAGGTAGCTTCACAAGAAGGTAGGGATCGTAACCCTTTAGTTAAGCGTTTTATATATCCTTGAGGGGTTAGATGGGGAGAGGCAATTGGCTGTGCAAAATGCACTTGTGGAGAAAGATAGGAGAAATAAATGGTTTGACCGTCATTTAAAGAGCAAAGCTATCAAGGTTGGGGATAAAGTTCTTATGTATGGAGTGCATAACAAGAAGAAAAAATTGAAATATGCAAGAAAAGGACCATATAGAGTATGTGAAATCACCCCACAAGGTACCATTCATGTAAAAACTCTTGATGGAGTTGAAACCATAGGATTCCTCAATGGGAGTAAATTTAAAAGATACTATGATCTTTGAAGCCAAGAGGAGCTACACGCCATCCATAAAAAAAGGCATCCAAGGCACAAGCAAAATTGAAAAAGATACAAGCTAAGACTAAGAAGCGACAACAACATATGAGACGCCAATGGGAGGCCAACCTTGGAGTTACACATACATTTCAAGTTGAAACAAAGGATGATTGGTTGGACTCAGACACACCTCTACAAGACCCTATTGAGTTAAATAGCACCTATGGAAAAGTTCTATATAACGCCGTTGGACACAAGTGCTAAATATAATCTGCTATCAAATGGAGTGTGGTGTCAGTTAGGAAATCCATATCTATCTGACAGTACCATCCAAGTCAAGGGCATCAACAAGAAAAAAACTACCATTTTTGGAACTTGGCACACTCTAACAGTTATGACAATGGAGTCGAAGCTCAAAACTTTGTGGTCATGCCTGCTTGAACTATGGAAGGCAATATAAACCTAGGATGCAAGTGGAGGTTAGCGACCAAATGCACTATTGATTGGGGGACTGAGGGTGTCACAACACAGAACTTTTAGCCCTACCACTCAAGGGATTGTCCTTGAGATATAACCTCTTGAGGAAATACAACCCAAAACATTGCATATCCAAGGGGTTGAACCATTTGTACCTATAGCCCAACCCTCTAGAGCTTCAACTTCTGTAGTTGAAACAAAGCATGAGACACACAAGACTCATCGTAATATAACAAAGAAAACATACAAATGGGTCTCTAAAGCTTCTTTAGCAACCATTTTGATGCTAAAAAACAAAATCCTTGTAAGAGACGCCCCACTCGCTCTAACAAAATTTAAGAAAACATTGCGTTGGATTCCTAAGCGACTATTGGAAGCCCAAGGCTATTATGAAGGGAATGATCAAATATGGGTGCCCAAACATAAATTATGTTCTTACCTGTCACCTATAGACCCATGTGAGTCAAATCTTGTAACAATAAAGACAATCAAAGACCGTGGGAAGGGAAAGATCACATAATACTATACGCCTGATCCAAAGCTAGTTTGGGTACCCAAACAAGAACAACTTGTATCGCCTAGCTCAAACATAGAAAAAACGAATAAAGCTTCTTGCTCTTCATGTGGTTCTTCTACGGAAACACAAACTTCTTCACAACTTCCATCTACCACCAAAATTGTACAAAAAAACAAGGAAATAATAGAACCTCCCATTGTAAATTCATCACCTAAAACAACATTTCAAGTAAAATCATGGGAGAGTACCTTACCAACCTTGCAAGTAAATGAAACGTCTAGGGTGGTGAAAAACTATTGGTCTAAGTCTTCACCCATTATAACTTGGAACATTTGGTTTCAAAAGGTGACAACATCGTTCCAAAAGGTATGATCTACCCAAGGAGGGGGAGTGTTTTCTGACATCCATCATTCACTTCCTCCCCTCTTAACCTTCCTCCCTGACCTCTCCATCTCCCAATCTTAGGGAATGTATATATATAGCCCTATACTCAAGAAAAAAAAGGAGTAAAAGAGCAAGAGCCACCAAACAAAAAGCTTGAAACCTACAAATTCTAGTACATGACCCAAAAATCATAATAACACATTATGCACAATGACATGACCTTTTGACATGACCCTTATAATATCTACGCACTAACCAAAATCTATCTGTGTGTACACATATGGCTAGTATGCTAGAGTCATCCACTCCTACCTTGGGTGAGAGGTGTCCTCTTTACTTTTCACAAGTGTTTTACATAGTCTACCTGGTGCTTGCCTATGAATGGGATTTTATAGATACACTAGCGTGTGAGAAACATTTTGAGGAATTAGAATGGTTGATATGTCTCTTGACCACGATTGATACTTAGTAGAGAATGTCTCTCCGATTGCACAAGCTTACCTTTTTGAGCAATATGACTATACACACCTAGTGACATTCTTAGTGAACATATGTGCATCTAATGATGAGGAAGATTTACATGATTACACGGGTGGCACGTGTGGTCTCATTGATGATGACTTTATTTTTCTTGACGATGACGAGGATAGGGGTTTAGACTTAGGGATACCTGCCCATCTATACAATATCATCCTCCCTTGACCCTCTAGGGGGGTGCAAATACTTAGGTTAGGGTTATTTATGTTTTTCTTATTGTGTTCAATAAAGGTTGGTGCCTCTTCCCACTGATGTGCCTCCTAGAGGGACATTGTTATTGCTTTCTTAAACGATGATATATCTAAGGAAGTATATATAATGCAGCCTTGTAGTTGTCAACAAGGACAAGAAAAGAAAACGTACAAATGCAAGAAAGCTTTATACAAGGTGGAGCAATCTTCTGGTGCTAGATATGAGAAAATTGACACTCATTTGGTTAAACAAGGCTTTCATAATAGTCCAAATGAAAGCACTTTTATGTCAAACGTGAGGGTGATGTTTATCTTGTTGTCATTTTGTATGTAGATGATTTGTTGATTACTTGTCCAAATGAGATACACATTGCTAGATTCAAGGCTGAAATGAATGCTATTTTCAAGATGAAAGACTTGGTCTTCTACATTATTACTTGGGCATACAATTTAAGCAGTATGATGGAGGTATTGCTTTGTTTTAGGCAAGATACATAAACTCATTACTATGTAAGTTTGGACTTGAGGGTTGCAAAGCTATTGCTATTCCAATGGAAACAAGTTTGAAATTGAGTCTTTATGATGTTGGAGGTCTTGTGGATGTCGCTCTTTATCATTTCTTTTGGATGCTGTATTTATATATGCAATACTAGGTTGGATATTTAGTTTGTAGTCTTATAGAGGTCAACAAATTTATGCATAGTCCAAGGTCTTAGAATTTTGTAGGAAATAATCCTTCACTATTTGAGAAGCACTTTACAATTCAGTTGTTTTATCCCAAGGGTGAACCATTGGCACCCAATTTGTATGCTTTTCCAGACTCAGATTGGGCTAGTTGTTATGACACATGAGTGCCCACAAGTGGTTTTAGTTATGGCTCAACAATTCATGTATATCATGGTTGAGCAAAGAGCAAACTATTGTTGACACTTCTAGTTGTGAGTCTAAGTACAAGTCAGTCTTCAAAGCTACGGTTGAATGTGTATGGCTCACACATCTTATGGATAATTTAATTGCCAATACAACATCATCTACACTAACAATCAAAGTGCATGGGTAGTTGTCAGGAACCCAATTTCTCATGCTCGCACAAAGCACATTGACATGCATTATCTTTATGGCAGTGAAAAAATATCTGGAGGAGAGATTATTTTGGCTTATGTTTGAATGTGTATGGTTGAGATACCTCATGACTAATTTAAGTGCAAAGCCAAATACAACGACAGTCAAAGCGCATTGGTACTTGTGAGGAACCCAGTTTTTCATGCTTGCACAAAGCACATCGACATGCATTATCACTATGTCAGGGCAAGAATCTCTGTAGGAGAGATTAGTTTGGCTTATGTGTCAAAGTAAGAAAACCTTTCAGATCTATTCATAAAGGCATTTCCTCGTGAGAAGTTAGAAGCTCCCTGCAATGCTTTAGGCTTGGTTCCGTTTGTGGAGTGATCATTTTATAAAAAATCATTAAATTTCAGCGTGCAAAACTTTTGTTTGGGGGGGGAGATGGAGATCAAGATTGGAAAAATGAGATTGTATTGTGTTTACAAAGGCTTAGTTGCCAAAGCATTTTGACTTTACGCACTATGTGCCATCACCGCATCACTCCTAGGGGGGATTTGTTACCATATATGTGGTAGTGATGTGTATAAACACACTTATACACTATGGGCCATCACCACATGACTCCTGGGGGGATTTTTAACCATATATGTGGCAGTGATGTGTATGAACACTTAGGACCACCAAGGCACTTTTTCTCTCACTAGAAAGTTTTTCCCCCATGTATTGTATATGCAGCCATCATTTTGACACTATTCACTATGTGCCATCACTGCATCACTCCTAGGGGTGATTTTTTACCATATATGCGGTAGTGATGTGTATGAACACACTTAGGACTGTCCCAAGAGGCATTTTTTCCCTCACTAGAATTTTTTTCCCCATGCATTGTATATGCACCCATCACTCTAGGGCTACCCTATCATTCTTTTTGTGCACTAAGTAATATACTTTTTGTTGTGTGCCTTGATGCATCATCTTCCAAGTTGTGCATGCATCTGCACAACCCTATTCAACAAAATTTTCTGGATCAACATGCATATGAGAGATGCTATCGCAACTTGGAGCCTTAAAAATTGGAACAAATACAAGAGCATTGTTTATATATTGAATGATTGTAAACATTCATCTAGGCAATTGAAGTTGATAATTAAAGTATACAATGGTTTAGCTACAACTTGCATACATGTAGATGACACATCCATAATAGCCACAATGGCCATGAATGCTTGAACTGTGAAAAGATTCATCATGAAAATTGAATTATCACTTTGGTTTTCTCAAGAGTGTTGATATCCCACTTTGTGACTCTTTGTGCCCTAAAATATTTCCTTATCAAATTGTGAAAACAAACGTATCTGGATTTAGGCATGTTAGCTAAATCTACTCATTTAAGCTCTTTATACAACCATGCAACCACATCTCTATTATCAAACTGTGAAAACAAATGTATCTAGATTCAGGCATGGTAGCTAAATCTACACCTTTAAGGTCCTTATACAACCATGCAACCACATCTCTATGCTCCTTAAGATTTTTGATAAAAATATCTTTGTTTTCTCAAGATAAAATTATCGATATATAAGCCAAACTTGGTTCTTTTGCTAGGGTTATCTAGATTAAAGTGTTTTGTAGCCTCGTGGACATCATTAGATTCATATAAGTCTCTCATAAGTTGCTACACTTTTGAATTTGTTTGGTATATTTCTTATAATATGATGGAATGTTCATTCAATTTCCTTGTGTATCATTATCAAATTCTAGTGGTCTAAACCTCTTTAAGTGTTTGCTTTAAGGCTTCAATTCACCACACAATGTCTACACGCATCCTTGCATTCTAGCTTTGGCATATTTTGTTGGGGTTCAGGCCAACTAGTTAGATGAGTGTTACGCACAAAACTCGATCATTGACTCATGTTTTAACTTCCATGTTACTCCCCATAGGGAATGGTTCTCTAGTCATGCTTCTAGGCATGGTTCGGCCAAGCTTGGTGACTCGTATCAGCTTGGCATTTGTGACATTGGAGATGTGAAGTTATGCATGCATAACGACATTGAGTTTATGGTTTGAGGTGTTAGACATGTGCCAAAGTTGACTAAGAGCTTAGCGTCAACAACTGGTCAACTTGTTATTTCTGGTTATATTATCGTTTTTGGCAATGGTTCTCAGATGATTCGCAAGGGAAATTTGGTTGAAGATGCACATATAAACTGTCAAAGATGTTGAGTATCACAAGGCCATATTCAAGGACGTAAACTCAAATGAGATCAAACAAACAACTTAGTTGATGTTCCTACCACTGGTAGAACTATAGAGAGAGCACTATTGCTAGTCTAACAATCAAGCAATGAGGAGATCTATGTGAGTCTCTCATGCCTTTGAGCATTTTTAGCCAGGGTTAGACTATTTGTTGGACACTGATTGTGAAGAGTGTCCCTTTCACCAAGAGGCTATTCAAGTTGAAGATAGCATGAAATGAAGGCAGTGACTGCAATTTACTCGATTATGGAAAATGAGACTTGGGATTTGATAGTGTTGCCAAAGGGCAAACAAGCCTTACCTTGCTTTTGGGTGTATAAGAAGAAATACAAGGTAGAAGGTCTTGAGCCTAAGTATAAAACTCAATTAGTTTCTAAGGGATTCAAGCAGAAAAAAGGCATGTATTTTGATGATATTTTCTCTCCAGTAGTCAACATGAGTATATTACATCTTGTGTTTTGAACTAGTAGTCATTGAGGACATGGAACTTTTCCAAATGGACATGAAAACGGTTTTGTTCATGAGGATCTAGAAGAAGACATCTACATAAAATAGCCAGAGGGTTTTGAAGTCAAACATGAAAAGCCTACGAGGGTAGAAATGGTGTGTAGACTGCACAAGGCATTGTATAGCGTAAAGAAAGGCTCAAGGCAATGGTACCAAAAAATTGACAAGTATATGCAATCCCAAGGTCATGTACAGGAGCCAAGAAGATCATTGCTTGTATACTCAAAAGTTGAACGATGGTTCAATTATCATCTTGATACTTTATTTCAATGACATGATCATTGTTGGGAACTCTAAATAAGAGATTCCGCTTAGCATGCAGTTTTCTATGAAGGATCTGGGAGATGTGAGTCAATTTCTTGGTATGTGCATCAAGAGGGATAAAAAATGTGGAATACTAGAGTTATCTCAGGAAATGTGTATCCACAAGGACTTGCAATGTTTTAATGTGCAGGAGGAAAATGATAATTTGAGTACACCAATGTAGGCATTCTCAAAATTTAGCAAGAATGATGCTCCCAAATCTGATGCTGAGAAAGTGGAAATGGCCAAGGTGCCATATTGTTTAGCATTAGGCAGTCTCATGTATTCCATGGTAACCACCATACCACACATTGCATTTGTAGTCGAAGTGGTTAGCGCATTTATGGAAAATCCTGGTAGGAAGCACTGGGAGGCAATGAAGCACATTCTGAGATACATTAAGGGTACATCAAGCAAGTGTTGATGCTTTGGGAATAGTGATGCATTCATAGTGGGTTATAGAATGTGGATTATGCGGGTTGTGTGGATAGATCCATGATTGGCTATGTATTCCTATTTGTTGGAGTAGTTGTGCCATGGACATCATGTCTTTAGGATTGCACTTCGTCTTCCAACATGAGAGAGAGAGAGAGAGTATGTTGCAATTTTTAGTGCTAGCAAGGAAGTTGTATGGTTAGCTCGTTCTCAAGTGGGAGACCTTGGCATTTATTAGACTCCAATGCTACATTGTGATAGCCAAAATGCTATTGCATTAGCAAAGAACCCCGCTCCAAGTTGAAACACATAAAGGTCAAGTATTGTTAATAAGCGCATCAAGATAGTAAAGGTTCATACAGAGGACAACCCCATAGATGCTCTGACAAAGAGCCTGCAGTTTTCACATTGCATTCAGATTATGGGTCTAGAGTGAAGCCATTGGAATGATTCATGCCTTTAGATATTGTCCATATACATAGTTCACTTGGGCCACGTTCATTGTTGGGATTCATGCCAACTAACTAGACGTCAATGTCCCTTACTAACCCATCTATTTTTACTCATTGTTATACAATAGAATAGGAGTTGTGAGGCATATTGATCCACCCACTTTGTGTGTGTGCTCTTTTTCACCCTCACACTTTGCATGCACCGTGCACTATACATATTAAAATCTCCCAAATAATTGTTACCATATCCTTGTGACAATCTTGTACTAGCTTTTAAAAACGAGCATTCTTTGGATCTCATGCTCGATTTCTATGGAATTTTTGATAGTTTGTAAGTATTGCAAAAAACAAAAAGTGAGTATCCTTGTGACTCTTTTTTATTTATAGTGTAAAAGTTGTACAAACAACATTAAATGGAATTGCTTTCAAATAGGAAAGAAAAACATATGGTGATGTAGTTGGATTGAAAGAAGACTTGAAGATATTATCAGGCACATATGCCAGCTTTGGGATTATAGTAGTAATCACTGGAAAGGAACGGACCACTTGGCCCTCCAATTTAACCTCAGTGGGACTAAAAGATTACTGCTCAGCAATGCCCTAGAATGGCTTAACAAGCGGTGTCTACCGAACTGTGAATCCAAGTTTGAGTGGAAAGCATGGTAGTGGCCCAAGAACAGACACTTCCTGAAACCACAAACTAAGGATGTGTACCTCTCCCTTATGTCTTTGAAGGATTGGTTCTCCCCGTTGAACAAGTAGTGGGGCAAGGATTGGTCAGAGTCAAGGTGGGAGACAACCGTGTGGAATATATGGCACCCAAAATGGCCGCATGGAATGAAGATTTTCTTATGGAAGGTCTTATGGGGAGCCCTTCCAACAAGGGTGAAGATTTGCATCATGGGATTGTCTGGATAGATTCTTGCAATGCAGGACAGCTTGTGAAGACCTCCCGCACCTTTTCAAGGAATGCCCGAGAACATGTGGTCTTGCAGGAAAGGTTTGCAAATGGATCCAAAAGACTTGGAAAATAGGATTTTTCAAGAACAATCTCTTCTTGGGAGCGAAGGTGTTCAAGAGCCACACTTTGCTCATCGCAACTCAAATTGTGAGTTTTATTACTTTAAACATGTTTGGAAGGCAAGGAACTGCCGGATCTTTGAGGACACCATGGAAGTTGCTAAGTTTACAGAGACAATCCAAGAAAGCAAAGGGACTATCATCACCATCGGGAAACATATGGACTCTGATGAGTGACACATGATTCTAGGTGCCATAATGATTGACTAGTATCGATGAACTCCCATCCTTTATTGTAGGGTGGCTCCCCTTTCAGTTGATATATCTACAATCAATTGAAGGTGTCATGGTGCTCATGACGATCATGGTAGGAATTTGTACTTCTATGATCTTGCTAAAAAGATCTACTCACCATTGTGAGTTTTGGGAAAAAAAAAAAGACTTGAAGATATTTATCCAACTATTTTGCACACTTTATTTCCTACACATTTAAGTAGGAACAAATAGTTATTGCCTATTATCAATGCATTGAAAGACATGGACCACTCTAAACACTATCTAACACGGGGTCTTAATGACCCTGAGGTGGTGGGATCAACGGTCGTGCACGGATAGGGGGAATCTCAAGGAGAATGGACGGAGGAAAAAGTCAACATGTTGACCCACGACCCCTCGTGTTGGAGACTCAAACCCAAGATCACCTCATTGGCAGCCCGACGCCCTGACCACACGCCCATGTGGGTTTGCTTGTCCCCAAGGTGAAGCTTTTATATGATAAAGTGGACTCAAACAACGGCAAAAGTAAACATGGACCAAAAAAGCAAACACGAACAAAAAAAAGTAGACAAGGACAAATTGGAAGGCGTTCGTGCTTTGTGGGAAATGTGCTTCACTTCAGCGCCCTAGATCCTACCGCTTCCACTTCATCAAGACCCCATGTTGAATTGTCCTAAGGATGGACCACCCTAATCCTTGGTAACAATCATGTGTGTGGAAAACTATGTAGATGTATAAAAAGGCAACATATAAATAGGAGCTTGTGGGGAGAGCCACATGGTCATCATATTATTGAGCTCATAATTGCAAACAAAAATAATCAATGTGAGGAATCAACTCCATCTCTATTATAGAGAATCTTCCAAGATCCTTTTATGACGTAGGCTTATTATAGTAGTGGCACCTAAAACTCATGAAGTAGCAAGATTCAAAAAATCAACCCCACAACACAGTTCTAGAGGTGAAATTGTTTCCCTGAGCCACTGCGATGACCCCACATCCGTGTCCCTTATCGGAGCTTGCTTGTATATATAAAAAAGGTTTGTTGCAATAGCTACACCCTCGCTCGACAAGTATAGCTCCTGGCTCGATTTCGATCTATTTGGACACATGGCCTTTGCCTTTCTATTCATTCCTCAACATTCCAAAGCATCTTGCCAAGATTCTAGTTAATCACCTCAGTTTTTAAAATTGTGCTTGATAGAAGTTCTTCCTAAAATCTATTGTTCACCTCATATACAACCCCTCAAAATGAGTTACATTTCACGTTTACACTTAGGGCTTTGCAAACACCAAAGAACTAAAGCTGAAAAGATTCAATGATAGCTCGAATTATCACAAGCTAAAAGTTCAACGATCTCATTTTTCTTCAAAATTCAAAAATTAGGGCTCCATTATTTTTGTCATTGCCGAAAAATAGATATCTTTGGAAAGGTGAGAAGGAACTAAGGCTTGCTAAGTTAAGACAGGGATAAGAGTTATGGAAAGTTTAAATAAACTAGTATGTGACCTGCATGTTGTTGTTGCTAAGAAGGAGTATCATTCAATTTTGGATAACCCCCCCTCCCCCTTTCTTCACAGAAATAACATGTGTCAACATTCTTTATGCATCCAATTCAAGGTAGTGAATTGCATGACAACCATATCTTAAATGCTTTATTAGAGGCAAATAGGTTTTACATGTTTTATCGTGTTGACTAGGATATTACCGAGTCTGATTATTTGTTGACTCTGATTATTGCTAAGTTTGATATTTATTCAGTCAGATTATTGGTGAGTCAGATGTTGGTGAGTCGGCGGATGTTGGTTAGCCAGATGTTAGTTAATCATATCTTGCTGGGTCGGATTTTTGCTGAGTTTGATTTTTACTGAGTCAAATATTTTGCCAAGAACTTCTTTTGGGTAGTTACAAATGTTTCGTGTTGGATACTTTAGGGGTTGAGGCTACGCCTTGAAGAAGGGATTCGTGGTCATGTAGTTATGTGTATTCTCTTGAAGAATCAATTAATCAATGCTATGTTTGTTGCTCTGTATGATCTACTTCTGTGTTGTATTCTGCTCAATATGAAGTCATTTGTGTGAGTTTTGATATGCCTGAAGTGTTTCTTGAGTTGTTTCTATGTAAGATATGGTGTGTGGGAGTCGTGCGTGATGTAAGGTTTATTCTTCATGAATACATTAGTGTTTTGTACTTTGTCTGACCTTTCTTGTGTGTAGTCTTGCTCTGACAGAATCCAATTTTGATGTATGTGAGTGTGTGAATTGCCTACCATTACATGTTTGAGGTTGATGTGAGTAGTGATGATATGGAAGAGGAGTGGAGTTACCCAACGGGAGTGTCAACAAGTCAGGGAAAGGGAGTACCAGTGGGAGGAGTGAGCCAAAGGAGCCACCAAGGACCCATAGATACCCCTAAGACGGCATCAAATATTCCACCAAATGGGAAAATTCTTCACCATACACATTCAAACAACCAAGACGATGATGAAAGCATGTGTGAAAGCATTGTTTTTGCATCAGATGGTCTCAACTTTGAATATTTAGCCTGTAAATCAAATCAGATTTTAGTTCAAGGCACTCCTAGAGAGCACTTTGATGTTGCAAAAGCCATTATTTTTGCAAGTTTTTTTGACCTATTGGGGCAACATGAAAACACAACCTCAATGCATGCTTCAACTCACCGGCAAAAATCAGATGAAGGAAGTCACCTGAATATCCAAAACTTCATATTTCAAGCAAAGGAAATGAAATCAATGCTAATATGTTTGTCATTTCTCTTGACCAAGTTTTTGCTCCAACTTTAAAGATCGAGAATTACTGTGGAAGTAATCCCATAGATCAGAATGGGAAATTTTTGATAGGTGGAGTGGATCCAAATCAAATGTCTATACTTTTTGATTCAAATTTTAGCATTCAACAAGATTTTTGCAGAGGGAGAGCTTCAATATCAGACAAAGAGGCTTTGCAAAACTTTGACTTTGCTTCAAAAAATCTTTCAACTATTCAAGGAAATAATTTCAAAGTGGGAGATGATCCGAAAACAATGTCGCAAGGACTTGATTCAAATTCTGGTGTGATGCAGCAAACTCCAAGGTTTCTTCATTTTGCAACGCAAGGTTCAACTTGTAAGCTAGATGAAGTTATGTTCGCTGATTTTGAAGCTTGTTTCGCTCAAATGGAAGATCAGACATGGTTTTTCTTCTCAACAAGCATCTTCATAAGGAATCTTCTATTGAATAAGTTCAAAATCATGCCACCCTACTAAACACAAAAAAACATTTGTTCCCTACTACTATCCAAACCTCTAAGAGGAATATGCCAAGATTCCTCTTGGATCCTCTGAAGAGGAGGCATAACATCTCTCTTGGAAAGAGGAATCCCAAACTCCAAGAAATTTTTTTCAAGCGATGATAAAATTGAGCAAGCTAATGAGAGGCACTTTATGAAACCACACATAGCCAAGAGTTCCTGTAAGTCACTCATTTATGTAAGTCATTCATTTCTTCACTTGAGAGACTAAATAAATTGGCCCTAGACCTCCTAAAGATGACAATTAAAATTAAGAATGGATATGCTAAGCAAGAGGTACTTGGAAATTCATGTAATGTAGCATCTAGACAAAAAGACCCTTCTACTTCTCGGCAAGGTTGTGTGTTCACCACCACATCCACATCTAGTAGTGCCACCACCATGTGCAAATATTGTAGGGGGCAAGGGCTATAGAGATTGCTTTTTTGGAGATGACTCTCTCTCTCTCTCTCTTAGCATGCTTCTAGAAAACCTGTGATGAGTAGGTGACAAGAAGTGTTTCCATACCTTACTAGAGAGGTAGGATGAGATTGTTGTTGTATGTGTAACACAATGAGTCCTTGCTAGTTGTGGGCTACTATTGGTGAAAGATAGGGTGAGAATCAAAATTGCAAATCATCACAAGTTTTCATTAACAACAGATGTAGTCGTTTAGTCCATCTCTCTCTCTCTCTCTACTAAATGTAGAGAGAGAGAGAGAGAGAGAGAGAGAGAGTAAAAAGGAGACTCTATCCACTTTTTTTTTCAATACTCACAATAGTGAGTAGTATATACAATAAGTAGCAAAAAGAATTACATAAAATTCCATGCTCAAAATGAGCCATGACATCACAATAGCACAACAAAACAACAACCAGATCACAAGCTTTTACATGGAGGCCTAATTGACAATTACATAAACAACTCTGATAACCACCATCTGACCATAGACGACCCTTAACAAACTATCCAGAACACGGGAGGCCAACCCGGAACAAACAAAAAACTAATACACATAGCATGCCGTGAGGGTGGGGCCCACAGTCCCCATCACGAGTAGATGCATCTCTAGTTGCCACCAAGACGGTGCCTCTGCCACTGACAAACCGCCTGCCCAGAGGGAACCTCCATATAGAGCTGACATAATAGATTGATCGGCAAGAGCCACCACTAGGGGCATCAACTGAACAAGATCCGGACAAGAGCACCTACGATGCCGCAAAGCAAAGCAAACCACCCCAAACTTGCAGTCTGTTGAGACAACCATGAATAACCGAGCTAAACCCACAACAAAGGATGGAATCACAAGCCAACCAATCAAAAGCATCAATATACTCTAAGATCACAATCAACACTCACCTTGAAGTCGAAACCACAGGCTATTTGAAGGGAGCCTTGCCCTAGCAATGAACACTTGAAGTGCAGAACCAAGAACATCCCGTGATGAAACAATAGCCAAGCTGCCCATTTACCCTTTCAATGAGGAGGCAGGAGGGGTGATGCCTCCCGTATGATACAAATATGGAGGAGATGACGGAAAGAAACATACATCAACCGACACCTCACCCCAGGGACTTTGCAACTTGAGATATCCATGTAATGCCCTCAATAAAGACACACTTGCACTCTACCCTGCCACAATGCTGTTTTCGAGCCCCACCAAGCTCTGAGACCTTGTAAACTTTGTTTTTTAATCCAATCTTTTTTTGTAGTGAATACAAAGTGCTTAGAGAGCTTTTTTAAAAATTGATTTGGTAGTGAGTGTGCAGATAACTTTAATAAATAAATAAATTTTTAGTGAATACAAAGTTTCTTAGAGAGTTTAAAAAGATTGAGTAAAAAAACAAACCCTCCCTAAAGGATCGGGTTTTTTTTTTAAAACTCAATCTTTTTGGCCTGCCCAAAGGGCTAAGGCCATAGTGGTGGTTTGCATTTTTTCTTAGGGAAAAATATGAGATGGGTTTTATAAATAAGTGTGGAAAATAAAAATTAAAGTATGTTGTTTTGAGTGGCTCTTGAGAAGATAGGTGCATTGGATTCCAAATGGTGGACGTTGGGTGCAAGCTGGAAGCTGCCAGGCTTAAAGTGGGGTTGGTGGGAGGGCCTTATAATGAGTGCCTTGGTTATCATTCTTCCCTCTTTTGGAGTGGAGCCTCATGGAGGTCTCCTTAGGGTTAGGGCTCATGAGCCCCTTAGTAGGGTAGGTGTTTTAGGGCAAAACTACTCCCCTGTTCATACTCACGAGCACGACACAGACAACATACTTATCATCCGATGACACGACTAACCCGTAGGTGCACGTAGGAAATCTCGTTAGCTTGTCAGGCTGAGACCAATCTACACATACGCACTTTTATGATGCATCAATCACTAACCCTGGTAGAATGCAACCCACTCTATCCCTAAACGCTCACAACACCGTTTACACGTCCAATGAACTCGGAATCACATCAAACTTACTAGGCATCATCCTCTCACTAGGACATACTTACCTATAAGTCTAATCTCACCAGATTTGAACCCTAGCTATCTCGAATACTGTCGCGATAGACCAACAGGTCATAATCCAAAAGTGGGCAAAACTTAAGTTTATCAGTATCTATGTGTAGCTAATCTCTTTCTCATTCCATGAAGCACTTGATTATTGAAAACAGACACCGTTTGTGCTACTTACAAGCAAAACAAGCTGGAGGAAGAATCGATCGCGATCAACTCGAAACGGCGAATGCGTGGCGTGGGCGCGTAGCTCTCGGAGAGACTACCGCGATGGTGTGGTCGCGTCGTGAATCCAGTGAGGGAGAAGTGCGTAGCGAAGAGGATAAGACACACTCACTCTCTCTCTCTCTCCCTCTCAGACTCGTATGACACAGGATTAATATTCAAAAAAATGTTGTCCAAAAAATGGTTCTAAGGTGACTTTTATACTTTAGTCACCTTAGCTAAAAAATGTACATGGGGTTCTCTTGCTCATGATTACAAAGTGGGAATAAATCTCAGTCCTGACTAACTGACTAATATTTACATAATCCAGACGAATGGATCAAAATGATAAGACGTCTTTGACATAAAAAATGGAATTTGATATGCTTTACAAGATGGGCTCATTACAACAGTTGGACCAATGGGGCTCCAACACTCCCCCCCTCTTAATTCATGTCTACCATGACATGATCGTCTTTGTCTTCATTGTTGTTGTCGCCTTTCTTGGGTGATTTGATGTAGAAACGCATCATAGCGCATAGACTGACTTGCCATTAATGGGCCAAATTTTTTTGACTTGTACATGAAGAAGCCCATGTAAAATGCTTCTTCAAAGGTTTGGAGATGGTAGCTTGGCAGAAACATCAGCCGTTTGAAATAGGCATACAATACTGGCACTGTTGGTGGCCCACTTAGATCATATGACAACTCTGAGATGCTTCTTTCAGTATTCATATACTCTGATGTCCAGCTTTCTGAGAAGACTGTGAGACAGGCCAAAAATGTTCGAGCTATCTTACATAGCATCTTGCAGGATAGGTCAGGAGAGCCTCTGAATTCTGCTATGGCACCCTGCAGGGTTTTCACCATGTAAGAACCGGATATTATCTCTCCCTCTGCTGGCCCTGGCATTACTGGATAATTCAGTCATGTCGGATTTCTGCTCTGTAGTGCTTTATGTTGGCTGTAGGTTTATGTTCGGGGAGTGGGGCAAAACGTTCTGTCATTCCTCAGCTCAGGTGGTGCGTTGACTAAGTGGATTAGGTTATTAGGTGATCCAATAGCCATTGACGCCTCCACTTTGCCTGGCTGTCCACTATTCTGTTTTGTTGTTCCCTATCCTGTACTTCTCCTTCAAACACTGGCACTTGTTCTTCTTTTTCGAGCTGCCGTACTTCAGCAGAGCATAGGGTAACATAGGTGCATTCCATACCTTCCGTAGCTCTGCTGCTGTTTTGCCCGATCTGGAAAGCCCTTGTAGCAACTCCTTTTCGAGTTGCATAACCTTGTGCCATATCATTTCTGTTTGTTTTTCCATCTGCTCGGCCAGCTTCCTCTCTTCCAATTTCGTGATTGAATCTTCTTCTGTCTCTTGGTCTTTGGAGCCGATTTGATCCATCTGCGTATCTGGTGCCTCCTGTTTGTTGGGGTATAAAGCCCAATGTGGTCGCCCAGGTAAGTGGGCGGGCCGCCAGGTATGTACACATATTCTTTTGTAAAAACCTAATAAGAACTCACTATGCTCTACACATTACAGTAGAGCGAGTTCACCATATCGTCGTGCTCTTCTTCTCGCACTCTCTCTCGCGTCGCACTTCCGCTCGTACTCTTTCAACTGGTATCAAAGCTCAGATCGAGGCTCGGGGCAGCACTGCAGGAGGCTAGAGTCACCAACTCAGATTGGAGTGAAATTCGACAGGCGAAGACATGGCTCCAAATCTCGTGGGCAAGTCCGAAGGGCTCGGTGTTGTCAGAATTTCATTCTGAGGTCATCTCGGCCACCGTTCGGCTTCGACAAAGGTCTGCGCAGGCCATTTTCGACTACGTGGTCTCGACGGGTGCAGATCCGACTATGCAAATTTGGGGTTTTCGGCCTACGACTGAAGGTGCTGAGGATATCGACACTCCCAGAGTGTTGATTTGTGGCTGTCTACACATCGAAGGACGGCTCACAGTTCTTAGAGGCGTGCACATACGACACGGGCGCATCTACACACAGACTGTAGGCGACATCCACTAGTTCATTAGGTAGCTTGTGTTTGCTACTTGATATTCTAGATTTCATCCTGACATTGCAGGTACTTCCACATGGGATGTATTGTCAGAGATGATGTATGTTTGTTGAGGGTTTGCTGGCTGTGAGTCACGCAGCAAACAACCGCCGCAGCGGTTACAGCATATAGTGGGAAATTTGTGGATGTATGACTTTGTGGGAAGTCTATGTACTGTCAGATTTACTGCAGCCTTTGTTGAGGGTCGAGTGAGGTTTTATTGAGCTGGGGGATTCTCGAATGTTGAGATCCTTTCGGTGATACAGGTCTTGGAGAGATCCCTCGAGCACCCTTAGATAGGCAGCTAGGATGTATTGACTGTGAGTTAGACAGTTGGGATTGCATCTTTTCTTTACTGCCGTTGAGGCATTGTCACAGTCTATGCTTACAGGAAAGTGACAGACACTACAGGTGCAGGACAGGTTTACCCACAGCTTATAGTGTCAGAGAGACAGTGTTTTTTGAGCTGTTTTTTGGTCTGTTTTTGAGTACACCAGAGCCATTTACAAAGGAGACTCTGCCAAAATTTATGCAGAATCTAAAGCTTTCTTGGTTCATTTGACAGGTTGATATTGGTTTAGAGGTCAGTTTACAGGGGAAACTCTACCGAATTTATCCCAGGAAAGTAAACTACTGTGAAGCGTAGCTATGGCTGGATCACAGGACAATGCTCTTTACAATATCAAGAAGCTGGATGGAACCAATTTCCCATTGTGGAAGAATCAGATTTGGCACGTGTTGGTACAAAAGAAGCAGATAAAACCTATAAAGCTCAAGGGGATAAAACCAGAAGATATGGACGAAGATGAATGGAGCGAAATGGATGAATTGGCACTTTCTACCATTATGCTGACTTTGGCAGAAAGCGTTTACTTCAATGTAGCAGACGAGATGTCGGCTTATCAAGCATGGTTAAAGCTGAGTGATCTTTATGAGAAGCAGAGTGCAGCTTCACAGGTATACTGGCTTAAGAAGCTTGTTGACTTGAAGATGAAAGAAGGGACACCTATGTCCAATCATCTGAATGAATTCAACACAGTCTATAGTCAGTTGTCAGCTCAAGGTGTCAAGTTTGATGAACCTGTTAGAGCTATGTTCCTGTTGATCACATTGCCGGAAAGTTGGGACACTTTTCGCACAGCTTTGAGTAATTCTGCACCTCCAGATGGTTTGAACATAGCAGGTGTAGAAGGAAGTCTACTTACTGAAGAAACCAATAGAAAGACAATGGACAAAGGCAAAGGAACAGCCTTAGTTGTCAGCGGAAGGACCAAAGAAAAGTACAAAGGTGGAAAGAGGAACCAGTCTTGTAGCAAGTCCCGCAGTGCTAAAGGCAAGAGTGACATCGAATGCTACCATTGTGGCAAGAAGGGTCACATGAAAAGAGACTGCAGAGAATGGAAAGCAGAAAAAGGCAAAGAGAAAGATGAAGACCATGGTGAGAAGAACAAGTCCTCAGTGAAGATTCAAGAAATAAATGTGACAAACACTGTTGCAGAGGATGACAGTCTAGTGTCAGGAGACATCTACTTCTTGAAGAATACAATGGACTCAGCTCTTCTTACAGCATTTGATGGAAATGCACTGAGTGATTGGATTATAGACTCAGGGGCATCACTTCATGTGTCTCCAAACAAGGAGTGGTTTACCTCTTATGTGACCACTAAAGATCATGTTCGGCTAGGCAATGGGCAGACATGTGAGATCTTAGGTGTTGGAGATGTTCAATTGAAGTTTTAGAATGGCTCTTCTTTCACGCTAAAGAATGTAAGACATGTTCCCACAATTACAAAGAGCTTGACCAGCACAGGTTTACTTGATGATGCTGGCTACGCCACCACTTTTGGATAGAACATGTGGAAGATATCCAAGGGTTCTATGACAGTAGCACATGGAGTAAAGTCTGGAGGACTTTACATGATTTATGCATCAAATGTCTCTAAAAATGTAATCAATGTAACCGAGCAGCCGAACGTTTCTTTGTGGCATAGCCGGTTAGGACATATGTCCAAGAAGGGAATGGAAATCTTGTCTCGTTCTGGTTATTTGCCTGGCTTTTCATTTAATGATTTTGAATTCTGTGAACATTGTCTGTATGGTAAAAAAACACAGCATCCACATAAGCATAGAAGCAGTAGAAGAGATACACAGTTGGCACTTGTTCATAGTGATTTGTGTGGACCTATGCCTAACCTATCTCTAGGGGGAGCTTCTTACTTTATGACATTTATAGATGATTACTCGAGGAAAGTATGGGTTTACTTTCTCAAGCACAAGGATGAAGCGTTGAGTGTTTTCAAAACGTTTGTGACACTTGTGGAGAATCAGAGTGGCAAGAAGCTTAAATGCTTACGCACTGACAATGGTGGAGAGTATGTTTCAAAGGCCTTTCAGGACTTTTGTGAGTCAAAAGGTATAAAACGTGAACTTAATGCTCCTTACAATCCTCCTCAAAATGGTGTTGCTGAGAGGATGAATAGGACCATACAAGAGAAGGTCAGAAGAATTTTGTCTAATGCACAGCTGCCAAATGGGTTTTGGGCTGACGCTGTATCAACAGCTGTTCATCTTGTAAATAGATCTCCTAGCAAGGTTTTGCAGAAGGATTCAGTGCAAGAGATGGTATGGTCAGGCAAAATGCCCTCATACAAGCATCTCAGAGTCTTTGGCTGTGAGGCATATACTCACGTTCCAAAGGAATTTAGGAACAAACTTGAGCGAAAGAGTAGAAAGTGCATCTTTCTAGGGTATGGTAATTACGGTGAGATGGGGTACAAACTTTGGGATCCCGAATCCCTAAAGGTTGTCCGCAACAATGATGTTCACTTTAATGAATCCAAATATCATTCTAAACCAGAGAGGTTTGAGGAGATTAGAAGAGTTGTCTTCCAAGAAGATGGACCTGCACGTGCAAGACATAATGTCAGGGCTCAAGAGGAGCAAGGACAGGATAGAGTGGAACCACAGGTTGTGCCTGAGCCAGAGCCACCTATTGTGCGTAGATCTGGACGTGTCACGCGACCTCCTGATAGGTTTGTTCCATCTATGAACTATGTCATGTTGACATATTGCAATGAGCCTTCATGTTACAAGGAAGCAATGCAAATGAAGGACTCCGGGAATTGGCAATTGGCCATGCAGTCAGAGATGACAGCTCTGCATAAAAATAAGACATGGAAGCTAGTTAAATTACCACGGGGCAAAAAGGCTCTACCTTGTAAATGGGTTTACAGGTATAAGATCACCACTCATGATAGTCAGCCAAAGTACAAAGCAAGGCTTGTTGCCAAGGGCTTTAAGCAAGAACAAGGCATTGACTTTGATGAAGTCTTCTCTCTGGTGGTCAAGATGACTACATTGAGATACTTTCTTGCATTGGTTTCCATATTAGATTTGGTGTTGCACCAAATGGATGTCAAGACAGCGTTCTTGCATGGTGATTTAGATGTGGAAATTTACATGCAGCAGCCAGAAGGGTTTGTTGTGAAAGGCAAGGAAGATTGGGTCTGCCAGTTGTTAAAGAGTCTTTATGGCTTAAAACAATCACCGAGGGCATGGTACCATAAATTCCACAAGTTTATGCTTTCTCAAGGCTACAAACGTAGTGAGTTCGATCACTGTCTATATACAAAGAAGGCTTAGGATGGCAGTTGGCTGATCCTTATTTTGTATGTGGATGACATGTTGATTGCTGGCAAGCACTTGGAAGAAATTTCAGCTATGAATTCAAAGATGGAAAAATCGTTTGACATGAAAGACATGGGTGAGGCAAGTCATATGCTTGGTATGCGCATTGAGAGAGACAGATCAAAGAAGTTGATTTGGTTATCTCAAACAGAGTATATTGACAAGGTTTTGCAACGTTTCAATATGGAGAAGGGAAAGGCATTGAGTGTTCCATTGCCACCATATGTGAAACTTAGCAAACAAGATTGTCCTGTGTCTAAGGAAGAACAGGCTGAAATGGATAAGATTCCATATGCGTCTGCAGTGGGTAGTTTGATGTATGCAATGATTGCTACTCGCCCAGACATTGCATTTGCAGTGGGAGTAGTAAGTCGATACATGTCAAACCCGGGCAAGAAACATTGGGAGGCAGTGAAAGGAATATCGAGATACCTGAAAGCTACAAAGAGTATGCGTATATGCTATGGGAGTCAGGAGCTAAGTGTAAAGGGTTTTACAGACTCAGATTATGCAGGTGACTTAGACAACCGAAGGTCTACGTCAGGGTATGTCTTTACATTGGCTGGTGGAGCAGTATCATGGCGTTCTAGATTACAAGATTGTGTTACTCAGTCTACTACAGAGGCTGAATATGTTGCAGCATCAGAGGCATGCAAAAAATCAATTTGGCTTAATCGACTAGTAACAGATTTGGGAATCAAAGAAGAGATGCTTGTGTTATATTGTGATAGTCAAAGTGCTATACAATTGGCTCGCAATCCAGTTTATCACTCAAAGACAAAGCATGTGGATGTGAAGTATCATTTCATCAGGGAAATGCTCGAGGATAAGCAACTTCAGCTTGTCAAAGTTCACACCACAGAAAATCTTGCTGATCTACTTACAAAAGGACTTCCCTTAGAGAGATTTGCGCATTTTCGCAAGCAGTTAGGTGTAGGGTAGTACATCACTTCTCTACATCTCTTGTATATTAGCTTGTGTAGTAGCTTCTCTCACACTTAAAGTACCACATTGGACTTTAAGTGGGAGGTTGTTGGGGTATAAAGCCCAATGTGGTCGCCCAGGTAAGTGGGCGGGCCGCCAAGTATGCACACATGTTCTTTTGTAAAAACCTACTAAGAACTCACTATGCTCTACACATTACAGTAGAGCGAGTTCACCATATCGTCGTGCTCTTCTTCTCGCACTCTCTCTCGCGTCGCACTTCCACTCGTACTCCTTCAAAAAGGCTATCACTTATGATGCTTAATGGTCATTGGCTTGACTTGGGGAGAGCCAATGAGGGCTCAGCAAGAGCAAATAGTAAGAGGGCTCGCCCAAGAGAGAGAGGGGGCTGATTTTTGCAAGGCATTATCACACACACACTCACACAGTCTATGTGTGAAGTAAAGAAGACTATCTCTTCCCAAGCTTTAATGGAGAGCTCATCACCTACTCCAAGCTTGTGAGATAGAAGCCGACATCAACACTCTCTTGGCATGTGGATGCAAATCCAACCAAGAGCCAAGCTTCAATGCATGCTCATCTCCTCTACCAAGCTAATTACTAAGCTAAGGTATGCTAATATGAGTGATTATGTGAGGAGATGTACATCTTTCTCGTAAGATACTCCTTCTTCCTCTCAATCTACTCTCATATCCTGCTAGCTCTCACCATCTTCGAAGGTGTGTGAGGTCTTGGGTCTGAGAACGGGGATAATTCAAGTTGTGTTTGCTAAGTGTTTTGCTTAGTGCATGAAACTTTCATCTTCATTGCACTAGCTAGTCTTGAAGGAACACAAAGAATTGTATTGTACAATGTCTCTCTTGATGGGTGAAACCATAATACAAAGCCTTTTGGAGGTGGGACCGGCTCCATGCAAATCCGGTCCTCAACTGTTGTCATTAGCTTAATTTCTCTCTCTTTTGAAAGTATTGTCGATGCTATCTAACTAGGTGTTATGCTTTTTGTTGCTCTCTCCACCCAAGCACTCTTGTAATTCTCATTAGGAATCTATTCTAATGAAATGCCCACTATGTTCATGCTAATTTCCGCTACACATAAGTTATTAGGCCATTAAATGTATGAAAGCATAATGAATTAATCACTTTTACCTTGCTTGTGAAGGAAAGAAGCACATACTCCCACCTTTGCATCTTGCTCCTTACCTTTCCCAAGACCAACTAGAACCTGTTCTTGTAAGTGATGCCTACCCCAAGTGGGGCTCCAAGGTGTCAAAAAATCTATCCTTTTCAGAGTCGAGACAATCGCTTCAGTCCATTCAATTGGGTTGAACGAGTTGTTTTTTGAAAGTGAGATCAATCTTGATTTCTCAATATCACACTTCAAACTCGAGGCTATGGCAAACGTTTGAACAATCTGTAGAGCCTTCATGTATCTGAGGGCTAGCCTTTAAGGAGAGTAGGGAGTCATCCATGAAGAGCTTAGCCAAGAGTTGTTTGTTATCTGGAAAGGACAACCCTTGGATCTTGCCTCTTGCAGCACTAGATTCCAGCATGATAACCAAGGGATGAGAACTGATGGCGAACAATAGTGGGGAAAACCCTTCTTGATTAGTCTTTGACTTCAAACGCGCCCACAATTTTGTTATTAGATAGGAGCTCAGATTGGTTGTTAGCTCCAAGGATGTGTATCAAACGACATAGCTGAGGTCCAAAAGTGGATCTGGTGATAAGCTTTGTCCACGTCAAGGTGAAGAAGGATACACTCTTGATTGGTGAATTTTTCATACTCAATGCCAACCATTGATATTAGAATGTTGTCATAGATTGACCTTCCTTTGATGAATCCATGTTGGTGGGGGGAAATGGATTTGTTCAAGAGGGGAGAGAGCCTAAGGGAGATATATATTTTTTAATATGACACTGTCATCATAGTGATAGGCCACCAGTGTTTCACTTGGGAGAATTAAATTTGCTTGGAGATAGGTTTAATGAGGCCCCTTTTTATGGTTGGATCCAGTACCTAATGCTCCTTCAACAAGGGCTTGGTTAGCCATGTGCATAATTGAGGACTTTAGATCCTCCCATAATTCCTTGAAAAGTTTAGTCATCACTTTGTCCCATCTAGGGGAATTCTCCTTGCTTAATGATTGAAGCATGAGTGAGCAGTCATCCTCAACAAAAACCTTCTCCATCAAGTTTGCTTTTGATTGTGAAATTGTCTTATTAGCACTACTAAGAAGAGATTCTCTCGCTTCATCCAGTTCAAGAGACCAAGACTTTAATTGGCCTATGATATGGCATAAGTGATCAAGCATTAGCTTAGCCATTTCATTTGGGTCTTGCACTGCATTCCTTTCATCATTTGGCAAATGGATAAGGCCCCAAATCCTCTTAACTTTGAGGACCCTAAAAAAGTATGCTTGATTGTGGCAACCTCTAGTTTAGGTGAATCTCTCTAGATACTAACCTTGCCTTCCTAAGCTCCTCGAGTTGTTGCTCGTCTAGGTCTAATTTTACTTCTAGACACCACTTGTGGTATGCTTTTGGAGGCCGTGCTTTCTTGCTTTTTTATGGTCAGCAGATCTAGTTTATCTTTGATTTTCTTTTGTCATTACTCAAGAGACTTCTTCATTCTTGGGCCTATTCTTTTGATCTCTTTCTATATACTCCTAGCAAAGATATCCCAAAGCTTTAAGGTTCTCCAATTCTACATTATTACCCAGCTTGCTTATTGATTATTTGGCCAAACTTTGGAAGAGCGGGTCTTTGCCAAGGTGTACCCCCATGACTAGCTTCTTCTTAGAACCTTTAAGGTAATTCCCTTTCCCTTTGTTCTTTCTGAGCTTCACGTACAATGGCAAGCGATGTGACAATCTCTATGAAGTTACCACCATCATTTCCATTGTTGGTAGAATCTAGTCGGTTTGATCGGAACAGAAGCATCTGTCAAGTCGAGATGCTATGTGGACATGTTGGAGGATGGTGTAAGTGAAGCCTGGCATGTTACTCCAAGAACCAATCTCCCACATATGCACTAGTGTCTATTTTTGACAAAAGGCTCCACAATTTTTTTTTCCAAGCCTATCATCAGACTTGAGGAACCTGTCCTATTCTTTGTCTTTTCCACCATATTAAAGTATCATGTCAAGAACCATTCTCCTTTGATAGGGGTGTCTTTGATATGCATCCATAATCTGGCTCTATCCTTAGCATTGTAGGGGCCATAAATGTTATGATGGTAGCCTTCACTCCTAGGGCTCTCAAGCATGATTCAAGACCACCTTTGGCTCTAGGTCCATCTCAACAATGGTGAGGATGCCACTATACGTATATTCCGTCTTTGTAGAATACTGGCTTCTTGATCACTACTTGCTTTCTTCTGATGAAAGCATCCAAGTGATTCTCATAGATGGCCCATAAATTAACTTCCCTATCTTTCCTAATTTCTCCCAAAAAAGGGTATACTTCTTCCCAGTTTTTAAGCCCTTCACATGCCACAACTAGATAACAATATCTTCCACCATTGAAAGAGGGGTAAAAAGTCCTCCAACTTGAGGAACTCTTTCTCAGCATTCTCTTTCCTATTGTCCTCATCTATTGGTTCCAACCTCAATCTAGGAGCTTGCCAGCTTTTTTGTCATGAGGTTCTCACGATTGGTATCCCGCAACACACCAAAGAGGTTGTTGTATAGATGGTTTATCCAGTGGGAGTTTTTTTGTTGTTCAATCAGCCTAGCTTGGGATTTTAATATCTTGCATGAGATGTTGGAGGCATGTTTCTATCCTTTGTCCTTCTTATTAAATGTGGGTGAAAGCACGATATTTTCAATTTATGGGGTAGGTGTTTTCTGCTGGGAGGTAGACAAGAATCAAAAGTGGGGGGTGTGTGTTTTTTTTTTTTGGGGGGGGGGGGAGTGTTAGCCTTTCCACCACCATGTTGGGCTTGCAAGGAATTCTTTGGTTTCTCAAAGGGTTTTCTGTTATAAGGGTTTTTAGAGTTTCCATTGAGGTGCCCACCCTTCCTTGATTGTTCACTATCCTTTTGTGGTGGATTCTCAAGGGTTTTTGTGTCAAGAGGGACTTTAGAGCTGCCATTGCGGTGCCCACGCTTCCCTGATTGTTGCTATCCTTTTGTCCTGGATTCCCAATTTTCATAGTTGTTTGAGGTGCTTTTGACTCATCTCTTTCCCCATCTTTAGGGTTTTTTTCCATGCTTGTAGTAACATGCAAACTCTTGTGAAGGGAACAAATTCATTGCACTTAAAGCATGCACCAAAGAAGGTGCCAAAGTTTAGGGAGATGACCTATTAGTTGCCCCCTACATTTATTACAAGATTCTTGGGTTGCGCCTTTTTGAGATCCCAATAGATGAAAACCTTATTTGTTGTGGTACCTACTTTTTTGTTGGATGTCATGAGCAATGAGGTTCCCAAGGAGGCTGCCAAGTCTTTCAAGTTATCCCTCAGCCACATTAGGAGGTTGATGCAAGGGTTTCATTCACGTCTTTCTATGAAGCGTGAAATGGTAATAACTCATGTTATTAACACCCCATGGGAGTGTTAATAACATCAAATTCACATAGACGTGGTGAAATTGAGAGTTCCCATTTGCTACCATCGGGATATTTGATTTACACGACGGGCTCCCTTAGTAGCCCGACGGGCTCAAAATTGCCTTCAAATTTTCAAAGAGGTGCCAAGTTTGGAGGGTCTTATACAAACAATGGTCCATCCTCTCACACATCCCTTTTGGCACACTCTCTAGAGTTAGAACTTGAGATTTATCATGTAAAATTTTTGCATCTTTTTTTCCATGTTTGATTACCTCCCTTGGGTGTCTATCTGCCTGGAAGCAGGTTTGGATAGGAAGCATTCTCTTTTTAGGTGGTGCAAGTGTTTGGGGATCATTTCTATTGTTGGAATGGAGTGTTCCTCATCACTATCCTTACAGTGTCAGAGAGACAGTGTTTTTTGAGCTGTTTTTTGGTCTGTTTTTGAGTACACCAGAGCCATTTACAAAGGAGACTCTGCCAAAATTTATGCAGAATCTAAAGCTTTCTTGGTTCATTTGACAGGTTGATATTGGTTCAGAGGTCAGTTTACAGGGGAAACTCTACCGAATTTATCCCAGGAAAGTAAACTACTGTGAAGCGTAGCTATGGCTGGATCACAGGACAATGCTCTTTACAATATCAAGAAGCTGGATGGAACCAATTTCCCATTGTGGAAGAATCAGATTTGGCATGTGTTGGTACAAAAGAAGCAGATAAAACCTATAAAGCTCAAGGGGATAAAACCAGAAGATATGGACGAAGATGAATGGAGCGAAATGGATGAATTGGCACTTTCTACCATTATGCTGACTTTGGCAGAAAGCGTTTACTTCAATGTAGCAGACGAGATGTCGGCTTATCAAGCATGGTTAAAGCTGAGTGATCTTTATGAGAAGCAGAGTGCAGCTTCACAGGTATACTGGCTTACGAAGCTTGTTGACTTGAAGATGAAAGAAGGGACACCTATTTCCAATCATCTGAATGAATTCAACACAATCTATAGTCAGTTGTCAGCTCAAGGTGTCAAGTTTGATGAACCTGTTAGAGCTATGTTCCTGTTGATCACATTGCCGGAAAGTTGGGACACTTTTCGCACAGCTTTGAGTAATTCTGCACCTCCAGATGGTTTGAACATAGCAGGTGTAGAAGGAAGTCTGCTTACTGAAGAAACCAATAGAAAGACAATGGACAAAGGCAAAGGAACAGCCTTAGTTGTCAGGGGAAGGACCAAAGAAAAGTACAAAGGTGGAAAGAGGAATCAGTCTCGTAGCAAGTCCCGCAGTGCTAAAGGTAAGAGTGACATAGAATGCTACCATTGTGGCAAGAAGGGTCACATGAAAAGAGACTGCAGAGAATGGAAAGCAGAAAAAGGCAAAGAGAAAGTTGAAGACCATTTTGAGAAGAACAAGTCCTCAGTGAAGATTCAATAAATAAATGTGACAAACTCTGTTGCAGAGGATGACAGTCTAGTGTCACGAAACATCTACTTCTTGAAGAATACAATGGACTCAGCTCTTCTTACAGCATCTGATGGAAATGCACTGAGTGACTGGATTATAGACTTAGGGGCATCACTTCATGTGTCTCCAAACAAGGAGTGGTTTACCTCTTATGTGACCACTAAAGATCATGTTCGGCTAGGCAATGGGCAGACATGTGAGATCTTAGGTGTTGGAGATGTACAATTGAAGTTTCAGAATGGCTCTTCTTTCACGCTGAAGAATGTGAGACATGTTCTCGCAATTACAAAGAGCTTGATATGCACAGGTTTACTTGATGATGCTGGCTACGTCACCACTTTTGGACAGAACATGTGGAAGATATCCAAGGGTTCTATGACAGTAGCACATGGAGTAAAGTCTGGAGGACTTTACATGATTTATGTATCAAATGTCTCTAAAAATGTAATCAATGTAACCGAGCAGCCGAACGTTTCTTTGTGGCATAGCCGGTTAGGACATATGTCCAAGAAGGGAATGGAAATCTTGTCTCGTTCTGCTTATTTGCCTGGCTTTTCATTTAATGATTTTGAATTCTGTGAACATTGTCTGTATGGTAAGCAAACACAGCAGCCACATAAACATAGAAGCAATAGAAGAGATACACAGTTGGCACTTGTTCATACTGATTTGTGTGGACCTATGCCTAACCTATCTCTAGGGGGAGCTTCTTACTTTATGACATTTATAGATGATTACTCGAGGAAAGTATGGGTTTACTTTCTCAAGCACAAGGATGAAGCGTTTAGTGTTTTCAAAACGTTTGTGACACTTGTGGAGAATCAGAGTGGCAAGAAGCTTAAATGCTTACGCACTGACAATGGAGGAGAGTATGTTTCAAAGGCCTTTCAGGACTTTTGTGAGTCAAAAGGTATAAAACGTGAACTTACTGCTCCTTACAATTCTCCTCAAAATGGTGTTGCTGAGAGGATGAATAGGACCATACAAGAGAAGGTCAGAAGTATGTTATCTAATGCACAACTGCCAAATGGGTTTTGGGCTGAAGCTGTATCAACAGCTGTTCATCTTGTAAATAGATCTCCTAGCAAGGTTTTGCAGAAGGATTCAGTGCCAGAGATGGTATGGTCAGGCAAAATGCACTCATACAAGCATCTCAGAGTCTTTGGCTGTGAGGCATATACTCACGTTCCAAAGGAATTTAGGAACAAACTTGAGCCAAAGAGTAGAAAGTGCATCTTTCTAGGCTATGGTAATTCTGGTGAGATGGGGTACAGACTTTGGGATCCCGAATCCAGAAACGTTGTCCACAGCAATGATGTTCACTTTAATGAATCCAAATATCATTCTAAACCAGAGAGGGTTGAGGAGATTAGAAGAGTTGTCTTCCAAGAAGATGGACCTTCACGTGCAAGACAAAATGTCAGGGCTCAAGAGGAGCAAGGACAGGATAGAGTGGAACCACAGGTTGTGGCTGAGCCTGAGCCACCTATTGTGCGTAGATCTGGACGTGTCACGCGACCTCCTGATAGGTTTGTTCCATCTATGAACTATGTCATGTTGACTGATTGCAATTAGCCTTCATGTTACAAGGAAGCAGTGCAAATGAAGGACTCCGGGAATTGGCAATTGGCCATGCAGTCAGAGATGACAGCTCTGCATAAAAACAAGACATGGAAGCTAGTTAAATTACCACAGGGCAAAAAGGCTCTACCTTGTAAATGGGTTTACAGGTATAAGATCACCGCTCATGATAGTCAGCCAAAGTACAAAGCAAGGCATGTTGCCAAGGGCTTTAAGCAAGAACAAGGCATTGACTTTGATGAAGTCTTCTCTCCGGTGGTCAAGATGACTACATTGAGATGCTTTCTTGCATTGGTTGCCATATTAGATTTGGTGTTGCACCAAATGGATGTCAAGACAGCGTTCTTGCATGGTGATTTAGATGTGGAAATTTACATGCAGCAGCCAGAAGGGTTTGTTGAGAAAGGCAAGGAAGATTGGGTATGCCAGTTGTTAAAGAGTCTTTATGGCTTAAAACAATCACCGAGGGCATGGTACCATAAATTCCACAAGTTTATGCTTTCTCAAGGCTACAAACATAGTGAGTTCGATCACTGTCTATATACAAAGAAGGCTAAGGATGGCAGTTGGCTGATCCTTATTTTGTATGTGGATGACATGTTGATTGCTGGCAAGCACTTGGAAGAAATTTCAGCTTTGAAGTCAAAGATGGAAAAATTGTTTGACATGAAAGACATGGGTGAGGCAAGTCATATACTTGGTATGCGCATTGAGAGAGACAGATCAAAGAAGTTGATTTGGTTATCTCAAACAGAGTATATTGACAAGGTTTTGCAACGTTTCAATATGGAGAAGGGAAAGGCATTGCGTGTTCCATTGCCACCATATGTGAAACTTAGCAAACAAGATTGTCCTATGTCTAAGGAAGAACAGGCTGAAATGGATAAGATTCCATATGCGTCTGCAGTGGGTAGTTTGATGTATGCAATGATTGCTACTCGCCCAGACATTGCATTTGCAGTGGGAGTAGTAAGTCGATACATGTCAAACCCAGGCAAGAAACATTGGGAGGCAGTGAAAGGAATATCGAGATACCTGAAAGCTACAAAGAGTATGCGTATATGCTATGGGAGTTAGGAGGTAAGTGTAAAGGGTTTTACAGACTCAGATTATGCAGGTGACTTAGACAACCGAAGGTCTACGTCAGGGTATGTCTTTACATTGGCTGGTGGAGCTGTATCATGGCGTTCTAGATTACAAGATTGTGTTACTCAGTCTACTACAGAGGCTGAATATGTTGCAGCATCAGAGGCATGCAAAGAATCAATTTGGCTTAATCGACTAGTAACAGATTTGGGAATCAAAGAAGAGATGCCTGTGTTATATTGTGATAGTCAAAGTGCTATACAATTGGCTCGCAATCCAGTTTATCACTCAAAGACAAAGCATGTGGATGTGAAGTATCATTTCATCAGGGAAATGCTCGAGGATAAGCAACTTCAGCTTGTCAAAGTTCACACCACAGAAAATCTTGCTGATCTACTTACAAAAGGACTTCCCTTAGAGAGATTTGCGCATTTTCGCAAGCAGTTAGGTGTAGGGTAGTACATCACTTCTCTACATCTCTTGTATATTAGCTTGTATAGTAGCTTCTCTCACACTTAAAGTACCACATTGGACTTTAAGTGGGAGGTTGTTGGGGTATAAAGCCCAATGTGGTCGCCCAGGTAAGTGGGCGAGCCGCCAGGTATGTACACATATTATTTTGTAAAAACCTAATAAGAACTCACTATGCTCTACACATTACAGTAGAGCGAGTTCACCATATCGTCGTGCTCTTCTTCTCGCACTCTCTCTCGCGTCGCACTTCCGCTCGTACTCCTTCACTGTTCATCTGAATCATCCTCGTACTCATCTTGACCCCCATATACTTCGACGAGTCCAGCCAAATTCGTTGTTGCTGGCTCCATGTGCACTCGTACCTGTCCTTGGTGCTGCCCTGCAGTTTGTAGCCTTGCGATTTGTGCGGCCATTGTTCTACTATTGATTTGTAGAGTTTGAAATTCCATTTCTTTTTTAGGCAGATTCCTCTAACTGTTTTAACATGATGTGCAAGTTTTCATTTTCTTCTCTGAGTGATTTGGAAACAATGCTTTCCATTTCACTGTCAGAAGCTGGTCCTTGTTGTTGTTCACTTTGCAAGTCTGAAATTTGTCTTTGTAGTTGATCTTCTGCTCTAAGCGCACTCTCAACAATCATTAAACGCTGTTTTCTTTCCAACTCCAGCTCCCTCTTTAGTGCAACCACTTCTTCTTCTGGGTGGACTACTGGTGTTGTTGGTAGCGATGTTTTTTTCCTTCTTAGCGCGTTCGATTTCTCTTGCTTGGATATCTGTTACTGCTCTCAAATCTTTGACTTCAATTTGTAAGTCATCGATGACGACTTGCAAACTTTTGATGGTCTCCAATGCATTTTGCTTTTCCTTTTCCAACTTTTGGATGTTTTCGTCTCTGTCACTGACATCTTCAAGGAATACGTTTAGTGTATCTTCACATATGGCATTGAAGTCTTCCGACTCCTGTAAATTGTCTTTGAGAAGATTTACTATGCCTTTGAGCCCCAATATTTCAGCATCTGTGATGCTGATCAGCTTTAGAGTGTCCTCCCTTTGCTCTTGCAGTCTCAGAACTTCCTCATCAGTTTTTTGTAGCTTCATTTTGTTGGACCGGTTCTGATCAGCTAACCATTGACTGTGCAGTCTTGTTCAGTTTAGTATTGTTGCCATTGACTGCAAATCTTCATCTATAGTAGCTTCCAGCTCAATTTCTTGAGAGGAAGAAGCTTTATCTTTAGTCTGATCCACCTTCTTTTGCTTGCCTTTATCACTTTGTGATATGGCTCCAGTGTTTGGGTGTCTATCTGTTCCTTCTTCTTCTTCTTCCTCTTCTTCCTGTTCACTGGGCGGTGTGTGAACTCTGTCATCACGATGTGAGTTTTCTGAATGCGAAGTAGATTCAGCAGATGGGCTAGATTGCCTTTCACTTGTTTCTGGCCTTGGAGATGGCGGCGGTGTTTCCTGATCACGCGAAGTTGGCCTCAACTGATCTCTCAAAGTTTGGAGATCCTCCTCTTCTAGTAGCAATTCTGGTTCATCCCTAACATTTCTTTCTTGGATGTACCTCTCGAACCAGTCCAGCTCAAAAGCTGGGTTGTTTCTATTCTTCGTTCTTAGTGTGAAAGTGCTACTAGAAGGTTTCCAAGTGGCGCCTACATCGCCTCGTAAAGATCTTTCTAGAGAAAACCCTTCTAGCATCCTTTCCATTTTTGCTATCTTCTGCACCCTGGTCTTGTTTTCCATTTCTGCTTTCCGCTTCTTTAGTCGGGTATCTTCCTCTTCAGTTCTTTTTTCTTCTTCCATATTTTCTTGTGTACTTCTTGTCACTCTTTCCAGCTTGTGTCCTCCAATGGTGTTAATAGATGCCGGTACTTTCCTTTGTGATCTGTCTTCGCTATTTTCCCTTAATACCAGCCAGTCGTTCTGATGAGGGGCAGGTGGAAACTGATCTGTCGCGCCTATGGCATGGTATATTACTGTGGTTAGGACTTCTCCTCCTGCAATAATGTAATTGGGTCTGTCTTGCCTTAGCTTTGTCATTTCTTCAAACAGATATGACGCGTGATCTATATAGAACTCACGGGTCATTCCCATAGCCCATGTCAGTGTGGTTGAGATGCTCCCGTGTGGTGTAGTGTATCTTGGCGGCCTTTTGCTGTAGCTCAACAAACACTGACTGTAGATCTGTGTCAGTTCTCTTACTTCCGGGTTTGCTATGAGTTTGAAAGAAGGTAGTTTGGACTTTTGAAAGTAAACTGTGAGGTTTTTCCTTCTTTCTCTCATGTTTGCTCCTTGATCTGACAATTTCAATGCCTCTTTGATGATCTCTTTGGTGATCTGGATCTCCATCACTTCATTATCCATGCCTGCCACTCTGTAAGTTCCATCTTCTTGGATAGTCTCTATTAGATGCTGTACCCTCTTGAAATCTATCCCTACTGGTGGTAGTGATACGAAGTTCCACAAGCCGACTTTTTTGAGCCATGACCTTTGCGGTGATCTTTTGAAGTAATTCTCTGCCTCCTTGGGAATCATCACTGTATCCACTAAGTTTCTTTTGTCATCCACATATGAACCTTGATATATCTGAAAGGCCGCTGCCTGTTGCACATTTGCAGGTATCCAGGTGGCTGCTGGTTTTAAAGAATTGGGTAGAAGTGCATAGGGTACTGCCCCTTCCGTTGCCAGGTTCTTGCCTTTTCTTTTTCCCGGAGAAGCCTCCATTGATCCTGTCATCACAATTATCAGTTAATGCACAAACATAGTACTACTCTCCTAAATTGATTACCACTTAATCATGCATCTAGATGAGCCTTCTTAATCCCAAGATTAGTTAAGATAAAATGTTAGCAGATAGACAAGCTCTTCCATTGTGCGACTTTGGCGGCTTCAAATTGATGTTGTTGGTGAAGGAGAACAAGTCCAAATGCCTTGAAATTTTGTGTGGTGTATGCTCTCATGGCATGTAAGGTCACTCCATAAGCCAAAGCTCAAAATCTGTCCATTTGCTACTTTTTCTCAGTCTATCGCGATAGACTAGCATTTTTTTGATCTGGGTCCTTTTTTGCAGTTGTGACTCCACTAATTGGTTTCCCCTACCTTGCACATGATCTGACCCCATTTCTACCTCAAATGAATGTCAAGTGACCCCTTTTTGGATCAACTCCCATTTTTCCAGATTCCCTTCAAGGAGATGTTGGTCTATCTTGAAGTCGCGGAGCGGAGCGTGGGTCGACTCTCTCTCACACACACACACACAGTGAGCTTACACAGTACAGTACGCAGAGAGATGCTAGAAGGGTTATCTCCCAAATCCTTAGTATTCACAAAGAATATGTTAGTATATACAAAGAGTTAGAGGTAAGTGAGTTAGGCGGGCGGCCGGCCATATCCGCATAAGAGGCCACTTGGGCTTTAATCCCAACAACCTCCCACTTAAAGTCCAATGTGGCACTTTAAGTAACTGTAAATCTATGAACATAAATGTACAAAGATTTACATGGCTGCCATCTATCCAATGCCCAATAACTCACGACAATGCACAAAGCCCTCTCCTGGAAGTCCCTTTGTGAGTAGATCAGCAGGATTGTCCTTGGTGTGGATCTTCAGCAGTTGTATCTGCTTGTCTTCAAGTACTTCCCTAATGAAGTGATACTTCACATCAATATGCTTAGTCTTCGAATGGAACACTGGATTCTTTGCCAATTGTATAGCACTTTGACTATCACAATATAACTCTGGCATATCTGCATTGATTCCCAAGTCTGCAACCAATCTACCAAGCCAAATAGCTTCTTTGCATGCCTCATTTGCTGCAACATACTCAGCTTCTGTAGTAGACTGCGTAACACAATCTTGTAATCGAGATCGCCATGATATGGCACCTCCAGCCAATGTAAAGACATAGCCTGATGTAGATCTCCTCTTATCCAAGTCTCCTGCATAATCTGAGTCAGTGTATCCTCTGACACTCAAATCCTGACTACCATAGCATATGCGCATACTCTTTGTATGTTTTAAGTATCTCATGATACCTTTCACTGCCTCCCAATGTTTCTTGCCGGGATTTGACATATATCTGCTAACCACTCCCACTGCAAATGCAATATCCGGACGTGTAGCAATCATTGCATACATCAAACTACCCACTGCAGACGCATATGGAATCTTATCCATTTCAGCCTTTTCTTCCTCAGACACAGGACAATCTTGTTTGCTAAGTTTCACATATGGTGGCAATGGAACACTCAATGCCTTTCCCTTCTCCATATTGAAACGTTGCAAAACCTTGTCAATATACTCTGTTTGAGATAACCAAATCAACTTCTTTGATCTGTCTCTCTCAATGCGCATACCAAGTATATGACTTGCCTCACCCATGTCTTTCATGTCAAACGATTTTGCCATCTTCGACTTCAAAGCTGAAATTTCTTCCAAGTGTTTGCCAGCAATCAACATGTCATCCACATACAAAATAAGGATCAGCCAACTGCCATCCTTAGCCTTCTTTGTATATAGACAGTGATCGAACTCACTACGTTTGTAGCCTTGAGAAAGCATAAACTGGTGGAACTTATGGTACCATGCCCTCGGTGATTGTTTTAAGCCATACAGACTCTTTAACAACTGGCATACCAAATGTTCCATGCCTTTCTCAACAAACCCTTCTGGCTGCTGCATGTAAATTTCCACATCTAAATCACCATGCAAGAACGCTGTCTTGACATCCATTTGGTGCAACACCAAATCCAATATAGCAACCAATGCAAGAAAGCATCTCAATGTAGTCATCTTGACCACTAGAGAGAAGACTTCATCAAAGTCAATGCCTTGTTCTTGCTTAAAGCCCTTGGCAACAAGCCTTGCTTTGTACTTTGGCTGACTATCATGAGCGGTGATCTTATACCTGTAAACCCATTTACAAGGTAGAGCCTTTTTGCCCTGTGGTAATTTAACTAGCTTCCATGTCTGGTTTTTATGCAGAGCTGTCATCTCTGACTGCATGGCCAACTGCCATTTTTTCGAGTCAACCACTTGTAATGCTTCCTTGTAACAAGATGGTTCTCCGCAATCTGTGAGCATGACATAATTTAGAGATGGCACATAACGATCAGGTGGTTTGGAGACACGCTCAGAACGTCTCACCACAACTGATTCTGCCTCTCTAGCCACTATAGGCTGTTCCTGAGCCTGACCATGCTGTCTTGATGTGCTAGCACTAGGTCCATCTTCCCTGAAGACAACTCTTCTGATCTCCTCTGTCTTCTCTGGCTTAGCGTGAAACTTGGCTTCATTGAAATGCACATCATTGCTACGAATAAGCTTTCTGGACTCAGGATCCCAAAGCCGGTAACCCATCTCGCCCGATTCTCCGTAGCCAAGAAATATACACTTCTTGCTCTTTGGTTCTAACTTATTTCTGAACTCCTTAGGAATATGGCTATAAGCTTCACAACCAAAGACTCTGAGATGCTTATACGAAGGTGCCTTGCCTGTCCATAGCATCTCGGCCACTGCACTCTTATCCAGAACCCTACTAGGAGACCTGTTGATCAAATGGACTGCTGTAGCCATTGCTTCCGCCCAAAATCCATCAGGCAACTCAGCATTTGACAACATGCTTCTGACCTTCTCTTGTATGGTCCTATTCATACGTTCTGCAACCCCATTCTGTGAAGGATTATATGGTGCAGTAAGTTCCCGCTTAATCCCTTTTTCTTGACAAAAGTCTTGAAAAGCTTTGGAAACGTACTCTCCACCATTGTCAGTTCTCAAGCACTTCAGCTTCTGACCACTCTGATTCTCCACCAGCTGCAAGAATGTCTTAAAGACCTTGAGCACCTCATCCTTGTGCTTCAAGAAGTAAACCCATACTTTGCGAGAATAGTCATCTATGAATGTACAAAAGTACGCTGCTCCCCCTAGTGACAAACTAGGCATTGGTCCGCATAGGTCACTGTGTACAAGAGCTAACCGTTCGTCCCTACGATTCCTCTTTGATCTGTGCAGTTCCTGTGTTTGCTTACCATAAACACAATGCTCACAAAACTCAAAATCTTGAAATGAAAAGCCAGGCAAATAACCATAATGAGAAAGTATTTCCATTCCTCTTTTTGACATATGTCCCAACCTACGATGCCACAGTGACACACTTGGCTGCTCAATCACATTAATTACATGGTTTTTAACCTCTGAAACATGTAAAGTGTACAGAGTTCCTGACTTGCTGCCATGTGCTACAGTCATCGAACCTTTGGAGATCTTCCAAGCGCTGTTCCCAAAAACTGTCACATAACCCGCATCATCCAACTTCCCTGTACTAATCAAGCTCTTTCGGATTGCTGGAACATGTCTGACATTCTTGAGCCATAAAGAAGAGCCATTCTGAAACTTCAACTGCACATCTCCCACTCCAAGTATGTCACAAACCTGCTCATTGCCAAGTCTGACATAGTCTTTAGTAGCCACATATGATGTAAACCACTCTTTGTGCGGAGAAACATGTAAAGATGCCCCTGAGTCGATAATCCAATCACTCATAGCATGTCCATCCTCTGCAGTCAAGAAAACAGAATCAAGATTGCTTGTAAGGAAGATGTCACCAGCTGCTATACCAGAATCACTGTCTAAACCAGATCCTGTGACATTCACCTCTTCAATCTTCACTGAACTCTTCTTTTCATCTTGCTCAAAACTCTTTGTTTTGCCTTTTTCTTGTTTCCACTTCGTACAGTCTCGCTTCATGTGACCCTTCTTGCCACAATGGTAGCATTCTATGTCATCCTTTGACTTCGAATCACGAGACTTACTTCGGTTTTGTGCCTTCTTACCCTTCTTCTCTTTAAACTGTTGTCTCCCTCGAACGACCAAAGCACTATTGCCTTTGCCTTTGTCAATGTTCTTCCTGTTCACTTCCTCTGTGAGCAAGCTGCCTTCTACATTGGCACTTGTAAGACCTTCTGGCGCGACAGAATTACTTAACGCTGTACGAAAAGTATCCCAACTGTCTGGCAAAGTGATTAAGAGAAACATAGCCTTCACTGAATCTGGAAAGACTATCTCTTGTGCTGTTAACTGGCTGAAAATTGAGTGAAATTCATTCAGATGATTTGACATGGCTGTCCCTTCCTTCATCTTCAAATCCACCAATTTCTTGAGCCAGTAAATCTGAGAAGCAGCACTTTGTTTCTCGTACATATCACATAGCTTTTGCCATACGCCATACGCTGTAGTCTCTTCTGCTACGTTGAAGTAAACATTTTCTGCCAGTGTCAGCATGATTGTGGAACAAGCTAACTCGTCAAGCTCTTCCCACTCATCTTGAGCCATAAATTCTGGTCTCTCCCCTTTGAGCTTCAGTGGCTTCACTTGTTTTTTCTGCACCAAAACCTGCCAAATCTGCTTCTTCCAGAATGGAAAGTTTGTGCCATCCAGCTTCTTTATGTTGTAAAGAGTCTCACTGTGAGAAGATGCCATATCTGCCAAACTGTTTACTCCTGAGAAAAATCCGGCAGAGTTTCCCCTGTAAATTGGCCTCTGTACACAGTAAACAAGCTATAATCAACAAGCTGAACACCTCTCCTCACGAACTGTCAGTATTTTTGAAAATTTTTGACAGAGTCTCCCCTGTAAACTGAGCTCTGGGAACCAAAAGATAGCTCAAGAAACAATCATAAATGGCTGACCAATGACAAATCTAAAAAATCCCTGTAATATGCTGTCCTGTAAGCATACACTGTCTCCTCTCTGGGCGATGACAGAACCTGTATCTGTCTCAAGACTGAACCCTGAACAATGCCTCAACGGCCTGACGCATAAGATGCAATCCAGTGTCTACACAAAGTCATACATCCTAAGGGATAAAAGTCGCCGAAGAGGATGCGTGTAGAGGGGAACTCCAGCAACCTAATCCACCTCACACTGGGTAACCCAGCCCCCAGTGCTTGGCTTCAAAAAACCTCACACACGACCCTCTCAGATGGCTCAGCAAACTGCCCAGAACTAGCATACATCCTATAATAGACCAATCACTGTCCTATGACCGCTGCGGCGGTCTGTCTGCTAGCGTGACTCACAACTAGCAGACCCACAATCACAGTACATCAATCTGCAATACATGCCAGTGGTGTCAAGCCATCGTATGGCCACACCTCCCCTGGAACCTGGCAAGCACAAGAAGTAGCAATGCAGACTGCAATATATATATCTGATGATATATATGTGTACCTGGTCTATAGATGATGCTCTGAAGACGAATAAGTGATGTATGTCGATGTCGATATTGATGTCGACCACCTCCTGCTTGCCAATCTACACAAGACGGATTTCTTTGCGGCTGAAATCTATCTTCTGTTGTAGTGCTCAAAACGAAATTCTGAGGGCATAAACGGCTTCGAAAGGGGGGTAAAACTGCAGGTCGCCTGGTGGAAACGCTCCCGGAACGCCGAGTGTGAATTTTCGAACTCCGGATCCAGAATCTGCCGGAAAAGTGCGCACGCGCGCGATTGCGCAAATCTGCACTGAACCAAGGCTCTGATACCAATTGAAGTCGCGGAGCGGAGCGTGGGTCGACTCTCTCTCTCACACACACACACAGTGAGCTTACACAGTACAGTACGCAGAGAGATGTTAGAAGGGTTATCTCCCAAATCCTTAGTATTCACAAAGAATATGTTAGTATATACAAAGAGTTAGAGGTAAGTGAGTTAGGCGGGCGGCCGGCCATATCCGCATAAGAGGCCACTTGGGCTTTAATCCCAACATATCTCCTTCATTTTGTGTTGTTTTGGGATCAAACTTAGTGGGTGGTCATCTTGCATCATGTTGAAGACAACTGCTAATTCAAATTTTTGATAAGATGGTCCAGTATCCCTCTACTTGGTCTATCGCGATAGAATGGGACTTAGTGCCAGTTTGTCATTTTTTGGCTTTGTGACCATCTGTCTGCCTTCTCCCAGTTGATGCAAGGTTTCTTGACCCCTCACATGTACATTTTACCTGTCTGCCCTTGAGATGTCCTGTTCTGACTCTGAGTTGTCTGCATGTCTTTCTCAGCTTGCCATATGAGTCCATCTTGGCACCAAATTTGGTGTACTGCCTTCATTTGCTTCCCCAAGTCTAGCTTGTAAAAATTTGAAAAGTCTTTCCCCCCAATAATTTTTGTAGCAAGTCTATCGCGATAGACTGAGTTTTTGGCCAAAAAAGATTTTTCTTGCACTTTGACTTGATATTGGTGGTTAACATTTCTTGTTAGCACCCCTCATGAAGCCAAAGTCAAAGTTTCCCTTGTCTAAGTGTAAGTTCAAGTCTATCGCGATAGACTGGGCACTTTGTCATTTTTACCAGTTTTTTGATGTTAGTTGACAATCATGGTTTTAATAGGCCCTCCTAGACACACACATCAAGTTTTAATCAATTTAGCAGAATGTACTCCCTGTTTGCAGCACTTAGCTGGTCCTGAAGTCGAAGTAGATTCCGACTGTCTTTTACTTCCTTTTGACCTTCCATCCAAGCAGTCAGTTGTTGTTTTGGTGTTTGAAACACCAAGAACGACCATTTGGACGTCTTTCTGGCCTGTTGCCGGCATTTTTCCTAGTGGAAGAACTTTTTTTCTAAGTGGACACATTCCATCTCGTAGTTGACCTCCTTTGGATGTTCCTTGTTGAATTTGGTGTAATTTTGTCACTTGGTCGGCCCGTTAGAGTATCGTGACGCTTTGTGCGGTTTTCGTTAGATAGGGACTTTAGGCTCCGTTTTGACGAACTTTTTCATAGTCTAACCCTTCAATCGGTTTGTCGAGGTTATTGGCTTGCTGCCTATGAATTTTGGCTCATTTCCGATCACCTTGGTTTTGTCCCCCTTTTGCAGGTCCTGCTAAATTAGGGTTTTCTGAGCGGCTTCCTTCACGCTTTCCGAGCTCATAGGCTTGATCCCTAAGCTATAAGCATTGTGCCTTTCACTTTTGGTCCCATTTGGTGGCCTCTAGGTCTCCCTAACAACCATTCTACCGTATGTGTGCACAGGTTGTGATTGTGATGCCGACGAGGTTTTGCGACTAATTGAAGTAAACAACACTTAGAGTCAGTGTTGACGAGCATACCTCTCACATCTGATGTCGATCTGGTGACCGTGCGCGATGGATGAGCTCCTGGAAGTCTCAACTGCTGTAGGGAGCTCTCTCTCTCTCTCACTATGGAAAATGACTCAAATGAGGGATTTCTAGCCTAGCCTCTCTATATGTAATCGAGACTCCGACACCAAATTTTCCCATCTTTTACTTGTGGCCATAACTTTTTGCGAGATGCGGTTTAGGCTCGAAAATTTCCTGATTTGGATTTCGATTGCTTCAGTTTTACCACTTTTGCAGATTTCTCGAGTTAGAGGTCCCTTCATGACGGTGGTCATTTTGCCCTGTCACCTTTGCAGTCCTTATTTTTTCTGTGTCTTCTTTACCTTGCTCTGATCAGGCGTCTCTTCTTTTGTGTTTCCATCTAGATTACGGATTTTTTTCTATATTTTTTGCTAGAAAATGGTTAAAATAAAGCAAATAAATCCCAAAATAGCAATTCTAACCTAGAAAAATACCAATGAAAAGCAAAACACTTTGTAGCTCACTTTTCTCTCGTCTATGTACAATCTCGCTCATTATCGTCAACCTTGGCCTATTTTTTGCTGTTTTTAGACAAATTTTGGCCAGATTTGACTCTCTTTATAGTCTATACACATCCCTAGGGGCTCATGAATGATGATTTGGTCCCCAATTCTGATTAGTTACGAGGGCATATTCTTTTTCCCAAAATCACACAATAAAACGCGAAAATGGTTGAAAAATTGCTCACAAACATTGCCCTCTAATATATGACATGAGTCCGCATTGGAATGCCTCCCCCCCTCCTAATTGGAGTCCTCCCGGACGACAGGGTATCGTCAAGGGCATGTGTTGTGCATGGGTTTGAATTCGTGCTAATGCAGGCCTTGTAGTATAGCCCTATATGCATGTGCAGTCAATGCATGTAGAAAGAATTTATGCGGTGCAGGAGGAAGGTATAAGCGATGCGCTTATTGGCATTTGTCGTTGAGGTTTCCTGTGGTATCTTGAATTGGCTGGCAGATTTTCTTTGCAAGTAGTAGTTGTAACTTTGCCGCTCATTGTTTGATTGTTTTCCACTGGTTTTGAATTGGCGTATGTGGTTCTTTTGAAGTCGATATTGTCGTATCTGGTGGAACATTCTTTCTTTCTACCTTGCTGACTTGTGTCTGATACATCCTTGTAGTTTTTTTTGTGGATCCTGTTTGTTTCCTCGTGCTGTTTGCATGATGTTGCTTGACCTTGACAGTTGTAGATAGCTGCACGATTGTCATCTTTGTCCGCCCTTCTTGTGTTGTTGGCTCGTTTTGAATTGGCAATTTTGGCCGCCATACCAATATAGTCCGTTGCGTATTTGACAGATTGACTATGTTTCTTTGAAGTTGGGCTTGTTTTCGGTGTTTTGTCTGTTCTTCTGACTCTTTTTTTATAGGAATTAGGCTGTCGTGCCTTATCCAAACTTTGTATTTATGCTTTTGATGTAATTGTGCCTCGGTTAGCTCTGTACGCCGTACCCAAACTTGCCTGTATCCCTGCATGGTTGCTGATTTTTGATAAGACGTTGCTGGACTTGTAAACTTTGTTTGTTGTTGGGTAGATTTTTGCGGTTGTATTAACTTTTGTTTCCTCCTTGACATGAATTGGTTATATGATAAGAAGGGTTCTGAAAAGTTTTCCTTTCTGAACAGTGCCTCATTCGTATCCAAATCAATGAATACCCTGTTAGCTTTCATCCATGACACTTCTAAGATACACGGAGTTGCTGACCTACTTGGTGGCAGTACATGGAATTTTGTAGTGTACGTGTGTGCCTGCACTGTGATTGGTATTATAATAGACCACAACGTGGTCACCTCATCACCCGATGCTACTTTCAATCTGTGTGTCTCTGGGATCGTCTTCATTGGTCCAAGTTTCTGAAAGAGCTCAAAGTTGATGAAACTCATTTTTGCCCCAGTGTCAAGTAATGCATATATTTCAACTTGTTTTGTGCTTGCATAAGCTTTTATGTAAGGACTACACCACGTATCTTCCAAGTCGTCGATGATGCTATCGTCTTGAGCCCTAAGGTCTGTCATGGTCTTTTTTAATTCGTCGCTTTGTATATCCGCTTCGATTGTTTGGGATGTTGAAAGAGGATATTTGTCAGTCATCATTGGGGTGACCATGTTTATTGTCCTGAGAAACTGCTTTCGTTTAGCAATCCGTTCCTTTGCTTCTTGTTGTGCCTAGTCCTGAATTCTTTGTTGTTCCTGTCTATAGGTTTTTCCATAATGCAGTTGAAACAACATTTTTGGTGTTAAAGGTAGATGATATTTTTTTAAACGACACCCACTAATCCAGTTCGGCATTTCTTTTCCATCTAGTGTCGACAGTTTTACTGCTCCGCTGGATGATATTTCTTGGATCAAATAAGGCCCCATGCCCCTTTTCTTTAGCTTTTTGGCATGTTGTTTAAGGGTGTACACTAAGACATAGTCGCCCGTTTTAAAGTTCTTGTTCTTGACATGTTTGTCAAAAAACTCTTTCTGTTGTCTTTTTTTTGCATAGATGGCTGCTACAGCATTGAGTCGTAACTCATCTAATTTTTCAAGGTCCTCTAACCGTTCTGAAAGTTCATGCACTGTCCAGTCCAATTGTTTTGCTACCCTTAGTGTGGGGATTAAAAAGTCAATAGGCAATATTGCATTTAACCCATATACCATATTAAATGGTGTAGCATTGAGTGTTGTTTTATATGCAACTCGATAGGCCCACAATGCAGAATAGAGCATCTGATCCCAATTTGTTCTTGTTTCACTAACCAGTTTCGTAAGAACCGTGCACAATATTTTGTTGGTCGCTTCGGCTTGGCCATTGGCTTGTGGATGATAGGGTACAGATTTGCGATGGATTACCATAAACTCATTTAAGAGATGTTGGATAACTTCATTTACAAAGTGTGTCCCTCTATCACTCACCAGCTCGATTGGAAGGCCATAACGTGTAAACACATATTCATATAAGAATTGTGCAGTGGTTCTAGCGTCTGCTTTCGTTGTGGCTTTTGCTTCCACCCATTTGGTCATGTAGTCCGTGGCCACTATGATATATTGTGCTTGTGAACGATACGCTGGTGGAGTGATAGGACCAACAAAGTCCAATCCCCATTTGGCGAATGCTCGAGCACTCATCATTGGTCTTAAAGGCATTTCGTCTCTTTTAACTGGTACCTTAGTGCGTTGACATTCATCACACCTTTTCACGAATTCTGCTGCATCTTGAATCATGGTCGGCCACCATATACCTGCAACCATAATGATTTTTACGGTTCTCTCTGCTGAAAAATGACCACCTGCTATGCCTGCATGATCCTGTTCCAATAATGGAAAGTAGTCATTTTCATGAGGAACTAACCTCAGCTGGTCATCAGTTCCTCTTTTGTACAATTGGTCACTAACGAGGGTATACCTATTCGCTTCGATTTGTAAAGCCTTTTTTCTGGCTTTAGACCAATCTCCTGGCAACTCCTTATAAGTCAAATAATCCACAATAGCATGACTCCATGCGGGTGCTACTGTTACTTGGTATAAGGTGGCATAATCCACAGTGGTATTGGATGTGCAAAAGTCGCATTTCTTGATGTAATTTGCTACATCGCCTGCCATTCCTGGCCAATACACTCCAAGTCTTCTTAATTGTTCATACATCATTTGATTTCCTCTATGGAATCCCCCTGTTTGTGTGTGGGTCTCCTCTAGATACGCTTCGTACTCCTCTGGGCCTATACACAACCTTAGAATCCCATCGTTTCCATGATGGTACATTCTTCCCGCAAGCATTGTGTAATTTCGTGCTTGTCTAATGTCTTCTACCGTGTGTTTGTCATCAAGATTCATTCCATATGTCAGCAACGGAATAATTTGCTCTGACCATTTCGGTACCATCTCTATATTAAACAGGTATGCGTCTTGGAGATCATCATCTACTCCGGTAGCTTTTTCACCATGTAGTAATCGAGAAAGGTGGTCTGCTCTTTGATGAGTTTTTCCTTTCTTAACTACTACCGTAAAATCAAACTCCAGCAACACAATGAACCATCTTACAATTCGTCCTGTGTTGCAAGGTTTGTTTACTAAGTACAAGAGTGCCTGATGATCCACAAAGAATGTGAATTTGTTCGCGAGTAAGTAATGCCGAAATTTCTTTACAGCATATATCATACCCAATCCTTCTCTTTCAGTGGTAGTATAATTATTTTCTGCACTGTTGAGTTGTCTACTAGCATAACTGATTGGAAAATCCGTCTTTCCCTCATCTGGTTGTGCTAATATACAGCCTATTGCAAATGCCGAAGCATCTACATGTACATGGAAGATCTTTGACCAATCTGGTGCTTTTAGAATTGGTGCAGATACCAGTGCATCTTTTAGTTTCTGGAATGACTCCTCACATTCATTTGTCCAAATGAAGAGCGTGATTAGACTATACAAGGGTTTTGCGATTACCGCGTACATGTAGATAAAACGTCGGTAGTATCCACAATGTCCCATAACTGATTGTACCTCTCGTACAGTGTTTGGTCTTGGCAATTCTATGATCACCTTTACCTTGTCTTCATCAGTGGTAATTCCATTAGCCGACACTATGTGGCCTAAGATTTTACCTTGTCGTACCATGAATACGCATTTTTCTGGGTTGAGGCAAATCCTATACGTTCTGCATTTTTCAAATACCTTTCTCAAATGATCTATATGGTCTTCTCTCAATAGAGAATAGACACACAAGTCGTCCATGTAAATATCCAAGAATTTTCGCAAGTATTCTTTAAAAGCGTGTGTCATTAATCTCTGAAATGTGGCTGGAGCATTGGTCAAGCCAAATGGCATTACCCTAAACGCATATATGCCCCATTCTGTTGCAAATGCTGTTTTGTATTGATCTTCTAGTTTGACCCCCAATTGGTTATAACCAGAGAATCCGTCCATAAAGCTATAGGCTTGCTTGCGTGCCACTCGTTCCAAGACATGTTCAGTGATAGGAAGAGGGTAGTTGTCTCTTATTGTTGCTTTGTTTACCTTCTTGAGATTCACACACACTCGTGATTTCCCATTTTTCTTGGGCACCACCACTATCGGGGACACCTAGTCCGTGTGTTCTATCTCATAAATAAATTCAGCCTCCATAAGTTTGTCTATCTCCTCTTTTATCCTTTTGGCGAATGTCTCATTATACGTGTAGGGACGTTGTTTGCTTGGCTTTGCATCAGACTTCAGAGGGATTGAATGTTCACAAATGTTAGAATCCACTCTCTTCAAATCTTTGTACGACCATGCAAATACATCTCGAAATTCCTTAAGTGTTTTGATCAGTAAGTCCTCTTCTTCTCGACTTAGATCTGTGGCAATGTAAGTAGGTTCAACAACATGAATGTTCATAAGGAAATGTGTCTTACCCTTAAACTTTGGCATGGGTCTCAACCTGGTTGGTGTACTGATGTGGTGTCGTTTACTCTTGTATCTTTTTTGGCGTCTCTCACTTTGGTTTGGGAAATTGTAGAAGACGTCATTGTCTTGATCTTGATTGTCGTCTCCCTCTGTATTTTCCGACTTCTCGTCATCCACGTTATCATTGTTTTCACTTTGATCAGAAGAATCATAAAATTCTTCTCCTTCCTGCTTGATTTCTTTAGTGGGGATGTCCACATAGCCCATTATCTTAATCTCAAATTTCGTTTCTGTTTTATGGATCTTCATATTCTCAGTATCTACCTCGTCCTCGTCCTCCTCCACAATTTTGCTCAACGTGTAGTATGGTATGATATCATAGCCATTCTCATCACAAAATTTGGTGGGAGTGACTTCATTGACGCATACATCCAATGTAGCCAAAATTTGAGACCATTCTAAGGGTTCGAGCTTCTCTTCAGGAAAAGGTTCTCGTATATAGGCATCGTCTTCCAAGACCCTCTCTAGTGTCCTTTCATCGTGGTCAAATTCACTACATTGAGATGCTCCACACATCCATATCTCTTTTTTCTTACAAAGCCACGCTTGGACTTCTGATCCATTAATGGTGGTTGAGTCAAATTCTTCCACAGGGGTTCTCGTGACATCATGGTAGCTATGATTTTTCATGTTTACGAGTGTAGTAGTTTCAGCATGTCGTAGATACAAATAATAATACCCCCAGTCCTGCACCATTTTGAGTTGCCTCATGAACGGCCTACCAAGGATAATTTCATAGTTGTTCTTCTTGCCGAAATTTACTATGGCAAAGGTATGTTCGTACTCTATGCCACAGGAAGATACCACAATTGCCTCAAGCAATCCTATAGGCCTTTCTATGTGCCCATCCGCCAGTTGCAATTTCATTCTAGTTGTTCGTATTGCTGGTTTTCCCCATTTTTCCCATAGCAATTTGGTCGCAATGGCAATGCCAACTCCACTATCAAGTATTGCCATAGTCTCTATGCCATTATACTCAACTGGTAGGGTCATGTTGCCGTCTTCACCCTCACAATACTCTCCTACCTTGTTGAGTGGCACTGGTCTAGTGTTGACTTTCTTCGGTTCTGTGTCATTAAGCTCGGTTTCGAAGAACTTAAGAGGCGTCCTTATGCCAAATTTTTCAAGACATTTGCCCACTTCCGTCCACATGCTTGGCCTAATTTTTAACAATTCTGCCAATGTGATTGTACACTTGACCGGAGTGGTCAACAAGTCTGTCAGGATTTTAGTGTCCAATTGATTCGAACCGCCTATTCTCTGAGAAGGTACTCTTCGAATTTCTGACCTTGCCTCATAGTCCCCCATATATGATGGCAAAGTTCTGAGAGATTGTGGTCTGCTATCTTCGGATGCAACTGAACCATTATCCCCTTGAAATGATTTAACGTCCAAATCCCATGGAGTCTTATTCAAGTTCAGCTCCGAGAAAGGCGTTGACTCGACTGTTTTTGTCTCATATTTTTCTTGAGCTTTTCGCACCGTTTCCCATAGCTCTTCAGGCCAATTTTCTTCCACAATAGGGGAATATGGTGGAAAATCTTTCAGTGATTCATCAGTGCTATTAGGTACGTCTTTTGCATCCTCTACATTCGGCAAGGATTTAACGTTTTCTATCTTGTCGGGTATCCTTTGTTCGGTTTTGTGAGGTGTTTCATTGTTTGGTGGTTTGATTGCTCTATCTCCTGCTTCCATAGGTGGAGGCTCTAGTAAAGCTTGTGCAGTTTCAATCAGCTGTTTGCACATCTCTAGTCTCTGTTTTTCTATCTCTGGATATGGATATGTCATCCACCTTTGCTCTAGGGTCTGTCTGTTCTTCAATCTTTCTTCATATGCTTGCAAGATTTCATCTAAGGGTTCATTGATCCCAATACGGACCCTCCTGAGCTTGCACTCTTTGGTCCTTCCGTTGATTTTAGAGAGTCGGACTCTCTTTTCTGTTTAAGTTGCTCTCGAGCTATCGTTAGCTCAGCTTCTACATCTTTTTGTTTTCTCTCACGTCTAGCTTTCATTTTCGCTCTTCGTTCTTTCCAAGGATTATCACGACTGACGCTAGACTTGTCAGTCTTGATTTCTTCTTGATTTTGATCGTTACTCTTGGGCTGATTGTCATTTTTCCTTGCTTGGGCTCTCGTCAAGACCTTAACAGGAATCGGAGTTTTGTTTTCTGACCCTCCACTGGACGGTAGCTCTCCCAGCATATTCAAGGTAGTTTTTGCTCCTTTGCTCGAGTTTTTAGGGCAATCAGCGATCAAGTGAGTAATTCCACAGTCCGTGCAATATGCGTTGACCCTAATGATTTTGTCATGAGGACAGTCCCTCAGCCAATGGTCTCCTCCACACTTGTAGCATGGTCCTTTAGGCTGTTGAGGTGCTCCTGGGGCTCCTCTTTGTTGGTGTGCAATTCTTTACCGGCTCATGCCTCCGTTGGCTATGAACAACATTGTTCTTTCATCCAGGCTATATCGTCCTTCTCCCGCTGCCTGTGCAGCAGTTGGTGGTCCTGTATTTCCTATCATGCTCCATAGTTCTGGTGTAGAGGGTTCGTTCGGTGGATAATAGATAGAGTTTGCCGCATATCCATTGGGCTCGTCGTAGTATGCATGCATAGGTACCAAAGCCTTCTCTTCCAACTCAGTTACTGTGGGTGTGTATCTTATGCCGACTGGTCGTAATCCTGATAGAGGTGGTTGTTGTCCCAACACTGGTTGTGGTCTTTCTACGCCTACAGGTTCTGGTAGGTTGCCTGCTTGATATCTAGGCATCGGTGGGACTTGAGGAGATGTCGCCTGAGCTTGCGGAGCATATGGTCGTTCTCTCACATATCCCTTGTTATAATAACACTCCTCCGTCCCATGGTTTGTCCATTTTTGTTCAATCGCACACCATTTTGGTTGTTTAGCTTGTGGTTTGGAATACAAGTTAATCTTTTTAAGCACTTCCTCTACAAGCTGCTCTTGGCTTACCGCTACTTCCCCCTTCAGTGTTTTCTTAGCAGACTTGCCTCCGCTTTGTTGTGAGGAAGAATCATCATCAAGATCCTTGAACTCACCCTCTTTGTAGACCGCACAATTGTCCACAAGGTATAGAGCTTCCTTGGTTAAATCATTCAACGTAGTGCTCCTTTTCATATGTAAGTCCTTTTGAAGATCTGCATTCCTTAGTCCTTGGATAAATATAAGCATAAGTCTGGACTGAGTTGGCAGTTCTTCCACGGGACAGAACTTAACATATCTTTTTAATCGGAGGGCGGCCTTCCGCACGGACTCTCCATCTTTCTGTTTGAATTTATGGATTTGCGAGACTGTATTATGAGCTATCCCCCTTTGTGAGAATTCCTCGATAAACTCGTCAAACACTTCCTCCATAGACTCAAAGTCTCTTCGCTCCACCGAGTCAAACCATGTAGCCGCATCATCCTCTAAGGTTAAACCGAATCTTGCAAATTGTGTAGGAAAGTCTAGCACCTCTTCAGCTCTAATTACACGCACAAAGGCTGCTACATGATCTCTTGGATCCCTGCTTCCCGTATATTTCTTGTTTACCCATTTTTGCACTTGAGAAGGTCTAATTCTACGATGGTCTCCAAATCTCATCATGGGATCTCCCCATCCTAGTCGATATACCTCCTCTGGTCTCCTGTAGTGGCCAGGTTCCTCTCCCAATGGTGCTCCTAATCCATAATTTCTAGCAGTTCTCGTGAGAGATGGTTCATCTCTCCGAACTCGTTCTCGGGGTGTTCTTCCAAGCTCAGTTGACCCCTGAGTCTTTGGCTTACTCTCTCCTTGATACTGTGCATAGAGTGGTGGTTCTTGTAAATCCCTTAACCCTTGTGCGGTTTGATAACCCTCTCGGGTTCGGTCTTGTTCTAATGTAGCACTCTGTCGAAGCCATGCCTGCAGTGATGGCTGAGTAGCTGGTTGGTCCTAGTAGTTGGACGTCGGTGGTCAGGTAGAATGTGAGGTAACGTCATACTCTTCTGAAAAGGGATTAGTTGACTTGCTAGGGGTGTAGGTGGCTCTTGGTACCTCGTCGGGGCCATAGGTCGATGCTCCCGGAACTGTTGCCTTTTCAACCTATTCTGGGAGAATACGTTTGTACTCTCGCCCGTATCTGTCAACAAAAACAATATCCTTCCCCATAGCAGTTTCATAGGAAAATAAGTAAAGAACCGTGTCTTTGCTTAATTCATTTGGGTAGGGTTCCTTGCATCGAAAGTAAGAGAATATTCCCTCGCTTTCATGCTTGTAAATCCCTACATTCTCATTATAGGTTGGGACTCTGGTTGTTTTCTTATCATACATAAAAAGCGCTCCAGGTCGATCAATGTTAGGAGGCGGTTCTTGGGTTTCTGAAACCATTTTCCCTTTTGCCACGTTATCCCCATATCTGTTGTAATCCTCAGGGTTACTCACTATCAGATAGTGGTTTCCCTTTTCGTCTCTAAATCTGTCTCCATCATCGTAGTCTCGAATTATCTCTAGTCTTTGAGCCGGTCTTTCTTCAATACAAATACACTTGCGTCCTCGATAGTCAGAATAGACTAGGGCTCCCCTCGAGTTAGTTCCTTCCAAGAAGATTATAGTGAACTCGGTTTTGTTTAAAGGATGTAGGAAGGTGCTCCCTCCTGGCATTGGTCCTTCACCATTGAAACCTACTGGCTGTTGACTCCCCATCATGAAGGACTTTTCCGACGAAGTGTCAGTATCACTACCCTCTACAATGATTGGTGCCAATGGGTCTAGTTTCATCTGAGTTACACTCTCTTCTGTGGACGTGGTGCTAATTTGACTTTTGACACTTTTTGCTCCCGACTTAACAAAGGCTCCTGACCTTAAATACATAAGAATGAAAGTTTTGTTTCAAACTTAAAGCTTACCTGGACTCCTTCTTCCTGTATAGCTTTGTGATGACCTCCTTCTGGGATCTACACAAGGATGGTTAGTCTGTTCACAAGTGTTTTCCCTGAATTACCAAAAAATCTTTCAAGTATATACAGCAACCACTTAGTCAGTCTTCTAGTGGTCCAATTTCAATTATGAAATGACGGCTGGGATCTATATAGAGAGTATGTCCTAGCAGTATAGTCACAAATTGCAAAAAGTGTCCGATTCACTACTTTCTTAGTCTATCGTGATAGATTGACAGTTTGCTCTTGCACAAGTCAATTCAAAATTGTGACTTTACCCTTGAGTTCCAGTTACCCTCTATAGCCTATCCCCCAAGTTTTGTGAAGTTTGGACACTTGGGTTGGGTTTTGGTCCCATTTTAGTATTTCAGTCGGAGCTTGATTCTCTATTTGACCCTCAGCTTGACCTTTAGTGATCTAAATGCCTTGAATTTTGGTGTGTCTGCTATTTAGGCTCTGATAAAGCTCTCCCTAGGGAAAATTTGAAAGAAAAGTTCCCCAGCAGAAATTTCGTTGGTCTATCGCGATAGACTGAGCACTTTCTCCATTTTCAGATTTTTTCCAAAGTTTTCTCCACAGTTGGTTTAGTCTCCCCTTGTGTAGTGCATTGACCAATTTTGGCACTGTTTAGACATTTGGTCAAAGAATTCTTGCCCTTGTCTCTGAATTCAGACTCCAAACATCAGTTTTGAAGTTTTGGGGTCAAAATTGGTGTTCAAATTCACTCAATTTTTGTGAGTACCCTTGTATTGATGTGTTAAGCTTGTGGTATAAGGGTTTTTTGCTTGTTGCTAGACAAACACCACCTTCACCAGTTTATCGCGATAGACTAGGAAGTGAGCAATGGGGACTTAATTTTTTGTCTGTTTTTGCATATTCTTGTTCCCTGTGTCCATATAAGTCTATCCCCCAAGTTTTATGAAGTTTGGACTTATTTTGACCTCAAACTCAAGCACTTCACAAATTTCACTTTTCTCTGACAATTCACAACTCCATTGCACTTGAAGTGATGCAAATTTGATGACACTGCATCTTAAACTTGTGCACATCAGTTATACCTCATGACACAGTCAGTTTACCCTTGGCTAATGGTTATATCTCATCTTGGCCTCTTTAGGTTCACTTAGTGTTTCCTTATGACAATCACTTGTTTCTTTTTTTTGTTTGTTTTTTGCGGTTTTATAGCGTTTTTCTACTCTATTTCTTCACAAGTATAACAAGCACTCAAAACCAAAAACCATAACTCCACATTATCCTATTTAACTAAATCTAACTAGTTGCATACCTTCGGCAAGACACAGGCTTCCTAGCTATCCACTGGACCTCAGGATACTCTATCCTGGATCTTGTCTTGTTCTAAAAGTTTAAGCTCTCTCTAGTCAAAACTAAAGTAAGCTAACCATCACACGAGTGACGTAGATCTCCCTACTTAAGGTCTTGTGTCCCCGACAACTGTGCCAATGTTTTAGGGAAAAACTACTCCCTTGTTCATACTCACGAGCACGACACAGACAACATACTTATCATCCGATGACACGACTAACCCGTAGGTGCACGTAGGCAATCTCGTTAGCTTGTCAGGTTGAGACCAATCTACACATACACACTTTTATGATGCATCAATCACTAACCCTGGTAGAATGCAACCCACTCTATCCCTAAACGCTCACAACACCGTTTACACGTCCAATGAACTCGGAATCACATCAAACTTACTAGGCATCATCCTCTCACTAGGACATACTTACCTATAAGTCTAATCTCACCAGATTTGAACCCTAGCTATCTCGAATACTGCCGCGATAGACCAACATGTCATAATCCAAAAGTGGGCAAAACTTAAGTTTATCAGTATCTATGTGTAGCTAATCTCTTTCTCATTCCATGAAGCACTTGATTATTGAAAACAGACACCGTTTGTGCTACTTATAAGCAAAACAAGCTCGAGGAAGAATCGATCGCGATCAACTCGAAACGGCGAATGCGTGGCGTGGGCGCATAGCTCTCGGAGAGACTACCGCAATGGTGTGGTCGCGTTGTGAATCTGGTGAGGGAGAAGCACGTAGCGAAGAGGATAAGACACACTCACTCTCTCTCTCTCCCTCTCAGACTCGTACGACACAGGATTAATATTCAAACAAATGTTGTCCAAAAAATGGTTCTAAGGTGACTTTTATACTTTAGTCACCTTAGCTCAAAAATGTACATGGGGTTCTCTTGCTCATGATTACAAAGTGGGAATAAATCTGAGTCCTGACTAACTGACTAATATTTACATAATCCAGACGAATGGATCAAAATGATAAGACGTCTTTGACATAAAAAATGGAATTTGATATGCTTTACAAGATGGGCTCATTACAACAGTTGGACCAATGGGGCTCCGACAGTAGGCAAGGCTCAAGGCGGGTCTATGGCGGTTCTTGGTCGTAGGTTTGCGCTGCGCATGGGGTGCCTCTGCTTGTTGTCTTGGTGCTCTCTATTGTCCTTTTCGTCGGACTATGGCGCTTCTGGGTCGTGCTCCTACTTTGCTTTCCTGTTTCGCTCCCGGAGTGCTGTCGTTCACGCATGACACCATAGGGGTATATCCCCTTGCTCGCCGGCCTGTGGCGGTTCTAGGCCGTGCTCCTGCTCTGCTCCTGTAGTGCTGTCCTGCTTCTTGCATGGGGTTGTTGAGAACAGGCTGGCTTATGTGGCATGGTTCTTTTCGCTGGTCTATGGCGCTGTTGGGCGTGTTTCAGTGCCCTTCCTCTCCGCAGTCATGCGTTGCTGTGGTTTGTTGTCTTGCTCGCCGCTCTATGGCGGAGGGGCGTGCCTGTGCTCTGCTGTGCTTGTCTGCGGGTGCCTCGTGTTCTTGGTTCGCTGGTCTATGGTGGATTGGGGTCGTGCCTTGGTGCTGTGTTGCTCTCTGTCTTGGGGTTGTGCTGCTCTTTTTTCTCGTCTCCTTCGTCGATCTGAAGTGGCACTTGAACATGTGGTGCCGTGCTGCTCTGTGGATTCGGGCCGTGCTGCTTTGTTTGGAAGTCACCTTCGCCGATCTATGGCGGATCTTGGATGCCAATCTGTGGTACTACTGCTCTTTTTGGTTATGTCGTGCTGCATTGCCGTCCTCTTTGTCGGTATGTGGTGGATTGGGCCGTTCTATTCTGCACCGTGCTGCTCTATGCATTGGGGTTTTGTTGCTTTGTTAGGATGTCTCCTCCGTCGGCTTGTGATGGATCTTGGACGCCGATCTGTTTTGCTGCTATTGTTTCTGGTGTTGTTGTGCTGCATTGTCGTCTTCTCTGTCGGTCTGTGGTGGATCGAGGTGTTCTGCTGTGCAGGCTTGCTCCGGTGTGTTGTGTTGTGTTGCTCTGCTATGTCGTCCCACCTCTGCTGATCTATGGCGGTTTGGTGTCACATGTGCCTCGTCACCTGCAGTTTGTGTTAATTTTCAGTATGTTTTAAAGAGATTTTCTTGTTTGATTTGTTGCTTTCTACCGGTTGATTGTTTGTTTAACAGTTTGCTGTTTTCTGCAGGGGCGTGCAGAACCATTGACGGGATTGGATAGTTTGGGTCGCTTAATGTATGCCGAGGTCAAGCACACTTTGTTATGGGCTAAATAACTTGAATACTATAATAGTTGCCAACTTTTTCGGTGTTAATTAAGTTTGATGTTGTGTAATGTTTTGAAGTTAATTATATCTCAAACTTTGTCCGATTGTTGTTGATGGACTCTATGCTTTGTTTTGCTATAATTTTTTTTTTGGTGTGGCGAGATGCTTTTAATTAAAAACGATTGGCTCCACATTCTATGATGCAATTTTGGTCCATGATTTAATCCTATTGATGGATTATTTGGACTAGCTGAGTATGTGGTTAGGGTTTTGGGATTTGGCGTTGAAAATTTATGGTTATGAGGTTATTTTTTTAATGTAAAAAAATGATTCAACTCTCATGATTAAATATGATTGTCTCAAGGTTCATTGTTAATATTGTAAAGTGAGAAAACAAATCCGTTTTGATGTGATGATTTAGAATCATATTTTTTTCTATTTTTTAGATTTCTTAATTTACTTAGTTGTAGTTCTCATCTCATTTGCAGCCTTGCACTTTTCTTCTCCTCTCTCCTCTCTCTTCTCTCTAGTAATAGTTGAGTTATTTGTAGCTTTTAATGTTATTGCAAAAATCGAAGTAGAGTTAATTAAAAGAGCCCACTCTTCTCTCTCTCTCTCTCTCTCTCTCTCTCTCTCTCTCTCTCAATGGAGTCTAAGGTAGTGACCCAATATTATATAATGATAGTGATAGCCGTTTTTCGGCTTTTCATAGTTTCCATAGTAAGCTACCTCACTCTATCAAATCACTCAAACATTTTGGTTATCCCTACCATTTCACTGTACATAGGCGTGTGTGAGTTAGGGACTTTCTCCATATTTTCTTAAAACCCTCAGCTAGCTAGTCAATGGGCTAGTTGAGCAAAATAAATAAATAAAATAAAAAAATAAAAATATTATGGACGATTTGTGTATAAATATTTCATTGTATATAGGGCCTAAATAAAATGATTTTTTATAATTATTTTGGTATTTATTTAAATATTTCTACCTATGGCGTGTTATTTATGCTATGTACATTGACTCACCATTACCATATTTTTTCTTACCATTTTGCATTACTCTTTATTCCATATAAAAATAATTTCATTCGAGCTTCTCTTATTTTTGGTGTAACTCCATCCCAATAAAAATAAAAAAAAACTAGTTTTATTTATGTGTATATTTTTTCACTATTGTGATTTTTTCCTTCCTACATCTATTCTTTATTACTCTCATAAATTAGACCACCAAAAATATTCATCTTTTTATGGTAGACTTATAATGAGAGAGATTTATTTTGACCCCTTTATATTTTTTCCACCTATATTATTTATATTTGACATGTACATATTTTTTAAACTCCTCAATATTTGATTTTCTTAGTTGTACTATTCATTTATATCATGATCTCAACAATATCTTCAATTATAGACCTACCAAATAAGGTCAAGGGTATGTGGAATGCATGCATGCACCATGGGGAGCTCACTCTTGGAGGTATTCAAAAGAATCATTCAAAGAAGGACCTCACAAGGACCTTGTGCAGTGGAAAAAACAGTCGGTTTTGCTGAATTTTTAAAGATCACATGCTCCCCGAATTTGAAAAGGTGATACAAACAAAAGTTGTATCTTGTGAGCTGAACTTTCACCTCAAATTTGTTCATATTTTTTTGAGCTACGAGTTGTGAGCTATGATTTTATTGGTGGACCCCAGTTTGCCCATGCTATGCAGCCACACTCCCTCTTCCACTTTATCATTTTCCTCTTTCTCACACACTCCTCCCTCTCCTTCCCACTCCCAAACCTGCAACTCCCATGTCCTAATTCACCCTCTTCACCATTGCCACATCTCTCACACCTCCATAGCCTTCATCCTCCATTTCTACACCCTATGTGTCCCCCTTTCTCTCTACATATATGTCCATATTACCATACTCTCTTCAGCTTTGTAAAGAACTTCAAAAAATCAGCAAAAATCCAAGGATAACCTCTGCAAATGAAGGCTTTTATCATGAATTTTCCAAGGTTTGAAGATAACATAGCTTCATCGACACGTGCTACTTCGCCATGCTGACTCCTTCTTCTTGCGGTGCTGTAAAGAGGTGAATGTCAACTTCTCCAAAGCTTGAACCTCTCTTTACAAGCTCATACCTTCTCTAACTTTTCTCATCATATATCTCACCATTTGGTGAATTATTTTGTAAATATTTTTTAGTGATAATTACTAACTACTAACCACTAACCTTATTGTAAAATGCACCCTCTACTAGAGTAGGCACTCCCAAATTATTCACTCAATGCTCTCTCCTTTCATCCTCAATAATTCTCTTCCCTTGAGCCCACATCCATGTGACTCAAAGGACAAGAGAGACCCACCCTCATTAAAAATAAATAAAAATATGCATAATCTTTTATTCCTTCAAATAAACTTGATTAGGCCTAATCCTAATCGGGGCTTCTAAAACCTATAAATAGAGCCCTTCTCTCCCTTGTAAATCATCCCATGATCACACTACACCACACCATTCTTAACACATAACACACCACTCTTCAAGCCTAGTTGTGTAGAGTGTGTGCATTGTGAGTACTCTATTCCATCACTACACATAGGTGCATGGAGAAGCTTGAAGTTAGTTATGCCATCTGGAGGAGTGGAGTGATACTATACTCTGCAACCACACTTGTAGCCTACTCTTGTCCATAAATAAGATTCATAGTTTTGGGTGCAATTGTATGCTGTAACTACGACTCTTCTCTCCAAATTGGCTTGATAAGTTGGCTAATCAGGTGGTTGAAGATATATTGTCCTTGAAGTTTATTGTGCCATTTCATGCTTAGTGGTTTGAGGGCTTGTTGAATTGTTCGCCTACAAGGTCAATTGTAAGAGGGTGCTCGGTGAGAGGGCTCCCGTGACCCTAAGACAATTTGTGTATTGGCAACAAGGTCAAATTTTGTGTTGTCTCTCTATTTCTCATCAAGCTTTGTGTGCATCTAGTCTTTAAGGCTAAGACTGAGTTGCTCAAGTTGATTTGTGCTCTTTACCTCTCTGTGGCGTGGTGAATGTTTGTGTCTGGTGTGTGTAGCTATCTTGCATTCCCCTCTCTTTGTGCGTTTGAGTACAAGGAGATATCACGTGCATCCTAGTTCGCATCTACAACTAGGTGGTGCCCCTTTTCTTGTTTGGTTTCTGGCTGTGGATTGTTGTTGTCTCTGATTGTGCTTACCCCAGCCCTAATTGAGCAGCACGGGAGCCTCGAAGGGTGTTTAGAGGCCGCTCTTTTTGTTGCCCGCCCCGGACCGCCTCAATAGATGGCAACAATTGTAAAAATCTGCATTTATTGCCAACCTTTGAGTGGAACTTTTAAACTATATTTCTTGAAGTACTCAAGATTATCCATCACGTTTCACTCTTTGAGTTGTTAGTATATAAAAGACAAAGGTATTTTGAAGAACTATCACGTTTTACAAGCCTCCTATTGTGAGATTACTCTTGTTGAGAGTTTTACCTCCTCTATAGTACAGTCTTTGAAACCTTATAGCCACATCTATTATCAAAGCATAGCATCACTCTCTATACCAAGGCGCCATGGATTCGAATATGGATGGTAATACACCTCTGCATTTCGTTTCCTCTTTTGGCACTTAAGAGTCTTGCTATCTTGCTTATCTTGGAAACTGTCTTGAATTTGCTCTTGATTATAGATGCTTTCACTACAAACTCAAGCAATGACTACTTTGAGACTTTAAGCGCAACTCCTAGAACTAAAAACTTGCATGAAGTTGTGTCTGAAAGTGGGGGCCTTGGATCCTCAAGTAGCTTAGTAGGTTCTCTAAACTCAGCATTTAAAAAGCTTAGTCCCGAGGCCAAGTTAAAGAAATCTCCAAAATCTGTTCAAAAGGCCCTTAGTATTGCAAGGGGAATGGCCATTGTGAGAGGTTAGCTTTGTTTAAATTTCTATGGCTTACCAATGTGTAATCGATAATAATAGTATTGTGTGCCATGTGATGTAGGGCAAACACCGCTTAACATTTTTGGGATTTCCACTCCCTCTGTTGGTGTGAGTCGTTCGTTGGGCTTAGCATCTATTAAAGAAGAGCCAAAGCCTATTGTTGACTCTTTTGAATCTCAATTGGAATTGAGCCAATCTACGCCCGAGCTTCTTATTTTTGAGCTTGCTGATGCTATTAACTACCGTTTTGTCTTCATTGGGGAGGTGCTTGCAAAATATGGCACATACAAAATCCAAAAAGCAAACTACAATAGATTTTTGAAGGCTGATCTTGTGGACAAGGTTGCACATCATACTATCACTTTTGTTGTGGCAGAAAATTATATTGAGCAGTTTGTCAACTCATTTGTGGTGGGTGATTTTATACGTATTGAGGGCCCTGTTGTGAGGAAAAAGAATTTTAGTGATGGAGGCACTTGCCAACTTGCTCTCTATGTTGATGCAACTACATCTATTGTGAAGGCTCCTTCATTCGACTTTGTGCTAACTCTCTTTCCCGAGCACAATATTAAAGATCTTGTCTCATCATGGACTTCTTCAATTGAAGATGGTGTGCCTAATGTAGCATTTACTGTTATCAAGGTGGAGAACATGGCGAAAAGTGATGATAGTGTTTTGACTGTTTTTTATTGCTGCAGCTTTTGTTTGTACCTTCTCGAAAGGCTGATTTTTATAACATATCCAATGAAGTCAAAGAGAATGGATTTTATGATTGTGTGGTCCACAACATAAATGTCTTCAAACAATTCTCTAACACATTGTCTGTCATGGACTACACTATCGTGCTGCCATTGCCCTCTCATTTGAAGTTGGTTTTCAAAGATATCCGTGATAAGCAGATTGCTAATATGGGATTCGGAAAAACGGTGAGTTCCGCTTGGTAGGTTCTTTGTATTCATTGTGCATTGTGTGATCCCTTTATGTTAATTTCAGGTGTTCAGTTCTCTTGAGGTTGTTAACGTCAACAACGTTAACAACGCTGTTGTTAACGTCAACAGTGTTAACAACGATGTTGTTAATGTCAACAGCATTGGATTGGAGTATTTATGTGGAGTTTGCAAATCTGCCCAAGTCAACCGCCAAAGCTCTAATCCTCATTGTTTTGCTTGCAACAAAGTTGTTGAAATTTGGAAAGTCCTGCTCTTCAAGCAAAGCTGGTTCCTCGCGACGACAAAGGCATTTCTGTCACCTTGCACGGAAAGATCATTGACCAAGTCCTTCGCCTACCCTCTTCTTTTTTGTATTTGTATGAAACTGATCTAGTGAGTTTGAAAGCTTCCTTGGTGGGAATGAAAAGAGCTGGGCATTTCTCAATTGATGCACATGGGTATGTAACAAGCTTTAAGTCTGAATAGGGAGATGTTTTCTATCTAATGTGCCTTGCAATCGTCTAGTAAGCCTATATTTTGTTGAATATCCTTTTGTATCTAGGCATTATGGTGGGATTATCTCTTGACGATAAAACTGTTTTTTGTATAAATGGTTTCCAATGTTCAATTGACTCAACTTTTTGGACGACAACTCCTTGTAATCAAGATGTTTTAAGGGCATTGTTGTTTGTATGTGGTGTAGATATCTCTATCAATTCATTAGAGAATATTTTGTCCAAGCATATTGTTGCAAAATTTCGTTCTCACGACTTGGAGATCACAAGTGTGTGGCTGAAATTGTGGAATGATAAGCGTGTTGCTTGTAATGTTGACGACAAAACTCTTGAATCTCTAGTTTGCCAACGTATGGGCACAAGAGAAAATTCTCCTTTGCTTTCAATCAATTTGATCAATTTAGCTTGCCATGTCTTGGAATTTCAATGTGTTGTTCATGTGTTTCAAGAACAAAATCATCAACATTCTTTTAACGCTAATCCTTGTGTTGCATCTTCTTCCTCTTCTCATGGCTTGTTCGTCTTTATTTGTCAAGATGGATTGTTTGTTTTTCCACAATCGCCTTCCATCAAGAAACGTAAGCGTTGCTCCTGGCCTAAAGATCTTGCCGCTAGATTGGTGGATGCTGTGAAGAGTTTTCCAAATGAGATAGCATTGCAGATAGCTTCTCGATTTCAAGCACAAGTTTGTTCTTCTTACACTTTGAAACAAATTCAAAAGAAAGTTTACTCAATATCGAAAATGTTGCATAAACACAATGTTGTGCCTCAATCTAATAAAAGATCTAGGAAACAAAAATATCTAGTGGAAATTCAAGACACTCCTGTATATGGATGTTTAAGCTGTGGTAGTCTTTTGTTCAAAAAGATTTTGCATTTTTTGAGTGTGCTCGAAGCATCTTTTCTCCAGACCTTGATGGGATTGCAAATATTTAACTTTGCTCTAGACAAAAGAGTTTGTTTCTCTTGTAAGCAAAGCTTGAAATCTCAAAGGAAGCCGCTCTGTTGCATACATCCACATTCTCTCCTCAATGAAGTATTGGAAGCATTGCATTGTTAAATGCAATCGAGAGGCGCCTTGTATCACTTCGCATTCCTTTCACCCAAATACGAGAGCTCAATTATGAGGGTTAGTTCGGGCTGCGAGGTAGTGTCGTTAATGTCATGGCAGACTTGACAAGAATTCAAGCAATCTTGCCGCGTTTTAGTGATGAGCACGCTACAATCCTTGTGGAGATTAAGCATAAACTTGAGTATGCCCATGCATACCTTAGTGGTGGTGTATGTCCCTTTTATGTGTTCCAAGCATTGAAAGATTTGATTAGCACCCCTTTATACATAGAGCACAAAGCATCTATTAATGAAGCTTGGGTTTCTACTTTTCACATGAGTCCAGATGTAGTGTTGTATGAAGAAGATGAGGTTGATGAGTTAGTGAATGAACATTCCGACACCCTTGTCCATGGTATCTATTCTTCACAACAAGTCATCGATCATAGTGCACATGTCCATAACGTCGCTCCGTGTGAAGGATTTTCTCCACTGAGCCTATTTGATGATGCCGATTGTGAGGAATTATCATTTCCATCTTTGTTCTTTGGAAAAAGAAGAACCTACGCAAACCTTGCGAAAAAAAATTACTTTAAGATCGCACAATGCGAGCTCAAAAACAAGGATAGACGCTTTGCATTAGACAATAAAAATTTGTTCTTCAAAGTGATGAAGATTATCATCGGCAAGGTGCTTGGTTCTATATGGGTACGTCTGCGCAAGGGAAAATTGCAAGGCATGCAACTATGCGCAAAAGATGTTCAGAACAACACTAACATTGATCGAATACTATCATCCTAGCTAGGATATCATGACTTTGAATCTTTGCGAACATCATCAGATTACAAGGCCAAACTCAAGCGTAATGTCTTCGCCATGATTTGACAAATAGGACAGCCTACCTTTTTTGTCACTCTATCATGTGCAGAGCAAAGATGGAAGCCATTGCACGAATGTCTTGCTGCGCTTAATCCACAAATCAATGAATCTAATTTCCAATCTAGAGCACATTATATCCGTGCGTTGGTTCGTGCAGATCCTATCACCACAGCTCGATACTATGTCCATAGATTCAACGCACTTAAGAAAGAGTTGAAACGAAATTCAAAAATACTTGACCAAATCATGGAATTTTTTCTTTGTCACAAAATTTCAGCATAGGGGAAGCCAACATGATCATGGATTAATTTGGATTGAAAATTCTCCAAAGCTTGGGATTTCTGATGACAAAGAAGTGATTGATTTTGTTGATAAATACATCTCAAGTGACAAAGATGAATTACCTGTTGACCTACAAAAAGTACAAATCCATTTCCATCGAAGAACTTGCAAAAAAAGAAAGAAGCATTGCTGTTTTGGAGTTCCAAGACCGCCTGCACGGCAAACAACTATCTTGCGTCCAATACGATCAAGTGAAAAACGGGAATCCATTCTTCTTGCGAATAAGACACAACTCGAAAGTCAACTTGCAGCTCTGCCACACTGCCCTGAAATGAGTTTTGATGATTGGTTATCCTCTTTAATCATGGATGAAGACATGTACCTTGAGACACTCTCAGTTTCGCTCTCAGAACCAACACTTTTGCTCAAAAGACAACCAAAAGATATATACACAAACAATTTCAACAAAACAATGTGCACATTGTGGGATGGCAATCTTGATATTCTATTTATTTTCAATCCTCATGGAGCTGCTGCATACTGCACATCATATATGACAAAAATAGATTTGACCACAAGCAAAGCAATCTACAAAATCCTTGAGAAATGCAAGAAGGAGAGTCTTCCCACATTGGAGCGTCTTAAGAAAATTGGAGGTGCCTTGATCAATGCTCAAGAAATCACAACTCAACAAGCAACATACATTTCACTATCTCTTCCATTGCACAGCACAACCAGGCAATTTATCTTCATCAATGCAAACTACCAAACCCAAAGAACACTATTGTTAAAGAGGAAGACTTCCTTGCAAACACTTCATCCAGATGACACAAACATATTCTTTGATAATCTCATAACAAAGTATACAAAAAGACCAGCTAGCATACAAAATCTTTGTTTGGCAGAGTATGCAAGAAAATACACTATCTCACAAGGGACACACCACAAGTGCAAAAAGCCTCGGATCATCATATATACAAGCTTCAACAAGGAGATCGACAGCGAGAGACATTACCACCAACTATGTCTGTGTTTCTACCGTTCACAAGCGATGAATCCACGTTCGATGCTTTGACATCAACTTGGAGAGAGAGATATGAGTCTAATATTGCTATAATCGCACAAAACATGGAGCCTTTCACAAAACTAAAAATCAACAATCAAGAATCATCAACATCTTGCTCAATCTCCTCACAAGAAACTCAACAAGAACAATTCACTTATGAGCTGGATCTCGACCTACCAACCACAAGGCATCATACCACTCAACTACCAACATCATCTAGATTCCTTGGAATGCTAAATGAAGAATATCACTCAATTGTCATGAGTTTGAATATAGAGCAAAGACATATTTACGATGATATTATGAAATGAAAGAGAGTATGCCCAAATGACAAAATCCACCTTTTTTTAACAGGAGGCGCCGGCACAGGGAAAACCTTTACTTTGCGTGCAATCATCCAAGGCTTGGTTTGACACTATGCACCTTTGATAGAAGGAAATATTGAGCTTCCAACAGCATTGTTGATGGCATATATAGGCAAAGCAGCATTCAACCTTGGTGGCACAACAATACACTCTACGTTGCGCCTTCCATTGATGCTGACTGAGATGGCCCCTCTTTCCAACGACACCATCAATGACCTATCCCATGCAAACGCAAACCTCAAACTAGTTGTTTTTGATGAGGCTTCCTTAATAGGCAACAGGCTGCTGCGTATTATTGACACAAGACTCCGATCTATAAAGCACAAACATAATGAACCCTTCGGTGGCGTAGACGTTATCTTTTGTGGCGATCTTTGTCAAGCAAGCCTTGTCCGTGATCATTGGATATTCAGCGACACAAGCAATACACTTGACATCCTCACAACATCAAGCTGGAACACACATATCACATGCGTTGAGCTAACAACACCAATGCGCCAATCAAATGAATTGTTTATAGAGGTCTTAAATAGGATACGTGTTGCGGAGGAAACACAAAGAGACTTGGCATTTATCAATGACACATTTGCAAACAAAAAATTTGACATTTTTACAACACCTCATCTTTTCTTCACAAATAAACTAAAGTCCAAGCACAACCAGACGGTCTTTGAGAACTTGCAAGAGACACCATACATTATCAAGGCTCATGAAAAATTCCACAAAACATGCTCAGAGAACCTAGTCATTCCAAACAACCCTCAAGTAACTGCTGGATTATCCTCCATCCTTGAGTTAAAGCCAGGAATGATAGTCGAACTTTGTGCTAGCAATATCAATGTTCTTGCTGGTTTGGTCAATGGTGCACATGGAATCTTCCAAACTTCAACAAACAACAGAGCACAATCATTGATAGCTTGGGTGGAGTTCTTTGATACCTCAATTGGGAGAAGACAACGATCCCAAAATGCACATCTCTACCATGCAAACATAAACAAACAATGGACACCAATACTTCAAGTCACAAAAGACTTTCAGGTAGAAAAGAACCCACTCAACCTAGTCTCAAGAACACAACTCCCAATACAAGCAGCGAACGCACGCACAATCCATAGATCCCAAGGCTTGACAATGACAACAGTCACATTCGACCCTACTGGGATCCAATCTCATGGCTTGGTCTACACAGCTCTATCACGTATCAAAGACCTTGCAAATTTACATATTCTTAGTCCCATTCTCAAGAGCCACATCAAAAGTGACCCCATAGTCGTGAAAGAAATCAAACGTCTCCGGACAGATGCTAGATGGTCCTACTTGAACGAGCCCCTAGTTGCACTTCCACAAACACACCATATTGTTGCATCATTAAACATCGTCTCAATCAACAAACACATTGACCACATCAAGGGCGACCCAAACTTCATGTCATCCAGTATCTTGTGCTTCCAAGAAACGAAACAAAAAAAAAGTATGAACCCCCTGACACCAAACTTTGAGCATATTCAACATTATAATGGTTATGGTGTATGTATATTCCACCATCCAAGCATTCAATCCATATGTCAAAAAACTGTCTCAAGAGTAGGACTTAAAATAATCGATGCAACTTTCTCTTTCAAAAATCAAACTGCAACTCATATCCATGTCATGAATGTATACAAATCACCAAACACACCAATAAAAACACTTCTTTTAGAACTCCAACACTTAATACAAGAAAACAAAAAAAAAACCTGAGCATCATACTAGGGGACTTCAACATCGACATCAGCACCACAAAAACCCAATACCAACAGTTGGAATCTCTACTTCATTTGGAGAACTATCGGCAACAAATCAAAGATACAACAACCATCTATAATTTAATGCTAGACCATATTTGGGTGAGAAGCCAACAACCTCACTACATTTGTGGCACAAGATTTTGCTTTTGGTCAAATCATTCAATCACATATATGCTGATCCCAAAATAAATAACCCAAAGATTATTGGAGGGGAGACCTCCCCTCCCTTCCCACTTCCCCCTCCCTTCCTACCCACCAAACCATCTAAGCAAAGGAAATCTACATTCATACCATCCAAACACCTGCTTTGATGTATATCAACTCATCTCACCATATGTATCAAACACAATTTTTGTAACCTACAACCATTTGGTCAACAGAGTTTTTCCCCCTGCTCGATCTTGAGGCTCAACATGCGTGTACGACAATTACTTCATATCTAAAATGTGTGTCTCCCAAAGCAACTATGCTAGATTCAATGGATTTCCACCTGCCTCTCTTTCTCGATTAATCTTCGCTTTCCATTTTTCTATTAGCAAGGCAAATTTCTATGGCAGGCCTTGTGATTTTATCACATTTTTTCATCTTGTTAAACTCTCTAAGAAACTTTGTATTCACCATTTAAGAAAATAATAATTTAAATCTCTCTAAGAACTTTGCATTCACCTCTCTAAGCACTTTGTATTCACTACAAAAAAAATTGGGTTAGAAAAAAGCCTCCCTTAAGGATCTACCCGACGTAGATCCTATAGGGAGTTTTTTACTCAATCGTTTTTGGTGGAGCAAAGGGCACATGTTTTCTTGTGGTCTACATCTCTCGGTCTGTGCGTTAAGGATGGCATTGTTCGAACGGGTCATCGAACATGAGGGAGGGAGCTCATGATGATTGTAAGAACGTTTTTGCTTACAAAAATGGCAAAGATAGAGCTTGGGGATAGTGCTTTCAGAGGCACATTTGTTTTGGATCGAGCAAGGAAGGTGGTGGGGCAAAAGGCTAGCAATCTTTCAATCTTGGATTGAAAGCTAGCAATCTTGTATGAACACTCAATGCATTATTTTAAGAAGTGATAGCCCTTGCTCTTTTAATGTAGTCAATATTGGACAAGTGATGGATGATTTTTTGCTTACAGAAGAGAGAAATTTCTTGCGCAAGTATTGAACCTATTTTTAATGCCCACTGCCACCAATAAACTAATGTAGGACCCCTTTCTCAATGTCCAAGTAGCCCTTGAGGCTTTCAATGGAAGCAAGGTTGGAGAAGTCGAAGGTCTTGGAACCAAAACCTCCTTGATGTATTAAAGCATAGCTTGGACAAATGGTGGACCAATGTGTTATGACTAATGTCCAAGGTGAACTATTGTATGACCTTGCTTCCCAAAGCAAGGTTGGACAAGTGGTGGACCAAGTTTTGAATCTTGAGACCAAAAACCTCTTGATGTATCAGAGCAAGTGTTGGGTATTGAGACCAAAGGATCCTTGACGTTTTAGACCATAGGTTGGACAAGTGGTGGACCTAGTTCAAATGGCCAATCTCCAAGGTTAGGTGGACTACTACAAATTTGGACTACTATATTAGAGTATAGCTTGGACAAGTGGTGGACCTAGTTGTAATGACTAATGTCCAAGGTGAACTATTGTAGGACCTTCCTTCTCAAAGAAAGGGTTGGGTGGATATCTAGAGCATAGGTTGGACAAGTGGTGGACGTAGATCTAATAGTCAATGGTAAAGTAGGTAAACTACTACAGGAGTTTTCCAAAGAAAGGCTTGACAAGCGACGGACCAAGTGATGGATCTTGATGCAAGAACCCCCTTGATGTATGGTTTTTCCACATTCCAGTAGACCTTAGGTTGGACAAGTGGTGGACCTAGTTCAAATGGCCAATCTCCAAGGTTAGTTGGACTACTACAAATTTGGACTACTATATTAAAGCATAGCTTGGACAAGTGGTTGACCTAGTTGTAATGACTAATGTCCAAGGTGAACTATTGTAGGACCTTCCTTCTCAAAGCAAGGGTTGTACAAGTGATAAACCAAGTGTTAGATATCTAGAGCATAGGTTGGGCAAGTGGTGGACCTAGATCTAATGGCCAATGGTAAAGTAGGTGAACTACTACAGGAGTTTTCCAAAGCAAGGCTTGACAAGCGACATACCAATTGATGGATCTTGATACAAGAACCCCCTTGATATGTTAGAGCATAGCTTGGAAAAGTGGACCTAGTTGTAATGGCCAATGTTAATTGTTAAATATTGAAGAATCTATAAAACCCAAAAGCATAGCTTGGACAAGTGATGGACATAGTTGTAATGGCCGATATCCAAGGTGAAGTATCTGTCTTTTCGTGTGTATTTTATTTCTTATTTTTGTATTTTATTTTCATGTTTTTTCTCTTATTTTATGGTCACAATTCAAATTAGAGCATGCAGTAGCTCAAAACAAAAGTATAGTTTGGGAGGATCTTGGCACACTAGCAGTGACCTCCAAAATAAGCAATTTTCATCTAGGCCAAAATAAGCTAGTCTCATATATCAAAGACGAAGATCAAGATCAAGATCAAGGCCAAGGCCAATTGGGGATCTTTGTTTCTCACAATTCAATTTACCTTAGGTTTTTTTTTCAATATAATTCAGTTTGGGTTTTTCTTCAAAAAATAGATTTTTATGCATATCTTTTGTTTAAAATATGTTTAAATCTTTTTTAATAATTTTAAATTTAAGCTTTAGTTCTTCAATAAAATTTCAAATTTAATAAATTGAATATTTTTTACTATATTTATATGTTTTAAATTTTAATTATAATAGTGCCTAAAATAAGAATAAAAATTTTGACTCAATGACATGCATGACATAGTGTTTCAGAATGTGTTTTAGGTCATTTAGAACCATTGGTCAAGGGGTGGGATCCTCTTGTTGCCTCCCGACGCGATTGCAAAGCGGGGTCGAGGGACAGCCCCTTGTCGCCTCCCATTGGAACAGCGCCCCGGGCGAGGTCGAGGGGCGGAAGTCCCCCATGGTGTCAAGGGCAGCTTACACACGGTGTAATTTTTAAGGTATTTCTTACATTAGAATTACACATGGCATGGCCTCTTCCTAGCCAAACACAGGCATCATCACACACTAGTAGCATCACACACAAAGACATCGCATGCAGGCATCACACACGCAGGCATCTCACACATATGTACAACATTTGCACGCACAATTTTCCCATCAAAATCTATCCAGGGTGTGGACGCGACATCGCACACGGGCGTGTATGAAACCATAACATCCTACATATGACATGTGTGTAATAGAAGGTCTGTCTCTCCCTCTCTCTCCCTCCCTCTCTGTCTCTAAGTTTCTATGTGTTTCTCCCTACCTCTCTGTCTCATTGTACCTTTGTGTGTTTCTCTTGCGCGCTCATACACAGTAATTTCTCTTCAAGATACAAGAAAACGCACACCAAATCTGTCATCCATGCTCTTTGGCCTCTTCTCTCATTGCACAATATCATGGATTTACACGTATTCACCTATATTATATGCACATATAATATAATTTATGCTTGTGTATGTATGTGTGTGTGTTATTTCATTCTCAAATTCATGCTTGCATAATGTAGATACATGATAAGATGCACAAAAAGCATACATGCATAAGCAGAGCTAATTAAAACAATGAAATACAAGTGTAAACTTGAATAAGTGACTTACTTGTGTGATCTGTTAAGTTTGTTTCTTGCATTGAAGTGGTGGATCTTTGTTGAGTTTCTTTTCCTCTAATTTTCTTGTAAATCTGATTGCAGCTTTTGCTACTCAACGAAAGTAGTGTAGTCCACATCTATGCCTATTGGACATAACTGGTTGAAATGTGGGAAAACAAAGAATAATACATGTAAAAAAAAAAGGCATCCTATTGGGAAATAAAGAAGTGGTTCACTTTTTTTGAATGGATATATACACTAGAAGTTTCTCCCTCTTTGATAATCTAGGCTAAAGATGTTGGCGTTTTTCTCTAGGATACAGCTTGTGCAAGTAGTGGCTCTTGTGTAGGTTGGACAAATGGTGGACCTTGAGGCAAGTAGATTATAAGGATCTCAAAATAACACCTTTTATATTCAATCCTTCTTTGTTTATAGGTTGGAAAAGTGGTGATTTGAGGTGAGTTAATTTGAATTTAGGCGAGATAGTTACATTGAACAAAGCTAGCTTCTAGATAGTTTGAATTTAGGCAGGATACTTACATTAAACACAACACAAATCTAGGTGGGAAATTTTGAATTAAGGTGGGATAATCAAAGAACATTAGGTGTTACATATCAAATTCCAGCAGTAAAATTGAAAATTGGACAGAAATTTTTGAAATAAAGGGGGACAATTTGAATTGAAGCGGGAGAATCTTGAATTGAAGGTTGGACAAGTGGTGGACCTTGTACACATCGCAATGAAATATAGGCTGGACAAGTGGTGGACCTTGATGTAAAATATATGTTTCAAATGAGTCTAGCTTGGATTGTGGGGAACCTAGCTTAGATAGGTGATTTTCCATGTTCTATTGGAGCCTAGCTTGGACACATGGTGGAGCTTGCTTCTATCCCATGTTTCAATATAGTTAGTTTGGATAAGCGTTGGAGCTAGTTTGGACAAGTAGTGGGCCTAGTTTATAAATCCACTACACTTTGCATCTCTAAAGGTTGGACAAGTGGTCTCCCTTTGGATTTAACCACACACTGTTTATGTAGCCTAGCTTGCACAAGCGATGAACCTTTGCTTCCCTCCATGTTTCAAGGTAGCCTCGATTGGACAAGTGGTTTCCCAAGTTCCAATGGAGCCTAGCTTGGACACTTGGTGGAGCTTGCTTCTATCGTATATCTTAGCAAAACTAGCTTGGACAAGTGGTGGAGCATGGAATTAAAACCCCCAATGTGCAACATACCATGGATTTTCTAAGTGGTGAGAAATAATATTGTAGCTTGGAGGTAGCTTGGACAAGTGGTGGGCCTCGTAACAAAATTCTCCATGTACAAGAACATCAAGGGTTTCCCAATTGGTGAGAAACAATATCATTCATGTTTGTTCCTACCTTCAACAAGTGGTGGAGTTCTAGCTTAGACAAGTGGTTTCCCATGTTGCAATGGTGCCTAGCTTGGACACATGCTGGAGCTTTCTTCTATCCCATGTTTTAAGAGAGTTAGCTTGGACAAGTGGTTTCCCATCTTGCAATGGTGCCTAGCTTGGACACATGGTGGAGCTTTCTTCTATCCCATGTTTCAATAGAGTTAGCTTGGACAACTGATGGAGCTTGGAGTGGAACTCTCCATGTACAACATATCATGGGTTTTGCCAATGATGAGAAACAATATCATAGCTTGGAGGTAGCTTGGACAAGGAGCGGGCCTTAAAAAAACCATTTTCATGTAAAATACACCATAATTTCCCACTTGGTGAGAAGAAATATTGTTCAAGGTTTTTTGTAGCTTGGACAAGTGGTCGATCTCTACTTCTACCCATATTTCAAGGGAACCTAGCTTGGACAAGTGGTTTGCCATGTCCTAATGGAGCCTAGGTTGGACACATGGTGGATCTTTCTTCTATTCCTTGTCAATAGAGTTAGCTTGGAAAAGTGGTGGAGCTTGGAACTAAATCCCCCATGTACAACATATCATGGGAATTTTAAATTGTGAAAAAAAATAGTGTAGCTTGGAGGCAACATGGACAGGAGATGGACCTTGTTAAAAAATTCTTTGCAACATATTATGGGTTTTTCAATTGGTAAGAAACAATATTGTTTAAGATATAACCTTAAAGGTTCAACATGTCATCCCTAGCTTGGACAAGTGGTGGAGCTTTGTTTCTCTCCATGTTTAAAGGGAGCCTAGCTTGGACAAGTGACTTTTCATGTACGAATGGAGCCTAGCTTGGACACATGGTGGAGCTTGCTACTAAAGAAAATAGGCTACACAAATGGTGGATCTTCAGGTATTTTCTCATGCCTAGTTTATATATCTGGTACACCTTGTATCTCTAAAGGTTGATCAAGTGTTGGCCCTTTGGATTTGACCACACATTGTTTATGTAGCCTAGCTTGCACAAGTGGTGAACCTTTGCTTCCCTCCATGTTTCAAGGTAGCCTCAATTGGACAAGTGGTTTTCCAAGTTCCAATGGAGCCTAGCTTGGACACTTGGTGGAGCTTGCTTCTACCTTATATTTGAATATAATTAGCTTGGACAAGTGGTGGAGCATGGAACTAAAACCCCCCTTTACAGCATACCATGGATTTTCCAAGTGGTGAGAAATAATATTCTAGCTTGGAGGTAGATTTCACAAGTGGTGGGACTCATAACAAAAAACTCCATGTACAAGCACATCAAGGGTTTCCAAATTGGTGAGAAACAATATCATTTTTTGGTTGTCCTTACCTTCAACAAGTGGTGGAGTTTTTCTTATGCTAAAGTTTCAAGGGATCCTACCTTAGACAAGTGGTTTCCCATGTTGCAATGGTGCCTAGCTTAGACACATGGTGGATCTTTCTTCTATCCCATGTTTCAATAGATTTAGCTTGGACAAGTGGTGGAGCTTGGAGTAGAACTCTCCATGTACAACATATCATGGGTTTTGCCAATGATGATAAACAATATCGTAACTTGGACAAGGAGTGAGCCTTAAAACGAAACATTTCATGTAAAATACACCATGATTTTTCAATTGGTGAGAAGAAATATTGTTCAAGGTTGTTTGTAGCTTGGACAAGTGGTCGATCTCTGCTTCTACCCATGTTTCAAGGGAACCTAGCGTGGACAAGTGGTTTCCCATGTCCTAATGGAGCTTAGCTTGGACACATGGTGGAGCTTGATTTTATCCCTTGTCAATAGAGTTAGATTGGACAAGTGGTGGAGCTTGGAATAAATCCCCCATAGATAACAGTTCATGGGATTTTTAAATCATGAAAAACAATAGTGTAGCTTGGAGGCAACTCGGATAGGAGACGGGCCTTGTTAAAAAGTTAATCACTGGCAGCATATTATGGGTTTTCCAATTGGTAAGAAACAATATTGTTTAAGATATAACCTTAAAGGATGAACATGTCAACCCTAGCTTGGTCAAGTGGTTGAGCTTTGTTTCTCTCCATGTTTAAAGGGAGCCTAGCTTGGACAAGTGACTTTCCATGTACGAATGGAACCTAGCTTGGACACATGGTGGAGCTTGCTACTAAAGAAAATATGCTACACAATTGGTGGATATTTTGGTATTTTCTCATGCCTAGTTTATACATATGGTACACCTTGCATCTCTAAAGGTTGATCAAGTGGTGGCCCTTTGGATTTAACCACACATTGATTATGTAGCCTAGCTTGCACAAGCGGTGAACCTTTGCTTCCCTCCATGTTTCAAGGTAGCCTCGATTGGACAAGTGGTTTTCCAAGTTCCAATACATCCTAGCTTGGACATTTGGTGGAGCTTGCTTCTACCTTATATTTCAATATAACTAGCTTGGACAAGTGGTGGAGCTTGGAACAAAACCCCCCATGTACAACATACCTTGGATTTTCCAAATAGTGAGAAATATTATTGTAGCTTGGAGGTAGCTTGGACAAGTGGTGGGCCTTGTAATAAAACTCTCCATGTACAAACACATCAAGGGTTTCCCAATTTGTGAGAAACAATATCATTTATGGTTGTCCCTACCTTCAACAAGTGTTGGAGTCTTTATTATGCTAAAGTTTCAAGGGATCCTAGCTTAGACAAGTGGTTTCCCATGTTTCAATGTTGCTTAGCTTGGACACATGGTGGAGCTTTTTTCTATACCATGTTTCAATAGAGTTAGCTTGGACAAGTGGTGGAGCTTGGAGTAGAACTCTCCATGTACAACATATTATGGGTTTTGCCAATGATGAGAAACAATATCGTAGCTTGGAGAAATATTTGAAAAAGTAGGAACGTGCCTTGTAACAAAAATTTTCATGTAAAACACACCATGATTTTCCAATTGGTGATAAGCAATATTGTTCAAGGTTGTCCCTAACTTGGACAAGTGGTGAATCTCTACTTCTACCCATGTTTCAAGGGAGGCTAGCTTGGAAAAGTGGTGTATTGCATCAATTTTCCTAGTTCCTTGTTTCCCAGGTTCAATAGAGCCTAGCTAGGACAAGTGGTGGACCTTAAAACAAAACTACCCTTGTACAACATATATATGGGTTTTCATGATTCAATGGAGCTTAGCTTGAAAAAATGGTGCATCTTTCTTCTCTCCATGCCTCAATGGAGCCTAGCTTCGACAAGTGGTGGTCCTTAGATGCTTCCATGATTCGATTGAAATTGGGCTAGCGTGGTGGACCTTGAAAAAGACCCTAGTTTGGACAACTGATGGAGCTTCCTTCTCTCCATGTTTCAATTGATCCAAGCTTGTACAAGTGGTGTAACTTATCTTCTTTTCATGTCTCAATGATTCTTGAGACAAAAAATATCCATTTCTAAATTAGATAGCTAACTTTCCTTCCACCTCTCTCTAGAGGTTAGGCAAGTGTTAGATCTTTGAAGTAAATAAACTACTTTTTATGAATCTTAGGTTGGACATGTGGTGGAGATTTTATTCACACCATGTTTAAATATAGCTTATCTTAGACAAGTGGTGGATCTTTAAATAAAACTCCCCATGTACAACATACATCTAGTGTAGGGTTGATTCAATAGATCCAAGTTTGGACAAGTGGTGGACCTTGACACAAAACTCCTCATGTACAACATATATATGTTTTATGTTTGTTTCAATAGAGCCTAGCTTGGACAAGTGGTGGACCTTGAAACAAAACTCCCCATGTGCAACATATATATGGTTTTTCCATATTTCAATAGAGCTTAACTTTGAGAAGTGGTAGAGCTTTTTGGTTTCATTGTTTCAATGGATCCTAGCTTAGATGGGTGGTGGATTTTAGATGTTCTCCATGCTTTAATGGAGCCTAGCTTGGACACCGACCTCTTCATGATACAAGATAGACTGGCTTACTAGAAAAGTAATGGACCTTGTAGAGTGGTTTTTTTAAAACTAGCTGAGATAGATGGTGGATTTTTGCTCCTCTCTATGTCTTAATAAAGCTTTTCTTGGATAGGTGGTGGACCTTTCTCATCTCTATGATCCAATGGAAACAAGATACAATAACTCGTATTCCATTCTCCTCTCTATGATCACTGGAGATAAGATTCAACAAGTGGGGGACCTTGTATATTAGTCGCTTAGCCATTCTATTAGAGATTATAATTTGGAAAAGTGGTGTATCTTGTAGTCATTCATAATAAAAACCTTGGAGAAGTGGTGGAATTTACTCTCTATGTGTTTTAACAAAGCATATCTTGGACAAATGGTGGACCTTACTTCTCTTCAATCTTGGGAAGTTATCAAATTTACTCTCTATGTGCACGGTTTCCCTTAGGGGATAATAAATTTGTGAGCTTTTATTTTAGAGCTTTTTTCAAACAAAAAGAGCTTTTTCCATTGCATGCTCAAAAAGTGGAAGGGGAAGCTAATTGAGTACTACCTATGAAAAATGTGAGGAGAATGATAATCAATGGAGCTTGAATGATGTATAGATATATAGATAGATAGAGATAGAGATAGAGATAGAGAGAGAGAGAGAGAGAGAGAGAGAGAGAGAGAGAGAGTCAAGAAGGGGTTAATTTCTCCTATGAACTTACAGAGAATATACATATAGAAGGGTATTTTAAATTGAAAAAGATAAACTTTTGGTACATAAGGGGTCTTTTTATTGAGAAAAGTGGTACATAAAGGGTCTCTATATAATTCAAAAAATTTGGAATAGGGGGTTTTATAAATACCTGTTGAAGGCACGTTCTATGCAAGATCTCTATATAGTGAACCCCCCCGGGCAATCACTCTTGTAAGTCCATATAATGCCTCTATTTTGGCATGTGAGGGTTTTCCTAACCTTTAGAGAGTGGTCTTGTTATCACTCTCGAATCCCTCAATGGGATTTGCCTCGTCTAGGCTTACACGTGCTACACTATGGACTCTTTGGGTTACATGCTTTGCAACCATGGCTTTTGGGTTGTTCTTTTTACCATTTATTGTAAGAATATGACCTTTGTAGGCCTTTGAGCACGTTATTGGGCAATAATTGATTGGTTCCTTTGGAGCAATTCTCTCTAGGCCATCTATGTGCCTCATATTGCATCTAACATTGTGGCAAGAACATGGGAGTCATAGAAGAGAAAAATGGTCAATGGTGGAGGGATTCAAACATTGTTCAACATTAAAAGCATTAGGAGGATCACCGAGAGCTTTTTCATAGGGAGAATCTTTTGACTAGGCCCAGAGAAGGTGAATATGGTAGATTTTATTATGTGATCTGGATATGTGTGAAAGTCTATGAGAACTAATATTTGAACTCGTAACTTTTAGCAAATGTGTATCGGATCTTGATGGTGTAGATATGCATGCAAAGGTATCATTAGGTTGTATGCGTCTTAGATCATGATGCTCATTGGAGGAGCTTGTTCTTTAAGAGGCTCAGTCGATCACAAAACCATTCATCATTACTCAAAACATGTGAAGGGTTTTTAGATTGGAGGACACTTTGGTCACCAAAAGTGGAAGTCTCAAAAAATAAAAGCCTTGGAGACAAATCCTTGAAGAAGCATTCTAGTTGAGAGAGAGAGAGAGAGAGAGAGAGAGAGAGAGAGAGAGACAGAGAGAGAGAGAATGTATATGTATGTATATATATATATATATATATATATATATATATATATATATATATATATATATATATATATATATATATATATATATATATATATATGTATATATGTGTATGTGATCTCGCAATGCTAATGAAGGTGGCTTGGGAAGCTTGCAATGATGAGTATTATTAGCTGAATAAAAGAAGGATGGCAAAGGAGATTGTCATGTATGAAAGTTGATGAAGGCACAAATTAGTGATTCATGAGTAGGAAAATATGGGCAACCACGTGTTAGGTAATTCAATTGATGTGGGCCCTCTATTAGAGGGCATAATGGTGCACAAAGGTGGGAGTGGAGCACGTGGACAAGACTACAAAGAAGTGGTTATTCTAAGCAAGTTTGCAACAAATTTTTGGGATCTATTGAGCCTCTTATTATTCTATCCATAGATCAAAGGAAAAGAACTAACGACTTGAATACTTACCCTTGTGTTGAAGCTAACGGTACATAGGATATTTATTTTCCCTCGACATGTTTTTTTCTTGAAAGATTAGATGCATGTAAAACAAGACTACTAAAGTTTTTGTAGCAGATGGCAGGTATCACTAAAAATAATATGTCTTTGCCAGCATGAAACTAGACCAAGAATTAGACATCCGCATAACCTCACCTTCCAAGATATTAAAACAAGAGGGATGCCAATGAAAACAATGCAAAATATTGGCAATGACAAGGATTAATACGGTAACAACTAAATGGTTACCTCGCCATCCTCTGCGGCCTCTCTCAAAAGGTATAAGCAACCAAATTATATAGCTTTTTCCTCCAAAGATCCCCACATCATTGGATGAACACCAACCAAGAACCTCTGAGGCTTGAACTCATGGGCTACTTCCCACAAGATTTCATCTTTGCCAATTGCCCACACATTCAGAAAAAGGAGGATATCTCTTGGCAAGGAAAATCGAACAATCCCAATTGGATCCCTAGCCAAATGCGGTAGTAGCAATGGCACTTGTGGGTGTAGCCTCAAAACCTTTTTAACAAATGCTTGCAGGTATGCCAGGCTATTAAAACGGGATTCCTCCACTTTCTACCCCCATTGTAGCAGTGCAATTATTTCCTCTTGAAACTTAACTAGCCAACTTTGATTTTGGGGCACATAATAGCTCTGCCATCGCCCACTCTATAGATACCATTGTGCTATATGTACTTGATTCCTTTAAACCTTAGAGCTGCCCAAGTCTTCTCATGCACAAAGTACTCATAGCAATAACAAAACCACATGGTCCATGGATCCCACACATGGTGATGATTATGAGAATAGGTTTGAAGAGGTGTGGATGATCAAGTGCTTCTCCACACTAGGAAGGCCTCTCCCTACTACCACATCCTCTCACCCCCTGAAGAGAATGTACACTAAACTCTTGTAGCTCCCCACTAGCACAGCCTTGGTAAGAGGTCCCTACCCCGTCGTCTCAACAACGGATCTGATGGTAAACCTCGTGGCCACTAGATCTATAGCGGAAGCAAACAAAGTGGTTTGGGTTTATCTAGCGGACGATCTCTCATCACAAAGTGAATTGAGTTCGAGCCTACTAGCAAGGAGATCTAGCTCCACCTCGCAGGGGAAGCGTGATTTAACCTATGTAGCGATCCTAAGACCCACCTTCCAAGAGGAGAGAAACCTCCAGTGCCTTTTTCCCCATGTTTCAGAGGCACGTACTCTCGATATTTCACCGCTCTAGGGGCAATGAGTATTACTAATATCAAAGTAAGCACAATGGGGACAGAGAGTTCCCGACCAATCGAGACCACCCATCTCGTAGGCATTGGCAACCTGAGCCAAGCCCCCACTTTCCACCCCCACACTCACACTTCCTTGTGTGACCTAATTACTACCACAAAGGTTGTTCAACATAAAGATCCCTTGTTTAATTCCGAATCACATTGTTCGTTAATACAGCCCTTCAACCAGTATTGCAAACAACACCAAGACAGAATTCTAGCAAAAATTCTACTCAAACTTATTCATAAAAGTTCCAATGTTCTGGAGGTACAACATCCCCCCTCCAGCGAGAGTTCACTCCTCCCGTTGTCGCCTAGCTGCCCATACAACTAGGTATGTCCACCGCATAGAAAGCACGTCATGGACACTCCCACCGCATAGAAAGCAAGACGTGGGTTCCCACCGCATAGAAAGCAAGTCGTGGGTATCCACCGCATAGAAAGCAAGTCATGGATTCAAGAGTCCTTAACGAGGAACTCTGCCCCCTGTGATCTGTAGGGGGGTCAGGACTGATTCAACATTGGAATTAAAATGAACATGTCCAGCTAAATTTTCCCTAGCAGACATTCTTTCCTATTGCAAACGGCATACCCATCAAACATTACCTTCCTACTTTAGAACTTAATGTACAATGATTTCAATGCCGAGGTTTCCGTCGGATTTCTCCAACATGTGTGGGGATATGAGCATTCCTAACTAGCGTATGCAATGTTAATTTAAACAACTTGAATAAAAATATGATCTACCTCTTCCACTTCTTCATCGATGGCCCGTGAGATGGCCGGTATTTGTTCCTCCATAGGAGCTTTCCCCTTTCCGTTGACATTACTCATTCCTGCCTCGCGATCGTGGGCACCACCGAAGCGCGTCCTCTTAACCGGGGCCATTTCTCACTACTTTAAATGATTAGCTTGGAGAAAGAGCTAAGGTTCGCAAGCATCATAACAGTCCAATGGGTAGATTAGTGACATCAATTAATTTCTCCTATATGAGAGATCTAGATTTCTTTCATAAAGCAATCATTAAGGATGACACATAATCCTATGGGAACCGCCTCTAAGATAATTATTCGGCTTACATGATTAAGAATAATTAGGATTTCACTATTGGAATTACCAGAGAATTGAATTAAGTATGATTAAACTATTTCCTGGCAAATAGACGATGCAGATTTACCTTAGGCATATGTGTGAGGAAAACCAATTCTTAGAGTCTTAATGACAGATTAATTCCTCCTTAATTACATCTTAATGCATAAGAGAATGAATTTAATTAAGCTTCATTGTTAATGAGTGATTAAAAGAGTGATTCTCTTCAATCTACACAATTACTAGCTTACCGATTAATTACTATGCTACCTAGAGAGAGAAAATTCTGATAATTATGTTCTAATCATTAATCGAGAGTGATGAATGGCTGATAATTCAGCTATGGAATGATGATTACATAATAGAATATGGATAAGGAGAATTTAGAGAGTAATCATAGAGAATTACGACTAGGAATAGGTATAATAGACGAGAAATTTAGATGGTAATGAAAAAGGATTTGCAGAAAGCATTAATTAAAGCGTGGTTACCATGATTAAGGGCTGATAATACTCTTGATTCTCTGATCTAATCGAGATTCTTGAGGCGAGAATTCGACAGCACCTCCCTCCTTGCTTTCCCTTCAAAAGGTGTGTGTTTCGGCAGCACCTTCCCAGAGTGTATGTAGGTGTGTGTGTGTGTGTGTGCACTATGTGTGTGTGAGCATATGTGTGTGTGTGTGTGCAGGTCTTTAAATAGGCCTCCTCAAGATGAAAATCGATCTGGGTTGCTAAATGCATCTAGGAGCTTCTTCAGTTAAGCATGGCAAGTCTAGTTCCCTGCCCACCAAGTGTCAGGTTGGCTTGGTTAAATGGTTCTGAGACTGAGCTGCTGGCTTGGAAACTCTCCCAGGACTCCCACAAAGCAAGAGGGTGCCCCCTAGCTGCTAAAGCTGATCTGGAGTGGGCTGGAACCTGCTCCCACACAGTCCCGGGCCCCCGGTGCCTCCCCGGATAATTTTATGAAAAATTGGTTTTAGGCTAAAACGGGTCATACGAGTCGGATTTTGATGCCGTAAATTGCTATATTGAGCTCTAACTAAGGCGTACTGGACCGAGTACCTACCATATTTAGCAGCCCCCCGGGGTTTGAAAATGCATTTTTTTCAAATTCGGGGTACGTGTGCAGATTTTCGAGACGGTCAAAACTAGACGGGTCGGGTGACCAAAAACTTACTATATTTGGAAAATTTTCACAAAATATATTTTAATTCACATTTCGAAGCTTTATAACATTCTAAACATCATGGCACTGACAGAATTCGGAAAACTGCTAAAAATAGTAACTTTTTTTCCATTATGATCATTTCATGGTACAAGGGTGCTCTTTTTGGTTGGGGTCAGAGACCTTACAACCTCCCCAACGTGAAAAATTTGAGATGTCCTCATCTCAAGAATACATCTGGGTAAATTTTACGCTAACTACTTCGGTACATATATCCTCTGTCTAAAGTAAAGATATCCTTTGATTATAGAATAGTCTTTAGCTTTATGCGTCTTATTCTGCTGAACTTTGATGAGATACTGGTGCTTGAATTATTGCTCACTAGGATTAGCAGTTGCAACATACAGAGTTGCACTCATCAGCTTCGTCACCCACAGTTGGTTGTCTCACTGCGGCATTAGCGAAAGCTCCGCTTCCTTGTCCTATGTATCCTCTTCCGTTTGGTTGACCTCGCCCGTTGACGTTCAGAGGTACATTATTAGCACCGGATGTTTGGGAAATCCTTTTTGGACATCGACTTTTGTAATGTCCATACTCCTGGCACTCAAAGCATCTTATATTGGGAAACTCGGTAGCTGCTGTAGTAGCTACTACCGAACGATGGTCGTATACAGGGTTGATTGGTCTGTTACTCCAGCTGTCTGTCCTGGCCCTCTTTGACAAATAGTATTCACTATCTTGGGTAGTCCTCTGAATCTCTTTAGCTAACGGTTTGGCCCTTAGCAAGGCATCTTGCAGAGTTGCTGGCCTGAGAGCTTCTAGTTGGTTGTTCAATGGGTCGATGAGTCCTTGGCAGAACCGTGCTACCTGTTGTTCCAATGTCATCTTAGGAGCATATCTCTGAAGAGTGACAAACTTTGAATAATATTTTTTGACAGATGAATTCAGTTGCCGAAGGAAAAAGAACTCGTTCATCTTCAAGGTTTTATAGGCAGGTGATAAATAACGCCCCATTATCACAGCTTTAATGTCTTCCCAGGACTGGGAAGATCCCTTAATGTCCATGTCCCTGCAATGTTGCTTCCACCATATCTTGGCATCGCCAGTTAAGCGGAACATCGCAAGCATAGTCTGATTTACGGGTTGGGTCCCCGCAGCTTCAAAGTAATCGTCCATGGCTTCCATCCATACTTCCGCATCTCTCTCCACATTTGCCCCCTCGCCCTTAAAGATCGGAGGTTGGGCTTGCTTAAAAAGGAGCTTCTTCTCTTGCGTTGCCGAGTACAGAGCAACAGGCGGTACCTACATGGATTATACGAATTCTTGATACATTACTTGGATAGACACGAGACTTTAAATAAAATTCAAGATTCTACTTTATCAAGAGACAGAGATTCAGAGACAAAAAGCACTTTATTGATGAAAATTTATTACAATTGAAACCCCTCAAGGTTTAGGATAACTGATGATCAGCTTATTACATGGCTTTATGGATTGCGTATAAAATACGCCTAGGAGATGGTATTCACATGATGCACTACTTCATTCGTGTAATAGTTTCTATACTCATTCTTGAGTGGATAATAAACTAAGATATCAAGCCGGAGTTCCGCCTTCAGTAATCCAAAGGTTTTGACTCAGTTTGCTGGGATCACGTTGGTGACCTTCTCCAAAAGCCAGTCGCTGATGGTTTGATTGGAGTTGTCTGAAACAGTCTGGTCCAATCGTGTAGGCACCAATAGAATATCTCTATTACTCTCAACTCTTCTCCCCAACGTATCTTCTTCAAGTCGGTAGCCAGGCATCCTAGCTTCCGAGCGTTGATGTAGTAAACCCCTCCTGGAAATGTCCAATCAAGTTCCCATCCTCTATCAATGCGAGTGGAGCGTGGCGTATAAGCCTTCAACAGTATCTCCATGACATCTCGCCTGAACTGGTAAACTGGGGATCTTCGAGCTTGCTCATAAATAAGCTCAAACACTTGGAACTTCCGATATTCGAGCACGGGGTCTTCCTGCAACACCAATGCAAGGAATTCGGATCAACTACCTATATACTTTCAGTTCCTTTTAAATGTTCAAACAATACGACTTTATTTCACAGCCTAACCTAGGCTCTGATACCAGGTGTGAGGTCCCCACCCCGTCGTCTCAACAACGGATTTGATGGTAAACCTGGTGGCCACTAGATCTATAGCGGAAGCAAACAAAGTGGTCTAGGTTCATCTAGCGGACGATCTCTCATCACAAAGTGAATTGAGTTCGAGCCTACTGTTAAGGCGGTTACGCCGCTAGCGGAAGCTAAATAGCGAGAACTCGACCAACAACAAAATTTGTCAGACGAGGACGGAGCTTGACCCGCAGGCGCATGGAAACAACTAGGTGGGTGTCAAATCACCTACTCGACCTTCTAATGACAATCACTACTAAGGAAATCAAATCTAAGTTCTAAAATACGCAAGTGACTGAAATCCGTACTACGAACGAATGCTATACGAAACAGGATCTAGAATCATTGAATCGATCTCAAACTCAAGGGGAAGTCTATACACTAGGTAAGAACAACACCCTAAAGACTTGAACTGCAAAATCAACCTATAACCACTCCGTGCGGCAAACGCGTATGAAGACAGGCCGAAAAATACAGGTGACCGAAACTTGACCCCGATGATACTAATGCGTAGCTCTACTCGTTGTGGTTCTATAGATATGCTGCACGCTCTATTCCGACACACGAGTTGGAAGAAAACTCACACCGAAGCTCATAGGAACTTACCACACGTAGAAGCCGATAGCGCGCACTCTTGGTATCTGTGCGTAGCTCTCACCGTTGCTAACACAATGGCGGTGTCGCTTCTCCAATGGCGGCCCCGTAGCTCGCGTAGCAAGAAGATAAGACCCTCTCTCTCTCTCTCTCTCTCTCTCTCTCTCTCTCTCTCTCTCTCTCTCTCTCTCTCTCTCTCTCTCTCTCAGACACAGTCACGGCGCTCAAAAACTCACTTTGATTAATAATTGAATCTCCTTTAGGTTACAAAACTTTGGCTTATATACCTCAGCCTTGGAGGTGAGAACATCTCTAATTATTTACATCAACAGGTGAAATTACTTCGGGATTACAAGCTGGAAACTCAATTGAGTCCCGTTACTTAATGAATGGCTCAAATCAAAATTAATGTCGGAAAGACATTTATTACAATCAATGGTTACAAAATGATGGGTGTGAGCAAAAATGTGGGTGTGATCCTCTGCTGGCTCAACACTCCCCCCCTTCGCATTCATGTCGTCCCTGACATGACTTTTAGGCTTGGTCAATAGAGTCCTGTCGTCTTGAGCATCTGCAAATGTGATTCGTAGCGTAGGTTGCCGATGGTCAAGGTTGGGCCGAATATTTTGCTTTCGTGAGTGAAAAAGCCGGTGTAGAAAGCTTCTTCGAATGTTTGCATGTGGAAGCTAGGCAAAAACATAATTCTTTGGTATAAGAGATGTAACACCTTTGGTGATGGCTGCAATGAAAGATCATACATCATATCCGTCACTGTGTCGGCCGTCGATAGTAGACTCGAGGTAGTGGCTTTATCTGGCGCGAACACTTCAATGCATGCTAAGAGAGTCCTGCAGATTTTCTTTAGCATCTGACACGAAAGGTCAGGAGAGCCAGTAAAGAGTTTGATGGTGCCTGTTAGGGTTTTCACCATGTAGGCTTTACCTATTCTCTCTCCTGCCTTTGGTCCTGGAATCCTTGGGTAATTAAGCCAATTTGGCTTCTTTTCTGCAATCCTGCCATGCTCTTTCCAGCTTCTGACTCTTGGCGCCGGGCAGAAGGTTGCATCCTCCCGAATCTCCTTTGGAGCCTCTACCAAGTAGATGAGGTAGGCTGGGTATTTTTTCAGCCAACCTTTCCTCCATCTAGGTTGAGAATCTACAATCTTCTTTGATTGTTCATCCTTTGTGATGTCGCCTTCGTAAAGAGCGACATACTGCTCCTCCTCTATTCTCTTTTTCGTCTTTATCACTTCAAATTTCATCAGAGGGAAAAGCAGGCTGGGTTGCATCCACTCTTCATGGAGCACTTTTGTGTCTAAACCTTGAAGTCTAATGGAGATGAGGAGTCTCCTTTCCCATTCCATTTCCGCCTTGGCACTTTCCTCTGTTGACTTTTCTATTTGGTCCTGGAGCCTTTGTTCTTCTTCTTCAGAGATTCCTGAAGTCGAGGCCACTTCTTGAACTGGGGCTGGATCTTCAATTGTGGTTGCCTCTCGAGTTTCTGGTAGCTCTATGGTTGCTCCCCCTGCTTCTTCTTGTGGTGGCTCTGTTTCTCTTCTTTGTTGCTCTTGGAGGTCTTGGAGCTGTTTTCGGAGGGCCTCATTTTCTGTCCTTAGTGTTTGGTTTTCTGATGTGAGCCTCTCCTCTGCAGCCAATGATCCCTCCACCATGTGCAATCTTTGCACTTGCTCTAACCTTAGCTCTCTTTGCAAACTTCTGACCTGATCTTCCAAAGCTGGTACGAGGGCTCCCTCTTGTTCTGTTCCTGCTCTGCTAGCTCTAGGGGTGGTCCTGAGTTTCGTGATTGTCCTTTCTTGAAGTTCGACTCTTTCCCTTAGCTCAATGAGCTCATCCTTGGCTGCCTCCAGCTCATCTTCTATTCGATCCTTTGCTTCCTGTGAACTTGTTACCTCTCTTGAAGCTTCGGCTAGTTGGAGTATCAAGCCGTCTTTCTCGTTTTCTGCGTCGTAGAGTGATGCTTTATGACTTTCAGATTCAGTCATAGCATTCTCTAACTTCTTCTGCAACTCTGCTTCCTTTTGTTTTGCTATCTCAATTGCTACTTCCTTTGCTCTGGATCTTTCTTTAATCTTGCTGAGCAGTTCATGCACCATGTGCATGTCTTTTTCATCTTCATCTGTCAACTTGACAGCTCTTTCTGCCACCACCTCCAATGGCTTCGGCTCTTCTAGTATGTTCTGTGCGTCCATTTTCTCTTCACTCTCCATTGTACCCTTTGTCTTTTCCTTCGTCCCTTTTCGATCATCTTGTTTTCGTAGGGATATCCCATAAATTGCCTCCAGGGCCTCTTCTTCACTGTATCCGATCGCTACCAAATCCTCATAATCATCTTTCTTTTGCTGAACTGGATCTATCTCCTTTCCCTTGGTCCCGGCCTCCGGCTTTTCCATAACTTCTGTTTCTATTTCTATTGTGGTCTCCTCCACAATAATTTCCGTCTTCTTCGGGCTTGGTACATCAGTAAAGGAGGGCTGATTGTCCTCAGTCATCTTGGCTTTCCCTTTGTTTGCTTGCCCGTCTTTCTCTCGAAGTTCAGTAGACTCATCTACTTCCTTCTTCTCCTTGTCGTCCTTTTTCAGCTCAGCTTTTAAAAGCTGTACTTCCTCTTCAGTATAAGGCTCGACAGGTTGCTGCTCCAGTATGGCCTCCGACTCCTCATAAGCTCTAATATATTGATTATATTGATCAACGTGTGGCCTGGCAGAGCTGGTTCCGACTTTAGTGGGGTCTGGCACCCACATTTCTTCAAAGTCCCCCTTTAGAGCTCTTTCCGCTCTAAACTGCTCCACCAGCCTTTCCATTCTTGCGGCTTTTTGACTTTTGGTTTGCTTGGGATCAGCCTTCTTCTTCGCTTTCTTCTTTAGCGGCTCGTCCACAGCCTCTTCAGGTTCTGAAACTATTTCTAGTTTTCGGCGTGCTCTTGTGGACGCCCTCTTGGATACTTCTTGCTGTTCTTTCTCTTCATCGGCTTCTCTAAGCCACTCATTTTGGGAGGGAACCCGTGGCCCTTGATCCCTAGCTCCAATAGCTTCATAAGTTATTCTTGTTAGGATTTCTCCTCCTCCTATGTACTTTGGCTTTTGGTTGTGCATGGCGATTACTTGCTCGTGGATGTATTGAGCATAATTCACCTCTTTTGGCATGTTGCTCTTCAGTGCCCATGTGATGGTTGTCGCAATGGCATGGGGTGGTGTAGTATACTTCTACGGTCTTTTACTGCACACATGGAAAAACTGGTTGTATAATCGGCAAAGGGTTGCCGCTCGTTGATCTGCCATATCTCCGTAGGTTGTATTTTGTTTCTTTGATCCATAGACCTCTATGGCCTCCCTTATTTCTCTGACAGAACTCCCTTTGTTGTGCAGCTTCAATGCATCTGCAATGAGCTGTGGAGTGATCTGTACTTCAACTGTTTCTCCATCCATGGCTGTCAACGTGGCTTTCCCATCCTTCTGAATGGATGTTGCCAACTCATACACTCTTCTTGTGTCTACACCTGATGGTCTCGAGGTGAAGAACCTGTGTAAGTCAGCCTTTTCCAGGTATCTGCTGATGTTCTCTGATCTGCTATAATCCACTAATTCTCGTGGGATCATAGGTACATCGACCGATTGCCCTTGAGGATCTTTGAAAGTCCCCTGGTAGATCTTTATTCCCTCTTTTCCTAGTACTGCTTCCTCCACCCAAGTCTTGGTTGGCTTGAGGGTTTCTGTTGGAATATCAAAAGGTTCTGCTTCTGCAAGAGCATCCTTGATGGTTGGTCTTTTTCTCTTAGTTGCCGATGACTTAGCGGAATCCATGGATCCTGTTACTCCAATCATAGAAGTTAACGTCTTTTTAGTACTGAAAGCCGAAATGAAGCTTTTAACTATTCAAATGACTTGAAAATTGAAACATGAGCTATTCAGGGCCTAAGGATGCAATGTAGGTGAAAAAATATGCAAACTGGGCTCAAAAACATGCTTGAGACATCATACGGGTATGATGTCTTTTGTGTCAGAATGACTTCATATTGGTTGTGCTTGTAGCTGATAGTGTATACATGAGTATCATATGCTTGGATTTGAGTTTGGATCCCATTTGGTCAAGTTTTGGCCAGTTCAGTCCAGTTTAGGCTCTTGGCAAAATTTTGAAAGGGAAATGGATTTTATGATCCAAATTGGATAAAACTTGGTGGTTCACCTTCAAATGGCATGTAGATCACTTCTGTTTGGTGGTTGAAGCCCTGAGGTGCCAAAATTCACATAGTGAGACATCATACGCGTATGATGTCTTTTAGTGCATTTTTGGACCAATTTTCTCTATAAGCTTGGTTTTGGCTTTAGATAGGCTTATTCAGTGGATTTATCAAGTTTGGATAGAATTTGGACTAAAAATGGCTCTGGAGACATCATACGCATATGATGTCTTTTTCATCAATTTTTCATGGGATTGGTTCTGTGGACTCTCCATGTGCTAGTGAAGGACTGTTTATACTCAAATCTTGGTTTGGACTTGAATATGTTGGATTTGGGACAAAAATAGGCTTTGTATGAAGGATTTTGTCTTAATTGGGCTAATGGGGTGATCCACCTGACCAAATGGTTCCAAACTTCATATGTAGCATGTATTAGATATATATAATGGATGTATGATGACAAATGAGCATTTTTTGCTCTGTAAGTGCAAATAGACATCATACGCGTATGATGTCTTTTGTGTCAGAATGGTGCTTTTTGGTTCCAGATAGCTTGTAGATGTGTTAATCAACAATCCTACAAAGTTTCAATGAGTTTGGAGTTATTTTGACAAAATTAGGACCAAAAATCAATTTTATGGCCGACTTTGCGTCTTTTTGGTTTTCCTTGGGTTTTCTAACTCCAATTCTCATGATACTTGGTTCATAGGATGTGATTAACATGTGGAATGAGGCTATGCACTCAAATGTTGAAATGGATGTGAAAATCATGCTGTGAGACATCATACGCGTATGATGTCTTTTCTTGAAATGTTGGTCTTTTTGTGCAAAGAATGCTTTGTGCTAGTTCCCTAAGCCCTGCTAACTAGTTTTCAACTTAAAAAGTCATCAGTTTAGCTAAAAAGCCCCCTTATAGGCATTTCAGTCTCCGAAGTCGTCTTTTTGCCTTGGAGTTGAATTTCTTCAACTTTTCGTCTCGAGAGCTGCATTTCCAGCTCATTGGATATGTTGTGAAGCCACCTATTTGGTTGAACTTGACTTTGGCTCCCCGTTCTCCATCTTTCTCCATTTGGTTGCCCGAAAGCGTCTTTTTCACCATCGGTAAGTGAATCAGCTTTCTTTTGGGTTTTGCTTGCAAACATAAGTCATCCATGTATAGTTGAAACTGCTCATGAAGTTTCATCTCATTCGGTCGTCAATTTCAGCCGTTATGCCAAAATGACGCTTTGTGTGTCCGCAGCCGAATCGGTTGTTCCGACCTAATTTTGGTGATCCAAACCCGGAGATACTCCATGGTTGCATTGCCCTCGATGTTGTTAAGCTTCCTGAGAAGTTTTGTGTCGTTCCGACAACTTTTTTCTGTTTGCCTCTTGCAGGCTCTGTTGACCTAGGGTTTTTCCAGTCGTTCTTTCTCGAGCTTTGAGTGCTAGAAACTCATCTCCTATACTAGGGTAACCCACCTCTAAGTTCTTGCAAGGTTTGGTTAGGCGGTTGTGCCCCTACCTAGCGTTCCTCCCCATTCCCCGTCTGCTCTTGTTTCTTGGTTTTGGTGAGTTTTCGCGACAAAAGTTAACGATAAGCATCAAAAGCTTATGGCAACGAGTCTACCTCTCATGTCTGGTGTCCTCTGAGCTCTCGTAGCAGTCGTAGAAGGCGGTAGAAGGTCGGATGCTCCTGTGTGCTCTTTGCTCTCTCCAAGAAGGTAATAGTGGAAATGAGCTTGATAGTGAAGTGAAAAATACTTAACTTCGGGCTTCCCGGATCACTTGTTACCAAATTTGACATGTGCTCCTATCTCGTCGTGAAATGCACTTTAGGATTTGAAATTTCTCAATTTGGACTCCATTTGACCTGTTTCTGAGAAATCTGTCCACTTTGCCAAAATTCTGTCATTTCGGGCTTTCCGCAACTTTTTCAGAATTATACCCAATTTTTATCATGGGTTACCCTTGTCATTAGGACCATCACCGTCTATTCTTTTCTTTTTTCCGATCTCATTTCACCTGCTTTTTTATTTTTCTTTTATTTTTATTAACAAAATCATAAAAAATAAAGGAAAATAGCAAATTGAAGCCAAAAAATTCCAAACATACACGATAAATAGCTGGTAACCCTGTGTATATGAATATACACTTCTTTGTGATTTCTGGACTTGGATTACCACTTTTTTCCACTTTTTAGCTCCCAAAAACACTCTTATTTAGTGATATTTACACATCTAGAGACCCAAATTCATCATTTGATCTCTTCTTGTTGCAAAACAAGGTATATAAGGGCATAAATATTATCAATATCCGCAATCAAACATAAAAAATTGCAAAATCATGTAAGACACTGCCCTTGTAATATAATTTTTGTTTTTCTTTGTTTTTTCCGCTTGTAGCTGCTTTGTAGCTCCTGTATACCTCCCCCCCTCCTAGTCTGAGTCCTCCCGGACGACTATGAAGTGTCTGTGGGTGAAGCATTGTAGTTGTTTTGGTCATAAGTTCCCAATGCAATTGTAGAGCGACGATACAACATTCTTTCCAATAAAGCTGCTCTTTGTTTGATTGAAGGATTGGTGGTCGGGTTTTGGGTTGGTTTTGGCACTTCGGTAGTAGAATCAATAGATGGATTCTTCATTACCTTGTTGTCTTTTTTCACAATCCAAATCTGCTTCCGCTTTGCTTGTGCTTGCCACAAAATCTTTGCGACCCAAACCTGCTTTGTTCTGTGTGTTGATTTCCTCGCCTTGAAATACCTAGGAGTTTCCGTTGATTGTATTGAAGGGAGTTCCTGTTTACAAATCTTTGGGATCCAAATTTGCTTGCTATAGCTTTGTGCCGTCATGAACTTCTTTGGAATCCAGATCTGTTTCACTGTCCTTGATTGTCGGGGATCACTCTGTTGTCTGGTATTGAAGACTCTGTTTGTGTTTTCTGGCACCACCTTTTTTGGTCTCCATACCAACGTTGACTCCTTTTTATCCCAAGGTTGAGCTGTTATATTATTGCTTGTCTTTCTTATCCAATGTTGAGAGTTCTTCGTCGACGAGCAATCCAGTTGTGTAGAAACTTTTGGTTGCCATTGCTTCTTCTTTTTCTCTGTTTGTTGTTTGCCCTTGTCCGTGGATTCTTCCTTTGGAGTTGGCTCTGCTCTTTTGGTGAACTTAACTGATTGACTTTCACCTTCGTATTTGATAAGCACTGATTTAGAACTCCAGTCAATCATTGCATTGTATTGCTTCTGCCATGGTTGTCCTAGCAATAATGGATGTTGTGTAGCTTGGTCTTCAACCACGTAAAACATATGAGCATACACATACTGGTTAATCTGTATATGTAAAACTGTGCATCCGACAGTTTTGATTGAATTCTCAGAGTAACTTTTTAACTCTTGCTTGGCAGTTTGTAATTTAGTGTCATTTGTCAATTGTCTATACAAACTGAGTGAAAGTAGGTTAGCTTGAGCTCCTGAATCCAATAGTGCTCTGGCTTTGATTTGGTTGGTCCCTACTTTGCATTCAATGATGGGTTCTTCTTTGTCATTCCCCATTTCTGTTATACTAACTGCGTTTATTCGTATTGCTCCTTCATTGCGCTGTTTCTGACGCAGTAGTCTTCTTTTCTCCATTCTTTCCTTCGCCTCGGCTTGCGCTTCCTCTACAATCTTTTTCTTTTTTTGGACACGCAGCTTTTCTTGATGTATTTTGAAAGCATGTCTTGTGTTAGCGGCAACAGATACTTTTTCACTCTGCATCCACTAATCCAATTGGGCATTTCTTCTCCGTCTAATGTAGCAAGCTTGACGGCTCCACTTGGTGATAGATCTTTAATCACCAGAGGTCCCATCCCTCGCTTTTTAAGCTTCTTAGCATGCTGTTTCAGAGTGTAAACTAGGACATAGTCCCCAACTTTAAACTCTTTAGTCCGCACATGCTTATCAAAAAATTCCTTTTGTCGCCTTTTTTGAGCGTAGATGGAAGCTACTGCTTTTAGGCGAAGCTCATCTAGCTTTTCCAGGTCATCTATTCTATCAGAGAGCTCGTGCCCTGTCCACTCTAGATCCTTAGCCACCCTTAAGGTTGAAATCAAGAATTCTATTGGTAAGATAGCATTTAGCCCAAAAACCATGTTATATGGGGTCGTTCCTATTGATGTTTTATATGCTACCCTATATGCCCATAATGTTGAATGCAACTTCTGGTCCCAGTCAGTTCTCGACTCAGATACAATCTTCGTAAGGACCGTGCATATGGTTTTGTTTGTTGCTTCAGCTTGTCCGTTTGCTTGTGGATGATACGGGGCTGATTTCCTATGGATTACCATGAATTCATCTAGAAGGATCTTTATCACTTCATTTATAAAATGTGTGCCTCGATCACTCACAATTTCTATTGGCAATCCATATCGTACAAAGACGTATTCATACAGAAATTGTGCCGTGGTCCTGGCATCTGCTTTTTGAGTTGCCTTTGCTTCGACCCACTTTGTTAGATAGTCTGTAGCCACAATGATGTATTGTGCATGAGTCTTATATGCAGGAGGTGAAATGGGTCCGACATAATCAATCCCCCATTTTGCAAAAGCTCTTGCCCCCATCATTGGTCTAAGCGGCATATCATCTCTTTTAAGTGGTACTTTGGTCCGCTGACAGTCATCACACCGTTTAACGTATTCCTCAGCGTCCATATGTAATGTTGGCCACCATATTCCTGCGGCTAAGACAAGTTTTGTTGTCTTATCACCTGAGAAATGGCCTCCACCTACTCCTCCATGAGCTTGCTCCAGGATTATCACATACTCAGACTCTGATGCGCAAATCCTAAGCTGGTTGTCTTTACCTCTCTTATAGAGTTGATCTCCTATTAAAGCGTAATCTCTAGCTTCTGTCTCTACAGATTTCTGACGAGCTTTTGACGTTCCTTCTGGGAAAGTTCTATTTGTGAGATATTCAACAATATACTGACTCCATTCTGGAGCGATCATTATCTGATATAATGTCGAATACTCGGCTGGCGGTTTTGATGAACATACAATACATACAGTGACATATTCATGTACGCTTTCTTTCATTCCTGGCCAATAGACTCCCAATTGTAACAAATTCCTATATGTGTTCCTTCTTGAACAATGAAATGCACATTCCTGAACATGTGCTTCGCGCAGATATATACTATATTCCTCAGGATTGATGCATAGTCGTAAAACATGATCATTTCCCAATTGATACAACCTTCCTGCAACCAATTGAAGATTCTTGGATTGCTGAATAGCAATATGTTTCAGGTTGTATTCTCTTCTATCGAACTCTCCTCCATAGGTTAATAGGTTAACGACATTTTGAGACCACCTCGGTATCATTTCTATGTTGAACAAGTACGCGTCTGGCATGTCGTCATCTACTCCTATAGGGTCTTCTCCATTCGTCAATCGCGAAAGATGATCAGCTCTAAGATGTGTTTTTCCTTTCTTTACTACTACCGTGAAGTCGAATTCCAGTAAGATAATGAACCATCTCACTATTCTCCCGGTATTGCATGGTTTATTCACTAGGTAGAGCAAGGCTTGGTGATCCGTAAAAAACACAAACTTGTTGGCTAGAAGATAATGCCGAAATTTCTTCACAGCATAGATCATTCCTAATCCTTCTCGCTCTGTTGTGGTGTAATTCTTCTCTGCATTGTTGAGCTGTCGACTGGCGTAACAGATAGGAAAATCCATGTTTCCTTCTTCTGGCTGAGCCAGAATGCATCCTATTGCATATGCCGAAGCATCTATATGCACATGGAATATCTTCTCCCAATCTGGTGATTTCAAGACTGGAGCAGTAATGAGTGCCTCTTTCAATTTCTTGAACGATTCCTCACACTCCTCTGTCCATTCAAAGTTCACTATTAGCCTGTAAAGTGGTTGGCCTATTATAGCGTACATGTAAATGAATCGTCTATAATATCCACAATGTCCCATAAAGCTCTGTACTTGTTTCGCATTGGTTGGTCTAGGCATATCCACTATAACTTTTATCTTCTCTAAATCCGTGGATATTCCGTTTTGTGAGACAATATGTCCCAGAATTCTGCCCTGTCGGACCATAAACACACATTTCTCAGGATTGAGACAAATGCGATATGTCCTACATTTCTCAAATACTTTTCTTAGGTGTTCTAGATGCTCATCTCTCAGTAGAGAATGTACACATAAGTCATCCATGTATATTTCGAGAAACAGCCTTAAGTATTCTTTGAAAGCATGCGTCATCAGCCTCTGGAAGGTTGCGGGAGCATTGGTTAGACCAAAAGGCATAACCCGATAAGCATAAATTCCCCACTCCGTTGCAAAAGCTGTTTTATGTTGATCTTCCAGTGCTATGGCTAGCTGGTTATATCCTGAAAAACCATCAAGAAAGGAGTATGTTGTTTTCCCTGATACACGCTCTAGAACATGATCAGTTATCGGCAGGGGATAATTGTCCCTGATTGTTGCAGCATTCACTTTCTTTAAGTTGACACACACTCGGAGTTTTCCGTTCTTCTTAGGTACTACCACAATCGGAGATACCCAATCAGTGTGTTCAATCTCGTATATGAATTCAGCTTCCATTAGCTTATCTATCTCTCCTTGATTCGCTTAGCAAAAGTATCATTATATGTGTATGGTCTCTGTTGCTAGGCTTTGCGTCTTGTTTCAGTGGGATTGAGTGTTGGCATATCGATGGGTCAACTCCCTTTAAGTCCTTATAAGACCATGCAAACACATCCCTGTACTCTCTGAGAAGACTCAAAAGTCTCTCTTCCTCGCTTGGAGACAAATCTGTGGCTATGTACACGGTCTAGGCGTCTCACCTGGAGCTGCTAAATCAACTTTTTTTGCATCCTCCGGTCCGTCATAAGATTCGTTCTCCTTCCTCTCTCGAATAGGTGGGTTAATATCACCTTCCTATCCTCTATTGTGAATTTCCTATAGTGAGAGGGAACATCCATGTTTTCCTTGATTTTGACGTTTTCGTCCTCTCCACTCTCAATTTCTGTCGTCCAAACTTCCTTCAGAGTTTTCTTGAGCTCTCTGTACTTGTTTCTACATTCTAACTTGGACTCCGTGTATTCTCTGTTGCGCTTGTTCTTTTCTGATTTTTCTGTTTCAGTTTTCATTCCATTCTTTTGAACTTGATTTCTTGAGCCTCTTTTGTCTTTTCGTAAGCTCTTTTGATCACTGCCTCTCATTCTTCCAGAAATCTTATCCTTAACACAATCTTCAGCCTTTACTAGCATTAGGAATTGATTTTTTCCTCTTATTCTAGGCATCGGATTGGTTCTAACCCCCTTTGTTTTTCTCTTTGCTCTAAAGCGTTTCTGGCGTTGTTTAGTTTGGTTCGGAAAATCATAAAATCGGACATCCGTTATAGTTTCTTCGTTTCCGCTTGAATTGTCCGTTGACTCGTTGTCTGCTTCATTTCCCCACTCTGGATGATTTGGAATGTCGTGAAACACCTCTTCTTCATCCTTCTTTTCCAGTGTATCGTTCTTTTCAGTTTCTTTTTCGAGTATAGTTCGCAACATGAAGTACGGAACCACGTCGTACCCGTCCTTGTCGCAAAATTTCGTTGTGGGACCATCCGAAATTGCATAAACATCTAGGGTTGCTAGAATGTGTGTCCATTCTAATGGTTCAAACGTGTCCTCTGGAAAGGGTTCTCCTACATAAGTTTCGTCTTTGATAGCCCTTTCTAAAACACATTCTTCTCGTTTCAGACTTCCACATTTCGAAGCTCCACACATCCATAACTCCTTGGGTTTACCTAACCAAGCTGGAAATTCGGATCCCGCCAAAGTAGCTGAATCAAACTCCTCTACCGGTGTTCGGTTCACATCTTTGTAGCTATGGTCTTTCAGGTTCACACGTGTAGTGGTTTCCATATTTCTCAAGTATATGTGATCGTAGCCCCAATCTTGGAACATTTTCAACTGTCTCATGAATGGTCTTCCCAATATGATATCATAGTTATTCTCCTTGGCAAAATCGACAATAGCAAAAGTGTGTTCGTATTCAATGCCGCAAGAAGTCACTACAACTTTCTCTAATAACCCCATAGGTTTCTCCATGTGTCCATCTGCTAATTGGAGTTTCAACCTAGTCTTCCTTATTGCTGGTTTCCCCCATTTTTTCCAGATTTCTTTTGTAGCAATGGCTACCCCTGCTCCGCTGTCTAGTATTGCCATCGTCTTCACTCCTTGGAATTCAACTGGTAAGGTTGTATTCCCCTCTTCACCTTCGCAATACTCTCCGACCTTGTTTAAGGGTACAGGCTTAGCGTTCTTTTGTGGCTTGCTCAGCTCCTCTATGCTCTCTTGCAATCTCGATGTTGGATCTTTTATCCCGAATTTCTCCAAGCATTTTCCTACAGTGGTCCACATATGTGGTCTTAGCCTCAAAAGCTCAGCTAAAGTGATAGTGCATGTCACTGGTGTTGACAAAATCTCTATCAATCCTTGCGAGTCCATGACTTTTTCTGATGAGATTTTTCGTGAGGGAAGTGCTCTAATCTCAAATTTTGCTTCATACTCTCCTAAGTATGAAGGTAAGGTTTTCAGTGAATGAGGTTTGCTCTCCATTGTTCTAACAGAGCCCCCATCTCCCCAGTAAGATTGCAGATCCAAGTCCACTTGAGATCCTGCCTCAAATTCCACTATGGGAGGATTCCTGATGTCCTTTTCCCAATTTGTCTGATTAGCTTGGCAACTTAGCTCGTTTGCAAAGTTTTCCTCTCTCACTTGTTTCCAAAATTCATTGTAATCCTCATCTTTTCCGTAAATCCTCTGTATGCTTGGATGAAAACTCTCTATCTCCTGATCGGTTGTGTTCAATACTATGCGGTCATCCTTTTGTGTATTTTCAGGCTTTTGTGTACTGGGAGTCTTTTCAGCTACCCGTGAAACGATAGTCTCTTGCTGAATTGGGTTTTCCTTCCCACAATTCATTGTTTCTTTTGGTGGTTCTAATAAGGCTTGTGCAGTCTCGATCATTCTCTGGCACATTTCAAGTCTCTGCTTTTCCAATTCCGCGTTTGGGTATGTCATCCACCTCTGTTCTTGTGTTTGGTTTTTCTTTAACCTAGCTTCGTAAGCTCTCATCAGTGCGTCCAATGGTTCGTGTACTTTGTCGACTAGCACTGATCCCCCTGAGCTTAAGCTCGTTGTTTCTTTGATACTCTTTTGTTTCGTTCTTTCCGGGATCATCTCTCGTTTCCCGTTTTGACTCTCAAGTTTTTCTAATCTAGCTTTAGTTTGCTTTAGTTCCTCAGCTAGAATAGCGTCTTCACGTTCTTTTCTCAACTTCATGCGTGCTTTTCTAGCTTTCCATGTGTTTTTCTGACTCCGCGGTCCTTGACTAACCACTTCAGTCACTAACTTTCCATTCTCAGGTTCTCTAGTGGTTTTCTTAGCTTGAGCTCTAGTAACAACTTGCGTTGGTATCAGAGTTTCATTTTCAGACCCACTACTGGTAGGAATAGTTTCTAACATATTCAATGTCGTCTTTTGCACTTTGTTTGGATTCTTTGAACAATCCTCAATGAAGTGAGTAACCCCACACTCAGTGCAATAAGAGTTTATTCTAATGATTTCCGTATGTGGGCAAACATTCATCAGATGGTCACCTCCACACTTGTAACAGGGTCCTAGTGCTGGTCTTGGTCCTACCTGATTCGTCCTTTGTGGATAGGATGGTCTCTGTTCTGCTAACCCTCCATGAGCTATGAACATCAAGGTTCTTGCGTCCATATTGTATCTCTCTTCATCAGAAGCACTTGTAACTGTTGGTGTTCCAACATTCCCCATCATGCCCCATGGTTCTGGTTGTTTTGGTTCTTCTTGTGGGTAATACACTGTCGGAGACATGTGTGCACCCGATTCTTCGTAATAGGCTTGAATAGGCACTAAGGCTTGTTCTTCCTGATTCTCTAAGGTTGGTGCATATCTAATGCCCACTGGTCTTGCTCCTGGTAAAGGTGGTTGTTGTCCCAATACCGGTTGCGGTCTTTCTATCCCCATAGGTCCCGGTACATTTCCCGTTGGGTATCGAGGTACTGGATGTATCTGAGGTGGTGCTAATTGAGCAGGAGGTGCATACTGGTGCTCCCTTACATACCCTTTGTTGTAATAACACTCCTCTGTTGGATGATTTGTCCATTTTTGTTCAATAGCACACCATTTCAATGGTTTTGGCAATGGTTTTTGGTATGGTGCCATCCTTTTTAGAGCATCTTCTATCATTTGCTCTACATTTGGCATGGTTGTTGTTTGAACATTCTTTTTAGTGGTAGTCTCGCTCGCTACGGAGGAGGAGCTACTGGATGCAAAATTTGTATCCGCTGACACCTCTCCATAAACCGTACAGTTATCCACTAAGTACAATGCCTCTCTCGTTACTTGCTCGAAACTTGTACAAGCTTTCAAGTGCAAGTCCTTCTTGAGAGTGTCGTTCCTCAGTCCCTCAATAAAGAGAACAGATAGTCTGTCATCTTGTGTTCGTTCACGTACTGGACATCTCTCAATGTATTGTTTGAAGTGAAGTGAAGCTTCCTTCACCTTTTCGTGTTCTCTCTGTTTAAAAGCATATATTTGTGAGACCGTATTGTGCTTAATCCCTCGTTTTGAGAATTCCTCAGCAAACTCTCTTAGCAAATGGTCAATGTCATGGAATCCCCCTATGTTCATTGGTTGAAACCATGTCAATGCAGTACCTTCTAGAGTAAGACCAAATCCCTCGTATTGTGTATGGAAATCTGTTATCTGCTCAGCTCTTAAGACTTGCTTAAAGAGTGACACATGTGCATACGGATCTCCTGAACCACCACACTTCTTTGGCATACACTTGGCTACTTGAGATGGTCTCATACGTCTATGATCTGCTATCAATATCATTGCTCCTGTGTCTCGGCTAAATCTTTCTCTAGCATCATGGACTTCAGGGGTTACCCTTGTCGGTTCCTCTGCCTTGAATCTACTACTGGGAGGTAAATGTGATGGTTCCGCTTCAAACCTTGGACCTGGAGTGGTATAGGTGGGGATTGGAACTGCACTACCTCGATTCATCTCCATTGACTCTCTGGAATGTAAATGATCCCATTGGTCCGAGCTTCGAGTCCCAAGGTTGACTGAAAGAGTCAGCAACCTGAGTTCTTTGTCCTCCTGTTGTCATTGAGTTTTGCACTCCAGTTGTTGGTGCTGGTCTATGTGAGCTAGAAGTAACATAATACTGATGTAGTGGTCCCCCAAAGTATGTATATCCTTCTAATTCTTTCTTGCCCATTGTTGAGTATTGCCTGCCATACTTATCGTAAGCGGCAATTTTCACTTCCGATCCCTCTGTGTAGGTAAAGACATAGAGTCTTTTTTTTGTCTATCAACTCTCCGGTGTAGGGTTCTTCATATCTATAATAGAGATCTTGCTCCCCATTATTATATTTGTATAGCCCCACGTAGATGTTATCAGTGTTGATCCTTGTAGTTTCATTCTCTCTTCTTAACCTCGCATTAGGGAAGTTCATTATTGGTGCTTTCTCCTCGAGTTCTTCATCTATTTTGGCTTTGGTGCCCATCAATCCCCACTTGTCCACAATGTTAGGGTTTAGGACTACCAAGTACATGGTACCCTCGTCATCTAGATATCTATCTCCGCTATAGCTCACAGGCACTAAGTCCTTGAACTCACTAGGTCTCTCTTCTATCTTTACACAATAGCGGTCCATTCCATCTTTGTAGATCTTTGCACCTTGCTCATTGTCGTACTGATATTTTATGAACAATAGCTTCATTGTGGCGGAAGGGTTTGATGATCCTGCTGCCATATTTTCTCTGTTGTTCCTGTTCGAGTGTTCGGTGAAAATCTCGTAAGACCTCTCCGAAGAAGTATCAGAAACACTCCCTTCTAAGATCGGCTCTAATGGTTGCACCCAACTTTGGTTTACACTTCGCTCGGTTGATATGACACTTGCTGGTTCCCCTTGTTTTGGTTGATTATTCCGGAGATTCCTGCCCGATCTCAAATTCATCAATTCCCCTAAAGGACTGTAACTTTTCCGTCTCGGCAATTTGTTTTCCCCAAGTTTTTGTGGTCAGAATTGATCCAAACTGACTGATACTTGGTCAATTGTTTAATCTTGTCAGTTGGACAACTTCTATTTCATCAAGTGAGAATTTTGTCGCAGTTATGCTTGGCGGTTTGATAAGGTCAACTTACACACTTGTGTCAATGACATTATCATTCTGTCCTAGCTGTTTTTGTAAACGGCTAACATGAGAAACAGGATGTAAAAGGTCCACAATAGCGTGGTGAAAGTTTAGTAACTTTTCCAGTCTTCAAAATTTTTGAATGCTCCGAAATTTTGAGGAAAACCTTGTCTCCTTCTTCAAAAGTAGCAAGACGACGATGCTCATCTGCGTACTTCTTATATCGATCTTGAGCTTTCTTAGCATTCTGTTGAGCAACTCGAGGCATGTCAAAATGGTCTTAAAGAAAATCCTTCACTTGTTGTATCTTCTCCTTAGACAACCCCACCATAACGGGTGATCTAGGTTGAAATCCAGATAAAAGCATAAATGGACTAAACCTTTAGTCACATGCTTTGAACTATTATAAGCAAATTCCAATATAGGTAAGTAGTCTTCCCAATTGGTTTGCTTCTTGCTAACGTACGGTCCTACCATATCCTCTATCACATGACTAACTCTTTTGCTTTGACCATCTGTTGTGCTGGATGATCAACCGTACTTAGATTAAGTTTAGTTTCCAACTTTTGAAACACGGCTCTCCAGAAGTGATTATCAAACTTTCAATCTCTATCACTAATGATACTAGCTGGAAGCCCATAGACTCTACAAATAGCATGCTAATTTTGGTGTCTTAACCATATTCTTAGTGGGAATGAAGCGACCCATCTTTGTGAGATGGTCTACAATTACCCATATGGCATCATGGCCACGATTTGTAGTGGGTAGTCCTACTACAAATCGTGGCCCGACAGGTGCTTGACGGAGCCAGTAGCGTCGACAGGGCCGACGGTGTGCTCGGGACGCGTTGACGGGACGGTTGATGTCTTTTTGTCACAGATTTTGACTATTTTGGTTATGCTCACTCTCAGTGGCCCCTTTATGCTCTGTTCACTCACAAAATTCAGTTTGAACTCTGTTTGAGTAAGTTATGGCTAATTTAGGCTTTTCTTGGCAATTTTCCGCTTTTGACTTGTTTTTTGGGTCAATTGTGATCCAAATGGGATGAAACTTGAAATATAACCTTTAGACAGCTATTACAATGGATCTGTGTTAGCAAAGTATCAGAATATGTCCAAAATTAGGTCAAAGACATCATACGCGTATGATGTCTTTTTCATCAATTTGGGTCCAAACTTGATATTTATGCTTCCTACAGTGCCTGTAACAATCTTGTCAGGTCAGATATCAAAAATAAGCAGTGGATGTGCCAAAAGACATTATACGCGTATGATGTCTTTTGTCCCAGATTTTGACTATTTTTGGTTTTAAGCCTTCTCCAATGTTTATAATTGAGTTTCAAGTGTTTTTGTCAGGTTTGAATGTAAAAACAAGATCTGAATCCAAAATTTCCTATTCTTTGCGTTTCTTGGACTCCGACTTGTCTTTTTGGGTTTCTTTGAGTGTTAATGCTCTTGTTTTAAGTTGATCTTAGGGTAAAACCCCCCTTCTAAACACTCTGGCAATGTCAAATTTTCCATTGTAGTCTCTGTTTAGGTCCTAAGACATCATACGCGTATGATGTCTAAAGTTGCAGATTTCCAGTTTTTTAGCACAGAACTCTTCCAATAGCTCTTTTAAGTGCTCAGCAACAATCAGTTACACAGAAAATTTTTCTGAACTTTGTTTATTGCATATTTCACTACCAAAGCGACTTTTTTCAGTGATCTAACATGCAATCAAACACATCAAGCAAATAGAACACCAATTGATAGCTCTAGATCAGGATCAAATCAGGCCCTACCTAAGCTACTTCTAATCATAAAATGGATTTTTTGCAATTGAAAATATAAAGAGATTTACTACCACACAAGGAGTAGCAAATGCTTTTTATGTACACCATCAAAAACAATCTAATCTAAACTAAACTAAAAATACTGTCAACACGGAAGACCCAGGAATACCCCACTTCCTAGTATCTCTCGAGACCTTCGGAGTCCACCACTCCTAGATCTTTTCTAACTAAAGTATACAAAGTAGTTTATACGACTCACCTCGTAGGATTACTCTAAGGTCACCTACTTAGGGCTCTCGTCCCCGGCAACGGCGCCAAATGTTAAGGCGGTTACGCCGCTAGCGGAAGCTAAATAGCGAGAACTCAACCAACAACAGAATTTGTCAGACGAGGACGGAGCTTGACCCGCAGGCGCATGGAAACAACTAGGTGGGTGTCAAATCACCTACTCGACCTTCTAATGACAATCACTACTAAGGAAATCAAATCTAAGTTCTAAAATACGCAAGTGACTGAAATCCGTACTACGAACGAATGCTATACAAAACAGGATCTAGAATCATTGAATCGATCTCAAACTCAAGGGGAAGTCTGTACACTAGGTAAGAACAACACCCTAAAGACTTGAACTGCAAAATCAACCTATACCCACTCCGTGCGGCAAACGCGTATGAAGACAGGCCGAAAAATACAGGTGACCGAAACTTGACCTCGATGATACTAATGCGTAGCTCTACTCGTTGTGGTTCTATAGATATGCTGCACGCTCTATTCCGACACACGAGTTGGAAGAAAACTCACACCGAAGCTCGTAGGAACTTACCATACGTAGAAGCCGATAGCGCGCACTCTTGGTATCTGTGCGTAGCTCTCACCGTTGCTAACACAATGGCGGTGTCGCTTCTCCAATGGCGGCCCCGTAGCTCGCGTAGCAAGAAGATAAGACCCTCTCTCTCTCTCTCTCAGACACAGTCACGGCGCTCAAAAACTCACTTTGATTAATAATTGAATCTCCTTTAGGTTACAAAACTTTGGCTTATATACCTCAGCCTTGGAGGTGAGAACATCTCTAATTATTTACATCAACAGGTGAAATTACTTCGGAATTACAAGCTGGAAACTCAATTGAGTCCCGTTACTTAATGAATGGCTCAAATCAAAATTAATGTCGGAAAGACATTTATTACAATCAATGGTTACAAAATGATGGGTGTGAGCAAAAATGTGGGTGTGATCCTCTGCTGGCTCAACACCTACTAGCAAGGAGGTATAGCTCCACCTCGCAGGGGAAGCGTGATTTAACCTATGTAGCGATCCTAAGACCCACCTTCCAAGAGGAGAGAAACCTCCAGTGCCTTTTTCCCCATGTTTCAGAGGCACGTACTCTCGATATTTCACCGCTCTAGGGGCAATGAGTATTACTAATATCAAAGTAAGCACAATGGGGACAGAGAGTTCCCGACCAATCGAGACCACCCATCTCGTAGGCATTGGCAACCTGAGCCAAGCCCCCACTTTCCACCCCCACACTCACACTTCCTTGTGTGACCTAATTACTACCACAAAGGTTGTTCAACATAAAGATCCCTTGTTTAATTCCGAATCACATTGTTCGTTAATACAGCCCTTCAACCAGTATTGCAAACAACACCAAGACAGAATTCTAGCAAAAATTCTACTCAAACTTATTCATAAAAGTTCCAATGTTCTGGAGGTACAACATCCCCCCTCCAGCGAGAGTTCACTCCTCCCGTTGTCGCCTAGCTGCCCATACAACTAGGTATGTCCACCGCATAGAAAGCACGTCATGGACACTCCCACCGCATAGAAAGCAAGACGTGGGTTCCCACCGCATAGAAAGCAAGTCGTGGGTATCCACCGCATAGAAAGCAAGTCATGGATTCAAGAGTCCTTAACGAGGAACTCTGCCCCCTGTGATCTGTAGGGGGGTCAGGACTGATTCAACATTGGAATTAAAATGAACATGTCCAGCTAAATTTTCCCTAGCAGACATTCTTTCCTATTGCAAACGGCATACCCATCAAACATTACCTTCCTACTTTAGAACTTAATGTACAATGATTTCAATGCCGAGGTTTCCGTCGGATTTCTCCAACATGTGTGGGGATATGAGCATTCCTAACTAGCGTATGCAATGTTAATTTAAACAACTTGAATAAAAATATGATCTACCTCTTCCACTTCTTCATCGATGGCCCGTGAGATGGCCAGTATTTGTTCCTCCATAGGAGCTTTCCCCTTTCCGTTGACATTACTCATTCCTGCCTCGCGATCGTGGGCACCACCGAAGCGCGTCCTCTTAACCGGGGCCATTTCTCACTACTTTAAATGATTAGCTTGGAGAAAGAGCTAAGGTTCGCAAGCATCATAACAGTCCAATGGGTAGATTAGTGACATCAATTAATTTCTCCTATATGAGATATCTAGATTTCTTTCATAAAGCAATCATTAAGGATGGCACATAATCCTATGGGAACCGGCTCTAAGATAATTATTCGGCTTACATGATTAAAAATAATTAGGATTTCACCCTTGGAATTACCAGAGAATTGAATTAAGTATGATTAAACTATTTCCTGGCAAATAGACGATGCAGATTTACCTTAGGCATATGTGTGAGGAAAACCAATTCTTAGAGTCTTAATGATAGATTAATTCCTCCTTAATTACATCTTAATGCATAAGAGAATGAATTTAATTAAGCTTCATTGTTAATGAGTGATTCTCTTCAATCTACACAATTACTAGCTTACCGATTAATTACTATGCTACCTAGAGAGAGAAAATTCTGATAATTATGTTCTAATCATTAATCGAGAGTGATGAATGGCTGATAATTCAGCTATGGAATGATGATTACATAATAGAATATGGATAAGGAGAATTTAGAGAGTAATCATAGAGAATTACGACTAGGAATAAGCATAATAGACGAGAAATTTAGATTGTAATGAAAAAGGATTTGCAGAAAGCATTAATTAAAGCGTGGTTACCATGATTAAGGGCTGATAATACTCTTGATTCTCTGATCTAATCGAGATTCTTGAGGCGAGAATTCGACAGCACCTCCCTCCTTGCTTCCCCTTCAAAAGGTGTGTGTTCCGGCAGCACCTTCCCAGAGTGTATGTAGGTGTGTGTGTGTGTGTGCACTGTGTGTATGTGAGCATATGTGTGTGTGTGTAGGTCTTTAAATAGGCCTCCTCAAGATGAAAATCGATCTGGGTTGCTAAATGCATCTAGGAGCTTCTTCAGTTAAGCATGGCAAGTCTAGTTCCCTGCCCACCAAGTGTCAGGTTGGCTTGGTTAAATGGTTCTGAGACTGAGCTGCTGGCTTGGAAACTCTCCCAGGACTCCCACAAAGCAAGAGGGCGCCCCCTAGCTGCTAAAGCTGATCTGGAGTGGGCTGGAACCTGTTCCCACACAGTCCCGGGCCCCCGGTGCCTCCCCGGATAATTTTATGAAAAATTGGTTTTAGGCTAAAACGGGTCATACGAGTCGGATTTTGATGCCGTAAATTGCTATATTGAGCTCTAACTAAGGCGTACTGGACCGAGTACCTGCCATATTTAGCAGCCCCCCGGGGTTTGAAAATGCATTTTTTTCAAATTCGGGGTACGTGTGCAGATTTTCGAGACGGTCAAAACTAGACGGGTCGGTGACCAAAAACTTACTATATTTGGAAAATTTTCACAAAAATTATTTTAATTCACATTTCGAAGCTTTATAACATTCTAAACATCATGGCTCTGACAGAATTCGGAAAACTGCTAAAAATAGTAACTTTTTTTCCATTATGATCATTTCATGGTACAAGGGTGCTCTTTTTGCCGGGTTGGAGTCAGAGACCTTACACTTGGAAGATCTGTAATAAGCACCTCACGAACGCATCAACCAATGCAAAATTTTCACATGGACTACATATAACAAGCATCCAACATGCTCAAAGACTTTGAAAAGCATCACTCTTAGAGACCTTTCTTGCCAATGCATATATGGACTGATTTTGGATGATTGCGGTGGCTTCTATAGTCTTCTTTCTCTCAAAGTGCGGCCATATTTAATGAAGGTCTTTGACGTACATTAGAAATCAAGGGTGCGATACTACTAACACTTTCTGCATCAATCCTTTCACTACATCTTGCAACACCTTGTTATTAGTCGTGCCCATTAATTACCATCTCAAAAATAATTGGCGGTGGTCATTAATCGCTATGCAAACACGTCCTCGACAAGACAAACGTGAAAATTGAAGCTTAAAACCATGGAGGTTGTCCTTTCACAATGTTGGCGATCATATCATTGTACAATCATGTTTTGTATCCGTTATAAGCAACAAGTGTAATGGGCACGTCTAGTACTTTTGACCTCAATTGGAGACAAATCTTGCTCGTAGTCGAGGACTACATACGCCAGCTTCTCCTTCATGTCCCGCATGATCTCCCGTTCTGTTGTCATTGTTGTAAAGGAGTAGACTCTCTTTGTCAAAATCTTCATCAGTGCGTCTATTAGGTTCCTTCCCGCCAAGTCCAGCCGCAGGATTGCATGCAGAAGGGCATAGCTGCATGGATGGAGATGCATTTACATAGATCTTTGTGTGTATGTGTGTGTGTGTGTGTGTGTGTGTGTGTGTGTGTGTGTGTGTGTGTGTGTGTGTGTGTGTGTGTGGAGACATGTATTTCAAAAGAAAGTGTGTAGAGGCATACCCTTCATAGATGGGCACTGCATGGGTCACCCCGTCCCCACAGTCCAGCACAATTCCTGGTTACACATATAGAAAATTCAGTAAATGGTAATGCAATATGCATTAGAAGCCAGTGCAACAATCTTATTTTGAAATTAACATTTGATTCATGTTTGTATGCTAAAACCATGGAGGAAATTGGGAGAGAGCGATTACCTGTAGTACGTCTTCTCGCATAGAGAGAAAAGACTACCTGGATTGCAACATACATGGCCGGAACATAGAAAGTCTCGAGCATGATTTGTGTCATCTTCTCACGATTCACCTTTGGATTAAGTGGAGCTTCTGTGAGGAGGAAAAGGTGCTCCTCCGGTGCTACTATTAGCTCATTAAAGAAAGCGTGGTGCCAAATTTTTTTCATATCATCCAAGTTTGTAACAATGCCGTGGTAAATTGGGTACTTGAGTGTCAGAATACCTCTCTTGGATTGTGCCTCATCCCCCACATAAGCATCCTTTTGCCCCATGCCGACCATTATACCGGCATGTCTTGGCCTCCCCACAATGCTCAGAAACACTGCTCTTGGTGCATCATCCCTCGCAAATCCATCCTGCACATGCACATGTCATCCACAACACTAATTCTTTTGAATCCTGTTTTTCTAGACTGCAAAGAGATGTTGGTCCATTGCATTCAGCGATCTACAAAGTCAGGATTGATCTCTGCGTCCATCTGCATTCAGCGTCTGGTATTTTTGACCTCAACGTCAATTTGCATTCGATGTGTAAAGTTGTTAGGACATTGATTTTCTTTTGGACATGTTTGCATGAAAGCACGCGTGCGCGGGCACACACACACACACACACACATGCAAGACAGGAAACCGCATGTGCCATATAAAATCGTGCACTCTTTGCATGAACTTGCAGTGCTAGGCCTGTACTTGTATGAACTTGTGCATGTGTTAGGTGTTTGGGTGTTGATTCCAGCTTTTTGAACGTGCACGCTCCTTGATGAACGATGTAGCATGTCTTTGCATTTCCATGCATAGAGAATCACATCTGCAGAGGATGTGCCAGGGGTGGGTTTTGTGTGATCATGTTCTACAGCCGTTATAAGAAGCGAGGTAATGGGAATGCATAGGGAATCACATCTCCAAAGGATGTGGGTGGGTTTTGTGTTGTCGACAACATTAGCTCCCCCCGTTTATCACCTTGCCATCATGCCGTGTAGCAGGAGCCTTGGTCTCGTCATCTGTACGGCACCAACTGCTCAACCCATGCCTTGCCAAAAACGACTCGTCCTGCACGCTGGCCTTGACCTGCGGTCCCTTCTTCCGGACCTCAAGCATTACCCCAACGGCCCTCCCCCCTCTAGTTAAGCCGTCACCTAGCCTCTGTCTCCTGCTCACCTTCAAGGCTCTTCCACCTCGTCACGTTTCTCTGCAATCTGCTTATGAAGGTTCTTTTCTCTCTGCCCTGCTTGGCGGCTCTCTGATGCCCCAGTTGACGTGCCCCCACCCTCGTCCGCTCCTGCTCGCTAACTTCTCTTCCCTTAACCAGCACTGTCTGGTTTTTTTTTATTGGCCCTCACGTGCTCTTGCTTTATCTCCTGTCGCCGGTGCACTTGGGTGCTAATTGACGGCCCCTGCACCACCACTACCTCTTTCCTCTACTGCTCGAAGGCAACCTGTGCAGCCCGACTCATGCTGCTCTCAGCCCTCCTCCTCCTCTTTCTGACAGCCCTCCCGTCTTCGTTGTGCGGTCACACACGCTTGCTTGTCATCCTCTTACTGGCTCAATGACGTTTTCTGCTGCCTGTCAATCCCTGCGCTAAGTGTAACGGGAGTGGCTACCCGGCCGCTAGTTGCTAGCATCACCACCCTGCCAACAACTATCTCCAATGTCTACTCTAGCTGCTAGCATGTTCAAGAGCTCACAATCCGTACGCGCGCGCGGACAGTCTGCGAGCTCTGCTAAGGATCTCACGTTTCCTCTCATTGACACGACTATCAATTTGTTCTCAAAAAAGTTACCAGAATAGCCTTAAAATATTGACATTTTGTAGGGGAGTCTCACGTTTTCTTTGACTGTGTCGATAAAAGTAACCAAAATACTCTAAAAAATTGAAGATTGGGTAGGAAAAGAGCTCACAGTCCGTCTGCGTGCACGCGGATGGATTGCGAGCTGTCAACGATGCACGGAGTCAAAAACTCAGATGACAAAATTATGAGACTGATTGCAAGAAGCCCAACCGAAACATATTTTTCTAATGTTTGGAGACTTATTGCAAAGAAAATTTCTTGAAATACCCCTTAAATTCCAAACCTTCTCACAATACCCCTTGTATTTTTCCAAAATTTCCCAAAAAGACTCCTTAAAAATTTCCAGCTCTCAACCGAAGATGACAAAACTATGGCTTTTGCTGGAGTTGTGGACTCTCAAGCTAAAATGGATTATTATGAGTAGACAATTTATATAAATATGAAACTTAAGGATGGATCTCTACTATCAAAAAGACACAAAATTTGGAGCAATGCATTAAAATTGATAAAAAGTATTTTGATAACTTTTAAATTTTGAGCGATATTTTGGGAAGTTTCGTGTTTTTCTTAACCATTTTGGTCCCATAATTTTGGAAGAAGAGTTTTTCACTCAGTATGTCATCGAGAGATGAAAGATCGTCCGCACAACTCTACACAATCTTCAATTTTGAGCTTGATACGGTAGATAATGATTTTACCAAATTTAGCACAATCCTCATATATTTTTGACCTTGGAAACCTTGAGGAAAGGGGTTGATACTTGTCAGTGGGAATATTTGAAATTGGATAGTTGTGGAAGAACTAATTGAGTATGGCATTGGTACTACACAACACATATATAAAAGAATCTGATAGCAGAATAGCAAAGAATCTAGCACCACAATGGTAAGATTGAAAGTACCCCTAAACAAGTAGCCAATGATACAAAGATGCCTAGCTAGAAAACTTTTGTTGCAATCAAAACCTTCAGTACTACACCTTGATTTATAATCTTATTATAAGGATCCAGTTTGTGAACTCTTTTTCTATGAACTCTTAAATTGTCCCGTCTTGTTTGTGAGCTCTTCCTATATGAAGATCTGGAAGCCAAATTGTTTTGACCTAGATCTTAAAAACCAACCTTTGAGCTCAACACTTACCAGTTACATCACTGAAACATTAAAAATGTTATTCTTCTATAAGCTTCTAGACTATCTACATTCAAGCCATTGGCATGTGAGCTATTGTTGTATAAATATTTAAAAGCCAAGGCTTCACATACCAGCAGCAAAGTTTGGAATACCATTCTTTTAAGTTCAATACTTGTGCTTTATATTTCTTGGGTCTCTTGGGATTGTTTCTACAATGTAAAATTTGTTCTTTTTCTTATAGTGCTTGCTATACGGAGACTTTATGGCCAAATTAAATGGTGCCTACACAATAAATAATTTTGAGTTAGTTTTGAGGAGCATGTCTTCACTTAATCAAAACAATTTACACACTCCAAAATTTATGATTTATAATTTTTTATAAGATTCTAAGATGGGTCTATTAAAGTGTCTCTCTAGTTTCCTATAACAAGGCTATTCTTGCACTTGCCCAAGCTGTGCATTTCAAGTGGTGCAAGCTTTCCTTTTGTAAACAATGTGACAAGGATTATGATGTCTATATTTGCATCAATAATGGGTGCCACACTAGGCAGAGCTTTAAATTAGGTGTGACACTAGGTAGTGCTCTTGTATATAGGTGTGCCTTTTTTATGCCTCTAATACCTTAGGGAGAATTTGCTATTACAATATTTCATTTTAGAATGCATTGCTTTCAAAGTGTGCCCTAGAAGGTGTAGCTAAAGTAAGATTTAGTTTTTTGAGCTAACGCAGCATATGCAAATTATAGTTTCAAATGTATAAATATCCCCAGGGAGTCCACTATGTAAAAATCACATTACTTATTTGCAAGGCTTGTGTTAGATCTACAATAGATGAAAAAAAACAAAGTTTGATATCACATGTAAGAAGCATCAATAGACTATGTGAATTCTAGGACACTAGTGAAAGATAACTGCAATGAAATTATTTCTAATGAGATTTTATTTTCCCAATCACATTATTGTGCACTCTTTTTGGATCCAAATGTATGTTTTTTATGGTAACGAATCAAATTATAAATCCATAGTATTTCTCTACGTCTTAAAATAATCAACGGATTATTATCAATGTGGAGCCTCCCTAGGATAATGGTGTCAAATGTGCTTGATCTCCTTGTTGAGTGAATGCTCATGTAGCATTTACTAGCCAAGTAACTTGTGTGTAGTGGAAAATAGCATGAACATAGTGAGCATTTCATTAGAATAGATTCCTAATGAGAATAACAAGAGTGCTTGGGTGGAGACAGCAACAAAAAGTATAACACCTAGTTAGATAGCATGAAAAATACTTCAAAAGAGAGGAAAATTAAGCTATTGCCAACAGTTGAGGACCGGATTACATGGAGTTGGTCCCCCCTCCAAAAGGCTTTGTATTATGGTTTCTCCCATCAAGAGAGACATTTCACAATACAATTCTTTGTGCTCCTTCAACACTAGCTAGTGCAATGAAGATGGAAACTTCATGCACTAAGAAAAACACTTATCAAACACAACATCAATTCCCTCATGATCTCAGACCCAAGACCTCACACACCTTTGAAGATGGTGAGAGCTAGTGGGGTATGAGAGTAGATTAAGAGGAAGAAGGAGTATTCTTATGAGAAAGATGTACATCTCCTCACATAATCACTCATATTAGCATAGCTTAGCTTAGTAATTAGCATGGTAGAGGAGATGAGCATGCATTGAATCTTGGCTGTTGGTTGGATTTGCGTCACAAAGCCAAGTGTTGCTGGTGTAGGCCTCCCTTCTCACAAGCTTGGAGTATGTGGTAAGCTTTTTATTAAACCTTGAGAAGGGGAGAGAGAGAGAGAGTCTTCTTGCTCCACAGATGAGATTGTGTGAGTGTGTAAGTGATAATGCCTTTGAAAAATCATCCCACTCTCTCTCTTGGCCGACCCCTCTTTCTATTTGCTCATGCTGCAACCACCCTAATGGTCCTCCCCAAGCCTAGCCAATGGAAATTAAGCAGCATAAGTGATAGCCTTCTGAAATGTGTCCCCCTTTCCCCTTTTGTGAGAGATTTTTCTAATTAATTAATTCAACTAAACTCTCATTGGACCCCTTTGTCTCCTGGCCAATAGGAATCAGGCAAGCCATTGGGCCGTTGAATGCTCATTGGACCCCTTGGGAGACTGTCCAATAGTCTTCTAAAGAGATTAATTCTTATTGGTTCTTTATTAAGCGATTTTAAATTTATTAAACTAGATTTACTCTAGCCTAATTCTCATTGGTCCACCTCCATGGCCATCCAATAGGATTTGAGTACACCTTGTGGGCATTTAGGCTAGGGAGCTGACATGTGTCCCTCTTTCCCCTTGTGTACAAAGGAAGCTTGTGTGTGTGTGTTGTGTTTCTCTCTCATCCCCTACTTCTTGGGCTCATCCCCTCCTATGTAGGACTTGAGAAGACTTTTTGGGACACACACAAAGCATCCAATTTCCCTAGAGTTTGACCTTTGGGCACAACCTTTGAATTTTGAAACCTTAGCATTTTGGAAGTCTTAATGGGCTGAACCTTAGGGTCTTTTAATCTCATTGTTTCACATTGCTCTTTTGCAGATGGCCCCTTGTTTGGATCCCTATTTTCCCTCCTTTGGATCCCTACTGTGGCCGGTCTTCCAGCTTAACCAATATTCTAGTTTTTTCTCCCCTGGTACTTCCCCATATTAAATGATCAGTTTAACATGATAAAATCATTTAGGAGAATTAGATATTAGTTATTATGACAGCTCATATGTGAGTTTGGATAATGGATACAAATAAAAGTAGTTAACGATGAAGGGCTCCCCCTTTTTGTAAGGGTTGTGTGCTCTCCTCAATGTGTTTACCACTTTGTAGGTAACTTGAAGAAATTGAGTAGTTTTAGTAAGGGTATGTAGCATCAAGGCAAGTTTTCCTACCATCTATCCATCATATGTGTTATTTAGATGAGTGACATCTCACATTTGTGCATCTTGTTAGAGAGGAGACAAAATAAATAAAGAGTGTAGATGGAGATGAAGATAGAAACAATAAAAATAATTCCATACACTTATCTCTTGTTAACAATGCTTGTTCTCTCCTCTCAGTTTCTAAGTGCCTCCCTTCGAAGTCAATAATTCCCTTTACATACTACTTCCTAGCAATGTAGCTTTGTTTGATAGACTTACAACCTAATGCATAGCAAGGAGAACTTAAAGTGAACTTCTATAGTATAGAAGAAAAGCTTGGTTATGAATGACACAATAGAGGTAACATTTAGAGTCCCTTTACATAGTATCTCCTAGCAATGTATTTTTTTTAAGACACTCACATTGTATAAATTATGGCTTTGGTTGTGAATGACACAATAGAGGGACCGTTTAGACTACTGTAAGGTGTGTAGTTCAAGGTCTTGTCCTTCTACATTGGTAGATGCATGAAGATTCTAATTTCTTTGAATCTTAGTATTTTGTACTTTCTCAATGGAAAGGTATTATCTTGGTCTTCTATATACTAATTTAACAAAGCATACTACACAAGCCTCTTGAAAAGCACTTAGAACAATGGTTTGTGGCATTTAATTGCTAATCATAATCACTAGCTAGTGGAAATCCTCCATATATATTATAGTGTACTTTAAAATGGTTTGTTATGGGGATAATAATAAAGAGTATATTAGGATTGATGTATTTAATCCAAGTGTATTGGTGTATTATGATTATTAGTGTGTTGAAAAAGATGTTGTTTTGGGTGCTACAATGAAAAACTAGCATCATGATTAAAAAAAGCTCTAAATTCTGTTTGAAAGCTCTAAATTAGAAGCTTGCAAAAAATAAGCACTCTTGGCCTTACAATTAGCCATGTGTCTAACATATACATAATTGTATGATAAAAATTCACTTGTCCATACTAGGATTGAAACATGAAGAGAAGCAATATCCACCACTTGTTATCTAAGCTAGGAATGGGGATTTTTTGTCTCAAGAATCATTGGGACATGGACAGAAGATAAGTTCCACCACTTGTCCAAGCTTGGATCAATTGAGATATGGAGAGAAGCAAGCTCCACTAGTTGTCCAAGCTACGCTCCATTAAACCATGCAAAACCCCAGATGTTTTCAACATCAAGGATTTTGTTTTTATCAGCTTAGCTCCATTGGAACTTGGGGAAAAACAAAGCTCCACCAGTCGTCCAAGCTAGGCTCCATTGAAGCATGGAGAGTAGCTAATATCCACCACTCATCCAACCTATGATCCATTGAAACAATGACATCAAAAATCTCTACCACCTCTCAAAGTTAAGGTCTAATGAAACATGGAAAAACCATATATATGTTGTACATGGAAAGTTTTGTTTCAAGGTCCACCACTTGTCCAAAACAGGTTCTATTGAAACATGGAAAAACCATATATATCTGTTACATGGGTAATGTTGTGGCAAGGTCCACCACTTGTCCAAGCTAGGATCTATTGAAACATGGAAACACCAGATTTATGTTTACATGGGGATTTTTGTTTAAAGATCCACCACTTGTCTAAGCTAATATCTATGGAAACATGGTGTGAAGAAAAGATCCACCACTTTTCCAACCTAAGCATCATAGATAGTAGTTTGTTTAGTTCAAAGATCCAACACTTGTCTAACCTCTAGAGAGAGATGGAAGGAAAGCTAGTTTTCTAATCTAGGAATGGGGATTTTTGGTCTCAAGGATCGTTGGAAATGGAGAGAAGATAATTTCTATCATTTGTCAAATCTTGGATCAATTGAGACATGGGAGAAGCAAGCTCCACCAATTGTCCAAGCTAGAATCCATTACCATGGAAAACCCCAGGTATCTTCAACATCAAGGATTTTTGTTTTGTCAACTTAGCTCCATTGGAACATAGTGAGAAGCAAAGCTACCACTTTTCTAAGCCAAGCTCCATTGAAGAATGGAGAGAAGCAAGTTTAAACATTTATCCAAGCTAAGATCCATTAAAACATGAAAACCCCATGATGGTTTGATTCCACATGGGATTTTGGTTCCAATCTCTAATGGAGAGTGGAGAGAAGCAAGAGCCACCACTTGTGCATGTTAAGCCCTTTTGAAGCATAGAAAGAAGAAAGGTCCACCACTTGTCCAAGCTATAAGGAAAACCACTTGATATAAGGTCCCACACATGTGCATGTTAAGCCCTTTTGAAGCATAGAAAGAAGAAAGGTCCACCACTTGTCCAAGCTATAAGGAAAACCACTTGATATAAGGTCCCACACCTGTGCTATTTTATAGAATGGATAGTGTTTTTTTCTTTTATTTGATCAACTTATGATATGTTGTAGTATGGGGGGTTCAATTTCAATTTCCATCATTTATCTAAGTTGGGCTCCATTGACACATGGATGGAAGAAAATTCTACCACTTATCCTATCAATAAATGGAAACCAAGAGGAGATCCACCACTTAGGTTTCACATGTGGTGGCATTGTATCAATAGGTTATGCATATCTTGGACAAGTGATGCTCATTGATTCTCTTCATGATAAAAGTAAGCCTAGATTGGATAATTGGTGCACCTTAATTCTCTCCATGCTCCAACTATGGACAAGCAGTGGTCCTTCAAACCAAATTCCCCATGCAACAAACAATCATAAGTTTTCAAGAAAGTGGTGGACCTTGAAATCCATAGCTAATTTACCCACGTGGGCTCTAGCATGGATAATGGGTGATGTTTTTGTCATCATTGTTTAATGAATCCTAGCTTATTTTATTTGTGAATCTTGAGACTAAATCCCCATTATATAATTGAGAATAGGGACATGGACCTTATATTAAAGTCCCATGCTTAGGTTGGACAAGTGATGGACCTTAATTCTATATATGCTAAGATTGAGTAGACATTAGTCAAAATCCTGTGTTATAGGAATCAAGATTTAAACTTTATTTGATCACTTGCACAAGTGGTTATGAGTTCCTATTTCCATATACAAATGGATCTTATATTGTAAATTGGTAGACTTGATACCAAAGCACACATTCTACAATAGAGAATTGGTTGAGACCTTATGCACTTTGAGCATACCTTTGACAAGTAGTACTTACTAATTGATTTAGATCTAGTTGAAGAATATAATATTGAGACTAAGAGAGAGTGCAACATAAAAAAGGTTAGGTTTCCAATTTGACTTTCTTTATGGCAATGAGTATATTGATAGATGGTTTTTTCCATCTAATATTATCATATGATATACAATATAAAACTCACGCTTATTGTTTCATTGACAATAAATGTTCTTGTTTTTTAATTTCAAATTTATTACAGGAAAATGGATTGGCTATATGCATGAACAATTTGAAGGAAACTATTGAACTACCCAAACAACCTCATCCAAGACTTTTTCCAAGGCTTCAACCACCTCCTTATCACCTACCACTTGCTATCAGCAAGGACATCAAAAGAGTACTTATCTTGGATCTAGAGGGATTGCTTCTCAAGACAATTGAAACAAAACATGGAGATTCTATGCCAACTTGGGCTCAACAAATGTGACTCATGGAGGATAAAGATGAAGTTTTTCATGCAGTGCAACCAGATGCAGATATTTTTTTTGGATTTTTGTAGTGAATACTTTGAGCTATGGATATGGAGTTGCTATAACTTAACAAGAGTGAAACACATCATACATAAATGCTTCCCTAAGCATTATACCAAGTTCAAGATTCTTATGAGTAACAAGAATTGCCAAAATCCAAACATCATGCTAGGATTCAAAAGGTTTTATTACAAAAATTTGAGTTATATTTGGAAGATGTTTGAGGATTTGGATGCAAAAAACACCCTAATTTTTTATGACACTCCATACAGGGTGATGTGAAACATGGTGGGGACATATCTTATATTTCCAAAGATGTGGAGGCAAACATCTAGGCAACTTCAAAGCTTCTTGCAAGAAACAATGATGCCATGGTTGGTAGGATGGTTATTTTCAAGAGACAAGAGAGAATATCGTACAACACAATTGTGAATCAGTACTATGATTCTAAGACAAATTATGTCCTTGGTGTGTAGTTGTCAATGCAAAAACATTGATTAACAATAATCCACAAGATGTCTCATTCATTTTTGTAATGGGTATCTTTTAGTATTTGTATAATTACATTAAATAAATTTTATCTTGGAGAAAAGATGTATCAATTTGATGAACACTTTAATAAAGTGCACCTTGCTCTAAGGGGACTTTAATGTATTACTAAAGTGCATCCTATTGTAAGGAGAGTCCAATGTATTTTTAGAGTGCACCCCTTTTTTGGGGATTTCCTTTTTATTCAGTTGGGATCTATGTTCGATCATTTAGTAAACAATAATTATGTTTTGTTTCTTGAGAAATTTTATGTTAGTCCATCTCAAGGTTTCATCTATTTGTAACCAAGAGAAATTGATGTTTTGATGTCAAAATAGAACTTGCAAGTGTAGAAGGGAGAATTCATGGACTTTGGATGTGTGAGAGAGATCTTTTTAATGGATACAAATGTTTTCTTCAAGAATTCTATTACTACATCCTTCATGTAAAAGAGGTTTAGAAAATAAAAAAACTATGAAAGGAAAACTATGGAATCTAACTGCATGTACTCTTGAGTTGTCCTAGAAGTCAATGTATGCATGCATGTCTTCATGAAGGTTTAGATCTAATTAGATTCTTCTTGGAAATTACCTTTTCCTATTCAATATGAAATAGCTTATTAGAATATATTTTCTTGTAGGTGGCAGATATATTATTATGTGTATTTTGAACCTAATTGCTTGACCTTCAAACAAAATTCCATTTGTTGCAATAGAGAACCACTTAAAAATACTCAATGATAATCATTTTAACTAAATGTTATCACTTTGAGTGTAGCTTGAATAAGAAGTGGACTTTGCATTCATCCATAAGTCAAGGGAACCTAGCTTGGACAAGTGGTGGGCTTTGCATTCCTCCATAGGTCAAGGGAGGTTAGCTCAGATGAGTGCACCATGAACCAACACTCCTATGATTCAACCAAGCATATGCTACATGTTTTATATATGCTTCATGCCTCAAATGAGGAAGTCCTAGATTAGCGGTGGACCTGCCATTTATTTCATACTCACAAATATAAGTTTCATGAGTATATATAAAAAGAAGAGCACCAAATGATCATATAAGTTTTGAACAAACTATAATTAGGTATCTCACAATTGTTACCAACTAATCATATAGTCAAAAAAATAAGATGATTACTATGGATTAAATGCAAAACTGGGTTATATATGTGAGGAGTAAAAGCCATACAAGTGGATCACGGCGCGAAGAATACATAAACAAATATCCATACAGCTATAGGCGCACCGTGATCCACTTATTGGGCTTTCATAAAATAGAATAGCTACCAATACATCAAAGCAATTGTACTTTCAAAAAAAACATTTGTACAAAACCAAAAGAGGATCACGGCGCGTGGAGTATGTAAATTAACATCAAAAACACTGCTCGCGCACTGTGATCCACTTAGCAGGCTTTCATGCATTGAAATACCTACAATATTATTATACAAAAAATCCCTTTGTAAATATTAGAAGAGGATAATGGCGCACGGAGTATGTAAACGAATCTCCATAAAGTAACTGGAGCGTCGTGATCCAATTATGGAATTTGAATGGTGAAATGACCTTTTACATTTTGAAGCACACTCACAAAATACCACTAAACTAAGGACATAGTGAAACTGAAGAGAAGGGCTTTACCTTTGCCAGGACTAGACATTGTAGTTGGAGTAGAGGTTTTGGACTGGGAATGTAGTTTTGAGTCTTCAAGCTTCTGATTTTTGCACCTTGAAGGAGGCAGAGGCGTTCTTAGGTTTCTCTTTCCCACTTCCTCACTTTCTCCCTCTGTCTCTCAAGGCTTTATCTCCGTATCTTTTGAGGTATGTAATTAGCTTGACCACACCAGTTAATCTCTCTCTCTCTCTCTCTCTCTCTCTCTCTCTCTCTCTCTCTCTCTCTCCCCCCCCCCCCTCTCGATCTCTCTCCCTCTCTCTCTCTCTCTTTTGAGGTATGTAATTAGCTTGACCACACCAGTTAATCTCTCTCTCTCTCTCTCTCTCTCTCTCTCTCTCTCCCCCCCCTCTCTCTCTCTGTCTCTCTCTAGCCTCTATCTCTCACCTCTCCCCTTTTCATGCAATAATAGATATTACCGTTGGCATTTTTAACGATGTGAGCCGCATATATTGAACGTGTGTTACAAGGACATGCATTTAATGGGTGGTACGACCAAAAAGTGATTTTAACAACCCAAAAATACGTGTACATTTATAGTAACAAATGCACACTTAATTTCATGATAAGAGAAAGAGAGAGAGAGAGTGCGATAGAGAGAGAGAGAGATATGGAGTGAAATACAAAGAGAGAGAGGGAGAGAGAGAAAAAGCCTGCATAGACGAGAAGGAGAGGGAGATAGCTAACAAGGAAGAGGACCTTTACGAGAGATAGAGAGAGACAAAGAGACACCTACAGCCGAGACATCCTCTGCGACCAAAACACAAGGCTCCTACACACGTTTTCTTCCATTTGAATTCCACCTAGAGAGGTATTTCCATAATGATTTTTAAAGATGAAGAGTCAAAAAGAGATAAAGAGAGAGAGAGAGAGAGAGAGAGAGAGAGAGAGAGAGAGAGAGAGAGAGAGTTGCTGATAGCCTGTTAGGTTTGGAAGATAAAGATAGAGAGAGATCGACGGAGAGAGTGTGAGAGATAGTATTTTTGAAACTTTGCTTGGTTTGAAAGAAGAAGAGATAGAGAAAGAGAAAGAGAGGGATGTCATAAAATGGATCACGACATGTGATAGAGTGTTCTCTTTGCTTGCTTTTGTGTCCGTGCGCCATGATCCATAGAGAGAGAGAGAGAGAGAGAGTTTCCTATAAAACTGTTGAGGCTTGTTGCTTACAACGCATGATATAGATTACAAACTTTTCTCGATCCCCTTGTGGATCACGATGCACGGACAGCAACTAGCCTGGCTTAAAGATGAACCCGCGCGCCGTGATCCACAAAAAACGGGGTGGGTGGGGGGGAGAGAGAGAGAGAGAGAGAGAGAGAGAGAGAGAGAGAGAGAGAGAGAGAGAGAGAGAGAGAGAGAGAGAGAGAGAGAGAGAGAGAGAGAGATAGGGGAGAGAAAGAGAGATAGAGATAGTATTCTACATCTCAAGATTACTACTTTAGACTCAATTTAATAATCATTAAAATTAGGGCTTGTTGCCTAAAAGGCTTGAAGTAAGTTTCTTATTTTCCTCCTTCCACTTGTGGATCACGACGCGCAATAGGCTATTAGCCCATGTCAAATATGAGCTCGCGTGTTATGATCCTAGAAAAAGGGAGAGAGAGAGAGAGAGAGAGAGAGAGAGAGAGAGAGAGAGAGAGAGAGAGAGAGAGAGAGAGGGATTAGAGAGAGAGAGAGAAAGAAGGACAGGAGACACACACACACACACACAGTGATCCTCTACATTTTTCTCTTTCGGTGGAATGGCAAGAACCAAGGCAACAGCAAGGAAGGCAGGGAAAGGACCAGGGCTTGCAAAGAAAGCATGTGGAAGGTCTACTAGTAAGAAGAAAACTTCAGGTAAGGTCTACTAGTAAGAAGAAAACTTCAGGTAGACCAATGAAGATATTGAAGGGCCCAAGAATGAAGAATATTCAAAGAAACATGGGTTTATTTAGGGAGATTAGGAAAGCTCAAAACTGTATTGAGCTTTGTGTCCCTAAACTTCCTTTTCAAAGAGCAGTAAGACAAATCTGTGAGGAAGCATGTGCTGGTACAATGAGGTGGAAGGCAGTTGCCCTGCTGTGTCTTCAAGAAGTAGCAAAAGATTTTCTTTTGGAGTATTTTAAGGATATTATTATTGTTGCTGCTCATGCTCACCGTGTGACAATAATGGACAAGGACAGCGAGACTCTTAAGAGAGTGCATTGGAGATACTATAAGCTCCTTATCTCTAATGAGTTTATTGATCCCAAAATGAAAGATATACTGCTAATACCACTAGGCCGCCAAGTTCAAGGGGTTAAGATTCATGAGGTTACTCATGAGGTGAACACCAGAGCTAGAGCTGAGCAAGAAGAAAGATGTCTCTATGAAGCAGACAAGTTAAAGAGTATATAGTCTACTGCTGCTCATGAAGAGGCCCAGAGGAGAAATTATGGGCAAGTTACCACATAGATAAATGAAAGAAACAATGATGTTTTACACTCCATGACAAAGGGACTGTTAGCAAGCATTCCCTTTGCTGATGGTAGTAGGCAATTAGCACTGGACTCTGTTGATATTGGGATATTGAAAGATCCAAATGCACAAATTACCGACTCTATTGTTTATGTATGCCTAAAGTAAGTGCTCATCTCTACCTTTAAGATCTTTCTTTGTTGGTACTTGGCCTCTAATTAAATCCTTGTTTGTGATTGTAGCTTAATAAAGAGCCAACTCCCTCAAGAAACCCAAAATGAAATTTATATTTTAGATCCACAAATGTCTGTACCACTCCGAATAAAGAACACCCCTCATGGCACATTGGAGAGATGGTTTGTCCACTATCCAATGCTCCATGTGACAACACTGGTGTTGCCATACAAATCAAATAATCATTGGAGCCTTGTATGCATAGAATTGGACAAACAAGTGGTATGGACTATCAACTCCATACAAGCAACACCTTCAAAGATAAGTGTAAGTGTTGATAAAACCTTTAGTGTTTATTTGGGGTATGGTTGATGACCTAAATATTGTTTATAATAAATAACCTTCACTGCTCACAGATGTGTAAAAAGATTACTTCATGTCTATGGAAAACTCTGTGGAAATCATGAACTGTACAAGTCCACCTTTAAAGTTGTCAAAGTGCCTAATCAAACAGATCCAAATTCCTGTGGTTGGAGATGTCTTCTCCATGCAGAGTATATACTCCAGAGTTTTTTTGCTTTGAATCCATTTATGTCAAAGGTATATCCTTGCTATGGTATGGACCAACATTTGTGCTATTATTAATTAAAGTATTGACCACAAGTTAACCTAATTTTGAAGAATGCTCTGGAAAATTATACATTGGAATATTTTCAAAGGTACCGTGCTTCGATGATTCAACATCTACTATCTCTTTCAACCCCAAGAATTTTAGATGCAGAAGACAGTTTTGTCGACGACCATATTATAGCTTTAACAATGACCGGTGAAGAGGAAGTTAGGCCAGTTTCCAACACCCTAAACCAAATTCCTCAAACTGACCCCATATTAGAGGAGAAGACACCGGTAAGCTTTGCAGTCGAAGCAGCTGAATCCGAAGTTGGGGTTTAGCAATGTGAAGTAGACCAAGCCCCTGAAAATGCATATGTGAAATGCTCTTCAGAGATGAAGAATGTAACAGAGGTTCTAGGCCAAGGAGAGGAGGCTAAGGGAGTGCCAGAGGAGGAGGCCAATATTGCAAATCAAGGCCAGGAACAGACAACAGAACAGGTTAACCATTCGACCATGGAAACACAAGAGTCATGTACTGCACAACCACAAGAGGTGGATACCCTTGGCAATACACAAGGAAACATCGACACTCAACAACAAAATGTCAACATTAGAAATGACCAGTATGGACTCTTGCTTCAAGTAGATATGGTTGTTCCGGTAATATCCATTGCTTTTTTGTTTCTAACTACTTATATGTATGCACACAATGATTGCAGAGACTAATTATCTTGGATCTCAATGGATTGTTACTGCTATGACAGCCATATAGTGTACATACAGAGTTCTCTGATTTACGTAGTTTCCGCTTGGGAAATGTCAGAGTATTAATTCGACCAGGCACAAAGGAATTTTTGAATTTTTTGATTCCCAAGGTTTAGGGCTGCTATCTGGTCTTCAATGCAGGCCCATAACCTGAATCCCCTTGTTTCCATAGTTTGTAATTTGACTGAAATTCAGAGATTGGCTTTTTATTTTGTGTATAGTCAAAGAAATTTTAATACCATTGCGGGACATTTCCACCCAACTAAAGCTAGTGTACCACTTTTCTACAAGCCCTTTGAGCATATCGATGTACCTTATGATGCTTTCAACACTTTGTTGATTGATGACACACCACATAAGGGTTTACTTAATCCATCCGACACTACTATATCCCCACCTTCATTTGAAGGGCATCTTCACGATTTTTACCTAGAGGACATTTTGGTCACATACCTGCAAGCAATGTACTTAAGCCCATTGAGCACATCGAAATTTGTACTTAATGTACTTAGTAATTCATTGATTATACCTTAAATTGATACTGTCTATGTGTCTCGAATACTCAGAGAGAGAGAGAGAGAGAGAGAGAGAGAGAGCCTTGAGCAAACACTTGATATGAAGATTAAACTAGTCAAAAATTTTACATTTCATTGAACCCATTCAGGGCTGATTACATGGGCACAATTTGAATACGGCCAGAAAGATCTCCACAGAAAAAATGCTTCTCTCTTCATTGCATTACTCTTCGTCCGTCCAGCAAGAAAGAAAAGTTTACGGAATCAGTGTCGGTAGTGTCCTCCACTATGTCATGACGAAGTTGCAAAAGATTGCATTGCTGGCTTATTGTAATTACTGTCATAAGATTTAGGTCTTTGTCCACCACTTCTACGTCTATGACAACATTGTTTGCCAAACTTGCTGCCTCTTGATCCATAGGCGCATAGCAACCTTCAACAATGTGAGAATGCTTGTATGAAAAGGAGATTATTAATGTCTGTGTTGCAAGCATATACTTGACAATGAAAGTGTCAAGAGCAATCTCGCAACATATGCCATTTTTTTCTTTCACATACCACCTTCGATCAAGAAGCTTATCACACAAGAGGGAATCAAATGATTTGCAGAGCAGCATTGTTTTAGAAACATGTACTTTGTAGGCATGAAATAACTCAACAAAGAGACCAATAGGACAAAAATTTGCAAGTTTCACCAATTTAGTGGGTATAGAGTTTCAGAGAGACCTCTGAACATCCCTATAGAGCCTGCTCCTCAGTGCCTCACTCATTGTTGTGTCGGGAACGGGCCAATCCACGGAGTTCCAGTTGGTTGGTAGTGGAATCTTCACCAACACTCCTCTCGGATTCCTTTGATTGAGTTGGTAGAAATGGTCATAAAAGAAAATACCCTCCTCTGCCAGGCTTTTGCTAGTTTTGCCAGCATATTGCAAGACTCCAATATGAGCATGGGTCACAAAGATGAGACCTATAATGGCTCCCATTCCTATAAAAATTTGTGAATGTAATAGAATAGAAACAAATACAAACATCTGTATAACCTAATTATATACCTGTGTGATAAGAGAAGAAAGCAAACAGATTCACATTTGAAATTAAGATAACATTTATAGAGGAGTGCTAAATAATTAACTTATAGTTTCACCGTGGATTATGCACGATGGAGACATCGCCGCCATTAGCAATCACATCAGAGTGAGTGAAAACATGTTGAGCAAAGACTTCTTTCAATGTCTTCTTACCGACCTCGACTTTGAAATTCAGAACTCTTGCTTTCCATGCAAAACGAAATATGTTTGTTGCTTTCGAGCTTTTTCTCCTTCTTGGCTGCATAAGAACCCAAGAAACTTTGCTTATTCTCTTCTCTTGCCACCTATTATCTGTAGTGAGAGAGTTTGATATTGAGATAGTGCTTATGCTACTACATGGTCTTCTTGGCACACTAATGGTGAGGCTGGTTGGGGACAATGTAGAGTAACCTCTAGAACTTCTTAGGCGGGTAGAAGACGAAGCCATAGGTAAAATGGAGGGAGACTGAGGTTTGAAAGCCTTTCATAAGGGTAGTGGATATCTTTTAATGAAGGGAGAGAGCTAGCTATCAATCAGTAGTCAGTTGTCATGAACTTGACGTCTACTAGCAGTGGGCCCTACTTTGTGACACCAGGAAGTTACTTTATGAAAATGCGACAAAACTCAATACTTTAAAATTTTTTCTTTCATTTTTGTGATGTTTTCCATGTATTCTACGTTACGTAAGGTTGTTGCTCATTGGTTGCGTCTTCTTTTCTCTCTCTTCAATAAGGCCCTCCAAATGACCTCCAAAATTTCCTAATGAAGGTTCTGTGTATGTCGACACCACAAGATGGGCCGTGTGCCATGGTGATCATCTTAAATTTAACATCTTGAACAATTCAAATACTTAAAAGAAACAATGTACAAAATCAAGTGGAACAATTGCACGGAATGATAGAAATTTGACATTTGATATTATATGAAAAGATTACAAATCTCATCAAGAGAGAGTACATGGGATAAACTGTTTTTGATGAAGGCATCCTTCATTTGCATGTTTACAATAGAAGTGGTTAGTGTCAAAAATCATTGATTTTCCACCCAGCGCCTACCATTTCGTCGCATTGTCTCCAACCATTATCGAAATCGATCTTTTGTACTAGAAGCATGATATGATTGTGATCGCCTCAGGCTAACCACTTTCTCTATTCTGCATTTCAAAGTTCTTTGCACTTTATTCTTCTTCCTTTCTCCCCTCACTAAAACTCTATAGAACCAATCGGACATTTCGTATAGGGCATTGCTCTTTTTCCTCCCACCTCCATGCTGTGTATTTTTAAAATACATTGCTTTTGTTTGATAGTGTGAGTGCTCCATTCCTTGGCTACTCTAGATGCCCAATGAGCCGAATGTGTCGAGAAAAAATGAGCTATGAGAAAAAAGAATGTGCTGAAAAAATAATAAAACTCTAGTTCAAACACTGATGTTTTTCAATGCAAGACAAAGTGTTCAACCCACCATGTAATATGTTATGTGCGTCTCCCCCAAGGAATCCCATTTGCACTATAAACTATTATTTATTACAAACTTTAAGGTGGATATCTCAGCACAGGTTAGCTTTGCTATTTCAAGCAAACAAAAAATATCATCTTCATACTGCCACACACAAGCACGCTTAATTCCTAGGGCTGCTTTGTTACCTCTGTAGTCCACAATCGAAACTCATTGGGACTTTGGGAGTCAAAATAGTGTGAAAGCAAACGCCTAGCTTTACTACCACCCATACATATTTTACCAGATGCCTTCTTGTCCTTTGATAACTCTATTGCACCCCCATGTAGACCAACACTTGATAGAATAGATTCGAGTTCTCTGATACTCTCTTCTCTTCTTTTTGTAGGCTCCATATTCCAAGCATAATTAATATAGAGCATAAGCAACTTGTCAAGAATTTGTAGACGGGCATGAAGATTGTACACATGCACATTTATAAGAGGAATCGATAGAATAGGATCCCAATTTTGATCGTCCATGTCTCGATTAGGGGGTACACTCTGGTTACACTTGAGGATACCTTGAAACCATTGTTGTAGTGCTTTATCCACTATTTTTGTAGTGGACACACCTTTTGCAGAGTTGACTGCAGCTTTGCCACCCTTACCCTCACCGCCCTTTGACTTGTTGGCCTTTGCACCCTTGCCCTAGGTTCCTAATGAGACTTTACTGTGGCAGGAATCAATAAATGCATGGAAAGAGGTTCATTGCACCTTGCTTGCACCCTAACATACACTTGAGAGTTTTTAAGTATCTTGAGAGACCTGAAACATGCAATCATTGTCCTTCTTGTTGTTGCCGAATGACATCAACGATTGGGGTGTGATTTAAATACCGTTTGAGGGACTCATGTGTCGTGTGGGAGATGAAAAGCTTCCAGCCACCAAATATTCTTCTCTCACTGAACACTTAAACAAGTATTTCCCTTCTCGTTGGCCTTTACCTCAACACCGACACCCACCAAGGCTTTATTCATAAGCGTAACACTTACCCTTGCAAACCGTTGACCTTTGACAATCTGGCACTCATCAAGCTTCATCACAAATATAAATTTTCCATCACACTCTTCCTATGTCAGCCCATAAAATATAATCATTGACTCCTAGAGCTTCAACAAGTCAACATAAACGTTATTGAACTCGTTGTAACGGAAGGATTTGCTCTCTTCTAATAGCAGGGCATCCTTCACATATTGAAATCCACCCAACAAGCTTGCAACATCATTATTGGCGTATCTTTTTGCAATGGTGATGTTGCAAGGTGTTGGCAGTAACCTAAACAAACCTTTTGCTCTGTGACCTAGTGTGGCAATTCTATCCAATCTTCATAGGCCTTGAAACTTATTCCTATGTTTTCACACACCTCCATCATCTCCTTAGGCAACACAATGCTCTTTAACTCAATGAAATACTTTTGGAGCAAAAAATTAGCAATGCCAACATTGGATGGATCATCCAATAGCTCCACCAACTCCTTTGGCTTGATGATATACTGCAGTAGAATATGTCCAATCGTTTGAGCATCAAAATCAATTCCCACCATCATCCGAGCCAAGTTCCTGTATATTGAAATAATATTATAGCAACCTACCAAAAATGTATGAAATTAGAAGCTTGAATCTGTATCCCAATTGAGTTTAACGGATATGTTTCTTTTGAGCTCCACCGCTTGAAGATAGCATAGACATCGCATGTACCTTGCGCTTGCGAATGTGGTAGCCCAATGGAATGTGTGTGAGATGATCGATTCACCAATGCATAATATGTGCAGTGTGTTGTAGCTGAACATAATTGTCTAGACGACGCTCTTGCTCCATGTTTTGATGCTCTACTTTTTTATTAAGCTTTGACATCTGTTTAGCTACTTCGTCTTCTCGTTGGCTTCCTCTCTGACTTGCTGAACTTCTCTAGCAATGATGAATAGACATCACAGAGATGTTTTCTTGCTTCCCTTTCATTAACAAAAGATGAATATAATCTCCAACAGTAGCCAAAAAATCTGTCTCTCCCATCTCCAATAAAAGGCAGCAGCTCAGTGACATTACGAAAGGGCAGTGATACATTGGTCATTGGATCGTCAGGGTAAATATGGCCATCAACCCATAAGTTGATTGCCTTGCACCCAAGGTTCCGTAGCTGATCTCCAACATTGGGATTAGATGTGCCAAGTCGCATAGTAGCGTACTCTTGCTCTAATTCAACGTTTAATTGATATTGTTTTGTCTTAGTAATGTCTTGCAATGGTAGGGGATTGAATGACATTTGTGTTAGCTAATCAAGAAAATTAGAGAGATATTGTGTAATGATGACTGCTACAAACATGTGAAGGTGGCTATGGAGGAAAGAAGTGGGGATTACTCAGAGATAGGAGAAAAGGATTGTGTTGTGGAGGGAAGAAAGAGAGGGAGTGAAGCTCAATCTTTTTTGGATTCAAATTTGTTGATCATGAGTGTAGAGAGAGAAATGTTGGTGCACACAAAGGTAATGGAGTTTTCCATTGCTCTCAGCTGGAGCTAGAGTGGGAGAACCATAAAGGGTGGGGGGGAGGGGGGAGAGAGAGAGAGAGAGAGAGAGAGAGGGAGAGAGGGTAGAAATGCAACCTTGGAGGATCTGCACTCTGTCAGAAGTAGGCAACAAATAATGTTCCTTAATGATTGGGAGGGGAAGTGACAAGAGAGGAAAGGGAGGGGAAAGAAAGAGAGAGATTTGGCTCACGTTTCACAGAGAGTGCAGTGAGAGAATGTGGAAAATCTGCTTTTCTAGTAGGGGGAATGAAAAGTGCATCCTTTAATGAGATCTAAGTGAGAGAAAGTGTTTTGTATGTTAGAGAGAGAAGAGGGGTGGAAAAAAGAAATTTTAAAATTTATTTACCCACCTCTCTTTTGGGTTACTAAATAGACTATTTTCAAATACAAAATATGGAAATGGCTTTTTTTTAAATCTCTCTTTGCCCTCTCTTTTAGGCTTGGTCAAACTTGGAGTAAGCTTTAAGCGTTCCCTTAAACTGCCAAATAAAGAGGCCCTCCTATACCCCATTCACTTCCTAATGTTCTATCAGATGCTTCAAATATTTGAAATAATTTGAGATATTTTTAATGATGTTATAATATTCGATAATTTCTTCATTGGCATAAAATGTTTCCTAAACTCTTGACTTCTCCACATGTAACCCTCCCCTTCTACCCTTGCATAATGTCAATCAGAGAAGATGCTCATAGACAGTGTATCAACAAATAGCGGTGGCTGCATGTGTGTCTCCCTTGACTAGGCAACCTGCCTCTCTCTCTCTCTCTCTCTCTCTCTCTCTCTCTCTCTCTCTCTCTCTCTCTCTCTCTCTCTCTCTCCCCCCAAGCCCTCAAGACCATTTTGGCACCTGTCCTTTTGTAGCCGAAGTGGCTTTCACTTTGTTGATGTATCTACAATGCACATCTCCTTTCCATTAAGATGCACACCAAAAATACTAGTAATCTCTAAAATCTACAATTCTAGAGCATTTTTTACTACTTTTACCCATTTTACTTCTTATTAACGTGGTTTGAGACCCATTAATCTAGACTCTCAACGGAAAAGCTTATGCAAACCTTCTCTAAACACTGCTCACAAGGAGTCATCCTGTTGCATAGCTTAAATCACACACACACACACACACACACACACACACACACACACAAACACACACACACACACACACACACACACACACACACACAAACAGAATGTTTCAGATCACCAAAACAGATAATTGAGTGACAAATACTATCAAATGAGTTGAGAGAGAGAGAGAGAGAGAGGAAAAGAAGAAGAAGAAGAAGAAGACAAGAGGCCTAAAAAATATTATTATAAAGAGTCTCAATTCTTGAGTGCAAGTGCTTAGATGCTTGCATACTTTCTCAAGGAGGGAGAGGGGGTGGGATTTTTAATATTGTAGAAACAATCTCAATGACTTCAAAGTTAGAGAGAGAGAGAGAGAGAGAGAGTCATTGTCCCTAAACATTAGATTGACCTATGGAACCAAATACTACATGTAGCATGCTTAAAGAATATGGATATAATGGTGGGAGCTAACAAATTAAATCCATGAAGTTTTTGGGAGACAAAGAAATGTAGGCCACGATCCAAGCTAAATTTTAAGACAAGAAATTTCATGTCATCAAAAGCTGACATAATATCTATACAAGAAGAGGCTCTCCTACATTGCCTCAATGTTCGGTCTCACATTTAAGGCACTAAGCCAAATGGTTGGTATGATATAGATTGTGCATAAAGTAATAGACTCAAGTATGTAATCTTCTCTCTCAACAAGGAACATGCTTTTATAATTTGGGAAGAGAGGGAGATAGAGATCAATGACATGCATAATTTCATGTCAAAACCTCAATTTTGCGCCATGTCCTTCAGTTTAACATAATGGCCAAAACTCTTGCAAAAATAAACAATTGAGTGACTTGATTTTTCTTTAATTTCTATCACATTTTAAAGTGCAAATGACTTGAAAGCGTACATGAACAAATAGTGTGCACCTTATTGTACTAAGCTACTTATGCATTATTGTAGTAGGTGATGATGTAAAACATTACTATGCTTGTGCACAAAGCATATATAGAGATGCAAGCAAGGCGTCTAGAGAGCAACATAGATGGAAGGGTCAATCACATTCTTAAAATGAAAAGAAATTCAACTCATCTCTTTGAAACTGGAAGCTTTCCTGGTACATTGGAAAGTATCTTTTCATAACTCTACTCTTAGATATGAAAAGTTTTATAATTACACAGTGTAGCAGTTACATTAGGAGAACTTTGGACTCACTTTCAGGTTTTTTAGTTCTAGAGAGAGAGAGTGGCGCTGGACCAATGAGGAAGAGACTAGAATTACTTGAAAATCGGCATTTTAGAGCGAACCTTGTTGAGAAAATAAGAAAAAACAAAAAAAAAATATTGAAATTATACAATGTCACACATTCAAAGCGTAAATTCCGTAAATCATACTAACTTTGTACCAAAGAATTTTAGAACTTGCATTGAAGGCTCCATCCAGTATCTATGTTCCCACCCAAATGTTACGGCTTTCACATAATGGAATATTCTTTTATGATATGTCATATTTGGAACCCCAAATATCATCTGCCTAGGTTCGTGTGACTCATTTGCCACTTCCATCATTTGACAACAAGGATTGGTCTTTGCCAGTGTCTCAAACTAGTAAAAGCTTAAGGAAGTTGTTTCAAGATATACAAAAGTCCCTCAAGTATTCAATTGCTACAAAGATTTTTAGGCTCGCTCTATTTATGCCTATTGAAGTATTTGTAGATTTCTTTTTTGATGAGCAAATAAGAACTACCACAACAATGTTCATTTGCAAGTCTAAGAGTTGTTTGGACTTTTTAGATGATAATTGGGATAGGAAATAGTCGGAGGGCAAAAGAAGTCCATAATTTGCAAGTACATGATAAGCTCTCAAAATTTCATAGTGTCATTTTACTATTCTAGATATCATCTTTTTAGTGGGTTATTCCACTCGACCAAGATATAGAGTCTAACTCTAAGAAAAAACCTTTAGCAATGGAGATCTACTTTTGAGAGAGACTACTTACTGTGATGGACACAATGTCAAGTACAACTCCTACACAGCTTAGGGTAGATCTTACATATGAAGACCTTCCAATGCTTCCACAAGTGTATGCATGAAGTCTCAACAATAGACAGGTACTAACTAAATGGATAAATTTCACTTGGCTTTGATGCCTTAAAGATATAGATACTAACACTTTGTTTTTCTCAGATACCAAGACGCAAGGAGAAAACAACATTATGCAAGGAGTTTCTCTCAAACACACTTCACTTGATTGCTTCAACCGTAGGTAGGTCACAAATCATGTGCACGCAATGAGTTTTACTACCATGCCATCCAAGATGTACACCCAAAAATGATTAATACAAAGACATTTTGTGTCGTTCAAAAATTTTATCAAAATTGCAAACTTTCTATTGTCTCAAGGCTTTATACATTGTAATTTTTCGTTCAAAATTATACAAAGGGATGATGATTACTGCCCCCTGCCCTTGTTGCTACCACTGCTTCCCTGCCCCCTTCCTCGATTGCTACCACCACTGCTTGCGTGCCCCCTGCCCCTGTTGCTACCACTGCTCCCCTTCCCTCTCCCATGGTTGCTACTCCTTCTCCCTCGGGGGACACTAGTCTTGGGTGCCCTTTCACGTCTCTCGAATGTCTGGGCTTCGTCCATGGCTTCCCATGCATCTTGAACCTGTGAAGCTTCACTCTGCTCTCTCTCTTGATGTTGATGTGTGACCCAATCCTCTAATTTTGTGGAGTCCGCAGAATATTGATTGATTGCTTCTTGCATGTTTCGAACCTCCTCTTGAGTCTGCTGGTACATCTGCGTGATTTCTTCAATGCGGGCTTGTTCAAACTCCTCAGCTCGTGCGCTTTCCTCTATTGGCCGACTCTATGCACCAAAATTATAATATGTTGAATGGCCATCACAAAAAAATTGCGCACATCATAGGGGATGTAGTCATGTAATTCAAGGTCTTATAGATGCGTGATAATAAGAAAGTAAGTAAAGAAGTATATTCGTTTCATAAAGGCATTGTAGTGATACAAGCACTAAAACAACATGCGTACTTACGTTTGGTACATCCAAAATTTGTCTTAGAAGGAGCATAGCATTCATACACGTCCTCCAGCCTCAGCTAAAATCATCAGTCTGAGTAGGCACGCTCACCCATCGATGCTCAGTGGCAGCACCTAGATCATGTTCTAACAATATGTGCTCCACACAACAAACAAATTTTCTCATGGAACTACATACATAAGCACTTGCTCAGTAGGGCATTAGAAATAGACACTACATGCAAAAACATAAAGATAAGCCTTACGCCTTTACACACCCATGGAATCCTCTGTTTTGCCCGGATTTTTTGTAGTAGACGACCTTCGGTTCAATGTCAAAGAACACCAAGCTCCAATGTTCAGTACACAAAAAGAAAACATCAAAACTATCAACAATGAAAAATAGTAAGACCCTAAATCCAACATAGCTTTGTATATAGACACAAAACTCGCCTTTGATTGTAGGTAGTGACCAAAAATCAAGCTAGATCCCAGTTTACTATGTTGAACCATCCCAGCAACGTCAAAAATGACATTCCATTGTTCTAAAGCATAGGCGATATTAGCGGATCTATTACATAGATTTTTTCCTGCACATTCGCAAGCAAAATCGAGATAGCGTGCATGACATGAAAAGGAACTAGCCTTTAGAATGGTTACTGTATATATAGAGATAGGTCAGAATGAAGCAAATACAGATCTTGAAATGATCATATAAGTCCCTAATTGCTTGGTTCTGACCCGAGTGAATACCAAGCGATTAGTGGCCTTAAAGATTTCCAAGTGTCTCTATTTGCTTGGACTTGATCCCATACTAAGGTCAATAACGAGAGAATAGCGACCTTGTAAATATTTAAGGGTCCCTCTTAGCTTGGTACTAACTCCGACAATGTCACATAATGAACTTTATCTTTACCATACAACAACGTGGACGACTGCATCCATTGCGTTGGCATTGGAGAAATCGCGCATGCAGAGAAAATGTTTTCAATTGAGGTTGATAAAGGAGGCCGTCTTTGATCATCTGGAAAGAGGAATATGTGCTCAAATAGGTGCTATATTGACAAGCATTTTGTAGCTCCTCTTCATTTTCTTTGTTGATTTTCTCTACAATATGCCAGTCTTCTTGCAAACGTTCTTGCTCTTCGCTAGCTTTTCGTTGCTCTATGTTGGCTGACCCTTGCGAAGAGGTACTTGCTTGTTGCTTTTCTACGTCATTGAGCTCTGCTCTTACCGACTCAGGGTTTGAATTGCTGGGCTCTGGTTCTGCCTCTACGGGTTCCTCTCTCGTTGGCTCAGGCTCTAAACCGGTTGCTCCATCCTGGTGGTCTCTGTCTCTATTTGTACGGGCTCGGGATCTGTCTCTACATGTGCGGGCTCCTTCATGGCATGTTCAGGCTCCTCTCAGTTGACTTGTGATCGTGTGCGTCTGTTGCTTGCAACCCTTGAAGGCTCTACCCGTTGTGCATGAGGATGCATGGGGGGATATTAAGAATATCCATTGTCATGTTGTCCTGGATAGGCTGAAGCAGCCCATTGTAGCAAAAATGTGGCATGTGGAGGGTGTCAAAATCCCTAGGCATAATTGTGACAGGATCTGCATGGGCCGCCAGGATGTAGCCATCACTGAAAAATTCAACGAGGTAATTCTCTGCAATCTCCTATAGGCAAAGAAGAGCAATGTTGGCCCATCGCATGCCCACTCTTCAATTCTCGCATATCTCTCACACCACTTGTTGAAGGGGAAGCCTTGGAATGGCCGGTTGCATGTGCTTTTCAATCCTACGCGGCTCTTGTAGGGAGCATCTATGCACCTAGCATCGGCGTCTTCTTGCTTGAGCATGCAAGGGCTCACCTGTTGCCCTTCTAGGTGTGGCCTTTCCACGAGCCATCTCTACAAATAGCATAACAAAGAAACAACCACATTATGTGTGTGAATGTTACTTTCACATAAGGGGATCCACGCGTCAAACACAGCTACAAATAATATGGTCAGTATCAAGCAAACCAGAGCATCAAATATAGTAATGACATCGCTATTTGCTTGGCACTGACCTTGCAAATTTGAACTACAGAATAGAATAAAAGATCTACAAACAGCACGACAACAACGCAACTGCAAGGAATATGGTCAGTACCAAGCGAGCCCGCAACAGAGTTCTATCGTCCCTATTTGCTTGGTACTGACCTTTCAAATTTGAACTGCAGAAAAGAATGATAGGATACCTAAGCACTGTGTAGAGATAGATCTGTGTTGATAAATCGAGGAAGAAGAGGACATGGCAAGGTGGCGGGACTACTTGTCCTTATACTGTTTGCACATTGCGTGAAGGCTCAGCTAGGGCGGGGGTAGAGTTAAAATGCAAGGCGGGAGCAGGCTGACACACAAAGGCGGGGTTACCTACCTCTAAAATCTATACCATGCGCCTCCTTAATGAGCATTGTTTCTATTTTCATGGCGTTTGGTGGACCATACTACATGAGAATCTGAGTCTGTTTCTTATGTTTACACTAGTTGTCCTTGTGCGAGGCCAATGCATGTGTCCTTTTGGAGCTAGGGGTCCGCATCACCATTTCCAAATAGGAGAAACAGATCGGCCTTGCCTTTTTTGCGATCTTGCTCTCAACCACCTCTCTCAATCTTGATCTCAACAATCTCCAAAGCTTTGAGTCTGTTAATGCCACATTGCCATCACCCTTGCCTTCACCTTTTCGTGATCTTGCTCTCAGCCACCTCTCGCAATCGTGCTCTTAGCGACCTCCAAAGCTTTGCATTTGTTGTTACCTGCCGCATCCCCATCCACCTCAGTACCATTGGATTAGTGAAAATAAATCTGTAATCTGTCTCTCGGACTATCTCTCTCTATCTCTCCCCAGTAAAGTGCCTCTATATCTGTGTAACTCAAGTAGATATAGCCCAAGACATCTCTGATCCTCATAACTCATGACCCTAGAGAAAGGACCGAAACCCTATCTGAATAAGCAATGGAAACGGACCCGTATCTCATAGTACAGTGTGAAATGACATATGTAATGTAGCTCTATCTTTGGCTCTAACTGGCATAAGCGGCATATTGTGCAATAAGAGACATGGTATTAGATTCACCATTTTGTAACAGATTGGTCTCATATGTCATTTTGTCCTTTTGAAGACGTTAATATAACATTTCATTTCATGTCATTTCTCTCTCTCTCTCTCTCTCTCTCTCTCTCTCTCTCTCTCTCTCTCTCTCTCTCTCTCTCTCTCTCTCTCTCTCTCTCTCTCTCTCTCTCTCTCTCTCTCTGTGACTCACTCACCCCCCGGCTAGCTCTCCTCTACGTGTGTTTCACGTCTGTCTGCACCTTTGTCATGGGGTTAGGGCACATGGGGAGAGTAGTCGTTAAGGTTGGAGCACGGTAACAAAGGGTTGAGATTCTCCATGCATAGTTGTGAGGCTCAAAGCATAGTGGAATAATGACCCCTTGTCTGATCATGCAAGGCTAAGGTTGCTCATTTAATGCTCTGTTTGGGCATTGTGAGTGAGTGGGCTTAGTTTGGCTATGGTCACCCGATTCTTCATTATAAACTATTGATAACTAAGCCAACTATTCTCAGACAGAGTATTAAATGAATAACTAAGTCTCTTGCATGGTTCTGACCAGGCCTCTCAATGCACAGGTCATAACCAGGTGAATAGGGGCCTTAATAATTTCCCAAGGGGCCCCTTTGCTTAGTCTAACCCTCTATGGTGTCGAAGATGTAGAGATACTGTGAATTGTACTGATATATTCTCTTGGGTCAGAACTAAGCAAAGAACGGCCTGAAGAATCCTTCAAGCCCTCTCTTCGCTTGGTTCTGACCCCAAATCTGTGTGGTGCAATGTGGATAGTACCGAGATGATCACGTTGGTCAGAACCAAGCAAATATGGGCCCTGGGAGATTCTTTACACCCTTACATGCTTGGTTGTGGCTTTTACCATGTCATCAACTCTACTAAACGAGTAGGTCAGAACCAACCGAGTAAATACCTTTAGAGTGTTAAATGCATAGCTACACCTCTTGCATGGTTCTGACCAGGCCTCTCAATGCACTGGTTAGAACCAGGTGAATAGGGGCCTTAATAATTTCCTAAGGGCCCCCTCTCTTGGTTCTAACCCTCTCTGCCGAATGGACGCGGATATACTGTGAATTATATTGATATATTTGGGTCAAGAACCAAGCGAGGGGGCCAGAACCAAGCCATCCCTTTGCTTGGTTCTGACCCCAAAGATGTGTGGCCGTAGCGTGGATAGTATCAAGATGATCATGTTTTCCAGAACCAAGCAAATATGGGCCCTGGGGGATTCTTTACACCCTTACTTGCTTGGTTATGACTTTTACGTCCTCAACTCTACTAAACAAGCGGGTCAGAACCAAGCAAGTAAATACCTTTAGAGTATTAAATGCATAACTAAGCCTCTTGCATGGTTCTGACGAGGCCTCTCAACGCACGGGTCAAAAGCAGGCAAATAGGGGCCTTAATAATTTCCCAAGGGCCCCCTTGCTTGGTTCTAACCCTTTGTGTCGAATGGACATGGATATACTGTGAATTCTACTGATATATTCTCTTGGGTCAGAAACAAGTGAAGAAGGGCCTGAAGAATCCTTCAAGCCCTCTATTTGCTTGGTTCTGACCCCAAATAGAAGTGGGTACATTATGAATAGTATCGAGATGATCACATTGGTCATGTTCATTATGTAATAGTAGCTTTGTCTTGCTGTTTCTTTCATACATACGAAACATAGTACTAGAGACGGACGATGTAGGGAAGGATACATGTGAAGAAAAATTGTTTACGTTCCTATACAGCTCCCGTGATCATGACCGTGCACCAGAGCTATCAGTAATGTTTAATGTGATGTTTTGTGTCCAACGGATCGTTGATTGCTCAATGGAGTACCTACAAACAGATTTTCAACAGTACGAAACACTCATCTGTGATAGCTCCCTGGAAATTGATGGTAAGCGATTTGTGCACCCAGCAAATCTTGACCTTGAGAAGCGTGTTGCAAGAATGTTGAATTCATGACTGGAAAAGTGTCCCTCTAATGCACTGATTGTCAAAGAAAGATTTCCTAAGCACTCTAAAAAGTGTCCCTTAGTGGAATTCAACCATGGGTTTGTGTGTTACTTGTACCTGTTGAGGTATGGTGAGTCAAAGACTTCCCAGTCGTCAAATTTTGGTCGTTGACATTGGCACAGGAGGAAGAGGTAGAGGACGTAGAGTTACAGTTTTGACCCAGAAGAGGTATTGAAGGAGACATTTGATGCAGGCTTAACTCTTGCTTCTCTTGCGAATGTAGCACTTGGAAGCAAGTAAGAAAGCCGAATGAGGAAGTATCTTTGCCTCTGAATTGTGCTCCCAGTTTTGCTATGGCCAACATTCACTACATTCTCCTCATGGATATTATGCATGAGCTGAATATACAGGAGAACTACTGCTTAGCTGCAATTGCAAATTTTTGTGAGACAGACATGGGATTTGTGGACGATGGAGTGGACAAACATCTCCTTGCTGATACATCTGTGCATGACACACAGTTCACTTCAGGGGGTTAATTGATCAAAGATATTGAAGCAAAGTCTGGAGAAGCCAATTTTCCAGCAGAGGAGCAGTTCCAATCGACCACAAGACATCTCGACTTAGAAAACATGGGTATCCCCGTGGCACCCCTAGCCCAACTGGTGAATAGCCACTCAATTCACTTGTGGGGAAGGTCCATGGTGGAAATGGACGAGAATCAGATGGTAATGTATTTAAGGCATGCAAATGCTTTTTCCCATGTCCCAATGATGCAATATTGAGATAAATCTGATTGTTGGCAAGTGCTTGTGTATGATGATAGTTTCCTTAGAGTAGGAGGCTCAATGTAAGGACTTGTCACTAGATTACAAGGCAAGGATGCGGTGTTGTCTCAGTACATCGGGCTTTTTAACCACAAAAAGGTTTATAGAAACAATTCAAGCACTCGACACTATTGTATCCATGTGAATAATAACCCATGAATGTTTTGATATTCTTTTGTAGATCATAATATACCACAAGGAATACTTCGAGGATAATGCAAAGTTTCCTTTGTTTGCAAGGAAAGTTATCACAAGATTTTTTGGTGGGTATCCCATGCCACTAAATGCAAAAAGGATAATCTTGATAGAGAAACAATTTGCTCTATGCATTTTTGGCATCGGCTATGGTGCGAAGCACTCAGGGCCCCTTATTTCTTGTCATACATACATGCCCTGGAAGTAGGAGTCGAAGACCCAGAGAGCTTGGATCCATACAACAAAAGGCTATTTTTAAGGGATAGAAGACGTTTGATGCCCGCAGGGATGCTACCATCAACAGAGGAAAGAGTTAGGCTAAGGGGTGTGCACGTCAAAGTGGTACACAGTGAGGAAGAAGGGGGTGCAGGTGTAGCGAAGAGAATAAAAACGATAGGGTCAAGCCCATCTTCTCCTATTTTGGACTCGTAAATGTTGCCACCTTGCATGGTGCTTCCCCGCATTTGAGTTTCCCCAAGCCCTTTGCTTCCTCTCTTTGTGGATGAGTTGTAAAGAACGTGTAACTTTTGAACTCTTAAGAAGATCCTTCTACCTTGCTCTATGTATAAGTCATCTATGAGTCCATTGGTGTAACTCTAACAGGCTATTGGCTCTATCTTTTCCTCCACCATGTTTGGTGTGCTTAAAGTATCATGTTCTTGCCATGTAATGGGTCTTTTTCATGCCTTGTGTGGACCATATTGACAACAAGCCATATGTTTTGACAAAATAAGGACCATGATTGAACAGTATGTGTTGCATTGGAATAAGACAAAATGGTGAGTAGAGTAGGGATTTATGGAGCATATGTTTTTTTACATATGGAACATGCTAACTCACCATGTAACGAGTGATATGTTGCCCACCCCACCTTGCCAGGTATGCCTTCTTCCAATCCACCAAGGCAGCTTGAAATGATGTGAGCTTACTTTTGTCCCACAAATGCTGCTCAACGTAGTGGAAGATTTTATCAAGTGATCTCCACACGTTTGTCTTGTGATTTTGGATTGCCCCACCACCAACATTGTCTTTAACCACTCTATGTAACTGTTTCCATTTATTGAACAGGTTTCTCTTCTCCTCGATATCAAAATATTTGAGTCTAAACACAAGAAACCTTCTGGCCTTCACATAGCCTATTGATGCTTTCCTTGTAACAACCATGAGAAATCAAGTAGGGTTATCTTTGATTTTGACATTGCCTCCATGCAAACCAATGTCTGAGAGCACTTCCTCTTATGCTTTGATGACTCTTTTTTACTCACTAGCTTTAAGGTCCATGCAAAACATATGTACAAATGAAACACCTTTTCATTTATTCTACAGAGTGCATGGAGTGTACAAACGTGAACTCTACACAGAGGAATAGCAAGCACTTGCCGAAAAGATTCATCTTGAAGATGTCTATTGGGAGCTCTACTCCATTGCACACTCTCAAGAGATTGTGCATCATCCATGCAGTATAAACATGGATTTGCCACCACGAATGTACCGTGTGTTATGTTGTACACGCACTTAAGAGTTTTAAGTCACCTGCAATGTGCCATTCGACTTTGTAGTCACCAAATCCTTCCACTAAAATCAAACCTCTGTTTCTTTCGTCGCTGATGATAGAAGTAATCTTGGTTTGACTAAAAACCCAATGGAGGATTTCAAAATTTTCTTTATCAACCTGTATGTAAAAAAAGGAACATAAAGCCAAGAACCATACATGCAATATTTTTGTTATTATAGATTGAACCAAGTGTATCTCAAATAAACCTAGTGTCAAAATATTATTTTCGAACTGTAGACTGAAATATCGTGGGTCCTCTTTGGTTATTGATGGATCCAAAGCTCTATTCATGAGGGTAATGGTGACTCTCTCTAGATTCCTGTTCTTCAGGACCTTGCACTCGTCGAGCTTCAAAGAAAACTTGAGAACCCCATTGAAATCCTCTCAACTCATATGAAAGAAGTGAACTGCATACCTTTGTAATGCTTCAAGATCAACAAAGAGGTTGTTATGCTCGTTATACTGTACCTCTCTCCCCTTGCCTACAAATGTTGCTTCAATATGGAATGGTGATCCAAGTTTCTCAAACGCCTTATCGTTTACGTGTAGACGTGCAGTCTTTACATGTGATGGCTTTGGAAGCGATGATCCTCTTTGTAATTTATTTTGAGATTTTTTAGCTTATGCTTTGAAAAGAGCCCTATATGCCATTTGCGAGATGTCACTCTCATCAAGTATTGCTTGCACTTCCATTGGCTCCAACTGATTCTCCTTCATGAAGGAGGTAAGGAGCCTCCCTTTCAATTTATCAAATTTCTTTTGAGTTCTCTCTTTAATTTCATGTTTTGGAACTAGACGACTGTAATGCACACTGACATTGAAACCTACTCCAATTTTGGAACCTACTTTGTTCGAGTTTGGATGTAGCAAAGTCTTGCAAAGAAAGCACCATGCGTAATGATTAGTAATAAGAAAGTGTAAAGCATATATATGATACAAAAGCACAAACCAAACTTCGAGTTACCTTAAAGCTCGTATTCATTTTTTCAGGCCGCCACTACCAATCTTCTTATTCTCTATGTTACATAGATCTCATTTTGTTTTTTGACTCCCAAGCACAGTGTCTTTCACATGAAAACTTGTGATCTTCTTCTCAAGGCTTTCTATTGTCTCTCTGCTTGATGAAATCTTTTGAGTGCATGCTTCATTGAGTTTCTTCAGCTGCATGTTCTCCATCACTAGGAGGTTTATTTGCTTTTTCGCATTCAATCTTTGCATTTCCAAATGTTCAGTGTACCCCATTAGCCCATCCTTGCCATCGACTGTGAAATGTAAAAGGTTAGTAATATTAGCAAAGGGAGGTGGCACATTTGTCGTAAGATCCTTTGGGTAGATAGACCCATCGGTCCACAAATCCAAATGATGTTCTTGTTTGTCCTTCTAAGTTCTTTCTCCCGTTGGGATAAGAAATACTCCTTCCTACATTTTTGCAATGGTGCGTATGCTTGCAATACATCAACGTAAAGATGATGTGTGTTCTTTCTTTGGGTAAGCGTTGAAGATGAAGGGGTTGGGTATTGCAAGTTCAAATTGATGTTTCATCAAGAAAAGAAGTGTTATCCATTCCTATGACTAACGAAATATCTCAAGTTTTGGCAGCGAAGGCTTGGAAGCTCGTGTTTGAAATCATTGCAGTCCCATGTTTAGAGTTGATAGAGTTCCTGTAGCTTATGTTTTTGGAGGGAACGCTTGTAAATTGGTGTTTCAAATCATTAGTCACACGGTTATTTAGATTCCTGACAAGAGAACGAAGGACAAGAAAAGAAGATGGCGGCTACCTAACAATGAATGTTATTTTGGTTGTTTGTTGGTGCAAAAAAGCATCATCTAAAATATATTATCTAACATTTTTATTCTCTCTCTCTCTAAGATGATGTGGAACTTCTTACAGGGCCCAAAAGTGAGTCCAAAGTTCTCCTAATGTGGGCCTTCATCTTTAAAAGCTTGCTAGCTTATCTAGTTTGTTCTTCTCAACTTGGTAGAACTTTTGTCAACTCTAAGTAGACCAAGGGAAAGATGTCCTTCTTATTTATATAGGTAGTTATGATGTGCACTACTACCATGTCTTGCTCATAATAAAGATGCATGGATAGAAGCAAGTAAGAGAGTGGAGCGGCAACATTGAATCCAATTGTGTTCTTATCATTGAAACCAATTCTAGAACCCACTCCATTTAAAAAAAAGTAATATTATCACATTGAATTTTCTTAGCTTGCATTTCTTCACACCATGCTAACTTATCTAATCTCTATAATCAAGCTTGGTAGCACTGCTAGTTCAAGGTAGACCAAAAGGAGGACTCTCTCTCTCTCTCTCTCTCTCTCTCTCTCTCTCTCTCTCTATATATATATATATATATATATATATATATATATACCCACCCCAATAGAATTAGAGCACTCCTAAGTTTGTTGAACAAGGGCTAGCACCTCATAAAAATAATGTCTATGAGAAGCTCCCAATCTTGGTGTCAAAGAATGCTTTGCAACATCTATTGAGATGTTGTGTCATGCATCACTTTCAGAAATGCGATAGACTATACATGTACGAAGAGAGTATTGAAAATGTTCCACCTGGAAGAGAAGATAGCCCTATGAGAATAGAGACAGTGTTTCTTTTGCCGCAGCAATGTGCGGGTCACATACTAGTTAGTATTATATGGAATCTTGGGAGATCTTTTGGTCAAAGTAGGTGACTGCAATTTTGAAAAGTAAGTTCATTTGTGGGAATCTCAAAGGATTCCTTAAGGACCAAGGAGGAAAAGAGTGGACAAAATTGGCAATGCAAGAGCTATTGACAATAGGTGCCTCGTTCAAGACGACCGTGTGGAAGAAAAGGGTACGAGGGGGTGGGGAAAGAGGGACAGTCCCAATTTTCTTTTTGAGCACAGAGGCCAGATGGTTGTTGGTGGGTGATGCATGCGTCGACATGGCAAGAGCAATGGGGGATGCACATGAGCATAAATGGAGTGGGGATTGGGGAGGTGATGAACGCATGCTCTCTCTCTCTCTCTCTCTCTCTCTCTCTCTCTCTCTCTCTCTCTCTCACGCACACACACACACACACATGTGTAGGTCCGTGGGCAATCACTTTGTCTCTCTCTTGCAACACACGAGTGCCATGATGAGGAAGCATGAGATATTGGGCAGCGCAGAGCAAACGATCCTGAGCAGGTGGATGCATCCTTAGTGTGATTAAAACGCTTCACAGGGTCATCAACATAGAGAACGAGCTCAATCCACAAAAGATGGAGTGAGTTGGACTAGCCTCGGCTCCGCTGGGTAGCTCTGCCCCGCGTTGCAAAATTTTTCAAGAGACACAACTGCCCTTGGTTCCCTGGGCAAAGCTGCCCTGCATCTTGAAAACTTACAGGATAGCGGCTGTAACATTTAATGGCCTAGTAACTTGTGTGTAGCGGAAAATAGCATATAAATAGTGAGCATTTCATTAGAATAGATTCCTAATGAGCATAGCAAGAGTGCTTGGATGGGGAGCAACAAAAATCATAACACCTAGTTAGATAGGCATGAACAATACTTCAAAAGCGAGAGAAATATTAAGCTATTGACAACAATTGAGGACCGAATTTATATGGAGCCGGTCCCCTCTCCAAAAGGCTTTGTATTATAGGTTTCCCCCATCAAGGGAGACATTTTACAATACAATTCTTTGTGTTCCTTCAATAACTAGCTAGTGCAAAGAAGATGGAAGCTTCAAGCACTATCAAACACTTTAAAACACAACATCAGTTCCCTCACAGTCTCAGACCCAAGACCTCACACACCTTCGAAGATGGTGCGAGCTAGCGGGGTGTGAGAGTAGATTGATAGGAAGAAGGAGTAGTCTTACGAGAAAGAAGTACATCTCCTCACATAATCACTCATATTAGCATAGCATAGCTTAGTAATTAGCATGGTAGAGGAGATGAGCATGCATTGAAGCTTGGCTCTTGGCTGGATTTACATCACAAAGCTAAGAGTTGTTGGTGTAGGCCTCCCTTCTCACAATCTTGGAGTAGGTGATAAGCTTTCCATTAAAGCTTGAGCAGGAGAGAGAGAGAGAGAGAGAGATTCTGAATTTTGCTTCACACATGAGCTAGTGTGAGTTTGAATGGAATAATGCTTTTGAAAAATCAGCCCCCTCTCTCTCTTGGTCAACCCCTCTTGCTAAATCCTCTTGCTGGCACCTCATTGGACCTCTCCAGGCTTAGCCAATAGGATGTAAGAAGCATAAGTGATAGCCTTCTGACATGTGTCCTCCTTTCCCCTTTTGTGAGAGCTTTAAGCAATTAATCAATGCAACTAAACTCTCATTGGACCCCTTTGTCTCCTGGCCAATAGGAATCAAGCAAGCCATTAGGCTATTGAATGCTCATTGGACCCCTTGGGAGACTGTCCAGTAGTCTTCTAGAGAGCTTAATCCTTATTAGTTCTTTTATTAAGTGTTTTTTAATGAATTAAATTAGATTTACTCTAGCCTAATTCTTATTGATCCACCTCTATGGCCATCCAATAGGATTTGAGTGCAGGCATCTGGGCTAGGGAGCTGACATTGTCCCTCATTACCTTATGTAAAGGAAGCTTGTGAGTGTGCGTGTGTGTGTGTGTGTGTGTGTGTGTGTGTGTGTGTGTGTGTGTTTCTCTCTCATCCCCTACGTACAGGGCTCACCCCCTCCTATGTAGGAATCATGAAGACTTTTTTGTATACACACAAAGCATCCAATTTTTCTAAGCTTGACCATTGGGCACAACCTTTGATTTTTGGAACCTTAGCATTTTGGAAGTCTTAACGGGCTGAACCTTAGGGTCTTTAAAGCCCATTGTTGCACATTGATCTTTTGCATATGGCCCCCCTTTGGATCCCTATTTTCCCTCCTTTGGATCCCTAATGTGGTTGGTCTACGAGCTTAACCAATATTCTAGTTTTTTCTCCCCTAGCACTTCCCCATATTAAATGATCAGTTTAACATGAGAAAATCATTTAGGAGAAATAGATATTAGTTATTATGACATTACCTCTCTCTTGAAATCATAGTCATCCTCGACTATGGGGTGGATACGATAAAGCCTATTACTCCTTTTTTCTAGCTGCGGGTAGAGGATCCCTATCTTACCCTACAACATCATTCCAGAATGGATGACTAGTCCATTTGGCGCTTGAGAGCCTAAGCTGCCGCAAGCATATATGCACATTAGTCCTATCAATCTTCCATATTAGAGTGACAAGCTCTACGTGGTGTTTGGGAGACATTGTCTCCGCAAACTTGTTTCTAAGCATGCATACTACTTCACATTTGTGCACAATAAAGAAAAAGAGATTCTTATAAGACAAAGACTTTGTTCATTTTAAACATTTGTACATTTGCTTACTCTAGGGAAGCATTGTAAGCATTGACAAGGCTTAGGTTATCCATTAATTGTATGCCTTGCATCCATCTAGCATCTTCAAAAGGATAATTTTTAAACTTAATAAGATACCGTCGGAAAGTCTTACCACCTCTTAATACCTTGTCTTCATGTCAAAAAATAGACTCGGGCTGCAGCACCTCTTCTTGGTCCTCGATATCCGGTGGGTCTTCAAAATTTGGTTCTTGAGGTGGCTCTCCTTTGTAAGGCTTTAGTAGGCTCACATGAAAAGCATTATGTATGAGCCAATGGTTGGACAAATTGAGTTGATAGGCCATCTCATTAATTGGTCTAAGAATCCGGAAGGGACCATAGTACCTTTTTGCTAACTTAGCAGAGTACTTTTGGTGTCCTCTAGGATTCTTGCCCGTCGTGTGCCTTAATCGAGCCTTGGGAAATTTAAGTAAGCCCCAATCATTTTCTCTAAAGGCTTGGGATCTTCTGTGCTGATCAACAGTAGCCTTTTGCCTTTGTTGTGAGATAGAGATAGCATCCTTAATCTTTTGGAAAGATTCTTGTAGGTCTCAGCTATACTCATCTCCATTGAAGATCTTCCCATGTACCTTAAGTAGCAGGGGACTTTTTTATCTTCTCTCAATTACCTCGAAAGGTGCTTTTCCCATGGAAGTATGTACAATATTATTTTAGGCATACTCCACTAAGGGTAAGTACTTCTCCCATTGGGACCTTTGATCTACCTCCGTTACATAGGCTTTTAGTAGATCAAGGATTGTGAGGTTAGCTATTTCACTTTGGCCATCCGTTTGCGGGTGATAGGCCGAAGAGAAGTTTAGCCTTGTCCCTAAATTCTCAAAGAGACCCTTCCAGAAATTATTGGTCATTCTACGATCTCTATCCAACACTATGGACATTGGCAAGCCACGGTACTTGAAGATTTGTGAAATGAAGAGGGCTGCCATTTGATGGCTTTGATAGTCTTTTTGACAGGTATAAAATGAGCTTGTTTGTTGAACCTGTCTACTATTGTCCATATTCCCGTCTTCCCATGGATAGACTTAGGTAATCCAAAGATAAAATACATGGATATGCTCTCTCATCGTGAATTCAGGATTGTCAAAGGTTGAAGCAATCCAGGTTGCTTCCCTCTATCAAACTTTGTCTTTTGGCATACCACACATTTAGAAACATAATCTTGTATGTTTTCTTTCATGGTAGGCCAATAGAAATATGTTTCAATCCCCTTTAGGGTAGACTAAATCCCTCTATGCCCCGCATAAGGAGCATGCGGTTCATACATTACTTTCTCACGTAGTGAGTTAGTAACTCATAGTCTATTGCCATAGAGAAGATAACCATGTTGTAAAGTAAATGGTTCCTCTTTCTTCCCTAGTGCAAGGGCTAAAATTACATCTCTAAAATCGGGATCAATAGCATACTCATCTATCATAGAAGATAGATCATTGTGACTTGCTATATGGAAACCGCATTCACTCTAGGCCGTCTCGAGAGTGCATCGGCTACTTGATTATGCTTGCCAGCAATGTGAGCAATATGAAAATGAAATTGTGAAAGGAAATTTGCCCACCTCATTTGTTTGTCGAAGAGCTTGGTTTGCGTCATATTTCGTTCACAGAATGAAAGGAGTCCCCAAAAGATAGTGCTTCCATGAATCTAAGGCATGTAGAACTGCGAGGAGTTCCTTTTCATATATGCCTAGAGCTTTCTCAACAGGGTCGAGCCTTCCACTTTCATAGGCTATGGCGTGCCCTTCTTGCAGCAAAACAGCTCCAAGGCAATCACCACAAGCGTCACATTGGACCTCAAATGGCTTTGAGAGATCCGACAGTGTAAGCACAGGTTGAGAGATAAGCTTTTCTTTACGCTTTTTGAAAGAATTTTTCTCCTTGGTAGACCATGCATACCTAATTTTTTTCTTTGTTAGGTCATGTAATGGTCCTGCTTTTAGTGTGAGGACTTTTCTATGAAGCATCTATAGTATGCACACATACCTATAAAGCTTCTTAGTTCATGAAGATTCCTTGGTTTAGGCCATCCTTTTATTACCTCTAACTTTGATGGATCCATTTGGATGCCATCTTGAGAGATAATGTGACCTAAATACTATATCTCTTGTAAGAAAACTCACTTTTCTTTTGATTAACATAAATTTTATTCTCTCTTGAAATATTACCTGGAGATGTTGCTTGTGTTCGTCTAGTGAATTAGAGTAGATGATACTATCATCAAACAACACTCCAGTAAAGGTTCAGTGAGTCCTGAATAGCTTCTCCACTAAGCGATTGAATGTGGCTGGTGCATTGGTCAAGCCAAAAGGCATGACTATATATTCATAAAGACCAAATGTAGTGCAAAATGTGGTCTTTACAATGTCTTGATCAACTATCCTTATTTGATGGTAGCCACTTTTTAGGTCAATTCTACAAAAGTAGGTCAACCCTTGTAGCTTATCAAATAGATCTTCTACATGTGGAACGGGAAACCTATTTTTGATAGTGATCCTATTTAGTTCTCTATAGTCGACACACGTACGATATGTGCCATCTTTCTTTTTTGCACTAGTAGCACGGGGGAACAAAATGGAGATGAGCTAGGCCTAACCATGTCCTTCTCAACTAACTCATGCACTTGCCGCATAATCTCCTCTTGTTGAGCTTGAGAAACTCTATACGGAGGTTTGGTTAGGTGGTGAACTTCCTGGAAGAAGTTCAATTGCATGGTCATCATTGCCTCATTTAGGAGGTAGTTCACAAGGGATGTCGTCAATAAAAAAATCTTGAAACCCCTTTAGAAAATTAGATAACTCTAATTCCTTGTGATTGTTTATATTTTCTTTTGCTAAAGCATTAGGTCATTTTGAGAATCTTTAACAAAAATCATGTACACGGAAATAGAGCTCTTTATTGACTTATTGAAAGCTTGTGTATTAACAATGTGTATAGTGTTACCCAACTCCTTAGCATCTATTTACATATCTTTTTCCTTGAACCTAAAGTAGATTTTTCTCTCAAGGAATCTAACATTGGCAGCCATGCGATCAAACCATGGTGACCCTAGGATTACATCCTCGTGCTTCAGAGGAGAGATAAAGAAGTCCTCTTTGTCCACATAGCTTTGGACATGGAGCCTCAATTTCCCAATTAAGGGAGTGATTGAAGCTTCTTGCCCCTTGAAAGCACCATCGGTAGGTAGGACATCTCCCATCTCGTAGGCTTGGATGCCTAGCTTGGTGGCCAAATCTGTGGATATGAAATTGTGAGTGGAACTAGGTCAAAGAGAATAAAAGCATCATGTTCTCTTACCTTTCCCCAATCATGGCATAGAGGAGATCCTTTGTGGTGAGCTTCCTCTTCTTGGATTCAACCAACGTAGCTCTAGGAGGCCGATGGCGAGTGTTCTTTTGGGGACAAGCGCGTTATGCATGCTCTTGCTCGCCGCACTTGAAACAACGGTTGTCCTTGCGATAACGCTCAAGCTCTTCAGGAGAGAGTTTGTTTTTGCCTTTGTAAACCCCCTTCTCCTTAGCTTTGTTGTTATTGGAATTGCCCTTAGGAGACTTTTGGACATTAACCTTCCCCTTAGGCTCATTAGAACCCTTGTTTTCCGTGGGCTTAAGATTTCTCTTATCCCCTATTTGGAAATTGATTCAAGAAGCCACCATAGTATGGTCTATAGCCATAGATATGGTGTGTGGCCTTTGGGAGTTGACATACTCCGCCATTTCTTCACTTAAGCCCGCACAAAATTATTGTTTTTGCTCTCCAAAATCCATCTTTTTGAAGATAGTGGCTTTGAGATGTAAGTCCCAAAACTTGTCTACATATTTGTATGGTAGGGAGAGAGCTTCAAGCTTTTCCATTCGGTGAGTACTTTGTCTTTGGCATCGATGGCCACAAACTGCTTCATGATGGAAGCTCTTAAAGCTTTCCATGTTTGTGGAGCTTCACCGTTGGCCCGTAGGCTAGACCACCATTGCCTAGCGAACTTTTGAAAGTGCATAGCTACATGTTGTAGCTTAGACGACTCCATGAATCCCTCATCTCCAAACGCCGCATTGAATTGTTTGATGAAATCCAACACTTTGTCTGTAGCACCAAAGGTGCCATCGTAGGTAACGAAAGATATTCTCTTTCCTCTCTCTTTAAACTTCTTGAGCTTGGACGATCTCTTCCACGTGGCATAGGATTTCCTATGGCCTCTTCTTTTTGATGGTTCAGAAGATGCAGAATTTCAGGAAGATGGAGAAGAGGGTGACCTCTTTCTCGCCTTTTTCTTGCCTTTTCCTCCTTGTCTACACCATCACTTTCTTCATAAGAGGAAGAGGATGAAGAAGATGGAGAAGAGGGTGACCTCTTTCTCGCCTTTTTCTTCTTTTGATTTTTGTCATCCCTCTTTGAATTATGGTGTCGAGAAGTGTGCAATGGTCTTCTCCGTTTAGGAGGTGATGGAGAGCGTTTTGCCCTTCGTCTTCGTGGAGCCATCTCTGTTGAGGTGGCAGGAGACTCACTTCTTTCTCATTCCTTTGGTGGGGGCTCTTGAGTTCTCCTTTGAGAAGGAGTTGCATCATCAAGGAGAAAATTTTTGAGCCCTTCATATGGATCCTCTTCTTTTTCCCGAATCGGAGAGAGGCCTCTTTTGGAAGTCTCACAAGGAGGCTTCCTAGGTACTCTCTCGTCATGGTGGAGAGTTTGGAGAATTCCATGAGCACGAAGTTTCGTTGCAATTCACTTTGGAGGGATGGATTGCCCATGGCTTGTTGAAGCCCGGAAACTATCAGGACAAGGGCAAGGCGAGGGAGTCACGGACTGGGCCAGGGGCCAGGCTAGGCAGTGTGGACAAGGGGATCCCTCTAAGGTAAGAGGATAGGAACCTGGCTTTATATTGGGAGAATGGGAGGAGGATCCTAAGTCTAGTCACCCAAGTTCTTACACTGGGATCAAGAGCCAAGTTACTTTTTGGGACAAAAATGCGTGGAGAGCCACACCTCTTTAGAGCTTTTCTTGCATGTGCATGAAGGCGTGACTCTCTCCATACAAATCTCAATGTGAGTCATCGTGTGGGCAACCTCGATTGCAAGGGAGGAAGAAAATAGGATCACCTCCTCCAACTCTGTTGTTTTTGGCCTTAAACGGCACGCGAGACCGTGCTAAGGGGATCTCGTCTCTTTGGCGGGCTCAATCGAGCACTGCACGCATTGTGGGAGTTTCCTCTTCTCTCGACGGCCAACAGAACGCCATCGTTGTTTTGACAGGGCTTTTCACATGTTGCCCTAAGGTCCAAAAACTTTGGGCAAAAATTTTTTATATAGGGTGCATGCCCACCCTGGCACACACCCTTACAACCCAAACGGGTCTTGACATACAATGAGGGGCATGGACCTTGATTCTAGGTATATCGTTCAGCAAGCTAGGAGTGATTAAGTTGCAGAATTTTTCACTTAATTACTGTACAGTAATAATTTTGACCTTGAATCTCAATTTGGTACCCGACGTCGGGGGATAATTGTACGAAAGGTGAGCTGGGAAGGCACCACACCCTTGGCTGTGAAAGGTGCGAGAAAAAAAGGTGCAGCAGATGCAATTACCGACAATAGTATTCAAAGCAAATGGTCCTCTTAATTCCAATAAATCAACCGTAATCATCATTAATCAATCATTATTGGGAGGCTTAATGCTCCTTACAAGAAGAAACCTGGCTTAATCCAAGTGCTAAACGAGAAAATTATCAATGACCTGCTTTGTATCGCCTTTTGCTTCTTTTCGTTAAGGCTCAGGAGTTTCTTCTTCCAACGACCGCCTGATTTGGCTTCCGCTTCCCGATTCGAATGGTTAATGGTGGCTTAGAAGCTTTGTCCTATCTTAGGGAATTGGCTTAGAGAATGGAATTAGAGATCAAGCTTAGCTTATGAGAGCAAGGGTTTTGTCTTCAAGAGATTAGGCTTGATTTCGAGAGCTTGGCTCATGGCTTAGGATTAGAGGCTCAAGAGTTAGAGAGCTTATGAGCGGCTAATGAGAGATTAGAGAAATCAAGAGGATCTTGAACACCTTTGATTAGGCTTGTCTTAAGGATTAGGCTTAGCTTAATTAGTGTAAGTGAGGTTCGGCTTAGAGCTTTTGAAGCTTAGCTTATCTATGGAGATTAAGATTCCCCCTTTCGTAAGCTTATGGTGATCCCTTGGTTAATGAGTCTTAAGAGCTTAAATTATGAGGAGGAGGCTTAAGAATATCGAGCTTATGATAATAAGAGCTTAGGTTCCCTCTCCCAGAGAGAGGAAGGACCTCCAGATGATGAGGAGAAGTTAGCTTCGAGCTTAAGAAACCGGCTTGGCCTTTGTTAATTCCGGAGAGGGATAGATAGCTTACGTGTGAGGTTAAGCTGATGATAATAAGAGCTTCGGAGCTTTGCCTCCAAAGAGCTTTTTCAAGAATGTTGATCCCCCCCCGAGCCCTAAATCACACGAGAGAGCCTTTTTATAGGTTGCATGAAAAATTTTCTATTCTCGGCCATCCCATTAGCGATATCGCTAATGGGAATAGCTGGTTGATAGCATGCAAGGAGTCCATCTGGATCATGACCTTGAAAAATCCCATACTGTTCATGTACAACATTAAGTGCCATCTCCACTGCAGCATCAATCTACTCTTTCATCTTCATAACTTTTACTTCGTGCAAACACCTCTGAACTAAGCCCAACATTTTTGGCAGATCTATTGTTGCTAGATTTTTATCGAATCTATTCAGGTTGTAATCTTCAATAAACTGCTTCAATTCTGCTGGAATCTCCATCTTGACCTCCGACACTGGCTCATTTCGCATCGGGTTCACCAAGAATGTCGGGGGATAATTGTGCAAAAGGTGAGCCGGGGAAGGCACCGGGCCCCTGGATGTGAGAGGTGCGGGTAAAGAGGTGCAACAGGCACAATTAACAACAACAGTGCTCAAAACAAATGGTTCTCTTAATTCCAATTAATCAACCGTAATCATCATTAATCAATCATTATGGGAGGCTTAATGCTCCTTACAAGAAGAAACCTGGCTTAATCCAGGTGCTAAACAAGAAAATTATCAATGACCTGCTTTGTATCTCCTTCTGCTTCTTCTCGTTAAGTCTCAAGAGTTTCTTTTTCCAACGGCCGTCTGATTTGGCTTCTGCTTCCCAATTCGAATGGTTAATGGTGGCTTAAAATCTTTGGCCTGGCTTAGGGAATTGGCTTAGAGAATGGGATTAGAGATCAAGCTTAGCTTATGAGAGCAAGGGCTTTGGCTTCAAGAGATTAGGCTTAGCTTAATTAGTGTAAGTGAGGCTTGGCTTAGAGCTTTTGAAGCTTAGCTTGGCTATGGAGATTAAGATTCCCCCTTTCGTAAGCTTATGGTGATCCCTTAGTTAATGATTCTTAAGAGCTTAAGTTATGAGGAGGAGGCTTAAGAATATCGAGCTTATGAGGAGGATTAGCTTAAGAAACTTAAGAGCTTGAAGGCATGAGGAGGGAGCTTCAGAGCCTAAGGAGCTTATGAGGAGGAGAGAGCCCAAATTACATGATTCCCTTCTCTTTTAGGTTGCATGCTGACCCCTCTAAAAATAGCCTACCCATTAGTAATGTCGCTAATGGGTGGCTGACGTTGCAGGAACTGTCCCCATGATGTGGCGGCGTCGAAATCCCAGCTCCGTCAAACTGCTCAAAATTAGAACCAAACTGGAGCGCCCTGGCATGCTAGGCATTTTCGTCTTCTTCGCCGGCGTCATCCGACAATTCCCTCAACCTGCGCAAGCCAATTTTTCCTCCTCGTTGCCTGCGACTCTGCCGCCCGCCATGCTCGTTCTCTTCCTTTTTTGAATGTTCACTCCCTTCAAAAAAAAATAGGGTTGCCTTTTTTTTTCTTAGCAAGTGGGCGGCCATGCCTTTTATTGGCTTTGGGAGGCCATAGCTCCATAAGGGAGGACACCACATTTGACATACATATCGGCACCGCACTGCATTAAGCCAGATGAATGTGATTGATCAGGGCGACCAGGGCAGTTCGAACCCGGCCCCCGGTGATACTTTAACGGCCAATAACTTGGTAACCGTAAACCCGATCTCCGATCTGAAAAGACCGACATGCTCCACAAAGTGAGCACTTCAGCTTGATGCATTCATTCCAGTTTTGTCCCCTCAGATGCAGTTGCCCAATCCGGTACAGATCTGCTACTGACTCAACTTAAAACTGTCATAACTTCTTACCCGTAGCTCCAATTGACGAGCCGTAAAGACAGGCACGTAGAGCCTTTCAAGTACTTCGATTTTGTCAAATCCCAGCTATGACCACTTAAAGCATACTCACTGTTTGGCATTACCAAGACATCTTTTGGTCCTTAGAGCCCCATCTGGTACACTTTCAGCTTATAAATTGGCTTGCTAGCAAGCCCTTATAACTATTGATTAACCATGCAGGATTCAAATACTCCTGATCAGCATTCCTTTGCTCATTTTCTAGTCATGGGAGCGGAGCGGCACAACATTCACCCCCTCTGAACCTGCACAGCCTCCGGTCTCTGCCAACCGGTCTTCAAGTTGCATCTCTATAAATACCTTAAGCTACTTGTCATCAAGTTCACGTAGTTGATAAAGCTATGTAAAACAAAAAGAATGTGTAAATCATAACATCAATAGTCTAGCTCAATTATCTGGTAGCTGTCCCATCACAAATCTTTGAACCGTAGTGGTCGTATCTCCAAAGCATGCAATTATGAAAAATCTGTTTAGTGAACCCCGCCAAACTCAAGTGCTCCAGTTAATTATGCACACGGCTTGACCATCAGCTCTCTTTAAGGAACCCTCTCAAGCTCAAATATGCCTTACTCTGTCTGCACACGGAATGGTCGTCAAGTCCTTTACTTCAAGTTCTGGTAGTAGAACCATCTCAAAAGATGTGAAGATACTATAACAATTGTCCAAGATGTCAACTGGAAGCTAGCCATGTAATCTTATTGATCATATAACCAAAAACACTTCTGTCTTATCATACATCCAAAAACAAATCTACTGCCAAGTAACCTGCTTCCTACAGGAAAATAAATGAAGTCTCTGAATCTGCAAGTTGCTCTTCAATAGCTCCCAGGATCAAATGGGATAATAAGGAATTGCCCCAATAGTGGAGTAGCATAATATCCACATGAGCATATACATTTTGAATCAATCAAATTCAAGCACTTCTGCTCCAAATATGCTATGTCAGGATCTAGCAGAAAGAAACCACAATGTAGACCCAAAAATACCCATCCATAATGAACCTGCTTTTGATGATCTTTCGAATCACCTGGATCAAATACCATTAAAATCACATAGCATTGATGGCCTCCGCAATATACTAGAGCTTCACCTGAGGCATAATGTAGCAGCCACATCTCATAAACTTTTGGTAACTTAAGGTCGTTACTAGCAAGAATTAAAGAATTCTGACTCCCTTTTACTAGTAGCCAGGACATCACTGACATAAGAATTAGGAATAATATCCAAATCCAACCACATTTGGCACATCGTCCAAGAAAATGAAAAATCTTGAGCACTTTATGTTGTATCAAGGATGATTTAGCATCATCACCCCCTCTAGCTTCATAGCAATTACGAGAAATCTTAGGACTTTCTGGACCTGTATCATCAGAGAGATTTTTACCTGGCTCTTGAGGTTGATAATGAATAATAGCTTTATCCTAAAGATCTTCATCCATAACATCCTTGGGAAAATCAACCTTGGAAGTCTCATCATTCATCAAAGCTATAGGAGTTGGCTCCTCTTGCAGCCCATATATATGCATAGATGTAAAATCCAGGTCAATATCCTGCACACAATCAACATGATATAGGCAATCTTCAATATCGCCCTCTGCTTCTTCATCTGCATCCATGCTACTTAACAAGCCATTATAACTTTGAAAAGGTTCATCAGGCACCCCTTCTGAAGGGGTACATGCATCACAAAGCTGAGCTATACTGCTATAACCTTCTTCTTCAGATTGGGCCAAAAACCCATCAATTATGGAATCTGCTTGTGTGATAATAGAATCGGCAAATATATTGCTTGAAGCAACCATAAGTTCCTTAACATTATCAGGTACATCCTGTGTTAGGTTCACAGTCTCGCCCACTTCATCAGCTATTGCATGTATAAAAGATTTGCTTCTACAATCATATGTAATAAATATGCTACCCTGCTCAGCTATAGTGCCGATAGAATCTTTAAAAGCCTGTAGTGGCTCTTCTCTTGATAGACTTGTTGAGAGCATCCCATGCCAAGATCAGTAGCTTGAAAAAATTTTGTTGTACAGTCTATCTCTTCACTAGAACCATTATTCGAAGTAACTTCCATGCGAGCAATCTTTGAAAAAAATTCATACATTTGTGTTTCAGTAGTAAATTCATTATGTACCTTTGCTTGGTTGCTCAAAATATGGTCCTCTGTCTCATTGAATCCGCTACTTCCAAAGCTATGTTTGCCTTGGCTTGACTTCTTGCAGAGATATGGTCCCAAAATTGATCATAATTAAGGAACTGCATATGATCCCCTTCTTCTTTATAGAAAATAAGTTGGCCTCGTTCATTAATCTCCTTCATTGTTAACTCGATAATTCTTGAGCTTTCATGAACAAAAACATCTGCAAAATAGTCCCACTGCGTGGGATATGATTTTGGTTGCTCTCACAGCCGGTTTTCCCCATTTTTTCCAGATTTCTTTGGTGGCGATAGCGACTCCTGCTCCACTGTTGAGAATAGCCTTGGATACTACTCCCTTGAATTCTACTGGTAGTATGGTATTTCCATCTTCCCCCTCGCAATATTCTCCAACCTTGTTTAAAGGTACAAGCCTAGTGTTTAGTTGAGGCTTGTCCAATTCTCGAGGTAGGGTCTTTTACTCCAAATTTTTCTAAACATTTGCCTACGGTGGTCCACATGTTTGGTCATAACCTCAGGAGTTCGGCTAACGTGATTGTGCATGCCATAGGTGTGGACAATAACTCAATCAATTCTTGTGAATCCATTACTCTATTGGGAGAAAGTCTTTGAGATGGGATTGCTCTCAATCCAGACTTAGCTTCATACTCTCTGTTGGACGGGTACGCCGTGACGGACGTCAGCACAACGAGAACTCACCTAACAAGTAATGTAAGCTAAGGACGAAGCTCGACCCGCAGGCGCGTGGAAGCAAGCATAAGGTGTCAACCTACACTCGACCGACTCCTAACTAATTCCTACAGAGGTCCCTACCAATTGTCTAAGTCACCGTCTTCAAAAGTGCAAAAGAGGAATCTTCCTACAACGCTTGTTAGAGCCGAACACCCATCAAACACTTTGGAAACACCATAGAACTTGAAGGAGACCCTACTAATACCTATAGGCCGCTCTCCCTAAGGTCTATAAACGAAAATCACGACCCAAAACACCCGGTGCAGAAACACGTAGGATGTCTGGCCGAAATCTGTTGGTCTTTGTTTCCGAAATCTGAAGTGCCTAATGTGTAGCTCTACTCAATGTGAACGCGCGGATATGCTGCAATGCGAAATCAGATAACGCATGCTTACCCAAACAACCGATGAAGCTCGTAGAAGGGGCTCCCAAAGCCGGACCGTACGCGCAATTCCTCGGCTCTTCATCTCCGCTCGATAGCATGCGAGGAGTCCATCCGGATCATGTCCTTGAAAAATCCCATACTGCTCATGCACGGCATCAAGTGCCATCTCCACTGCATCATCAAGTTGCTTTTTCATCTTCATAGCTTTTACTTCTTGCAAGCATCCCTGAACTAAGCCCAACATTTTGGCAGATCTGCTGCTGCTAGATTTTTATCAAATCTATTGAAGTTGTAATCTTCAATAAACTGCATCAATTCTGCTGAGATCTCCATCCTGACCTCCCACCCTGGCTCGTTTCGCATCGGGTTCACCAAGAATGTCGGGGGATAATTGTGCGAAAGGTGAGCCGGGAAGGCACCGGGCCCCTGGCTGTGAGAGGTGCGGGAAAAAAAGGTGCAGCAGACGCAATTACCAACAACAGTATTTAAAGCAAACGGTTCTCTTAATTCCACTTAATCAACCGTAATCATCATTAATCAATCATTATGGGAGGCTTAATGCTCCTTACAAGAAGAAACCTGGCTTAATCCAGGTGCTAAACGAGAAAATTATCAATGACCTGCTTTGTATCGCCTTGTGCTTCTTTTCGTTAAGGCTCAGGAGTTTCTTCTTACAACGACCGCCTAATTTGGCTTCCGCTTCCCGATTCGAATGGTTAATGGTGGCTTAGAAGTTTTGGCCTGGCTTAGGGAATTGGCTTAGAGAACAAGATTAGAGATCAAGCTTAGCTTATGAGAGCAAGGGTTTTGGCTTCAAGAGATTAGGCTTGATTTTGCGAGCTTGGCTCATGGCTTAGGATTAGAGGCTCGAGAGTTAGAGAGCTTATGAACGGCTAATGAGAGATTAGAAAAATCAAGAGGATCTTGAATACCTTTGATTAGGATTGGCTTAAGAATTAGGCTTAGCTTAATTAGTGTAAGTGAGGTTCGGCTTAGAGATTTTGAAGCTTAGCTTAGCTATGGAGATTAAGATTCTCCCTTTCATAAGCTTATGGTGATCCCTTGGTCAATGAGTCTTAAGAGCTTAAATTATGAGGAGGAGGCTTAAGAATATTGAGATTATGATAATAAGAGCTTAGGTTCCCTCTCCCGGAGAGAGTAAGGACCTCGAGATTATGAGGAGAAGTTAGCTTCGAGCTTAAGAAACCGTCTTGGCCTTTGTTGATTCTGGAGAGAGATAGATAGCTTACGTGTGAGGTTAAGCTGATGATAATAAGAGCTTTGGAGATTTGCCTCCAAAGAGATTTTTCAAGAATGATGATTCCCCCCCGAGCCCTAAATCACACGAGAGAGCCTTTTTATAGGTTGCATGAGAAAGTTTCTATTCTCGGCCATCCCATTAGCGATATCGCTAATGGGAATAGCCGCTTGATGACGTGGTAGTTGACGGGACGAGTAGCACGGAATCGCGCGGGAGAAGCTCCGAAAATGAGTGCGACGGCATGCCAGTCCTTTTCTTCTTTACACCCGTGCTCATTCGAGCCCTGCACAACCCGGCGCGAGCGGTCCTTCAGCCCCGTCCCAACCCTTTCGCTGCCTGCTCGCCATCTCCTTCCCTCTTCACACTAGGTTTTATAAAAGAAACCCTTTGCTTAAAAACGGGCGGCCATTGAGGAGACCTTTGGGCGGGCCTTTGGCTTAGCTCCTTGGGCGGCCGACCTTAACATTTGGCAAACAACTTTACCCAGGCACCGAGTGGCTTGGCATGTAAATTAACCAAGGCTCCGAAAGCCCTTCACATTTGAGTAAAATTGCCCGTGACTCCCTCGCCATCTGCATGGTATCTTGTAGTGAGACCTCATAAAAGAATTTATGCTTTCGTAAGCCACCACAGTTGGCGTAAACATCAATTAAATCATTTCTATCATCAACATCTTTCTTCAACCGCCCTCGACTGACATCATCATCGTGATTTTTGTTGCTCAGTTTAGTGTTGCACACCTTGCCACAACCGTGTCGGCATTCTCTGTAATCATTGCATTCCAAAAGACGACATTTTTGACAGAGAACTCTTCAAAGCACTTGTTGCTCCCGCATATCAAAACCCAAATAAAGCTCAAAAATTCTCAGATGGCTCTCCGGCCGAGCCCGCTAGACTGAGACGGAACCGGCCCTCGGAGAATCTTTAACGGCCCATAACTTGGAAAGCGAGACTCCGATCACTGATCTGAAAAGACCGACTTGCTCCAGAAATTGTGCACTTCAGCCTAAAGCATTCATTCTAGTTTTCCCCCCTCAGCTGCATGGATCTGCTACAGACTCAACTTAAAATTGTCATAACTTTTTATCTGTAGCTCCGATTGACGAGCCGTAAAGACAGGCATGTAGAGCTTTTTGAGTACTTCAACTTGGATTAATAAAATCCCAGCTATGACCACTTCAAGCATACTCACTGTTTAGTATTACCAAGACATCTTCTAACCCTTAAAGCCGCAGCTGGCACACTTTTAGCTTATAAATTGGCTTGTTAGCAAGCCCTTATAACTGTTGATTAACCATGCAGGGTTGAAATACTCTTGATCACCATTCCTTTGCTCATTTTCTTGTCATGGGAGCGGAGCGACACGACACCAGTCAAGGGCAACATAACCTCGCCAAAGGGCCGAGAACTTCTTGACAAGATGTCAATTTCTTGCTCCTTCTTCCAAATTGCAGAAATTGTAGCATCACATCAAACCAGTATCCAACATAATTAGCAAGGCTAATTATCGACTGTAGTGAAAACTACGACTACGGGATTATTTTTTGACTCAAGGTATTTTTCTTTCTCTTCCTTCCACTGCACGGTGTTGCCATGGATTCAGATATCAATATGAACTTTGATTTCGAGCATCATACGCCTGATCCTACCCATGATGGCTCGCGGCCGGATGCTCTTACAGAGGGTGCCCGCGACGCTACGGGAGGTGATGACGCTTATGAATTGCTTGATATTCAGGAATCTCGTGCACTTCAGACATGCATATCAGTAATGGAAGGAAATTTTGCATCTTTAAATGAAAATGTCACTAAATTATCGACGTTAGTGTTACAATTTATGCAGCAACAGGCCAAGGGCCCTGTTGACACACACATGCATGAGCACACTGTTTTTCAGTGGCAAGGCCCTTCTGATCATGGACAAGGTCCATCTCTAGATTCTTTGCACACTCTCACTGCCAAGGAGGTGGATGAGTTGTTGAAAAACACCAAACCACCGACTTTTAAGGGGGAAGACCGAGATCACAAATAAGGATGCAGTGAATATCTTTCTCAGCAGGTGGGATGGAATTCACGCCTTACGGCGTACTTCGAATGCAGTCAGAGCACTGCAAACAAGTCTAACTCTAGAAGGCAAGGCCTACAAATGGTGGATGTCTCTCAAGGAGAAGAATATCATACCACATAGTTGGGCAGCCTTTGGGACTATGTTTCAAAAAGAATTTTTGCCTACAAATGAGGCAGATCGAAATTGGACGGCTTGGGACACGTGTTCCATGCACCAACACCCATCATTACTGGAATATATCTCTCACTATCGAGATGTTATCCTCAAGTTGGAAGGACTAGACACCTTTCAGCAAGTACGTGGGTTTATTTGCAGTCTGATGCCAGAGCTTAAGAAGCACGTCAAGACACAGGACCCTAAAACACTTGAGGAGGCCATAGTGAAAGCACATATTCATGATGATCCAGATGAAAACAAATCACATAATAATCACGTGCTTGCTAATACACATGGTAATACACGTACACAATATGGGCACAATAAAAGAAAATTTATAGTAGCCAATTCTGAAGCAGTTAAAAAACCCAAGGGGTCCCGTGGTCCTCTCTCTCCAGAGGACTTTGATAAGGCTAAAAAAGAGAAGTTATGTTTTCAATGCTTGGGAAGCGGCCATGGGCAAAAGGATTGTTCCAAGGGGAATCTGCTGTTCATGGCAAGGAGAAAGCAGTGCACACGGTGCAATTGCTGTCTCTTGAGTCTTCCTCACGATTCTCTACGGTGGAAGTAACACACACCGAGGTGCTGCATGAATGCTGTATCACAGCTTCCATGTGGCAACAGACCTTCAGACCACATGAGTTAGTGCGTATGCACGGATTTTTGCAAGTTCACAAGGTGCACATCTTGGTAGATGATGGTGCTACTCACAATTTCATTAATATACATTGGTGAAAAAACTCAAATTGCCTCAAACTCCGATTTCTCACCGCTACAAGGTAGCAATGATAGATGGTTATGATGCCAAAATCTGGGATACTCAAGTCCGAGCTGTACCGTTGAAAATACAAGGCTACTCCACATCCTTGGATTTTCATGTTATGAACATGGAGAGGGCAAATGTGGTACTTGGTAGGGAATGGTTGCATAGCTTAGGACCATCACTGAAGCGTAGCTATGAGCACAACAGCTTGATGTTTGAATCCCATGGCGCATATGTGTTGTTGTTAGGAGAGAAGGATGTGCCTTCCTCACCATTGATATGTAAAGTTGAGCTTATGCAGCTCGTTTCTAATAATGAAATAGATCAAGTTTTCTTGTGTTACTCATTTTCTTTCCAATATTGAATATGTTGAACATTCCTCAAAGCCGCATGCTTCTCTCTCATCTCTTCCACCAATGGCTACTTCTCAACAAGCAAAGGTTGCTAGTGCTTTAAAAATTTTATTAAAGGAATTTCATGATGTTTTTTCTAATGATTTGCCATCAGGATTACCGCCAACATGATCGGTGCAACATAGCATCGATGTGGTTGCAGGCAGTAAACCAATAATTAAACCACCCTACCGCATGAGTTGCTCTGAAGCTGCTGAGGTGGAACATCATCTTGCTGACTATCTTAGCAAAGGGTTTATCCAACCCAGTTCTTCACCATGGGCTTCTCCTATCCTATTAGTGAAGGAAAAAGATGGTAGTATGCACATGTGCGTAGACTATCGTGGCTTAAATGGGGTTACTATTAAGAACAAATACCCATTACCATGCGTGAATGAGTTGTTCGACAAGCTCACTCATGCTCGTATTTTTACGAAAATAGACTTGCGGTCGGGTTATCACCAAGTACGTATTCGATTTGCTGATATATCCAAAACTACATTCCAAACAAGGTTTGGACACTACGAATTTTTGGTTATGCCTTTTGGATTAACCAATGCGCCCGCAACATTCATGACACTTATGTATAGTGTCTTAAAACCGTACTTGGGCGAATTTGTCATCATTTTTCTCGATGACATTCTAGTATACAGTGCTTCTGAGGAAGAACACTTACAACATCTGAAGCAGGTGTTCAAATTGTTACGAATAAATCAATTATATGCCAAGGAATCTAAGTGTGATTTTTTAAAGGAGGAAATTCACTATCTTGGGCATGTTATTTCAGCTATTGGGCTATACATGGATCAATCCAAAGTGGATACCATTCGGCGGTGGCCTTCTCCTAAAAATCTGGAAGAGTTAAAGATTTTTAAAAGGATTTGCAGGTTTTTATCGAAGGTTCGTTAAAAACTATGCTAACATTGATGTTCCCATGACGGACCAATTGAAAGGCAAAGGCAAGACCTTTCAGTGGGGACCCACTCAGCAGCATAGTTTTCATACGCTCAAGGATGCATTAGCTACAGCTCCAATTCTAGCTATGGTAGATCCTTTAAAACCATTCATTTTGGAAACGGATGCGAGTGACCGTGCTATTGGAGAAATCCTGCACAAGAAGGGCAGCCAATTGCATTTGAAAACAAGAAGCTTGATTCAGCACAGCAGAATTATTCTACTTCTGAACATGAATCTATGCAATAGTGTCTGCCTTGAAAACATGGAGACATGATTTGTATGGCGCTCAATTTGAGATTGTATTTGACCATGAAAGCATTAAATGGTTTACACAACAAACCGACTTGAAGGGTCAAAAATCTAGGTGGGCTGAGATTCTTCAAGAATATGACGCAAAGCTCCGGTATCGTAAAGGAAGATACAATGTGGTGGCTGACGCTCTTAGTCGTATGCCTGGGATCAATTCTCTCTTGTTCATGGAACTTCGCAGTGAATTTTTGGATTCTCTAAAGGGAAAACATGAGCAGGATGACGCATATTCCAAAGTGTGGAGCCATGTGCAAATGAGGGATCCTTCTCACTCCAATGTTGGTAGTGTATTGTTAACCTCCATACATAGTTCTTCTCTGTCGAGTGATGAACTACAGCGATGGAATAATTTTACCATCAACAATGGGTACCTACTCCATAAGGGGAGAGTTTGTGTACCAACGGACACAGAAATTTAGTGCCAAATTCTTTATGAATGTCATGACAGTCCAAGTGCAGGGCACTCATGTATTAAAAAGACTTATGCTCTCGTGCGACGACAGTTTTACTCGCCAGGTTTACATGGCTTTGTTCAAGATTACGTCTTGCATTGCCAACAATGTCAAGTTAACAAAGGAGAGCACCTAAAAGCAGGAGGACTCTTACATCCTTTGGATATTCCCAATGGGAAACGGAAAAATATCCCTATGGATTTTATTGTGGGTTTACCAACCACTGTACGAGGTCATGACCCAGTATGGGTGGTCGTAGACCGGGTTGACTAAACCATGTAAGTTTATTCCAACCAAATCAACAATTAAGACTCCAGAATTATCCAAGTTATTTGTGGACAATCTATACAAGTTGTATGGCTTGCCAAGTAACATTGTAAGTGATCGTGATCCCAAGTTTAAAAGTCACTTTTGGAGAGCTGTGTTTAAACCATTGGGTACACAACTCAACCTCAGTACAACCGATAATCCAAAAACAGATGGTCAGACTGAACGAGTCAACCAAGTGCTAGAGGATATGCTACGCGCACACATTAGCAGGAAACAAACTGATTGGGAAGAATATCTAGCTCTTCTTGAGTTTTCTTACAACAATGCTAAACATGTCACGACTGGATTTAGTCCTTTCATGCTCATGTATGGTTTTCAACCTAAGTCACCTGTTAGGGTGGGGTTGGCAACCGAAAAACTCCAACAGGTTAAGGATTTTCTCCAAGACCATATGGATATGCTGAAACTCGCTTGTCAGAACGTCCGACAAGCGCAGGATCAGTATAAAAAGTACACTGATGAGAAACATCGGCAAGTTACCTTTGAGGAATGGGAGGAAGCATTTTTTACGTATACCAGAGCATTCAAAAAGACTAAAAATTGGGCCCAACACCTAAATTATCTCCAAGATATTGTGGGCCTTTCAAAATACTCAAGCGAGTTGGTGATCGTGCCTACAAACTATCGTTACCTGCACATTCTCGTATCCCTTTGGTGTTTCATGTAAGCGGTTTACGTAAGCGATTACATGGGGACGACAATGTAATTGACCAACAGATTCAGGTCGATTTTGTTGAACCTCCTACCCTGCCGCATGAACCTGAACGAATTCTTGACTATCATGATTTACGTGCGCGTCATCATGTACGTCGACAAGATTTAATCAAGTGGAAAGATCGACCTGAGGAGGGTGCCACTTGGGAAAACATTAGTGCCCTTAAGAAGAAGTTTCCCACTTTTGTTTTCCAGGACGAAAACTCTTCCTTAAGGGGGGAGTAATGTCAGAACAAGAGCAAGGCCAGGGAGTCACGGACTGGGCCAGGGGCTAGACTAGGTAGTGTGGACAAGGGGATCCGTCTAGGGCAAGAGGCTAGGAGCGTGCCTTTATATTGGGAGGTTGGGAGGAGGATTCTAAGTCTAGTCACCCAAGTTCTTACAGAAACAAGGTATTTAACAAGCATAGGGGCATCATTAGTAGCCTGCTAATCAGCAAAATCAAAGCTATCAACATTAGTTTCACTCTCTTTACTATTGTCAGCCATTCTAACAACTTCTGGTGTAAACATTTTTAGGTGTACTTTGGCACTTCAAGCCCTAGTTGCGGCTCCTCTTTACCCCTTTAGAAAAGCACTCAAGCTATTGTACTTGTGGCTCGGATATCATTAATTGCAAGGAATAGAAGAGAGGGTCTTTCAACACCAAAACACTATCGGCTCTTGCCAAGCTTTTAATAGCTCAATAGTGGTTAAGCCATAGGCGAGCCCCGTAGGACTCCACTATTAGGACCATAGCTCTCGATGGTGATGTCTCGTTATCTGCACGAAGGCAGGCGCACTATAAGGTTGAAAATTCCCTATTCTACTTATTCAATTGCAATTAATAATACCAACCATTTATAGCTAGCTTGAGGACCTCCCTTCTTGAGCAATAAAAGAGAAACCTTGTGCTCTAATACCAATGTAACATTTAATGGCCTAGTAACTTGTGTGTAGCGGAAAATAGCATATAAATAGTGAGCATTTCATTAGAATAGATTCCTAATGAGCATAGCAAGAGTGCTTGGATGGGGAGCAACAAAAAGCATAACACCTAGTTAGATAGGCATGAACAATACTTCAAAAGCGAGAGAAATATTAATCTATTGACAACAATTGAGGACCGAATTTATATGGAGCCGGTCATCCCTCCAAAAGGCTTTGTATTATAGGTTTCCCCCATCAAGGGAGACATTTTACAATACAATTCTTTGTGTTCCTTCAATAACTAGCTAGTGAAAAGAAGATGGAAGCTTCAATCACTATCAAACACTTTAAAACACAACATCAATTCCCTCACAGTCTCAGACCCAAGACCTCACACACCTTCGAAGATGGTGCGAGCTAGCGGGGTGTGAGAGTAGATTGACAGGAAGATGGAGTAGTCTAACGAGAAAGAAGTACATCTCCTCACATAATCACTCATCTTAGCATGGCATAGCTTATTAATTACCATGGTAGAGGAGATGAGCATGCATTGAAGCTTGGCTCTTGGTTGGATTTGCATCACAAAGCCAAGAGTTGTTGGTGTAGGCCTCCCTTCTCACAAGCTTGGAGTAGGTGATAAGCTTTCCATTAAAGCTTGTGAAGGAGAGAGAGAGTCTTCTTGCTTCACACATGAGCTAGTGTGAGTGTGTGTGGAAAATTCCTTTGAAAAATCAGCCCCCTCTCTCTCTTGGTTGACCCCTCTTGCTAAATCCTCTTGCTGGCACCTCATTGGACCTCTCCAGGCTTAGCCAATAGGATGTAAGAAGCATAAGTGATAGCCTTTTGACATGTGTCCCCCTTTTCCCTTTTGTGAGAGCTTTATGTAATTAACTAATGCAACTAAACACTCATTGGATCCCTTTGTCGCCTGGCCAATAGGAATCAGGCAAGCCATTAGGCTGTTGAATGCTCATTGGACCCCTTGGGAGACTGTCCAATAGTCTTCTAAAGAGCTTAATTCTTATTTGTTCTTCTATTGAGTGTTTTTAAATGAATTAAACTAGATTTACTCTAGCCTAATTCTCATTGGTCCACCTCCATGGCCATCCAATAGGATTTGAGTGCACCTTGTGGGCATCTGGGCTAGGGAGCTGACATGTGTCCCTCAGTGTAAAGGAAGCTTGTGAGTGAGTGTGTGTGTGTGTGTGTGTGTGTGTGTGTGTGTGTGTGTGTTTCTCTCTCATCCCCTACTTAGAGCGCTTGCCCCCTCCTATGTAGGAATCATGAAGGCTTTTTTGTACACACACAAAGCATCCAATTTTTCTAAGCTTGATCGTTGGACACAACCTTTGATTTTTGGAACCTTGGCATTTTGGAAGTCTTAATGGGCTGAACCTTAGGTTCTTTAAAGCCCATTGTTGCACATTGCTCTTTTGCAAATGGCCCCCCTTTGGATCCCTGTTTTTCGTCCTTTGGATCCCTACTTTGGCCGGTTTGCCAGCTTAACCAATATTCTAGCTTTTTCTCGCCTGGCACTTCCCCATATTAAATGATCAGTTTAACATGAGAAAATCATTTAGGAGAACTAGATATTAGTTATTATGACAGTGGCAAAGGAGAAAGGAAAATTAAAAGATGAAGCAATTGGGGGGGAGACTTGTGGAGCCGTGCCACACAAGATGGGGAGGGAATGAGAAGGCGAGCACACCAAGTCGAATGAGCAAGAAGGGAGGTGTAAGGCATATGATCGCCATTAGAGCAACATGTCCATGCGAGGGAGAGTTTTTTTAATGTGTATCGAGCAACAAGGGGAGCACCAGCCGCGTTTGGTGAACAACCCTAAACCCCTAAATTTCAAAAAATTCCCAAATACCCTTTATCGATTTGGAGCCGTGCCACACAAGATGGGGAGGGAATGAGAAGGCGAGCACACCAAGTCGAATGAGCAAGAAGGGAGGTGTAAGGCATATGATCGCCATTAGAGCAACATGTCCATGCGAGGGAGAGTTTTTTTAATGTGTATCGAGCAACAATGGAGCACCAGCCGCGTTTGGTGAACACCCTAAACCCATAAATTTTCAAAAATTCCCAAAATACCCTTTATCTATTTTGGTTGGATTGTTTAAGGTTTTTTAATTTTTATTTCCTTTTGACAGTTTTTTGAGTGCTTAGGGTGTAATTTGTCCCAAATTACCTTGCAAAAAAGACAATTATGTCTACAATTAATTAAGCAATTCATCTCCTACACAACCAACTCAAATTCTAGTTTTATATCTTGTATTTCTTGTATTGATTAGGTCTTCCTAATCTCAAAAAAAAAAAAAAATCTTTCAAAAGATATTAAGTGCATAAGTGAAGTGAAGGTGAGGTTAGGAAATGAAAAGACACATGAAGGTGAAACATCAAAAGACTAATGGTGAAAAGTCAAAAGACAAATCCATATGGAAAGTCAAAAGACCTTTTGTATCTATGTAAATAGGTGTTTCTTTACTCTTTTATTTTTCCTTTAGCGTTTTCTTCTAAGTTCTCTTTAGCATTCTCTCTCTCTCTCATTCTCTCTCTCTCTCTCTCTCACACACACACACACACGCAATGGTGTATTCATGTATCCATGTAAATAGGTGTTTCTTTACTCTTTTATTTTTTCTTTAGCGTTTTCTTCTAAGTTCTCTTTAGCATTCTCTCTCTCTCTCACTCTCTCTCTCTCTCTCTCTCACACACACACACACACACACACGCAATGTTGTATTCATCTTTCTTAGGTAATATTGTTGCAAATCTATGTACTTCATCATTGCCTGCTTAACGCATGGTTCTTTTTTGTTTTTGAATGGAATCTTTTAAGTAGGCCATGCCAATTTTGGTTTGAGGTTGATTAAGGGGTATCTAAGGAGATATCCTTCTGAATTGAATAGGAAAATGGGATGGAAATGTGGAACCAAATGAGTGATACAGACATGGCAGGGTTGATTCGCGAAGTAGGAGGCAAGTGTCAAAGAGAGAGAGAGAGAGAGAGAGAGAGAGAGAGAGATTTGGTGTGATTTGTGTGGCGATGCACCGAGCACCTGTGATGGGGAAGCCTCACCATGGTGGGCAAGGTGCGTAGAGAGAGGCAGACGAGATGGTGAGAGAGGTAGATGGCAGCCCACGCAAGTCTGTTCAATTCTGCTTGTCGCAGGTAGGAGGTGGTTGATCCGGAGGTGAGCCTCCCTCTTTGTCTCCCTCTATCGCGCTCAGCTGCAAGGCAGCTTGTGTGTTTGTTGCACTTGTCTGCAATCTGTGTGTGTGTGTGTGTGTGTGTGTGTGTGTGTGTGTGTGTGTGTCTCGTTTGTTGATGGTGGAGGGGGGCAAGACGACCTCTATTTACTACCAACGGATCCGTGTGCTAAGTTGTAGTCTTGTACAGAGGGAGCTATACGTAGCTCTTCGGCTAGGATGAAGTCATCGAGTGAATTTTGTCTCATGATCTAGGTTGGAGAGGTGAGGCAAGACAGTGGAGGTGGGACAGGCTAGGATTGGAGCACAAAGAACAGAAGAGAGTGGGCACGTGCGAAAAAAGGCACCATTCAAGTAGGCTGCAATGGCGAGGGAAGGCAGAGCACTCGGGGTGTCTGCGTGAGGAAGAGATGGCGATGCTAGCTGGAGCCGTGCAAGCACGATGAAACCCGTTACTTTTGCTTTCGAATTTCTAGATTCCCAAAGAATCTACATCACTAATTAATTAATTAGGGTGAAAGTGGATCAAATATGTGCCTGTAATTTTTGAAGCAGGACAAATTTAACGCAAATTTGCAAAGATCCGCTCTCGTTTTGCAAGAGGTGAAGAGAGTCGAGGGCGACGTGGTGTGTCAATGCGCACGGACAGGGAGTCGCGCGCATGGTCGCAACTGCCAACGATAGCTGTAACTGTCGCAGGAGCTTGTTGTCTTTATTTAAGCGGCAAGGTGTCCATGGTGCGTGCGCAGTGCTCCAGAGGTATAGTGCCGTGCAGCTCAGCGTCTGTGGTTCGAGCTCAGGATGGTCAATGGTGACCTGCTGGGTGGTCCCTCGGTGCATCGCAGGTGGATGGTGATGCCCCGCAGGTGGGGACTGTTGGGCTGTGAGTTGGTGTTGATGCCAAAGAGTTGTAGATGGACGCCTTGGGTGAATGCTCGGCCACAACCAGTGATGCGCAAGCGTCCTCTTGCTCTGCAGTCGCACACAGCGTGGGAACTGCACGCCAGCCGACTTCTTCTTCGGCTAAAACCGACAGCGATGAATCTTCTTTATTAATAAATTAATGAATTACAACACACACCCAGGTATTGACAAAGTGTCTCGTTAAGGGGAATCAAAAAAGATCCCTTGGCTTGGGGCTCAAAAGGAAAGGTAAGGCAAAAAAAAAAACTTCTTGCTTTCCACGTGTAGTACCTCCAAGATGTTTATTAAGGTCTCTTGGGATAGTTTCTTGCAACGTTAAAACTCTCGTATTGATTTCCTTAGTAGAAGGCAATTTTGTCTAAAGAGATCTCTTGGGCATAGGAAAAAAAAATTATTACAATAAAAAGCTAAGGAATTTTGGGAGTATTTTGATAATTTTGCCAAAAAGTTATTGTAAAGTTGACAATCGGTGCAATTTCTTTGGCTCTTTTTGTCCTGCATCGTCTGCGCTACTTCATCCCTTGCCCTGCTTCATTTCTTGCATCTTCTCTGGCTCATGTAGAGCAGACAGGACAAGCGTGGGGGAGGAGCTGCTACGGGGGGTCAGGTAAGAAAGACGTGCAGTGGACAAGGGGGCCCGTTGCCTGCAAGCAAAGGGAAGTGCCCTGTAAGAGGCCGAGGCCAGACACAGAAGGATATATTTTTTGGATGCATCGTGATGGAAGTGCGACAGAGTTGGGGGTAACAGGCGATCACTGCATCGCGATGAGAGAGAGAGAGAGAGAGAGAGAGAGAGAGAGAGAGAGAGAGAGATAGATTTTCATGCCATTGGTTAAACATGATGGTGTGAACCCATCCTCGGTGGGTTTTCATTGTCATGTTGTGTTGATTGCAATGCAACAGCTGCAAGGATGATGCCCATCCAAGTGAAGGCAAGCGGCTACAAGTACGGATGCACAGGAAGCGACTGGGCGGCATGGCAAGGGGGCACTCTGTTGGGCAAGCAATTGGAAGACGACGAGAGCGAAGTTGGAGAGTCGGCAAGGTCGGGAAGGCCTGCAAGGGATGTCGAGCACTGCGAGCAGAGGATTATTAAAGGAAGGGGGTCGCTACAAGAAGAGGGCAGGTTGCAAAATCTCTCTCTCTCGCTCTCTCTTTGTCGATTCTCAGCAGTGCAACATGCGACAGGGCGACGTAGTAGAGGCATTCTCTGGAGAGATACCCTGTCTCTCTCGCTTGTTCTCTCTTTGCGTGCAGTGAAGGAATAGTTTGTGCACGTTCAACCCCAGCAGGGCGTCTCCTCTTCTGTTGCTCATCTCCCCCAGTCGGACGACGAAAAGGGGGCGGGCCTGCTTTACTTTTTCTTTGGGAAAGGACTAGACAGAAAGGGAATTTTATTAGATTCCATCTAATAAAAGAAAGTCGAGCCAATACCTATGGTATTTGCACGATTTTGTAAAATAAAGAATTAGTTAGAATCTTTTGACATTCCTTGTGTTTCTGTTTCTTCTGTCACGAGTGGTAAGCACGCAACTCTCTGTTTGTTGGATGGACTCTCTCTCTCTCTCTCTCTCTCTCTCTCTAAACATAGGGGAGATTGAGCCTTTAGCAAGGCTTCTCTTTGGTAGAGGATTGTAGGAGGAAAAATCGTCTTGCTTGCATTGGAGGCTACAATCACCTTCGGTTGCATCTTGAGGGTCAGCTGTTGTTGCCGGTGCTCGACTTCTGATAGACAATCAATCTTCTAATATAAAGCTACGATTTTTCACAACTAGGGAGTATGTTGCCTCAATTTTGCGATCAGGTCAAAGGAGAGGGTATCTCACGAGATACCCTCCAAAAACAAAAGTAAAAGGAAAGGAGACAGGCCGCGTGTCAGCAGCTCCTTCACAGGCTCCTTCCATGTATCGTGCAGGCATTGTGTCGTTCAATTGTGCCACAGGTGGACGCAGAGGCGATGAGACCTGCAAAGGCGAGCGACTTAGGGGGAAGCAACGAGGTATGCCTCGGGCACGCAGGAGCCTGATTTCACTTTGCAAGGCAAAGGAGGCAACCGCACAAGATGTAGAGTCTCTCTCTCTCTCTCTCTCTCTCTCTCTCTCTCTCTCTCTCTCTCTCTCTCTTTGCTCCGAGACTGTGTGGTGCTTGAGCTGATCGTGATAGGGGAAGGATGAGGGAATAGCTCCTTGCGTGAAGAGGTGACGGGCCCTGTGGCACGCAGCAGGGGGAAGGGATACCTTGGAGACGCTTGCTCACAACAACAGGTGTGCGCAATAAAGAAAGGTGCTGGAGGAGTAGGTATGGGTGCACAAGAAGAGCCATGGCATGCGTTCTCTCTCGCTCTCTGTCTTGCGAATGATCAGGCTGCCAACAATTTACATGGCAATTTTGTGTGCAGGCGAAGCAATGTTGCGGTGGCCAGAAGCATTGAGGGGGAGGAGGCGAAGACATTGCAGGGTAGCGAATGGCCGCGTAGGAGAGTCCAAGGCGGTGGACTTTGGGGGTGGTCTCGATGGACTATGTTGATGCCAAAGAAGCAGAGCATGATGATGCGAGGCGAGTAGCAGGAGTCAGAGGTGATGGGGGTTGCAGAGACCGAGGTTAGGGGATGGAGCGTACACGTGAACTGGGGCTACGACCCCTTTTCCTTCTAGATTTCGGAATGGTTTAGAATCTCAATGTAAAATTAATTAATGGGTTGTCTAATAGACCCAGGGATATTTTGGGAATTTCAAAAATTTGAGGGCATTTTGGGAATTTATGACAAAAGATTGGGAGTACTTTGGGAAATTTTGAAATTTGAGGGGTATTTTGGGAATTTCTGCAAATTACAAGGGTATTTTGGTAATTTGCCCTGATATTTTTTGTGTTCCGCCAGGTGGAGAAGAGATCGAAAGAGGAGAGAGATTATTTTCATTTGCTGTTCATTCCTGGCGGGCTATACCGCATAGTTGTGATGTGTGGAGGCATAGTTGTGATGCTTGCTTTTTCTATGAAATGTACGAGGGCTTTCAAAGCTTAGAAACTACATTTATGCTTTCATACAGAAATGTACAAGAGTTTAATTTAAAAAAGCTTTTTACATCCATAGTGGGAGAGGAAACTTGTGCTCATGACATGCTCTCTATGGGTATCATTACACTACTAAGCATCATAGATGTATATTAGAAAGGTAACACACGGGAGGTACTAAACTTGGCGGAAAAATGCCAAATATGGGGGTCTATAAGGAGTGAAAGATTTAGGAAAGATGACTGTGAGAAAACCATTACACCAGTTAGTTTGGACCCCTTCTAGCCATGCATCTGGTGGAATCCTACATGTGAGATGAAATTGGCCTAAGTTGGAGCACCCTCTTACCACCAATGTCTGTGACCCCTCTAGCTCCACCTTTACTTGGCTTGGTTCGAAACCTAGCATTCACAAATATGTTAGATATATATATATATATATATATATATCTAGCTCTCCGTGTATAAATGCTTGGTGTAGCTTAAAATGAAGCTCTTGGTTATGGAATGTAATTTGTGGGTGTCACTAATCTTGGATAAATTCTCACAATAATTCCCACATTGTGACTTACCTCAACATCATGAGCTTGGGGGCAGGGGACCGTCGGCCCCGGGGGGGCGGTGGTCCCCTGCCCCCAATCGTACCTAGCTAGGTATGCGGTGCCTCTCGAGCAGAAGCTCATGATGTTATGCATTGTATGAAAAACAATGCTCATGATGTTATCTCGAGCAGAAGCTCATGATGTTCTGCATTGTATGAAAAACATTGAAAAAGACTCTGTTTTCCTACATTAGAAAATTTCTAAATCTTCTTGTGAATGTGTGTGTGTGTGTGTATGTGTGAGAGAGAGAGAGAGAGAGAGAGAGAGAGAGAGAGAGAGAGAGAGCACTCTTTACCTGCAAGATTTGCATTCACTACATACTGTCTACCAGCATCCTTGCATTCTAGCTTTGGCAAATTGAGCTTTGGTAAATAGTTGATACCATGTCTTTGTGTCAATCTTGTTCTAGCCATCAAAAGTGAGTACCCTTCCTGGTCACTCCTTTTGCTTTGTAGTGTAAAGCTTGTGCAAAAACCATCAACTGGAGTTGCCTTTAAATAAGGGAGTAGAAGAGATGGTGATGTGGTTGGATCCCAAGAAGAGTTGTAGATATTATCCTACTATTTTGCACACTTTATTCCCTACTAAAGTAGGATTGGATGCAAAGCCACTTAGTTCTACCCTATCTATGGCCACGTGGCTCCCCCCGAAAAGGAGATTTTGGAAGGAGCCACGTGGCTATTATACCATTGAGCGTAATACGTTGACTCGGAACTTTAATTTTTTGCTTGAAGAGGTTATTCTCAAATATATAAGATGTAATGTATGTGTTAAGAAAATATATATCAATGAGTTGCATGTCCAAAATAAGCCCAAATCTATCCTTGCGACACAATGCGCGGGAATAAAGCATACAGAGTCGGAAAGATAAAAGGTGATTAAAAAACTATTTGAACTGGGAGGTTCAAGTGCCATGATAGCAAGCACTTGCAATCCACAATTATTGTGTACACTTGAGCTAACTAACTAGTGCAGAAAAACAACTGTTCAAATGGAGGCAAAACTCACAACTTGATTGAACAAACAATAAAGTATAAGAATCCACAATTATAATTAACAATACTAATGTCTATCCTTCAATATAATTCACTCACAATTGTGAGTTTTGCTATTTTTAAAAAAAAACAATGCTAATGTCGATCCAACTTGATTGAGCAAAATATGTCCCTCTAACTTTTTTGTATTTCTTTTTATAGAAATCACCAAAGATGCTTTTATAAAAGTTTGGATAAAACCTAAACTAAGTGGGAAGGGGGGGGGGGGAGGGGGGGGGGGGGGGGGGGGGGGGGGGGGGGGGGGGGCACATGGACGTGACAAAGAGATAAATTTTTTTCGAGGAGATTTTCCTATGTTCAAAGCGATAAATTTTTTTCGAGGGTGCCAATGTTTGAGAAAAATGTGTCTCGATTAATATCGTGCTATTTTCAATTTCAAAAATTTCGATTGAGAGCAAGCAAAAAGGAAGGAAAATAGTATGAAAACTCAAAAAATAGACATAAATTTATAAAGAAAAATACCCCTCTAATTTACGAAAATTCTCAAAAATTTTGATTGAGAGCAACCGGAAAGGGAGGAAAATAGTGTGAAAACTCAAAAAAGAGACATAAATTTATTTAAAAAAATACCCCTCTAATGTATGGAAATTCTCAAAATACCCCTGGTTGTGGGATTGAATCTCCAAAAGAAAAATAAAAAAAAATTGTAGCTTTTTGTAACAAGACTGATTCTCTATCAATAGAAAATGCTGAAACTACAATTTCGGTTGGTTATGTAGGCTTTGGAGATGGATTGCTTCATTATTTTTCCTTTTGGGAAATTTCCTCTTCACAAGTTCAAGGAAAAATGAATTTTCTTGAATAGACGCGTCGATGCCAGATTTTTTGTGTGGGAGGCAAGGTTGGTGACGCCTAGAGACAGAGAAAGAAAGACACAATTGCAAACGGTGGTGGCGATGCCAGATCGCCTTGAGGGAATGTTAGGATGCGTAGGGCATCATGAGGGAGGGCAGGATCGGCAAGATGAGGGAGGGCAAGTAGGGCATCATGAGGGAGGGCTGTCGACCGCACAGGAAAGCAAGACGAGCAGAGTTTGCACTCGAAAAAGAGAGAGAGAGAGAGAGAGAGAGAGAGAGAGAGAGAGAGAGAGAGAGAGAGAGACACACACACACAGAACGATGGAGAGAGAGAGAGAGAGAGAGAGAGAGAGAGATGTCTGAGCGGTATCTGTAGACGGCGATGGCGATGGCGACGAGCGGAGGCGGCTTCTGTTCATGGCAACAAACCAATTCGCTTTTAAGTTTTGATTTAAAATTTGCAATATTCTCTTGGGATCACAGTGGGTAATTAATCAATGTTTGCAAATAATTAATTAAGCTTATGAATCCACAACGGTATAAACAATTTTGTCTGCTCGAGTAAGTAGTACCAACGTTTTTATTAGATGGAATTTAAAGAGAACCCTTGGGCTAGGAGAAGAGCGAAAAAAAAAAACTTTTCCTTTATTGATTTGTTTAAAGGAAAAAGGGAAAAAGAGGGGGTGAGTCTCACGTGGTAGGGGCAAAAAAAAGCTTGGACATCGACATCGATGTGTGTGTGTGTGTGTGTGTTTGTTGGGGGGGGGGGGGGGCACATGGACCTAATAAAGAGAGGAAAAGAGGGAGATTTTTCTATGTTCAAAGCGATAATTTTTTTTCGAGGGTGCCAATGTTTGAGAAAAATGTATCTCGATTTAATATCGTGCTATTTTCAATTTCAGAAATTTTGATTGAAAGCAAGCAGAAAGGGAGGAAAATAGTGTGAAAACTCAAAATAGACATAAATTTATAAAGAAAAAATACCCCTCTAATCTACGGAAATTCTCAAAAATTTCGATTGAGAGCAAGCGAAAAGGGAGGAAAATAGTGTGAAAACTCAAAAAAGAGACATAAATTTATAAAGAAAAAATACCCTCTAATTTATGGAAATTCTCAAAATACCCCTGGTTGTGGGATTGAATCTCCAAAAAAAATAAAAAAATGTAGCTTTTTGTAACAAGACTGATTCTCTATCAATAGAAAATGCTGAAACTACAATTTCGGTTGGTTATGTAGGCTTTGGAGATGGATTGCTTCATTATTTTTCCTTTTGGGAAATTTCCTCTTCACAAGTTCAAGGAAAAATGAATTTTCTCGAATAGACGCGTCGATGCCAGATTTTTTGTGTGGGAGGCAAAGGGTGGTGACGCCTAGAGACAGAGAAAGAAAGACACAACTGCAAACGGTGGTGGCGATGCCAAATCTCCTTGAGGGAATGTTAGGATGCGTAGGGCATCATGAGGGAGGGCAGGATCGGCAAGATAAGGGAGGGCAAGTAGGGCATCATGAGGGAGGGTTGTCGACCACACAGGAAAGCAGGACGAGTAGAGTTTGCACTTGAAAAAGAGAGAGAGAGACAAACACACACACACACACACACACACACACACACAGAACGATGGGGAGAGAGAGAGAGAGAGAGAGAGATGTCTGAGCGGTATCTGTAGACGGCGATGGCGATGGCACTGGCGATGGTGACGAGCGGGGGCGGCTTCTGTTCATGGCGTTAGGCCAATTCGCTTTTAAGTTTTGATTTAGAATTTGCAATATTCTCTTGGGATCACAGTGGGTAATTAATCAATGTTTGCAAATAATTAAGCTTATGAATCCACAACCGTATAAACAATTTTGTCTGCTGAAGTAAGTAGTACCAACGTTTTCATTAGATGGAATTTAAAGAGAACCCTTGGGCTAGGAGAAGAGCGAAAAAAAAAACTTTTCTTTTATTGATTTGTTTAAAGAAAAAAGGGGAAAAGAGGGGTCAGTCTCGCGTGGTAGAGGCAAAAGAAAGCTTGGACATTGACATCGACGTATGGGGGGGGCACATGGACGTTACAAAGAGAGGAAAAGAGGGAGATTTTCCTATGTTCAAAGCGATAAATTTTTTTCGAGGGTGCCAATGTTTGAGAAAAATGTGTCTCGACTTAATATCGTGCTATTTTCAATTTCAAAAATTTTGATTGAGAGCAAGCAGAAAGGGAGGAAAATAGTGTGAAAACTCAAAAAATAGACATAAATTTATAAAGAAAAATACCCCTCTAATTTACGGAAATTCTCAAAAATTTCGATTGAGAGCAAGCGAAAAGGGAGGAAAATAGTGTGAAAACTCAAAAAAGAGACATAAATTTATTAAAAAAAATACCCCTCTAATTTATGGAAATTCTCAAAATACCCCTGGTTGTGGGATTGAATCTCCAAAAGAAAAATTAAAAAAAATTGTAGCTTTTTGTAACAAGACTGATTCTCTATCAATAGAAAATGCTGAAACTACAATTTCGGTTGGTTATGTAGGCTTTGGAGATGGATTGCTTCATTATTTTTCCTTTTGGGAAATTTCCTCTTCACAAGTTCAAGGCAAAATGAATTTTCTCGAATAGACGCGTCGATGCCAAATTTTTTGTGTGGGAGGCAAGGGTGGTGACGCATAGAGACAGAGAAAGAAAGACACAACTGCAAACGGTGGTGGCGATGCCAGATCGCCTTGAGGGAATGTTAGGATGCGTAGGGCATCATGAGGGAGGGCAAGTAGGACATCATGAGGGAGGGCTGTCGACCACACAAGAAAGCAGGACAAGCAGAGTTTGCACTCGAAAAAGAGAAAGAGAGAGAGAGAGAGAGAGACACACACACACACACACACACACAGAGAGAGAACGATGGAGAGAGAGAGAGAGAGAGAGAGAGAGAGAGAGAGAGAGAGAGAGATGTTTGAGCAATATCTGTAGACGACGATGGCGATGGCAACGAGTGGGGGCGGCTTCTGTTCATGGCGACAGGTCAATTCGCTTTTAAGTTTTGATTTAGAATTTGCAATATTCTCTTGGGATCACAATAGGTAATTAATCAATGTTTGCAAATAATTAAGCTTATGAATCCACAAACGTACAAACAATTTTGTATGCTCAAGTAACAAGTAAGTAGTACCAACATTTTCATTAGATGGAATTTAAAGAGAACCCTTGGGCTAGGAGAAGAGCGAAAAAAAAACTTTTCCTTTATTGATTTGTTTAAAGGAAAAAGGGAAAAAGAGGGGGTGAGTCTCGCGTGGTAGGGGCAAAAAAAAGCTTGGACATCGATATCGACGTATGGGGCGGTGGATAAATAGAGCTCCGGTTTTTTTTGTTTTTGTTGTTGGGGGGGGGAGATTTTTTTTGGGGAAATGACCAAAATACTCCTCTAATTTGTGGAACCCCTAAAATTTCAAAAGTTCTCAAAATACCCATGTATCTATTTTGGTTGGATTGTTCTATTTTTCTAATCTTTATTCCTTTTTGAGAATTGGGGTCCGGCTTTTAAGTGCTTGGCAAAGAGAGGGAGGTCGATCAGTGAAGGGCCTGTTTCTTGGTCATCCACAGAGGCACTCTCTCTCCCTCGTGCGTGATGGTCTGCAGGGCTGCTTATAAAGCTGATAAGGTGACAAGGGAGATAGGGACCATGTGACGCCTTCGTGTAATCCCTCTTTGTTAACATGCAGCCCATGCTTGTCCGGTGCTCGTCTGCAGAGCATCACTCGGGCGGAGGTAGAGACTCTCTCTCTCTCTCTCTCTCTCTCTCTCTCTCTCTCTCTCTCTCTCATGCACATGCCATGCTTGTTTGATGCTTATATGCAGGGGAGGGCTCGGTTGGAGGTGTCTTCTTGAAAATGGAGTGGAAGACGGGCAAGTCACAAGACACATCACAAGTGCAGATGGAGGAGCACGAGAAGATCACATTCGAACCCTAACGTGCTCAAGATCACGCAGAAGTTGTATATGCTAACCATCTTGCCGCGCTTAGTTCGTTGTCCTCGTGGTGACGGACCTACTCCCTTCTCTGTTTCAATTGCCCCCACCCCGGCCTTGCATTCACTACATATTGTCTGCCAACATCCTTGCATTGTAGCTTTGGCATATTGAGCTTTGGTAAATAGTTGATACCATGTCTTTGTGTCAATCTTGCTCTAGCCATCAAAAGTGAGTACCCTTCTAGGTTACTCTTTTTGCTTTGTAGTGTAAAGCTTTTGCAAAAACCATCAACTTGAGTTGCCTTTATAAATAAGGGAGTAGAAGAGATGGTGATGTGGTTGGATCTCAAGAAGAGTTGTAGATATTATCCTACTATTTTGTAACACTTTATTCCCTACTTAAGTAGGATTGGATGCAAAGACACTTAGTTCTACCCGATATATGGCCACGTGGCTCCCTCCAAAAAGGAGATTTTGGGGGACCCACGTGGCCATTATACCATTGAGCGTAATACGTTGACTCGAAACTTGAATTTTTTGCTTGAAGAGGTTATTCTCAAATATATAAGATGTAATGTGTGTGTTAGGAAAATAGATATCGGTGAGTTGCATGTCCAAAATAAGCCCAAATCTATCCTTGTGACACAATGCGCGGGAATAAGGCATACAAAGTCGAAGGGTAAAAGGTAATAAACTATTTGAACTGGGAGGTTCAAGTGCCATGATAGCAAGCACTTGCAATCCACAATTATTGTGTACACATGAGCTAACTAACTAGTGCAAAAAAACAACTGTTCAAATGGCTGTTATACTCACAACTTGATTGAACAGACAATAAAGCATAAGAATCCACAATTATAATTAACAATATTAATGTCAATCCAACATATAAACAATTAAGCTTAAGAATTGTTAGGAATAATTAAGCAAATAATTAAGAATAATTGAGCAAATAATTAAGCTTAAGAATCCACAACCATATAAACAATTTTGTCTTCTCAAATATAGATCCATCACGATAGGTATGCACTACAAATCACTTTAGTAACTAAATTGAAAAATTTAACTTTAGCTTAAAGTAAATTTAGTACTTTCTTTTTCTTTTTCTTTTTTAAACTGGGTCTAAATTGAACCCATTAATTAATTAAACCTCAAGATTCCGTTCGACACTATTAGCAAAACCAAAACATTGCATTCTTCGGCCGTTCCCACGCAGAAAGGCATGCACCGCACCTGTGGCTCTCAGCTCCAAGTCTTCTAGGTCACAGCTCTGCTTGAGAGTGCTTGCTCGCAAGGCGATGGAGACTATACACTATTGGCCTACCAATTACAGGGTCGCAGCACCTGATTGCCATACTTTGCAAAGCCCCATCCTTCGTCTCATCAGGAATCTGAGATGTAGCCATGGCGTACTCTCTTCTCCACCTCCTGTGCGACGCGATTCTTCCTCCACACTACCCCTGTCTTCGCCTCATACACCTCCTGTAACAATTAATGGCCTAATAACTTATGTGTAGCGGAAATTAGCATGAACATAGTAGGCCTTTCATTAGAATAGATTCCTAACGAGAATTATAAGAGTGCTTGGGTGGAGAGAGCAACAAAAAGCATAACACCTAGTTAGATAGCATCGACAATACTTTCAAAAGAGAGAGAAATTAAGCTACTGACAACAGTTGAGGACCGGATTTTCATGGAGCCGATCCCCCCTCCAAAAGGCTTTGTATTATGGTTTCTCCCATCAAGAGAGACATTGTACAATACAATTCTTTGTGTTCCTTCAAGACTAGCTAGTGCAATGAAGATGGAAACTTCATGCACTAAGCAAAACACTTAACAAACACAACTTGAATTATCCCTGTTCTCAGACCCAAGACCTCACACACCTTCAAAGATGGTGAGAGCTAGCAGGGTATGAGAGTAGATTGAGAGGAAGAAGGAGTATCTTACAAGAAAGATGTACATCTCCTCACATAATCACTCATATGTAGCATAGCTTAGCTTAGTAATTAGCTTGGTAGAGGAGATGAGCATGCATTGAAGCTTGGCTCTTGGTTGGATTTGCATCCACATGCCAAGAGAGTGTTGATGTAGGCTTCTATCTCACAAGCTTGGAGTAGGTGATGAGTTCTCCATTAAAGCTTGGGAAGAGATAGTCTTCTCTTTCTTCACACATGAGCTTGTGTGAGTGTGTGTGTGATAATGCCTTGCAAAAATCAGCCCCCTCTCTCTCTCTTGGGCGAGCCCTCTTCCTAATTGCTCTTGCTGAAGCCTCATTGGCCCTCCCCAAGTCAAGCCAATTACAATTAAGCAGCATAAGTGATAGCCTTCTGACATGTGTCCCCCTTTCCCCTTTTGTGAGAGCTTTAGGTAATTAAATAATTAAACTAAACTCTCATTGGACCCCTTTGCCTCCTGGCCAATAGGAATCAGGCAAGCCATGGGCTCCTGAATGCTCATTGGACCCCTTGGGAGACTGCCCAATAGTCTTTTAGGAGACTTAATTCTCATTGGTTTCTTTTATTAAATGTTTTTAAATTAATTAAACTAGATTTACTCTAGCTTAATTCTCATTGGTCCACTTCAAGGGTCATCCAATAGAAATTGGGCACACCTTGTGGGCATCTGGCCTAGGGAGCTGACATGTGTCCCTCATTCCCTTTGTGTAAAGGGAGCCTGTGTGTGTGTGTGGCTTTCTCTCTCATCCCCTACCTTTAGGGCTCGCCCCCTCCCATGTAGGGATGTGCAAAGACTTTTAGGGCACACACAAAGCATCCAATTTTCCCTAGGGTTGACCTTTGGACACAACCTTTGAATTTTGGAACCTTAGCATTTTGGAAGTCTTAATGGGCTGAACCTTAGGGTCTTTTTAGCCCATTGTTGCACATGGCTCTTTTGCAGATGGCCCCCCCTTTGGATCCCTATTTTCCCTCCTTTGGATCCCTACTGTGGCCGGTCTGCTAGCTTAACCAATATTCTAGCTTTTTTCTCCCCTGGCCTTCCCCACATTAAATGATCAGTTTAATATGAGAAAATCATTTACGAGAATTAGATATTGATTATTATGACATTACCTCCAATGAATTAGAGTAGATGATAATATCATCAAAGAACACTCCAGTGAAGGTTCGATGAGGCCTGAACAGCTTCTCCATCAAGCGGTTGAATGTGGCTGGTGCATTGGTCAAGCCAAAAGGCATGACAATGTATTCGTAAAGACCAAATGTAGTACGAAATGCGGTCTTTACAATGTCTTGATCAACTATCTTTATTTGATGATAGCCACTTTTTAGGTCAACCCTACTGAAGTGGGTCGATCCTTGCAGCTTATCAAATAGGTCTTCTACCCGTGGAACGGGAAACCTATTCTTGATAGTGATCCTATTTAGTGCTCTATAGTCGACACACATACGATATGTGCCGTCTTTCTTTTGCACTAATAGCACAGGTGAGCAAAATGGAGATGAGCTTGGCCTAACCATACCCTTCTCAACTAACTCATGCACTTGCCGTATAATCTCCTCTTGTTGAGCTTGAGAAACTCTATAAGGAGGTTTATTAGGCGGTGAACTTCCTGGAAGAAGTTCAATTGCATGGTCATCATTACCTCGTTTAGGAGGTAGCTCACAAGGGATGTCGTCAATAAAAACATCTTGAAACCCCTTGAGAAAATTGGATAACTCTAATTCCTTTTGGTTGCTTTTATTTTCTTTTGCTAAAGCATTAGGTTCATTTTGAGAGTCTTTAACAAAAATCATGTACACGAAAATAGAGCTCTTTATTGACTTGTTGAAAAACATTTGTTGGTGTATGTACAATGGGGATGGTGTTACCCATTTCCTTAGCATCTATATACATGTCTTTTTCCCTGAACTTAAAGGAGATTTTCCTTTTAGGAAATTTAACATCGGCAGCCAGGCGGTCAAACCATGGTGCCCCTAGGATTACATCCTCATGCTTGAGAGGAGAGATAAAGAAGTCCTCTTTGTCCACATAGCCTTGGACATGAAGCCTCAATTTCCCGATTAAGGGAGTGACTGAAGCTTCTTTCCCCTTGAAGGCACTGTCTACGGGTAGGACATCTCCCATCTCGTAGGATTGTATTCCTAGCTTGGTGGCCAACTCTATAGATATAAAATTGTGAGTAGAACCAGGGTCAAAGAGAATAAAAGCATCATGTTCTCTTACCTTTCCCCAAGCATGGCATAAGGAGATCCTTTGTGGTGAGTTTGGTGAGTCTCCTCCTCTTGGATTTCAACGAAGGAAGCTCTAGGAGGATCTTGGCGGTTGTTCTTTTGGGGACAAGCGCGGTACGCATGCCCTTGTTCGCCGCACTTGAAACATCGGTTATCCTTACGATAACGCTCAAGCTCTTCAGGAGAGAGTTTATTCTTACCTTTGTAAACTCCCTTCTCTTTAGCTTTGTTGGAGTTGCCCTTAGGAGACTTTTGGACATTGTCCTTCCCCTTAGGCTCATTGGAACCCTTGTTTTTCGGGGGCTTATTATTTCTTTTTGCCCCCGTTTGGAAATTGATTCGAGAGGCGACCATAGTGTGGTGTATTACCGCCGATATGGTACGTGGTCTTTGGGAGTTGACATACTCCGCCATTTCTTCGGTTAAGCCCGCACAAAAGTTTTGCTTTTGCTCTCCAAAATCCAACTTTTTGAAGACAGTGGCTTTGAGTTGTAGGTCCCAAAACTTGTCTACATATTTGTGGATAGATTCATTGGGAGAGAGCTTTAAGCTTCGCCATTCGGTGAGTACTTTGTCTTTGGCATCGGTGGCCAAAAACTGCTTCATAATGGAAGCTCTTAAAGCTTTCCATGTTCGTGGAGCTTCACCGTTGGCTCGTAGGCTAGACCACCATTGTCTGGCGGACTTTTGAAAGTGCATAGCTACATGGCGTAGCTTAGAGGACTCCGTGAAGCCCTCATCTCCAAACGCCGCATCGAATTGTTGGATAAAGGCCAAGACTTTGTCCGTAGCACCAAAGGTACCATCATAGGTAAGGAAAGAGATGCTCTTCCCTCCCTCTTTGAATTTCTTCAACTTGGACGACCTCTTCCATGCGGCATAGAATTTCCTATGGCCTCTTATTTTTGATGGTTCAAAGGTTGCACCATCACTTTCTTCAGAAGGTGAAGAATTTGAAGAAGGTGGAGAAGAGGGTGACCTCTTTCTCGCCTTTTTCTTGTTCTGATCTTTGTCGTCTTCACCATAGCTTTCATAAGAGGAAGAGGATGAAGAAGATGGAGAAGAGGGTGTCCTCTTTCTCGCCTTTTTCTTCTCTTGCTTTTTATCATCCCTCTTTGAATTATTGCGTGGAGAAGAGTGTGATGGTCTTCTCCGCTTTGGTGGTGATGGAGAGCGTTTAACCCGTCGTCTTCGTGGAGCCATCTCCGCCGAGGTGGCGGGAGACTCGCTTCTTTCTCGTTCCTTCGGTGGAGGCTCTTGAGTTCTCCTTTGGGAAGGAGATGCATCATCAAGAAGTAAATTCTTGAGCCCTTCATATGGATTCTCTTCTTCTTCCCGAATTGGAGAGAGACCTCTTTTGGTAGTCTCACAAGGAGGCTTCCTAGGTGTTCTCTCGTCATGGTGATGAGCTTGGAGAATCTCGTGAGCACGAAGCTGCCGTTGCACTTCACTTTGGAGAGATGGATTTCCCATGGCTTATTGAAGCCTAGAAACAAGATAGTTAACAAGCATTGAAGCTTCATTAGTAGCTTGCTCATGAGCAAAATCAAAGTTATCAACATTAATTTCACTCTCTTTACTATTGTCAGCCATTCTAACAACTTTTAGGTGTAAACTTTTTAGGTGTACTTTGGCACTTCAAGCCCTAGTTGCTACTCCTCTTTACCCCTTTAGAAAAAGCACTCAAGCTATTGTACCCACGGCTCGAATACCATTAATTGCAAGGAATAGCAGAGAGGGTCTTTTGACACCAAAACAGCACCGGCTCCTGTCAAGCTTTTAATAGCTCAATAGTGGTTAAGCCATAGGCAAGCCCCGTAGGACTCCACTATTAAGACCATAGCTCTCGACGGTGATGCCCCGTTAACTGCACAAAGGCAGGCGCACTGCAAGGCTGAAAAATCCATATTCTACTTACTCACAGGCAATTAATAATACCAACCATTTGTAGCTAGCTTGAGGACCTCCCTTCTTGAGCAAGAAAAGAGAAACCTTGAGCTCTGATACCAATGTAACAATTAATGGCCTAATAACTTATGTGTAGCGGAAATTAGCATGAACATAGTGGGCATTTCATTAGAATAGATTCCTAATGAGAATTACAAGAGTGCTTGGCCTTCGGAATCGACCTTCTCAAGCAGCTTGGGACGAAGTGAAGCGCTCAAACCCACCCTCACGATGGTCCCCTTGCGAACCTGCAACAGCGGTGAGAGGCCATGTCCGTGCACGCCTGAGAGAGAGAGAGAGAGAGAGAGAGAGAGAGAGAGAGAGAGAGAGAGAGAGAGAGAGAGAGAGAGAAACCCGAACCTCTAGTAGCGCACGCATGTGCACGATGGGCTCCCTTGACCTACCTGCACACTATTGTGCTCCTACCCTATTCGCGTCAGCTACTCCTCCTCCTCCTGCCCTATCCGCACCCCGCTGAGCCCCGCCCTCGCGTCAGTTTGTGCGCTTCCCACCTCTACGCCTCCATGTGTTGCTGTCCGACTTTTGCAGGCATACAAAATTCCCTTCGTTGAATTTGTGAAAACGAAATTTTAAATAATGAAGCAATCCATCTCCAAAGCCTACATAACCAAGCGAAATTCTAGTTTTAGCATTTGATGTCACGAGCAGGGGCATTTTGGAAATTCATGAGAAAACAATGGGAATTTTTGAAATTTTAGGGGTATTTTGGGAGAGGGATATTTTGTTAATTTTTCCTTTATAAAATCAAGCTTATTTTTGGGTTTCCACAATATTTTTCTCCATTTCCCCTTGCGATCGAGCGATACTTTGGAAATTAAAAACAACACGATATTAAGCTAACACATTTTTCATGAGCACTACTGCCAAAGCGGTCTCTCTATTGCGTTAATGCGCCATATCCATGTGACCAACCCTTTCCACTTACTTTAACTTTCATCCAAACTTTTAGCAAAGCATCTTCGCTGATTCTTATGAAAAGAAATCAAAAAAAGATTGTGGGGACATATTTCACTCCAATAAGAGTGAGTGGTGATTATATTAGCACCACCATACCCCACCACACTCGAACCCTAACGTGCTCAAGATCACACAGAAGTTGTATATGCTAACCATCTCGCCACGCTTAGCTCGTTGTCCTCATGGTGACGGACCTACTCCCTTCTCCATTTCAATTGCCCCCACCCCGGCCTTGCCACATAACGATGTTTTGTGTCTCTGTGCCTAGCAATGTGCGTCCCCACCACTCCCACGTTCTGCCACCTGCACTATGTCCCCCCTCCCTCTTCTTCAACTTTGTCTTTTCATAAGCCGCCACAACCCTTTGCCTTTCATTTTCATTTCCCAAAGGGTATCTACTGAGATACGCACTTGAAAATTGTTCTGACCACCTACCTGCTAGCACAACCCCAAAAAAAAAAAAACTATAGCTCCATGCTCACATTGAGTCATGGAGGACAACCATCAACCACAACCATTCACAGAGTCCATAGCTAGGCATTTTATAGAGAAGCCAGAATCCCGTGCATCATAATGATTAAAGTAGAGCAAGACTAGTGAGGATGCCAACGTCTTTGACCCCCTCACACATGGACGAAAATGCCCAAACCAACTAACAATACATAGATAAGAAACTAGGAGACAAAGGGTACCTGCATGACCATCTGCCCCAAATGCCACACCATCCAAATAGTTCCAATCAGCAAACAAAAAGAGGGCTACATCCCAAGATTCTCCATCCGCAACAGCTTGTAGGCTACACGAGGTAGAGCATGCACGCTCCAAAACACTCCAGAAGCTCTTTTTTTTTTTGGCAAAACACTTTAGTAGCTTATTATTGCTTCCCCCCCTCCAACTCATAATAGCGACTGTATAAGTTGTATTCATCAAGAAAATGTACAAGGTGACCTCAAGCTCGTTATGAGCCTTGAAGCAATACGGATTACATTTGATAACACTAGGGTTCCTCAAAGAGGCAACCCAACGTCCCTCGCTACAATAGTTCGAACCCTACAACACTGAGTTGATGCTCTCCTACCAATGGAGATAATCACTCCCTTGCTTTCTAGTATTATTCTAGAGAAGCTTGCAGTCGCCAGAGTCTTCTCAAACACCCTATGATTCTTGGTCTTCCGTATTTCTTTAAAGGAAAAAAACCTGATGACTTGCTTGCAAATCAGGAGTGCTTGGCTTTCTATCCTCGTCCCTCCAAGGAACATGTCATTCTTGAAAAACCCTATCCTAGATGTCCTTTGTACCGCAAATTTTTCCTGCTAGGCCACTGATAGCTGGGCAATCTCTGAACAGGTGAGGAAGATCCTCACAAGCTATTTTGCATCTACTACATCTATCCGGGCCAATCCCTCTGGAATGGATTTTCATACATGTCGGTAGTGCCCCCAATAACACCTTCCAAATAAAGCACTTCATTGCCAAGGGCCATTGAGAGGTCCAAATGTTCTGCACTACCATCCACATCTTGCCTCCGTGCATTGTTTAGTCCATAGCTTGTTGAGGGGAGAGAACCAATCAACCGAGCCCATTAGAGGATAGATAGATGTCTTTGGTTTTCGGCTTCCTACACATTTAATGTCCTTGGGCCACCGCCGAACTTTGATTGCCATTAGATTTTTTGTCATAGTCAATTTGAATTGAGAAGCCAGTTGATCAAAGTCTTTCCATTTCCTGTTATTGTAGTCTCAGAAATGGGCCAGATGACTTAGGCCTTTGTTGTTCATCTTTCGGGCAGTGTCCCTCCAAGGGGGTTTCATAGACTTATTATTGGCTTAATGAGTGAAGGGGACCAATGAGAGAGGGAGTTCTAGAAGTATCTGGTTAATTCTCCCCACTCTAGTGCCTTCGTAGCTCTCTTGCACTTCCGAACTAGTTCCCCCGTTATTCCCCTCAGTTTCAAGGAGGACCACGAAGTGGTTAACAGCTTGTCGTGCAACTCTAGCCCTTTCCATTGGCCTCCTTGAGAGCAGAGTCTTCCCTTTCCAACCATGACCTTTACCATGCTAGCTCAGGCCTGGTCTTGCTCAGAAATTGTCGTAAGAAATTTGGCACATTGAGCCTCTGCATGGGTAATCGGGTTGGTAATCCCCAATCCTCCTTGCAACGGAATCCTACGTGGCCCATTGCCAAGGCATCTCATATTTGGTGTTGGCTTTCCACAAGAAGCGTTTCACAGGCTTCAGGAACTCCTTCCAATGCACTTAGCAATCTTGAGAATCAGGCTAGTGAAGGCTATGCATGAGATCATAAACAAGTTAATCACTTTCACCCTGCTCTGAAATGGGAGCAACACGAACTCCCATCTTCTGACCTTGGTCAAAATATGCTCAAGCTTCTTACCAATGCTCCAAAACCTAAGTCTAAAAATGTCAAGTTTAAATTTTGATATTTATCTCTCAATCTCATTGTGCAAGGTGCAAAACACCATATAGATAACAGGTAATTAGAGATAAGAGCCTATATATCTATTTTCCATATACAAAGTAACCAAGTTCTTATGACCGTTTCACTATTCTTACATAGGTGGTCAAAGAGCATGCACTGTCAATGAAGAGCTAGCATAGCAATAATTCCACAGGACCTTCACGCTGAAATATTTATCAGTTGGAGCACGATATATGTATTTTTCATGGAAGGCACATTAGGTGAACTCTCGAGAAGGTGAAGCCAATGTATTCTAGAAGGTAATTTTTATTGGAGCACGATATATGTATTTTTCATGGAAGGCACAGTAGTTGAACCCTCGAGAAGGTGAAGCCAATTCTATTCAAGCAAGTCGTAACTTTAGCCCACTCAACTACGATATGATTTATTTTTTTAGCAGCACAAGCATTTGTTCTTGCATGATATGATGAGCGTTCAAGATACAAGGAGCTAGCTTCATTGGTTGAGCATTCGTCCGTTGTGATCCAGGTCATAGGTACGAATACGACTAAGCGACCTAAATAACTACTGTAGGATTTTATTCCTATCTTCAATAGGAATGTTTTGGTCACGCGAGGCAATACGGCCAAGCAACCCAACTCCTGCAGGATTTTATGCCCATCTACGATAGGCATGTTTTACTTTTCATGAAATTGTCATTAGAAGGGTTCGTTAAAAGATTGTCTTTCTAATAAGGAAGGAGAATGAAACATGTCAATGGAAGGGGAGTAATTAAGAGCATTTGTCCTTAGTGACCCAAATCATGGGATCGAATGCAGTCGAGCAACCTTGGTAGCTCTCATGGATATTTGTATCGTCTCACACGGGTGTGAGCACGTTAGATGTAAAAGCGGTGCATGGCGCGTGGGAAATGCGAGGAAGGAGAAGAGCAAAAGGGACATTGTGTGAGTGGAGCTACTCATCACAATGTGAGAAAGCCCCTTATTCTTTTATTTAGTAAAGAATAAAGAGTGTATACGGAGATTGGATGTCTCTGGCGCATCCACCCGAGGTAAGAGACACACTGGCTTTGTCCCAACGATCATTGACTAAAGGCGAATGTGTCAAAAAGTGGTACTACTATAGGACCTAGTAGTATGTGCATGAGATATGAGGAATCTCGTCTCAACCTATGTCCACTGGCTTTCTCAAAATCGATGCATGCCATGGTATATGCTCTAACAGTGTACAAAAGCATATATCTCTACTAGAATCAGTGTATATACCCTGTAGCTATTCTATAATGACTCGCATCGCTCCATGATGCAACATGCTAGTATTAATTATTGGTCGACTGACATGTTGGAATTAGGGTTGCAGGAAAACACACACAGCTTGGAGAAGACGAAGGAAGCTCAAGGCACACAAGAGAGAGTGTATTACTTAGTATGCACCAGAAAGATAAGATAGCCCTAGAGTGATGCACTACTAGGCCGCTTTGTAACTAGGGACGGATTTTTACGTCATATAAGCGATGAAATCCGCGTCGCTATCAGCATCGCTACAAAGACGTTGCTTATCCGACCCTCTTAGTGACGAGTATACGTTACATAAGCGACTAAATTTGATGTCGCTTAAGCGACGCTCATCATCGCTTAAGCGATGCAAAATATTTTTGTTAGTTTGTGTCATTTAAGCGATGACGAATTAAATGGCGTCGTTTAAGCGACCAAGCAAGGCTCTCTCTCTCTCTCTCTCTCTCAAACACACACACAAGGCTCTCTCTCTCTCTCTCTATCACACGCACACACACACACAAGGCTTTCTCTCTCTCTCTCTCACACACACACACACAAGGCTTTGTCTCTCTCTCTCTCTCTCTCTCTCTCTCTCACACACACACACACACACACACACAAACACACACACACACAAACACACACAAGGCTCTCTCTCTCTCTCTCTCTCTCTCTCTCACTCACACACACAAGGCTCTCTCTCTCTCTCTCTCTCTCTCTCTCTCTCACACACACACACACACACACACACACACACACACAAACACACACAAGGCTCTCTCTCTCTCTCTCTCTCTCTCTCTCTCTCTCACACACACACACACACACACACACACACACACAAGGCTCTCTCTCTCTCTCTCTCTCTCTCTCTCTCTCTCTCTCTCACTCACACACACACACACACACACAAACACACACACACACACAAACACACACAAGGCTCTCTCTCTCTCTCTCTCTCTCTCTCTCTCTCTCTCTCTCTCACACACACACACACACACACACACACACACACACACACACACACACACACAAAGCTCTCTCTCTTTCGTTCACGTACGCTAAACAACAAGATTTGAAGCAAAAAGTGTACACTCATAAGCGTTCTACATACACTACAACAAAAAGACAATCGGTGAACTTATGCAAAAACAAAATCGAAAGTATGAATGATCATGGTATGGTCTTTTCTTCCTTGATACTTTGCGATTAAATAAAATGATTAAAATAATTTGAACGAACGAAAATACTTGACATTATAAACAAAAATGATTGAAACAAACTGAATATGAATGAAGAAACTTAACAGTATTATACAAGTAGACTAGAACTGACCGAAGCACACTAAATATATATATCATCAATGTATGTATGTATACAATGTCAATACTCAAACATAATCATCTATCTAAATGCCACTACGGCTATGTATCTGAAGTATCGAACTTGTCTGCACGATCCTCCTATCTCCCAGTATGTGAAGACGATGCAGCGCGTGTTCGTTGCTCGTCTATTCTCCTACCCTCCTCCTCCTCTCTCGCAACAAGCTAGATCTCTCTCGTCGTGAACTCTTGCATTCATAAAAGTTAAATTAAATTGCTTGACAATTATAAACTAATTTGAAAATTGTTTTAATATAAAAATACAACTCAAAGTTACAAATATTACTCACAAAAGGGTGTGCTAGTGGAAGGATGCGCTGCAAGGCTCTGTATCCCTAGGATATCGCCATCTCGATCTCTGCTAGAGTCAGAGGTCGATCGTAATTTTTGGTTGTACAAAACAGATCCAAAGTTTAGGATTATTTGTATTTACATCATTCTAAAAACTATGGTATGAAAATATATAAATATATACTTACAAATGTGAATTCGGGAAACTAAGACTTACATGTCTATCTGGATTGAGTTTCCTTAGAAGCTTCATGGATGATGATCCACATTGTTGGGGATTCTCCACTAATGTTCTAGAATGATATTCTAATGCATGCACGCTACATTTGTCAACATGTCAACTCGAGATGACACACTACTACAATTAGGACATCACCAAGTCCACTAACAACACATTGTGCGCAATGTGCAAGGAAAGTGTGATGTGCATGCATGCGTGCATGTTCACACATATGAGCATAAGAGCTCTCAATCGTACTGGGGGAAATGGAGGGAAGGATGCAATAAGGTGGAATTGTGTACTCTTTGTGAAGAATAGGCGAAGATTCCTATGAGTGCAAGGTTATAATCTCTAACAATTGAGGAGAGAGCTTCATTGGCAAAGAAATAGCGTAACACCACAATCTAGGACAAATTTGTGGACTTTGTGGAAGTAGTGAGATTGTTTGCGCCAAACCCCATCCATCTTGGATGTGCCTCACTCTAAATACATCACATAACACGTGTGGTGTCTAGTGAGATTGCTTGCCCCACTCCCCCCATCCATCATGGATTTGCCTCGCTCTCAACATAGCACACAACACATGTGGTGACTACTCTTTCAACTTTGAGTTCCCTCGCCCTCGTACTTGTGACATATGCATAATGTTTTTTTACACGGGAAGCATAAGAACAAAATTTTGCGTCCTCAAATATGAGACTATCTAGTTGGAGCTCCAATATCGCATATAAATATCCAATTGTAGCGTTCAAGAAGCTCCAAGAAAAACACTAAAACAAAGGACCCCACTCAAGATATCTTTTTCCTTTTGTTTAAGGGACGAGGGGTGAAGGGGACTCTCAAAAAAAGAATCTTCTAAAATATGAGGAATCTCATGGCGTGCTATATATCAGTAGATAGAGTTTGAAGAGGACATTCTAACAGTCAAACCTCCGCCAACTTTGGAGTTTGTTTGTAAAACTTTATCCATGCGCCGTTTTGGTAGAGAGAGATAAAGTCAAACTCCTTAAAGGGCCCCTTTGTGAATCCAAATTTCACCTAATGAATTCCAATGAGGCAAATGTACAGCCTATGGGGGTTTCTGAAAATGTTACAGACAACCTATTACTGATGCAGATGTTCATGATGTATTTGATGAGGAAAGGGCTGAAAATGAGCAGGCTAGAGGTATGCCAAAATGGATGGTGCATACATTGTGTGACAGTAAATTGGATGCACCTTTGTATAGTCGTACTCGTTCAAGCTCTCGCCATGCATCTTATGCATCAGATTGTTATGCTTTGGCTGTGTCTAGCTTACATGATGTTCAGAAATCTCTGTCTTTTGATGAAGCACAAAATTCAAAAATTTGGATGGTTGCCATGCAATCATAATATAATGCACTCATACAAAATGACACATGGACTTTATGTGATTTTCCTCCTGGAAAAAGGCCATTTTACAAGTTGAAACGCAAGCTGGATGGTGAGATCGATCACCATAAGGCTCAACTTGTTGCAAAGGGTTATGCATAGAAAAAAGGCATAGATTCTGAAGAGACTTTTTCTCCCATTTGTTGTATGACTACTGTGCATTTTCTATGTGCATTGGCAGCTCATTTTGGTTGGGATGTACATCAATCAAACATTGTTACTACTTTCTTGAATGGTGACATATTTGAGGAAGTTTATGTAACACAGCCTCGCAGTTTTGTCAAGAAAGGACAAGAGGACAAACTGTGCAAATGTAAGAAGGCTTTGTATGGATTGAAGCAATCTCCTCGTGCTTGGTATGAGAAAGTTGACACTCATTTGGTCAAACAAGGCTTTCGTAACAGTCCAATAGAAAGCACATTGTATGTAAAGCGTGAGGGTGATGTACTTCTCATTGGTTCTTTATGTAGATGATTTGTTCACTGGACCAAATGAGAGATATATTGCTGAATTTAAGGCTGATCTGAATGCTACTTTCAAGATGAAAGATTTGGGGTTGTTGCATCATTACTTGGGTATACAGTTTAAGCATTGTGATGGCGGTATTGCCTTGTGTCAGAAAAGTTACATAGAGACATTGCTACGTAAGTTTGGACTTGAGGATTGCAAACATATTGCCACTCCCATGAAAACAGGTTTGAAATTAAGTCTTCATGATGCTAGTGATCCTACAGATGTCACTCTTTACCAAACTGTTGTTGGATGCCTCATTTATGTATGCAATATCAGGCAGAATATTCAGTTTGCAGTCACACAGGTTAGCAGATTTATGCATAGCCCAGGGTCTAAGCATTGGCAGGCTGTCAATAGGATTTTTTGCTACCTTAGTGGCACTTTACATCTTGGCTTGTTTTATCCCAAGGGGGGATCATTACCGCCAGACTTACATGCTTTTTCAGACTCAAATTGGACTGGTTGTTTTGACACGCGAGTGTCCACAAGTGGTTTTTGTTTCATGCTGGGTAGTTCATGTATATCATGGTTGAGCAAGAAGCAACCTATTGTGGCCACTTCTAGTTGTGAGGCTGAGTATAGGGCAATTTTCATAGCAGCTACGATTGAGTGTGTATGGCTCAGACACCTTATGGTTGATTTGGGTGTTGGACAGGACACTGCCAACACTATCTACATTGATAGTGAGAGCGCATTGGCAGTTGCAAGGAACCCAATTTTTCATGCTCTCACAAAGCACAGTGAGGTACATTACCACTATGTCAAGGAGAGGCTCTCAACAGGAGAGATCAGCTTGGCTTATGTGCCAACACAGGACAACATTGCAGATCTTTTCACAAAGGCATTGTCTCGTGAGAATCTCAAAGCTTTGGGCTTACTCCCCTTTGTGGACTGATCATGTCCTCGGGGCATGGCACTTCCCTTTACTCATGTGCCAGCTCTTGCTCACCGCATCACTCCAGGGGGGATTTGTTCCCATATACATGTGGTAGTGATGTGTGTGAACACACTAGGACTGCCGAGGCATTTTTTCCCTCTTTAGGAGGTTTTTTCCCCTGTGCATTGTATATACGCCCATCACTCTAGGGCTATCTATCTTTTCATTGCACACTAAGTAATACACTCTCTATTGTATGCCTTGAGCTTCCTTTGTCTTCTCCAAGCTATGTGTGTTTTCCTACAATCCTAATTCCAACAATAGCATACTTCCTATTTGTGTTCACAACAAGAGAAAATAATATATGTTTGTATGTATATATGTATGTGTTTGTATATGTATGTATACATATATATATACATCTGAGTATGTATGTATGTATGTACACACACACACTAGTACTTTAGATAAATTAAATTTTACTTCATTTTTTAACACAGATTCAAATTCCTCTTGTACTCCATTGCCTCCCATATTATATTCATGGAGATCATACAATGGGGACATGAAGAAGAGCCTTGACAGAGAGAGCCTTCAATCTATTATTAAGAGGAGTGGATTCCATGTTGGTGTGATAGGTGTCGAGGCTTACATCGAAGGCCACAACGCCAATGTCGCACACATGAGATGGATTGGGTTATTTATGCTCATGCACCAATGCTCGCACACCGAGATGAACCTATGGTTAGTATTCTTTACTCTAATTTATATTTGTTTAAATTCTTATAGTTAATTGTGTCAATAATATAAATAATATTTCACATGTAGGGACATGCATCTCTAGTTGATGATGAGAATGCCATTTATGATCAAGCTGCTTGTCATTCTCACACACGATATGGTCATGCAATCTAAGAATTACAAATGGACGTCTTGCGACAACCTTTGCCTATCGGCCTTAAGAGTGAGACTTGTGGCATTGCCCAATCGTTTATTGTCTTTAGTGCATACATATAATCGCAGACACTATGGGGGATGGCATGGAAGATCTCTTCCTAGAGATGGAGAAGGTTTTTAGCTTTTGGGGTGCTCGGTACATGTTAGCTCCTTCTAGCATTCTGAATGGAAGACGTGGCATATTCATTGCACAAAATCTACATGTCCCATCACATTCAGAGGTGACTCTTATGTGCTTTTGTGGACCTATATATGGATAGGAATCAATTGGTTCTCTACATCCGTAGCATGACCACTTATGGTTTGTGTTTCAATGCAACATCCCTTTCAGATAGAGGCATTACCCATGCAAAAATTCAAAGACTTTATGTAGATGGTAGACCATATACACATGGAAACATAGCCGGCTTAATTAATAGTAGTCGGGGAAGGAATGTAAGAACCAATTGCACATTTGTGGAATGCAAAAATGGACATGAACTAGAGTACATGAGCATAGATGTTCCAGAATACATTCTTCTAAATTCCATTAGATCATTACGTGCCAGTGATAGACTATTAGTGAACTATGGATTTTGTAGGCCAGAAAGAGCACCTCCACCTCTAGATTGAATGTGTAACAGTGTATACAGGAAACATAAAATTGTAAATTATGTATCAAATTTTTTAAATGTACATGTCTATGTTTGATACTATTGAGTTTTTTGCTTAATCAATTTGTTTCTTTTTTCAATGCTAAGTATGTGTTACAAAATATTAAGTTTGATTTCTATATATAAAATGCTTATAATTGTGTCTATGTAATAGATTCCAGAGAATGATGTTGAAAATGATGTGCGTCTACCTTCTCATGTATGTCAATTGAATGCATGAAAGTCCTTCGTAAAAGTGATCCAACAGCTATGAGAGATTAAAAAAACTATATGGTTCGCATTTTGACAAAGAGACCGACATGTTTTATGATGATGATGGCATGGATGATTTTATTCATGATTTGTACGAATAAATCGAAGCATATAATAATGAAAGTTTTCTTAGAGCGGAAGTGCTAGAGCAAATCTACAAAGGGGAAAATTGTGTCATGATTAAGCACGAATTTTCTTATCCTGAACTACCAAAATTGTTATGCTTGGAGTAATGCATTCGTTTTTGCACTATTGAAGTAAATGTCTTCTCCATTGTCAATGTTTCTTGCAATATTTTTGAATGTTTTAATACTTAATTTATATGTGGTCTTTGCTCGAAATGTTGCAGGCTACTATCTCAAAAGTTCTTACCCTCAAACAACACCCTTCTTACATCAAGAAATGAAGTGAAAAAGATGTTGAGCAAGCTTGAACTCGATTACAACACCATACATGCATGTACCAATGATTATATTTTTTATAGAAACAAATACAAAAATAAAAAAGAATGTCCAAAATGTAAAACATCTCGTTATAAAGATAGGAGTGAACAGATCCCTCGTAAGGTGCTTCGATATTTTTTGTTGGCACCCCATATACAACACATTTTTTGAACCCCAGATTTAGCAAGACTTATGGATTGGGAAGCAAAGAATGAAAGTACGTATGGGATTATAAGAATTCCCTTGGATTACCCTGCTTTAAACAAACATATCAATACAAAATGGCCTGAGTTTGAAATAGAACCATAACACATAAAGATGGGAGTTGGTTTGGATGGTGCGAATCCATTCTCCATGCGCTCAAGTAAATGGTCTACTTGGTGAGAAATTCTAGTATCACCCTTTATTTGTTTTAAAAAAAAATCATTGACTTTTGTTACTTTCAAGAAAACGTCAAGTTAAAATCATTAACGTATACTTGGCACCTCTAATTGATGACCTCCAAGAGTTGTGGAGAGGCATAAACATGTTTGATATGTCAAAAACAAAAAATAAAAGGAGTTTCACAGTGTGATAAAATTTTAGCATGGACTATACCACGACTTTTTTGGCTAGAGAATCTGTGCCGATATTGATTGCATTTTAAGTAATACATACAGATACGTCTTTTCATTTTGTTCTATTTTTTATTTTCATACTAAATATTTCACTGTGGATGTAGGGTGCTCAATCAAAGGTTATAAATCTTGTCCCTCATGTGGCGATTGGTTGAAATCTACATATAGTAAGCAGCTCAATAAAAATATATACCTTCAATACAGATAATCCTTACTTGAAGATTATTTGCTATGTAGAAGCACACAAACTAGACATTTCAATGGAAAGTTCGAGAGTGGACGATGTCCAGATCGGATGACACCTGGAGATATGTATCTAAAATGGAACGAAGGACCCATTATTTTGCACATGAAGGTTCTAATGATGATGCCCCCATGTTTGTCAATTATCTTACTACTAGGTTGCAGCAAGCTATGAGCAACCTTGTTCCGCAAGCCAAAGTTACTCAACAAATTCGCGCTTATGGGATTTCCCTTCTTCTCCAAGAGGAGAGAGAGCTTAGGAGACCTCTTGATAAGACCCCCAAGAAAGTAATGAATCTCTAAGTTCCTTTGAAGATGTGTCTCCATGAAGACGGCGGTCTAGATAGTCGCCAACTCCTCTCAAAAGGAAACGGTCAATCCACAGTCCTTCTCCTCATCACTCCAAAAGGGAAGAGAGGAAAAAAAGGAAGAAAAGGGCAAGAAAGACGTCACCCTCTTCTCCTTCTTCTTCACCTTCCTCCTCTTTCGACAAAATCTATGACTATTCTCCCAGAGAATACAAGAGGGGAGGAAATCTCAAATCTTACCCTACATGGAGCAGGTCACAAAACCTCAAGAAGTTCAAAGATGGAGGAAAGAGTATCTCTTTTCTCACCTATGATGGAACCTTTGGTGCCACTAACCTGAGGGGTCTAATTAGCTTCAAGCATAAGCTACAAGGGGGTGTCGACCAAAGCAAGTAGGGGGCATGCTTAGGGGGCATACTCTTCCCCCATCCCCCCCCCCCCCCCCCCCCCCCCCACACACACACACACTGTCATTGTGTGGTGCAAAGAGCAAGAGCTCCATCTCCTTCTCCAAGCTAGTAGAGAAGTTCAGAGCCTAGACCAACACTCTTGGCTATGGAATGCAAATCCAACCAAGAGCCATGCTTCAATGCTTAAGCTTGACATCTTCTCCATCTTCATTACTATGCTATATGCTAGCAAGAAGAGTGATGATAAGTGAGGAGCTAGTTCTTTCTCCTATGAAATGTTTCTTCTTCCTCTTCCCTACCCTCATTCCCTGCTAGCTCTATCCACCTTCGAAGTAGGCTTGGGATAGTTAATGCTTTCCACAAATTTTATGTTATGCTCGTGATGCATGAAGCTTTCCATCTTCATTGCATCACCTAGGTCACAAGGAACACAAAGATTGTATTGTAACAAGTCTCTCTTGATGGGAGAAACTCTAAAGGGGGGACCGACTCCACATAAATCCGATCCTCAACAGTTGTCATGTTCTGGAAACTCTCTCTCTTGCAAAAGTATTATTCATGCCAAGTTAACTAAATGCTATGTTTATGTTGCTGCCATCAATTATGTTCACCCGCTATGCTCACAAAGTAATTTCACAAAAGTACTCTCTCTAATTTCCGCTACACAAAAGTACTCTCTCTAATTTCCGCTACTCTCAAGTTAATAGGCCAATTCCATTACATTGGTATCATAGCATTTGGTTTCTCTTTTCTTGCTTAAGAAGAGAGGTACTTAAGTAGCCTATAAATGTTTTATTTTGTTAATTATATTAGGGTAAGTGGGATTGGGATTTATTATCGATTTTGTTGAGCCTTTTTATGTGGGATATGGTGCACACCTTAGGAGCTTTGGACTTAATAATGGGGTCTTTTTAGACTTGTCCACGGCTTTACCATTATTCAGCCATAAGAAGTCCAAAAGGAGCTAGCTCCCGGCAATTTTGCAATATCAGACCCACTCCACTACTCTCTATAATTAAACACTTCGAGCCGTGGGTGTAGATACTTAAGAGCCGATTTTCAAAGACTAAGAGGAGTGGAAACTAAGGTATTAAATTTCCAAAGCATACACTAAGTACGTACACAAATTTTGTCAACTTGGCTGACAATAACCAAGAGAGTAGAATGAACATTCATAGCTTTGATTTTGCACATGAGGGTGCTAATGATGATCCCCCCATGTTTGTTAATTATCTTGTTACTAGGTTGCAGCAAGCTATGGGCAACCCTGCTTTGCAAGCCGAAGTTACTCAACAACTTCGTGCTTATGGGATTTCCCTTCCTCTCCAAGAGGAGAGAGAGCTCAGGAGGCCTCTTGAAGAGACCCCCAAAATAAGGCTCTCTCCCATACGAGAGGAGGAATCCAAAGAGCAAGAAATCAATGAAACTTTAAGTTCCTTTGAAGATGTGGCTCCACAAAGATGGTGGTCTAGACAATTGCCAGCTCCCAAGAGGAAAAGATCAACACCCAGTCCTTCTCCTTGTCATTTTGAAAGGAAAGAGAGGAAACAAGGAAGAAAAGGGCAAGAAAGAGGTCGCCCTCTTCTCCTTCTTCTTCACCTTCCTCCTCTTCTGATGAAAGCTATGGCTATTCTCCTAGAGAATATAGGAGGGGAGGACATCACAAATCATACCCTGCATGGCAAAGGTCACAAAAGCTAAAGAAGTCCAAAGAGGGAGGAAAGAGTATCTCCTTTCTCACCTATGATGGCACCTTTGGTGCTACCGACAAAGTGTTGGCCTCCATTCAGCAATTTGATGCGGCCTTTGGAGACGAGGGCCTCACCACGGAGTCCTCCAAGGTATACCATGTAGAAATGCACGTCCAGAAATCGGCTCATCAATGGTGGGCTAGCTTTCGTGGCAACGGCAAAGCCCCAAAGACATGGAAAAATTTACGAGTTTCCATCATGAAGCAATTCCTTGCAAGCAATGCAAAGGACAAAGTGCTCATTAAATGGCGCAATTTGAAGCTTCTCTCTCATAAGTCCATCCACAAATATGTAGACAAGTTTTGGGATTTACATCTCAAGGCTACTGTCTTCCAAAAGATAGACTTTGTCAAGCAAAAGCAACAATTTTGTGCGGTATTACCTAAAGAGATGGCCAAACACGTCAACTCTCAACGGCCTGATTCTCTCACCGAAGTAATCCATCACGCATCAATTTCCAACAAGGGGCTAGATGGAATTTCAAGCCCATGGAAAAGAAATACAAAAGTGATGCAAAGGGGAAAACCACTGCCCTAAATTTTTCCCAATGCACTTCCAACAACAACAACAACAACAACAATCGGTCCAAGGATAAGGGACTTTACAAAGGAAAAATGAAACTCTCTCCTGAAGAGCTTGAATCTTTTTGCAAGGACCATAAGTGTTTTAAGTGTGGGGAGTAAGGACACGGCTATCATTCTTTCCCCAAGAAAAATACTCGCAATGAGACTCCTAGGGCTTCCACCATTGAAGCTCCAAAAGAGGATGCTCATTGCAAAGGATCGTCTCTTTCCTATGCTTGGGGAACGGTAAGGGAGCATGATTCCTTCATCTTGTTTGACCTTGGCTCTACTCCCAACTTTATATCAAAGGAGTTGGCCACCAAGTTGGGCATTCAAGCTTTTGAGATGGGTGATATTGTAACTGCTGACATAGCTTTCAAGGGACAGCAAGCCTCTATTACTCCCTTGATTGGGAAGTTGAGTCTTTATGTCCAAAGCTATGTCGACAAAGAATACTTTTTCATCTCTCCTCTCCAACATGAGGATGCTATCCTAGGGCGGCCATGGTTTGATCGCATGGCTGCAAACATGAAGTTCCCTGAAAAGAAAAGAGAATCTACTTCACCTGTAGGGGAAAGGACATGTATATAGATGTTAGTGAGTGTGGTCGTTTTATACCACTTGTAAATCCTTCTGCTTTTGATAAATCAATGAAGAGCTTAGTTTTTGCGTACATGATTTTTGTCAAAGAGTCCCTAAAAGATCCTAATGTTTCATCAAATGTAAATGGTAGAAATCAAGAAGAGTTAGACTTGTCTAATTTTCTAAAAGGATTTCAAGATGTGTTCATCGATGATATCCCTATGGACTTACCTCCAAAACGAGGGGATGATGACCATCAGATTGAGCTCCTTCCAGGAACCTCACTGCCTAACAAGCCTCCTAATAGAGTTTCTCAAGCTCAACAAGAGGAGATCATGAGGCAAGTACAAGAATTAGTTGACAAAGGGATGGTGAGGCCTAGCTCCTCTCCCTTTTATTCTCAATACTTTTAGTGAAAAAGAAAGATGGTACATACGATATGTGTGTAGATTATCAAGCACTCAACCATATCAAAAATGGATTTCCCATGCCTCAGGTAGAAGATTTGATTGATAAGCTACAAGGCTCTACCTACTTCAGTAGGATTGACCTTAAAAGTGGCTATCATCAAATAAAGATAGTGGATGAAGATATCCTAAAGATCGTGTTTCGTACAACGTTTCGTCTTTATGAATATCTAATCATGCATTTTGGCTTGACTAATGCACCGGCCACATTCAATTGTCTAATGGAGAAAATGTTTAGACCCTACTGCAAATTCACTGGAATGCTCTTTGATAATATCATCATCTACTCCAAGTCTTTGGAGGAACACAAGCAACATCTCCAAGTGATTTTTCAAGCACTAAGGGAGAACAAGATTTTTCTCAATCAAAAGAAAAGTGAATTTTTCCTTCAAGAGATTCAATACTTGGGTCATATTATCTCTCAAGATGGTATCCAAATGGACCCATCAAAGTTAGAGGTAATAAAAGCATGGCCTAATCCAAGGAATTTACATTTGCTAAGAAGCTTTATTGGTATGCGTACATACTATAGATGCTTCATAGCAAAATTCTCTCAAATAGCAGGACCATTACATGACTTAACAAAGAAGAACGTTAAATATTTATGGACTGCTAAGTAGAAAAATGCTTTTGACAAGCTCAAAGATAAGCTTATCTCCCAACCGGTTCTCATGCTTCCGGATCTCTCAAAGCCATTTGAGGTCCAATGTGATGCTTGTGGTGAATGCCTTGGAGCAGTCTTGCTTCAAGAAGGGCATGCCATAGCATATGAGAGCCAAAGGCTCTATACGGATGAACACGTCTTGGGAACTTATGAGAAAGAGCTTTTAGTTGTTCTACATGCCCTAGACACATAGAAGCACTACTTATTGGGGACTCCATTTATTCTACAAACCGACCACCAAAGTCTCAAGTATTTCATGATGCAAACCAAGCTTTCCGACAAACAAATGAGGTGGCCAAATTTTCTTTCACAATTTTATTTTCATATTGCTCACATTGCAGGTAAGCACAATCAAGTGGCTGATGCACTTCACGACGACCAAAGTTAATGTCGTGTCTATAGCTACTCATAATGATATGTCTTCTATGATAGATGAGTATGCTACTGACCTTGACTTTCGAGACATAATGTCAGCCCTTGCTTTGGGGAAGAAAGAGGAACCATTCACCTTGCAGGATGGTTATCTTCTCCTCGGAAATAGGCTATGTGTTACCCATTCCCTTCGTGAGAAAGTTATATATGAATCCCATGCTCTTCCCTATGCGGGGCATAAAGGCATTCAACCTACTCTTTGAGGAGTAGAGACGTATTTCTATTGGCCTACCATGAAAGTGGACATACAAGAGTATGTTTCAAAATCTGTAGTATGTCAAAAGACCAAGTATGGTGGAGGGAAGCAAGTTGGATTACTCCAGCCATTGCCTATCCCAAATTCACCATGGGAGAGTATATCCATGGATTTTCTCTTTGGATTACCCAAGTCAATCCATGGGAATACGAGAATATGGATAATAGTCGATAGGTTTAGCAAGCAAGCACACTTTATTCCTGTCAAAAAGACTATTAAGGCACACCAAATGGCAACTCTCTTCATATCACAGATTTTCAAACACCATGGATTACCAACATACATCTTGTGAGATAGAGATCCTAGAATGACCAGTAATTTTTGGAAAGGTCTCTTTGAAAATCTAGGAACAAGATTGCATTTCTCTTTGTCCTATCACCCACAAACGGATGGCCAAAGTGAGATAGCCAGTCTTACAACTCAATCTACTAAAGACTTATGTTACAGAAGTAGATCAACCCTCACAATGGGAGAAGTACTTACCTCTTGTAGAGTATGCCTACAATAATATTGTACATACTTCTACGGGAAAAGCAGCTTTTGATCATTGAGGAAAGAACTAAAAGTCTCTTGCTACTTAAAGTGCATGGGAAGATCTTTGTAGTCGATGAGTATAGCCGTGATTTACAAGAATCTTTTCAAAAGATTAAGGAGGCTATATCCATCTCTCAACAAAGGCAAAAAGCTGATGCTTACAAGCACAGAAGGGCCTTAACATTCAAAGAAAACGATTGGGTCTTACTCAAGTTTCCCAAGGCTCAATTAAGGCAAACTACGGGCAAAAATCCTATATGCCATCAAAAGTATTATGCTAAGCTAGCAGAAAGATACTATGGTTCTTTCCAAATCTTGAAGCCCATCAATGAAATGGCTTATCAGCTTAAGTTGCCCAACCATTGGCTCATACACAATTCTTTTCATGTGAGCCTACTTAAGCCCTACAAAGGAGAGACACCAAGTGAACCGATCATTGAAGACCCTCCCAAAGCTAAAGACCAAGAAGAGGTGCTACAACCCAAAGCTATCCTTTGGCATGAAGACAAGGTACTACGACATGGTAAGATTATCCGACGGTATCTTATTAACTTCAAAAATTATCCTTTTGAAGATGCTAAATGAATGCAAGGAATACAACTTAAGGATAGTATGAACCTTGTCAATGCTTACAATGCTACATTAGAGTAAGAAATTGTACAAATTTCATTTAAATGACCCATGTTTTTTTCTTATAAGACTAGTTCTCTTTTTCATTGTGCACAAATTTAAATAGTATGCATGGTTAGAATCATGTTTGTGATGACAATGTCTCTCAAACACCAAGTAGAATTTGTCACTCTACTTTGGGAGAATGAAATGGACTAAGGAGTAGACATGCTTGCAGCAGCTATGTCTCTCAAGCACCAAATGGATCAGTCATCCATCTTGGAATGATGTCGTAAAGTAAAAAGGGATCATTTATCCGCTAAGTAAGATTGACTAACGACTAAGGCTTTATGTCTTCTGCCTCATAGTCGAGCACGACTATGATCTCAAGAGAGAGATAATTTCATAAAATCTAATATCTAACCAACCCAAATGATTTTCTCATATTAAACTGATCATTTAATGTGGGAGAATAAGCGGGAACAAGAGTTAGGATACAGACATGTGCTTAGAGATCTATCTCAACACGGGGCCAACGGTAAAGGGACCCAAATGAGAGATGGTATGTCAAAGAGTAAGACTAACCAATGGAGCATAAAGACCTTAGGGTTAGCTTCATTGGTGTAAATACCGACATTGCTTCAAATTTTGACCTAAAAATCCAAATAGTTTTTATTTTTCCCTTATTAAGTTAAAAATTACTTTGATTAGGATTTTCTTTTTTGGCAACCCATATTCAAGACCTCTCTCTCTCTCTCTCTCTCTCTCATGTTGTACGCTCATCCTGCCCCACGCGAAAGACAAATAGTGTCAGTCTGACTTCAAGAACATCTAATTGTGCCTCTTTATGCAAAGCTGCAATGTGCACATCCTCGGGATTAGCAGAACAATGATGCATGGAGGTTCTCAATGCAAGGTTTAAGCTCAACATTGTCCGGCATATGAAAGCATTGAGAGTGTGACATTTCTTAAAACTCTTCAAAATAATGTACTGAAGTAGAATCACACTAAGGCTCGAAGGGATGGTGTGGGTTGCCCTAAGCCAAACCACCACGTTATGCCTTCTCTCTTCTTGTAGAAGGATTGGGCTTTTGGTAATAGTACGTTACTAGGTACATGTAACATTCTGTCCCTCAAGGCTTGGCATTGACAAGAGCAAAGCGCGACACGGACCCCGACGGCCTCGAAAAACGTCGAGAGCCGATGCACGCCGCAAGCCGGTCCACGGTGAAGCGAACATGGGGCACCACCTAACTTTGAGC